>NC_057412.1:17419973-18127444 GCF_019320065.1 Cervus canadensis
AACAGATCACCAGCCCAGGTGGGATGCATGAGACAAGTGCTCGGGCCTGGTGCAGTGGGAAGACCCAGAGGAATCGGGTGGAGAGGGAGGTGGGAGGGGGGATCAGGATGGGGAATACATATAACTCCATGGCTGATTCATGTCAATGTATGACAAAACCCACTGAAATGTTGTGAAGTAATTAGCCTCCAACTAATAAAAAACAGAATAAAAAAAAAAAACTGAAAAAAAAATAATAAAATACTTGGGAGTTATCTTAACAAGAAATGAACAAAAGCTGAAGGTAGGAAATTTTAAAACCCTCTGAAGGACACAAAAGAAAAGTTGATCAAAAGGAAAGGCATGCTTCTATTTAATCTGAAAAAAAAAAATCGACATCATATAAATGCCAATTACCCATATGCTTTTTAACCCTTGTAATACAATAAATAATGACTTAAAAAAAAAAACAACAGCTAGATAACACTGTGCTGTGCTCAGTGATTCAGTGTCCCATTCTTTGTGAACCCATGGACTGTAGCCTGCCAGGCTCCTTTGTCCGTGGGATTTTCCCTATAAGAACACTGGAGTGGGTTGCCATTTCCTTCTCCAGGGGATCTCTCTAACCCAGGGATCAAACCCATGTCTCCTGCAGCTCCTGCCTTGGCAGGCAGATTCTTTACCACTGAGCCACCTGGGAAGCCTAGATAACACTGTAGTTCATTTAAAAACATTAACTAGGCAAAAGCAACAAGGAAAACTAACAAGGAAGAGCAATACAGGAGGACTGATTCATGTTGAAATATGTTGTTTTTGTTGTTCAGTTGCTCAGTCATGTCCAACACTTTGCAACCCCATGGACTGCAGCACTCCAGGTTTCCCTGTCCTTCACCATCTCCCAGACTTTGCTCACACTTATGTCCATGGAGTCCGTGATCCATCCAACCATCTCGTTCACTGTTGTTCCCTTCTCCTCCTGCCCTCAATCTTTCCCAGCATCAGGGTCTTTTCCAATGAATCAGCTCTTCACATCAGGTGCCCAAAGTATTGGAGCTTCAGCTTCAACATCAGTCCTTCCAATGAATATTCAGGGTTGATTTCCTTTAGGATTGATTGGTTTGATCTCCTTGCAGTCCAAGGGACTCTCAAGAGCCTTCTCCAGCACCACAGTTCAAAAGCATTAATTCTTCATCCCTCAGTCTTCTTTATAGTTCAACTCTCACATCCATACATGACTACTGGAAAAATCATAGCTTTGGCAATACAGACATTTGTTGTCAAAGTAATGTCTCTGCTTTTTAATACGCTGTCTAGGTTTGTCATAGCTTTTCTTCCAAGGAGCAAGTATCTTTTAATTTCAGGGCTGCAGTCACTGTCCACAGTGATTTTGGAGCCTAAGAAAATAAAATCTGTCACTTTTCCCCTTGTTTCCCCATTTATTTGCCATGAAGCAATGGGACCAGAATCCGTGATCATCATTTTTGAATGCTGAATCTTAAGCCAGCTTTTTCACTCTCCTCTTTCTCTTTCATCAAAAGACTCTTTAGTTCCTCTTCACTTTCTCACATAAGGGTGGTATTATCTGCATATCTGAGGTTATGGATGTATCTCCTGGAAATCTTGATTTCAGCTTGTGCTTCATCTAGTCCAGCATTTTGCATGATGTTCTATGCATAGAAGTTAAATAAGCAGGGTAAAAATATACAGTACTCCTTTCCCAAATTGGAACCAGTCTGTTGTTCTATGCCCAGTTCTAACTGTTGCTTCTTGACCTGCATATAAGTTTCTCAGGAGGCAGGTAAGGTGGTCTGGTATCTCTTTAAGAATTTTCCACATTTTTCTGTGATCCACATGGTCAAAGGCTTTATCGTAGTCAATGAAGCAAAAGTAGATGTTTATTTCTGGAATTTTCGTGCTTTTTCTATGATCTAACGGATGTTGGCAATTTGATCTCCAGTTCCTCTGCCTTTTCTAAATTCAGCTTGTACATCTGGAAGTTCTCTGTTCACAAGGATTTGAAGCCTAGCTTGAAGGATTTTGAGCATTACCTTGCTAGTGTGTGAAATGAGTGCAGTTGTGCAGTAGTTAGAACTTCCTTTGGCATTGCCCTTCTTTGGGACTGGAATGAAAACTGACCTTTTCTAGTTCTGTGGCCACTATTGAATTTTCCAAATTTCCTGGCATATTGAGTACAGCTTTTTCACAGCATCATCTTTTAGGATTTGAAATAACTCAGCTGGAATTCCATCACCTCCGCTAGCTTTGTTCGTAGTGATGCTTCCTAAGGCCCACTTGACTTCACACTCCAGGATTTCTGGCTCTAGGTGAGTGATCACACCATCGTGGTTATCTGAGTAATCAAGATCTTTTTTGTATAGGCCTTCTGTGTATTCTTGCCACCTCTTCTTAATATCTTCTGTTTCTGTTAAGTCCATACCATTTCTCTCCTTTATTGAGCCCATCTTCGGACGAAATGTTCCCTTCGTATCTCTAATTTTTTTGAAGAGATCTCTAGTCTTTCCCATTATTGTTTTCTTCTGAAGCTAAGTTGCTTCAGTCATGTCCGACTCTTTGCAACCCAATGGACTGTTGCAATGGAGCCTGCCAGGCTCCTCTGTCCATGGGATTCTCCAGGCAAGAATACTGGAGTGGGTTGCCAGGCCCTCCCCCAGGGGATCTTCCCTACCCAGGGATCAAACCCATGTCTCTTATGTCTCCTGCATTAGCAGGTGGGTTCTTCACCACTAGGGCCACCTGGGAAGCTGAAATATATTATAAAGCCTTAACAGTTACAGCAGTGTTGTCTGACTAATGAATAAATAGACCAAGTCACAGAATGGAATGTCTAAAAATAGGTCAAAATATATAAGAGGATTAAAGATGACAATTCAGATCAATATGGAAAAGATAAGCAATTTAATTTATGCTGGTGGGAGAACTGGGAAGCCATTTGGGGAAAAAAATAGAACTCAAATCTCACAACGTACACTAGAAAAACTCTTAATAAAGATTTTATAAAAAGAAGGCTATGAGTATACTAGAGGAAAACAAGAAAAGATCTTTCTATGACCCCCAACATGCAGAAGTCTTAAAAGAAGACTGATCATTTCTACATAACCAACTATATAATCAAAGCTTATATGTGACAAAACAAAACAAATCAGATAGTCAAAACCAAAAATCTTAATAAGCAAAATCAAAAGACAATGACAAATTGGTAAAGTGTTTGAAATTTACTGTAGACAAAGGCCTAACATTTGTAAAATAAAAAGTACATTTCAACCGATAAGGAAAAAAACAATAAGAATGGATAAGGATGTGTGTGTGTTCGTGCTAGGTAGCGTCAGTACTCTCTGACTCTTTGCGACCCCATGGACTGTAGCCTGCCAGGCTCTTGTGTTCATGGGGATTCTCCAGGCAAGAATACTGGAGTGGGTTGCCATGCCCTCCGCCAGGGTATCTTCCCAACCCCAGGATCAAACCTACATCTCCTGCATTTCAGGCAGATTCTTTACCAATGAGTCAAGGGAGAAGCCCCAGATAAAGGGTATGGATAGACAATTCACCAAAAATAAATTATAAATGTGTCTCAAATATCTGGAAAAGATGTGTAATCTCCTTTGTAACATAAAGAATACAGATCAGAACTACCTGTCATTTTTACTTGTCAGATGAATAAGAAGCCAGAAGTTTGATAATATACTGTATTAATTAAACTGCAGCAAAATGGGCACTCTCATGAATTGCTGGGGGCTCTATAACTTGTCACAACTCCTAATGGAATACTGGACAACATCTATGAGAATAGCAAATTCCTATTATATTCTTGCAATTAGCAATTCCAACTTTAATATTTTATTCTACAGAAATACCTACATATATGTGAAATGGTGTACATACACAGGTTCTCACTGAAGCATTTTCTGTAATAGCAAAAAACTGGAAACAATCCAATAAAATATTTTGTAACTACAAAACGAATGAGGAAGTTTTTTATGTACTATTATATAATTATCTGCAAAATATGTTAATATGAAAAAAGATGTCAAACAGTTTATATAATATGCTACCTGCCATTTATATTAAAAGGGCAGAAAACAACATTTGTACCTAATTATTAATAAAGCTAATTTCCATGTGTCTCCATCTTCCTCTCTCCCTCCTCAATTTCTTCCCCCTCCTCCCATAAAATAATAAAAATTTCAGTATTAATTTTAAAAATGTGGTTACCCTACTGGAAAGAGGGTGCCAGCTAGGGAACGTAATGATGGATGGGAATGATACTGCTCAGAGTAGATTTTTATAGGCATTTTTAACTAAGAAGATTCATTACTATTTTAAGTAATAATTTAAAAATTTTTTAAAAGAACCCTCTATTAAGCTTATGAAAATCAGGGCTTGGCTTCCCAGGTGGCACTAGTGGACAGCTTGTTCCCTTAGAGGTGTGAGGTTTGGAGGGTTGGATGCCATACCAAGATTCTATCCCATCCCTCTTTATCACTTTGTGTTCATTCTTCAAGACTGAGCATCTCCTCACAGAGCATAGGTTAGAGGGGAGGTCCTGACAACCCACTCCAGTATTCTTGTCTGAAAAACCCTGTGGACAGAGGAGCCTGGCAGGCTACAGTCCACGGGGTCGCAAACAGCTGGATATGACTTAGCGACTGATCAACAACAATCTGGAAGCATACTGTCTGGGTTTGGATGTTCTTGCTGCTAGGTGGGAGTGTAACCTTGGGCAGGTGCCTCATGTTCCCATGTATAAAATGGATTTGACCATCCTCACTCAGTGCCTCATTTGTAAAATGAGTTTGATTGTAACTCCACTGTCTTGGGTTTCCCTGGTGGCTCAGATGGTGAAGAATCCGCATGCAATGCAGGAGACTGAGGTTCAATCCCTTGGTCAGGAAGATTCCCTGGAGAAGGGAATGGCTACCCACTCCAGTGTTCTTGCCAGGAAAATCCCATGGACAGAGGAGCCTGGTGGGCTACATCTGTGAGCTTAGGGTCGCAAAGAGTCAAACACGACTGGACGACTATCACAGATAAAATAGGAAGAAGCATAAATGAGGCCCTGTAGGAAAGCAGCTCAGCATTTACAAAGTTCTGGCAACTGACCGAATTATTACATTTGGTAGATGAGAGCCTTGTAAGAACTGAGCTTCCACAGCCTCTCTTACATCATTTATAATTCAGGTGTTTTACAGAACTTGCCTGGATTACTAGAGCTGATCATCTTTCCATACAATTTTTTTTATACTCAAGTTTTTAAGTCAATGCAAAATTTCATATGAAAAATGTAAATGCTGTCGGGGAGACTTAGCAGAGAGCAAACAGGATGGTTGATGTAGTTTAATTAGAGAAAGTCACCCAGAAGCAAATCTTCTCTGTTTTAGGATGCATTTGAGGAGTCTGCCTTTGTTAAACAACAAGGGGAAATTGGCCCACATGGGAAGGGTGAAGGGCTTCTAAGTGTGGGGAAAGAAAGCTTTTGTTTTTCTTTTTTTGAAGACCTTTTTAACATGGGCCATATTTAAAGTCTTTATGGAATTTGTTACAATATTGTTTCTGTTGTTTATGTTATAGCTTTTTGGCTGGGAGGCATTTGTGATCTAAGTTCTTTGACCAGGGATCAAACCGGCAGCCCAGGCACTGGAAGGGAAAGTTTTAACCACAGGACCACCAGGGAAGTTCCAAAGCTTCTGTGTTTCAAGCAAGGTTTTCTAGTTCAAGGAAACAGCAGGTAGTGAGGCTGTCACCTGGAAGGAAATGAGTCTTGTTATGCAAAGAATCCAGAGCCTCTGGGAGAGGTTTCAATAGTCCAACTCTGCTCCCAGAGTCTTGAAGTTAAGAAAACTCTGGGTCAACTACGGTGGTCCTGGAGTCAGTAACCTGGAGGGAAGGGCCCATCTGGCTGAGGACCTGGGGTCTGTAAGGAACTGGACAAAGTTGATGGAGATGGGGAAAGCGCTGGTTTCAGCACAGTATGCAGGTGACGAATCTGGCCTCAACAGTTGTGTTTGGAAAGCAAGTGCTTAAGCCTGTAAGTAAACATCAAGAGAACTTTGTCAACCAACTGAATCATCAGTCTCTGATAAGTGTTTGGAAATTCTGGTGTTTACAAATATAACCAACCTGGCTGGAGTCCTTAAACAACTGAGTTCTTAAGAAGGAGGTTCTAGACCTATTATTTTTTCAAAGGCAAAGGGGGGTAGGTGGGAAAGCCTGGGAGTTTGGGATTAGCAGATGCTGGATAAACAAAGTCCTATGGTATAGCACAGGGAACTATATTCAATATCCTGTGATAAACCACAAAGGAAAAGGATATGAAAAAGAAGATATGGATGTATAACTGAATCACTTTCCTGTACAGCAGAAATTAACACAATATTGTACTATACTATACTTCAATTTTTTAAAAAAATGACAAATGAATACTAGGGACATTTATTGAGCAAATAAGAGGATGCAGTCATCTGCCCCTAGGTTTGAGGCAATGATGCACATTTGGAAACATCCCATGTGAACTTATGAAACTTTATTTTTTATATCAGCTCACTCACTCACGTCACTCACTCAGCTGACTGTGGTTCTTTGTTTCCCAGGTAATGAGAAAGGCTCAAATTCAAATGCCTTTAGGAATGAAACAATTGTCATATAACAAGGAAAGCGTGTGACCATGGCAAACTGAAGGGTACATCTTTTACCCAAGGGGATCCAATTCAATGATATTTAAAAATCTGAGCTAAGACAAAGAAAAAAATATCATAAGCCTGTAGGTTGAAGTCAGCAACTCACCTGTCACTTGGATACTGCATAATTTCAGTATAGCTAGGACCTGTCCTGATTTATTCCTATCTATTTCTGCTTTCCCAAGGTGACTGACAAAATGCAGTCCACTGGAGAAGGGAATGGCAAACCACTTCAGCATTCTTGCCTTGAGAACCCCATGAACAGTATGAAAAGGCAAAAAGATAGGACACTGAAAGATCAACTCCCCAGGTTGGTAGAACTCCAGAAAGAATGAAGAGACAGAGCCAAAGAAAAAACAACACTCAGTTGTGGATGGCTGGTGATAGAAGCAAGGTCTGATGCTGTAAAGAGCAATATTGCATAGGAACTTGGAATGTTAGGTCCATGAATCAAGGCAAATTGAAAGTGGTCAAACAGGGGATGGCAAGAGTAAACATCGACATTTTAGGAATCAGTGAACTAAAATAGACTGGAATGGGTGAATTTAACTCAGATGTTCATTATATCTACATTGAGGGCAAGAATGCCTTAGAAGAAATGGAGTTAGCCATCACAGTCAACAAAAGAATCCGAAATGCAGTACTTGGATGCAATCTCAAAAATTACAGAATGATCTCTGTTCATTTCCAAGGCAAACCATTCAATATCATGGTAATCCAACTCTATGCCCCGATCAGTAACACTGAAGAAGCTGAAGTTGAATGGTTCTATGAAGATCTACAAGACTTTTTAGAACTAACACCCAAAAAAGATGTCCTTTTCATTATAGGGGAATGGAATGCAAAAGTAGGAAGTCAAGAAACACCTGGAGTAACAGGCAAATTTGGCCTTGGAATACGGAATGAACCAGGGCAAAGGCTAATAGAGTTTTGCCAAGAGAATGCACTGGTCATAGCAAACACCCTCTTCCAAAAACACAAGAGAAGACTCTACACATGGACATCACCAGATGGCCAACACTGAAATCAGACTGATTATATTCTTTGCAGCCAAAGATGGAGAAACTCCATACAGTCAGCAAAAACAAGACTGGGAGCTGACTGTGGCTCACATCATGAACTCCTTATTGCCAAATTCAGACTTAAATTGAAGAAAGTAAGGAAAATCACTAGACCATTCAGGTATGACCTAAATCAAATCCCTTACGATTATACAGCAGAAGTGAGAAATAGATTTAAGAGACTAGATCTGATAGAGTGCCTGATGAACTGTGGACGAAGGTTCATGACATTGTATAGGAGACAGGGATCAAGACCATCCCCAAGAAAAAGAAAAGCAAAAAAGCAAAATGGCTGTCTGAGGAGGCCTTACAAATAGCTGTGAAAAGAAGAGAAGGGAAAAGCAAAGGAGAAAAGGAAAGATATACCCATTTGAATGCAGAGTTACAAAGGAGAGATAAGAAAGCCTTCTTCAGTGATGAGTGCAAAGAAATAGAGGAAAACAATAGAATGGGAAAGACTAGAGATCTCTTCAAGAAAATTAGAGATACCAAGGGAATATTTCATGTAAAGATGGGCTTAATAAAGGACAGAAATGGTATGGACCTAATGAAGCAGAAGTTGTTAAGAAGTGGTGGCAAGAATACACAGAAGAACTGTACAAAAAAGATCTTCACGACCCAGATAATCACAATGGTGTGATCACTCACCTAGAGCCAGACATCCTGGAATGTGAAATCAAGTGGGCCTTAGGAAGCATCACTATGAACAAAGCTAGTGGAGGTGATGGAATTCCAGTTGACCTATTTCAAATCCTGAAAGATGTTGCTGTGAAAGTGCTGCACTCAATATGCCAGCAAATTTGGAAAACTCAACAGTGGCCACATGACTGGAAAAGGTCAGTTTTCATTCCAATCCCAAAGAAAGGCAATGTCAAAGAATACTAAAACTACCACACAATTGCACTCATCTCATATGCTAGTAAAGTAGTGCTCAAAATTCTCCAAGCCAGGCTTCAGCAATACGTGAACCGTGAACCTCCAGCTGGTTTTAGAAAAGGCAGAGGAACCAGAGGTCAGATTGCCAACATCTGTTGGATCATTGAAAAAGCAAGAGAGTTCCAGAAAAACATCTATTTCTGCTTTATTGACCATGCCAAAGCCTTTGACTGTGTGGATCACAATAAACTGTGGAAAATTCTTAAAGAGATGGGAATACCAGACCACCTGGCCTGCCTCTTGAGAAATCTGTATGTAGGTCAAGAAGCAACAGTTAGAACTGGACATGGAACAACAGACTGGTTCCAAATAGAAAAAGGAGTACATCAAGGCTGTATATTGTCATTCTACTTATTTAACATATATGCAGAGTACATCATGAGAAACACTGGGCTGGAGGAAGCACAAGCTGGAATCAAGATTACCAGGAGAAATATCAATAACCTCAGATATGCAGATGACACCACCGTTATGGCAGGAAGTGAAGAAGAACTAAAGAACCTCATGATGAAAGTGAAGAAGGTGAGTGAAAAAGTTGGCTTAAAGCTCAACATTCAGAAAACTAAGATCATGGCATCCGGTCCCATCACTTCATGGCAAATGGGGCAACAGTGGAAACAGGGGCTGACTTTATTTTCCTGGGCTTCAAAATCACTGCAGATGGTGACTGCAGCCATGAAATTAAAAGACACTGACTCCTTGGAAGAAAAGTTATGACCAACGTAGACAGCATGTTAAAAAGGAGAGACATTACTTTGCCAACAAGGGTCCGTCTAGTCAAGACTATGGTTTTTCCAGTAGTCATGTATGGATGTGAGAGTTGGACTATAAGGAAAGCTGAGTGCAGAAGAATTGATGCTTTTGAACTGTGGTGTTGGAGAAGACTCTTGAGAGTCCCTTGGACTGCAAGGAGATGCAACCAGTCCATCCTGAAGGAGATCAGTCCTGGGTGTTCACTGGAAGGACTGATGTTGAAGCTGAAATTCCAATACTTTGGCCACCTGATGCGAAGAGCTGACTCCTTGGAAAAGACCCTGAAGCTGGGAAAGATTGAAGGCAGGAGGAGAAGGGGACGACAGAGGATGAGACGGTTGGATAGCATCACCGACTCAATGGACATGAATCAGAGCAAGCTCCAGGATTTGGTGACAGACAGGGAGCTTGACGTGCTGCAGTCCATGGGGTCGCAAAGAGTCGGACATGACTGAAAGACTGAACTGAACTGAATTCAGCCTCAGCTCCAAGTCCTAAAGACCCAGAGATAACTAAGACAAATCCTCAATGAGGTCGCAAATGCAATTTGATACTCTCAACATAATTGGTTCAGATTCCTATCTCCTGTCCCCTCATTCATCAGAGACACTTCTTTATAACATTGCTGGACAAACACATTTTCCCCTTCCATAGAGGTTTTTGTGTAATGTCTGTAAGACTCATTTCTTCTATCGTATTAGAAAGCCGTTCATACCTTTACCAGCTCCTGCCTACCCACATCTCACCCTCTTTGTTGTCCTTCCACTTCAGTCCCTGAATACCTACAAAGCCTGGCTTACATCTCTGACTGCACTTTGTGCACTATGCCCCCAGCAGAGCTCTTGGCACGCCGTTTGCTTTCCGTGTGCTTAATGATTTCTACTGAGTTGTGTTGGCCTGGAATTCTGGTTAATGTTCCTGATCTTTCTCTTTGTGAGTCTCCTGATAACAGTTCTTTGGATGTAAACCCAAGTTTCAGAGGTCCTGCCTGCTCTTTGGTTTGGCATGACATTTTGATTTTGCTTTTCCTTTCTGTAAGTGGAGTGCCCTATACTGTTCTCTCCCCCATGAACAAATGTTTCTACACGAAGATGCAGTTTCTTTTCTGCACTTTCAGCTCCTCAAGCTTGTGGTTTTTTCCTAGTTCTTTTCATTTTGTCCCATCTTCTTGTTACTTATCATTCCCCTGCTACTTTTGCAAGTAAATTTCTGTAGAGCTTCTCTTAGAAAGGTGAGAAATTTAGAGTGTAAAAGTGAATAGTAGAAGAGAAGAGAAGGAACTCATGCACTAGAGACCTCATCTTTAGAAAAGACTCAATCCCCATCAACCATTAAAAACTATCAATAGAAAGATTTTGGCTGCAGAACAGAAGTCCTTCCTATTTGCCCCACTTATTTGCCCCACTCTGTTCCCCTATTTTTAGTCTTCAAGTTATATTTTTCTTTCATCAGATAAAATATCCATTTATGCAGCAGGTCATTTTTAGCCACTTAATTCTTATGTAAGAAGCAGCTCTCAATTTTCTCTAAACATTTATGTCTTACACAATTTCCACTCTGAGTTTTCATTTTAATTAGCGAAATCCATCCTTGTTCCTGCAGCCATAGGACCATTCCAACCACCTGTACGTTCAGCTTAGCCAATACAAGCACTTCTTTTCCTTCTCACTCATTTCTTTCTCACTAGATTCTCAAAGGGCACAGTGTTTATGGCTCATCAGACAATGCTGCCTTTAGGAATAACATTTTAAAAGTATAAATAACCTAATTTGTTGTTGTTTAGTTGCTTAGTCGTGTCCAACTTAGTGACCCCATAGGCTGTCCATGGTATTTTCCGGACAAGAATACTGGAGTGGGTTGCCATTTCCTTCTCCAAAATAACCTAATAAAACTCCAGACACTTCTTTTTTTGACTTTTTATTTTGTCTTGGGGTGTAGCCAATTCCCAGTGTTGTGACAGGTTCAGATGAACAGTGAAGGGACTCAGCCAAACATACAAATGTATCCATTCTCCCCCTCAACTCCCCTCCCATCCAGGCTGCCACATAACAGTGAGCAGAGTTCCATGTGCTATACAGTAGATCCTATCCATTTTAAATATAGCAGCAAAACCATATACTTCTGAATCTGTATTCTAAATACATATTACATTTCAGGGGTGAAAAAGAAAAGTCAAACTCCCAACTTATTGCCACTCATCTTGATTTCACATACTTTTCCTTTGCTGAAATTCTAGCATTACAACACTTTGTAAATATGGGATGAAGGGCACTCTCAGAGGCTAGTCAGCTTTGTTGTTCATGCTTTTGACCTGATTACTAAATTATGCCTGCAATCATAGTCTATTTTGATTATTTCAAAATGAAACACTTAAAATCACGATTCATTTTGTTACTAAGAGAATATGAGTAGTATATAAATATGAATAGCACTGGAAGCCCAGGCAATTCCAAGTTTTCCCAAATCATCATCCACCCCACCCCAAGTCCATTGTTTAACATACTTTCCACAACCATTATTCTGTGATGATTTGGTTCCAAGGCTGGGGGGAAACTCTAATCAACCCTTCTTGGAGGAAGGCTACCACATGAATTCCTAAGGGAAACACATTTAGAGTTCCAGTTTGGACTGTAGCAGGTGTGTCCACATTCCCACAGCTACAAAATTCAACTCTGCTCTGACATCAAGAAGAAAGGCGTGAAAAGACAGGTTAGCGTAGGAACTTCTCTGGTGGCCCAGTGACTAAGATGGGTTAGCGCTGGCAGCAGGGCTAGGAAATGGGGAAGTGGCAGGCATGAGGAGGACTGGGTATGAGTGACCACAAGGTTTGGTCAGTTGGCTCAATAGAACAAGGAAGTTCTTGAGGTCAGGGAGAATAGGGAACTCCAAGACAGCTGCGAAACAGGAAGTGTACATGAAGGGTGTTTACAGGATGCATGTTCATAAGCAAGAGAATGTGCCTCTACTTGATCATAAATAGTTATTATGAAATGCCATGGGACTTTTCTAAGGAGAAAACTGCAACCACCTGCTCTAGCCAGAAATTCTCGGATAGGCCTGGCTTTGTGGGAATTTGCCTGGCTTTTTGTGGCTGCCATCCAAAACTGGTGACCACAGAGTCAAAGCTAAATATAAGCTCAAATTAAATTACTTCCCCTCTTTGTTTTTGTAGGTCTGTTGAATGAGGACATTTTAGCAGTGATTTTATATTCATTAGGAGAATGGAAAGTCACAGCAAGTCAATCATAGTCAGAATGAAAATCCCAAGACATTCTTGCAGATTTTCCCACAATCCCCTATGTTCAGTTGGGATAAAATATAGGATCTCTAGTGACACAACAGTACTATGTGTTCAGTCACTCAATCACATCTGACTCTATGTGATCCCGTGGACTGCAGCCCGCCAGGCCCCTCTGTCCATGGGATTTTCCAGGAAAGAATGCTGGAGCAGGTTGCCATTTCCTACTCCAGAACATAATAATACTATAAATAGATGTAAATGCACTTTAGTTCTCGATGTGAATGGATATTGATGGTAGAAATGTATGAGTTGTGTTCAGTAGCTTCCAAAGAACAATATCTAAATTTCTATCTACCAAAACAGACTTTACAGGATTAAAGTTCAAGCTCTTTTAACTTTTTTCACATTTACATGAAAACTATTTCTCTAGAAATAGCCAAGGAAAAACACAAGTGTTTTCAAAGCGAAGAGACTCATGAGCAACACTCACAAAAATGGAGGGTGAGGGAGTTTGTGAAGTGTGGACATGATAGAAGATTGAACGGAGGAGTATTTAGAAGAGAATAGAGTCAGTGATTCTAGATCTTTCTGAAACTCCCACCTACAATCCACAGTTACACTTTTTGCTTCATGGGGAGCTCCAATAGTTTGGCTACCTGATGCAAAGAGCTGACCCATTGGAAAAGACCCCGATGCTGGGAAAGATTAAAGGCAAAAGGAGAAGAGTGCAGCAGAGAATACGAAGGTTAGATAGCATCACCAACTCAATGGACATGAGTTTGAGCAAACTCCTGGAAATAGAGAAGGACAAGGAAGCCTGGCATGCTGCAGTCCATCGGGTAGCAAAGAATCGGACATGACTTAGCAACTGAACAACAGCAATGATAGTTCATCCTCCAGAAGCATGCAATCCTTCCCACCAATTTTTATAGTTTTTTTTGTATCTGGTCCCCGTTTAAGAATAGATGCAGGCATGTAACAAAACCAAGGTTGTTTCCAGCACAGCCGCTGATTTTCTGTGAACAATCCCAGGCAAGTTTAACTCTCTTCATAAGAACCTGAACATATTCAACTGCGCCAACCAGTTCCTCCTACTGTGGGTGAGCTCTCACAATAAAAAAAAGGAGTAAGAGAAAATTAAATTTTGAGCGTATTATCAAGGAGAAATATTCCCATAGGTTGTAGCTATTTCAAAGTGCCACATAGAACAATTACCAATAACATTTGTCTAGTAAAAGAAAACTTTTGCAAAGAAGAGACACCAGTTATTAGGCCCTTCCACCACTTACTTGCCATATTTTTGCAGATCAGGTGAATCTCCTCGACCTCTATGATATGGTCCATGAGGGATTCTAAAACACATTTCTTTGAAATAGTTTAAAAAATTTATCCATTTACAAAATACAAACATGCCCGCAAACAATCACAAAAGAGGGTGGTATGTTAGTGGGAAGATGAGGATTCCTCAGACACACAATAAACACCCAATGTAAACTAATAGAAGAGGAGAGTTAGGGAGACTTTCCTCAGGGTGAAGAGGAGTGTGGGATCCTAAAGGACCAGAAAGAAGGGATTGGACCCTTCTTTGACTGAAGGCCTTGGGCAGGGAGGACAAGTGCAGGGCATATTCTAGGTACCAAAAGAAATGGATGCAGCATCAATGGTGGAGAAAAACATGGGCAAGGGGGAAAAGCAGGAGAGATGGTACTTACCATCATAGTTACCTTCCCAGTCATAGTTTTTCCAAACAGGATGGAAATGCCAAAGATGTGGTTGGGCAAATAAGGGAAGACCAAATTTGGCAGGGCTAGACCTATCATCAGTTTTTTGTTTTTTTAAGAATTTTGTTTTCCTCAGGGGGAAACAAACGAAGCCATTTTAAAACTTATAGTTTCTGAAACTTCCTTCCACCTCCCACCCCATCCCACCCCTCTAGAACACCAGGTTTGAGTTCCTAGCATCATATGGCAAAGAGGAAGGGGCATATGTATGCCTATGGCTGATTCATACTGATGTATGGCTGAAACCAACACAATATTCTAAAGCAATTATCCTCCAATTAAAAGGAGGTAAATTTTTTAAAAAAAACTTACAGCTTCTGGAACTAACAAAAAGAACTGCATCTCAGGAATATCACTCCAATTGCACTGGAGATTAGCATTAGTTCAGGAGGAAGGGAGTAGTGAGTGTTAGACCAGAAAAGTGGTACCTTGATAGCAGAGACAGAAACAAATGGATGGAACTGAGAGGCATTTAAGAAGCAGACTCAGAAGAACATGGTGAGGACGGGGCTATGAGGTTGAAGGAAGAGGGAATTAGATTGGGGATACAGGGAGATACAGGTGACAAGAAATAGAGATACAGGATAAGAGTGGTTAATTAGGAGATTGACAGTGAGAGGGAAGTCAGGTGTGCAGAGAGAAAGGATGGTGTTGACAAAGATCATATTTAAATACACTGAGTATCCTTTGAGATGTTGCCTTCAAGGCCCAAACAAGATTTCCAGGATGGACCTTAGAAGAAAGATATCAGCAGAGAGATATTCATGGGTTGTGCTTAGTCGCTCCATCATGTCCAACTCTTTGCGATCCCATGGACTGTAATCCGCCAGGCTCCTCTGTCCATGTAGATTCTTCAGACAAGAATAATAAAGTGGGTTTCCATGCCCTCCTCCAAGGGATCTTCCAGATCCAGGGATTGAACCCAGGTCTCCCACATTGGAGGTGGATTCTTTATCATCTGAGCCACCACTGATGGGTAGATTTGATCATTTTGCTGAAAGAGCTCTTAAAAGATTGGACCCTGGATTAGGTAAAAAGTAGGCCCTTCTCTGGACCGAGGAGCCTGGTGGGCTATAGTCCAGGGGGTCGCAAAGAGTCAGACACGACTGAGCAACTTCACTTCACTTCACTTCACTTCAGGCCCTTCTCAGTCAGTTTTCCCTATTTGGAGGTTTTTTTTTAAGTATAGGGGTGGGGGTGTGTGTGAGTATGTTTGTGTGTGTGTGTTCTGATGGGAATTTTGTATTGCCAAGAATTTATACAGCCAGAAAATAAATTGCATTGCAAATTTTTTTGTATTTCTAATGCCAATCAAGAGGGATACTGTCACTTGAAATATTAAAGACAATATTGTCTAACAGGCACTTGCCTAGGACTTGCTCTACTTGAAAATAAATACAAAAAGAAATATGTAGGTTAATTACTGTACCAACCAAAATAATGTTTTCCCTTTATTGTGTCTGAGGCATCACACTATGGGTCAGCATTCAAGGAAAGATTTTATCTTCTCTGTTCATTCAGACTTTTCTTCAAGATCCTAAATGCCCCATTTTATCTTTTTCCTTACTGGCATTTGCTATTGTAATACTCCTCTTCCTTTCTTTTCCCTGCCTTCCCTCACAATCTCTCTTGCTCAAAAAAAAAAAAAGAAAAAAGCCTTTTCAATGTGCTAAGGGGTGTTGTTTGCGGTGTGGAGCTGTCAATCAATGAACAGCTTTTCTAAAATAGACAATTTTCTGTGCAACTAGACTGGATACCCCCTCCACTGGACACTGACCTGTCTCCTATCACGTTCCAGGCTTAAAACCGAGCATTTTTTAGACATCTTTCCAGAATGAATGAAATGGACAATAAAAGGACAACTTGAGACTCCTCAGAGGTACAAAGAGAGAGAAAGGAGATGGAATTCATTCTCGCCATTCCCGAAGAAACCTCCTCGTAGAGCTTATATACAAAATTGAATTCTTCCACAGAAGCATGTGAACTAGACAGCAGTTAAGAGCCGATGAGGCAATCGAATTGGAAGAGGGTTTTTTTTTTTCCCCCTCTCTGTGAAGGGTGCATGTTTCTACTTTCCTGGGAGCCTTTCATTTTCTAAATACATTCCACCACACCCCACTAAGTGAGTCTCACATCAACTTCCCTCAGGCAGTTGCCACAAACGGTCCAGTGCCATCCAAGACGTACTGAAGCACAATGAAGTCAGAGAAGTCAGAAAGGAAACAGCAGTCATCTGAAGGTCATGGTTTCTCTTGTAAAGTTTACAAAAAATGTGACAATGTAATCATATTGTTAGAGCCCCTCCCTGGAAGGAGCCTGTGCTAGTTAAGCGCTCTGAAGCTTAAGCTTTACAATAATCTGCTTCCTTTTCCTCACATGTGTAACAGGGATAATATTGATCAAGCTTCTTGAAAGGATTGAGTGGGGAAGATTCACACAAACACTTAGAAATGAAAGGCTCCTGGGAAGGTAGACACATGTACCCTTGACACAGGAACTTGGAAGATTTGCCCACAAACCTATCATCTCAGTGAATATAAAAATCAATCTCTTCTGGTTTATTTCCATCGGTGCTTGCTTCCTTTTCCTTTTATCCTAACTTGTACATGAATTCTGGTATCTCTTTCCTCCACTTGGCTTATATTTTGTTCATTTTCCTAGGTTTCATTTCCTGCGTTTTCTGTTCCTTTTTTTCCTAACTCCCTTGAGCCCCTTCCCTCCCCTGCTCAACTCGCAACTCCTGTGTTTTTTTGTCCACTGATATGACCACCGCGGCTTCCCGGGTGGCCCAGCAGTAAAGAATCTGCCTGCAATTCTCCTGCCTGCAGGAGATACGGGTTCTACCTCTGGGTTGGAAGATCCCCTGGAGGAGGGCATGGCAACCCACTCCAGTATTCTTGCTTGGAGAATTCCATGCACAGAGGAGCCTGGTGGGCTACAGTCCATGGGGTCGCAGAGAGTCGGACACGACTGAGCGACTTAGCACGCATGCAGGCATGGCTGCTGGTAGCCACAGAGCGGCTCCCATAGCTTCTCCTAAGCTGCTTTCCATATCTTTAAAACCCACAGATGTGAGGACAGTCATCCATCCTGGAGAGACAGGCAAGCCACGTGATGCTTCACTCTCCAGATGGGGTTTCAGGGTGACCCTGTCTGATCATCAGGCTCAACTTATGAAATACAACCTCTGATGAAATTCATGGCAGGCAAACTCCCTGCTCAGTATGGGGCAATGGGTGATGGATGGGCCGGTGATGATGGATAGCTCCTCTCTCACCCTCAGTCCACGAATTCTGGTTCGGGAGATTCCCCTAGCAGGGGCTGGATTGTCCCAGAGATAACAGCACTCAGTCGGGAGCTGGGTTCTGGGCTTATTGCTTGCTTAGGGATAGCAACTGCCCTCATTACTGAGTAAAGCAAATTACTGCTGACGCTATAATGTTTTAGTTCATTCCAGTGGTTTTTAAATTAAACAAGACAGGTTGGCATATGGATCAAGATCCCAAGCACTGTAAAAAAAAAAAATAATAATCTCTTCTACAGTATGGACAAAACACAGAATTAAAGTAAAAGGGAAGATTTATATATAGAAGCTTAATAATCCTCCTTGTCATCTGTTCATTCTTTTGGGGAAATAATCTTAATCCTGCATAGTTGATTTTTTTTTAATTACATGACCCTTTTTTAGTATTAGGAAATGAATCTAAAACCTGAATATGGAAAAAAAAAAATTGGGTGACTTTAATATGCCTGCTAACCTTGTCTCATTAATCCTTATGGTGCTTCTGAAAGATGTATGGAATGTATTTTTATCTCTATTTCATGGAATGTAGAACTAAGATATCCCAAAGCTCTTTAACATACTTAAGATCACACAGCGGCTCAGTAATATAGTCAGAAATAAAAGCCAGCTTTTCTAACAAGAAAGGCTCTGACAATTAATCAGAAACACAGCAAGTCTGCTCTTTGATGACTAGAAATTTCATCTGAATCCAGATGATGAGGTGAGAAGAATGACATTGCCACAACCGGTGATTACATTATTTCTTTGGCAGACTGCCAGTCCCCAAACTGGTAACGTAACATGTGGACCCTGCTTAGATTTGGTACATCACAGCAAAGATAATGACTCCCAAAGATTTTTATAAAGAAAATCTTATTCTACTTCATTTATTTCATTTATAAAATTCAGGAGTCATTCCTATGGGAAACAGAATCCATAGACCCCAGTGGAAACAAAAGTTTCAATGAATAGCTCAAGCTTTGGTAAGAAGACAGTCAAGGATCTGAGAAATTGGACTGTCACTTCCTAGAGCTTCTGTTTCCTTGTTCCGGAACTGACACTTGTTGTTTAGTCACTCAGTCGAGTCTGACTCTTTGTGACCCCCATGGACTGTAGCCCGCCAGGCACGTCTGTCCATGGGTTTTCCCAGGCAAGAATACTGGATCGATTGGGTTGCTATTTCCTCCTTCAGGGGATCCTCCTGACCCAGAGATCAAACCCGTGTCTTCTGCATTGCAACAGGATACTTTACTACTGAGCCACCAGGGAAGCCCCAGAACCAACACTGTGAAGTAGAAATAATTATACTACATGCAACAGATGTGACAAAAATCACCCTTTGTATCCCCTGTGCTTGGCCTGATGAGCAGGTATTTAATACATAATTATTGACTATGAAGGGGGTGGATTATGTATTCAATAAATAATCAATGATATTCAAATGGGCTCCTATCACTCTGCCCAACACATTTCCACCTGCAGATGATACTGATGTACCTGGAGTTCTTTCCACTGCCTA
Source organism: Cervus canadensis (assembly GCF_019320065.1). Lineage (NCBI taxonomy): Eukaryota > Metazoa > Chordata > Mammalia > Artiodactyla > Cervidae > Cervus > Cervus canadensis. The sequence continues at coordinate 17,439,219 of NC_057412.1, forward strand.
ACACATTTCCAACCAAGAGAGTTCTTCCATCTAACTTCAACAAAAAGAATTTCCTATCTCTATAAATACCAAGGTTTTACACTTGTGACTACCATCACATCACTTTAATTGAACTGATAACTGCTAATTCAGTGGTTTTCCAACTGTATTGAGTATAATAATCACCTGGGAACATGTTACACATGGATTCTCAGGTCTCCAGCAATTTTGGTTCAGATGGGAGGGCAGAACTCACCATTTAAACAAGAACCTCAGAGGGTTTTGATACAGACATTCCAAGGACCACTCTTAGAGAGAGAAAAAAAAAAAAGTCTATATATTGGCCCCATCCCAGAAATAAAGAAATGGAGATTCAGAAAAGATTCTTGCCCAAGGCAACTCATTCATTCCATCATTCAGTCATTTGACAAATACCTACTATGAGTATAGATGTTCAGAACCCTCCTGATTTTTGCAAAACTGAAACCTGGTCTGGTCCCCAATCCATTACTACTTCGAATCTTGTAGCCAGATGTTATGGGAATTCCAAACAATACACAAGACTGGCTGGAGTGAACTCAGTAAAGGCTTCATGAAACAGGCAGAATTTGGACAGAATTCTAGCTATCAAAATGCAGAGAAAGGAACTGGGCCAGCAAAGATATTAATAATAAATGGCAGGTGTCCAGCACCTCAGCTTGCCCTCAGAGGACCAGGCAAGTGAGGCAGAGAAAGTGCAAGAGTGATACAGCTCAGGAACCCCATTTGGCATATTTCAGGAGACCCCAAAGCCTCACCTCATGAATTTCTTGGGCAATTCTCACTGCTACACCCAAGTCTGTCGGGATTCCCATTGGAACAGGAGGATGCCGCCAGCAGTGGCCCCAGCCCTCCATACCCAAGTACTCTTGAATCTCCAGTGTCAACCTTCTTCTAAGCACCTCCCTTCCCTCAGTCTTTCCAGCAGAAAGAACCTCTTCCTCACAAACAACTTATTGATACAGAAAAACAGGGAATATGATAGAAAGGGCTGCATGCAAAAATCAAACAAGAAGTATAAATATGACCTGGGATAATTCCTCAGGATCCAGGGACCTCAGAAGGAAGAAGAGAAATACTCATTAAGAGGCAGAAGCATGGGTAGTTTCTCTGGGCAGTTCAGTTCTCAGTCTGGGCTGCATGTTAGAATCACCTATGCAATGTTTGAAAAAACACCGAGGCCTCGGCATCCCCATGACCTCTGGAATCAGGAGTTCTGAGGTGAAGTCCAAACATCAATGCATCCTGAAATCTCACTGGGTGTCTCTAGTATGCACCCAAGAGACTGTGAACCACTGATCTAATAAAGCCGAGCTTGCTGGGAAAGATTGAGGGCAGGAGGAGAAGGGGACGACAGAGGATGAGATGGTTGGATGGCATCACCGACTCGATGGACATGGGTTTGCATAGACTCCGGGAGTTGGTGATGGATAGGGAGACCTGGTGTGCTGCAGTTCATGGGCTCGCAAAGAGTCGAACATGACTCAGAGACTGAACTGAACTGAACTGAGGAAAACCAATACAATGTAAGCATGCTGGAGCCAATGAGGTGAGATTCAGTTCAGTTCAGTCGTGTCCGACTCTTTGTGACGCCATGAATCGCAGGACTCCCTGTCCATCACCAGCTCCCAGAGTTTACTCAAACTCATGCCCGTCGAGTCAGTGATGCCATCCAACCATCTCATCCTCTGTCGTCCCCTTCTCCTCCTGCCCCCAATCCCTCCCAGCATCAGGGTCTTTTCCAATGAATCAACTCTTCCCATGAGGTGGCCAAAGTACTGGAGTTTCAGCTTCAGCATCAGTCCTTCCAATGAACACCCAGGACTGATCTCCTTTAGGATGGACTGGATGGATCTCCTTGCAGTCCAGGGGACTCTCAAGAGTCTTCTCCAACACCACAGTTCAAAAGCATCAATTTTTCGGCGCTCAGCTTTCTTCACAGTCCAACACTCACATCCATACATGACCACTGGAAAAACCACAGCCTTGACCAGATGGACCTTTGTTGACAAAGTAGTGTCTCTGCTTTTTAATATGCTGTCTAGGTTGGTCATAACTTTCCTTCCAAGGAGTAAGTGTCTTTTAATTTCATGGCTGCAATCAGTATCTGCAGTGATTTTGGAGCCCAAAAAAATAAAGTCGGACACTATTTTCCCTGTTTACCCATCTATTTCCCATGAAGTGATGGGACCAGATGCCATGATCTTTTCTGAATGTTGAGCTTTAAGCCAACTTTTTCACTCTCCTCTTTCACTTTCATCAAGAGGCTTTTTAGTTCACCTTCACTTTCTGCCATAAGGGTGGTGTCATCTGCATATCTGAGATTATTGATACTTCTCCTGGCAATCTTGATACCAGCTTGTGCTTCCTCCAGCCCAGTGTTTCTCATGATGTACTCTGCATATAAGTTAAATAAGCAGGGTGACAATATACAGCCTTGACATACTCCTTTCCCTATTTGGAACCAGTCTGCTGTTCCATGTCCAGTTCTAACTGTTGCTTCCTGACCTGCATATAGGTTTCTCAAGAGGCAGGCCAGGTGGTCTGGTATTCCCATCTCTTTAAGAATTTTCCATAGTTTATTGTGATCCACACAGTCAAAGGCTTTGGCATGGTCAATAAAGCAGAAATAGATGTTTTTCTGGAACTCTCTTGCTTTTTCGATGATCCAGAAGATGTTGGCAATTGGATCTCTGGTTCCTCTGCCCTTTCTAAAACCAGCTTGAACAGCTGGAAGTTCATGGTTCATGTATTGCTGAAGCCTGGCTTGGAGAATTTTGAGCATTACTTTACTAGCATATGAGATGAGTGCAATTGTGTGGTAGTTTGAGCATTCTTTGGGATTGCCTATGGGACTGGAATGAAAACTGACCTTTTCCAGTCCTGTGGCCACTGCTGAGTTCTCCAAATTTGCTGGCATATTGAGTGCAGCACTTTCACAGCATCATCTTTCAGGATTTGAAATAGGTCAACTGGAATTCCATCACCTCCGCTAGCTTTGTTCATAATGATGTTTTCCAAGGTCCATTTGACTTCACATTCCAGGATGTCTGGCTCTAGGTGAGTGATCGCACCATTGTGATTATCTGGATCGTGAAGATCTTTTTTGTAGAATTCTTCTATGTATTCTTGCCACCTCTTCTTAATATCTTCTGCTTCTGTTAGGTCCATACCATTTCTGTCCTTTATCGAACCCATCTTTGCATGAAATATTCCCTTGGTATCTTTAATTTTCTTGAAGAGATCTCTAGTCTTTCCCATTCTGTTGTTTTCCTCTATTTCTTTGCATTGATCACTGAGGAAGGCTTTCTTATCTCTCCTGGCTATTCTTTGGAACTCTGCATGCAAATGGGAATATCTTTCCTTTTCTCCTTTGCTTTTCACTTCTCTTCTTTTCACAACTAGTTGTAAGGCCTCCTCAGACAACCAGTTTGCCTTTTTGCATTTCTTTTCCATGGGGATGGTCTTGATCCCTGTCTCCTGTACAATGTCATGAACCTCCGTCCATAGTTCATCAGACTCTCCGTCTATCAGATCTAGTCCCTTAAATATATTTCTCACTTCCATTGTATAGTCATAAGGGATTTGATTTAGGTCATACTTGAATGGTCTAGTGATTTTCCCTACTTTCTTCAATTTAAGTCTGAATTTGGCAATAAGGAGTTCATGATCTGAGCCACAGTCAGCTCCCAGTCTTGTTTTTGCTGACTGTATAGAGCTTCTCCATCTTTGGCTGCAAAGAATATAATCAGTCTGATTTCAATGTTGGCCATCTGGTGATGTCCATGTGCAGAGTCTTCTCTTGTGTTTTTGGAAGAGGGTGTTTGCTATGACCAGTGTGTTCTCTTGGCAAAACTCCATTATTAGCCTTTGCCCTGGTTCATTCCGTACTCCGAGGCCAAATCTGCCTGTTACTCCAGGTGTTTCTTGACTTCCTACTTTTGCATTCCAGTCCTCTAAATGAAAAGGACGTCTTTTTTGGGTGTTAGTTCTAAGAGGTCTTGTAGGTCTTCACAGAACCATTCAACTTCAGCTTCTTCAGCGTTACTGGTTGGGGCATAGGCTTGGATTACCGTGATATTGAATGCTTTGCCCTGGAAACGAACAGAGACCATTCTGTCATTTTTGAGATTGCATCCAAGTACTGCATTTCGGACTCTTTTGTTGACCATGATGGCTACTCCATTTCTTCTAAGGGATTCCTGCCCACATTAGTAGATATAATGGTCACCTGAGTTAAATTCACCCATTCCAGTCCATTTTAGTTTGCTAATTCCTAGAATGTCGACATTCACTCTTGCCATCTCCTGTGGGATTCAGGTGGCTGTAAATAGAGTGATTCCAACCTGGGACTAAGCGGTCTGGAATAAAGGCATAAGTAATCCAAGGAGTATGGGCTTCCCAGGTTGCTCAGTGGTAAAGAATCCAGCTGCCAATGCAGGAGGCAGGTTCAATCCGTGAGTTGGGAGGATTCCCAGAGAAGGAAACAGCAACCCACTCTTGTATTCTTACCTGGGAAATCCCATAGACAGAATAGCCTGGTGGGCTACAGGCCATGGCATCACAAAGAGTCAGACACAACTTAGTAACTAAACAACAACAAATCCAAGGAGTGCAGGTTATAAGTGTGAGGCAGTCAGTCCGAGAGCAACACTTAGATATTGCCTGTGGAGGACCTGAGTGGTAAGCAACGTGTGCCAGGCTAGAGAAGTTTGACTTTATAAATCAAGGAATCTATTAATATTACTATCTCCACTTGACAAATAAGGCAACTGAATCATGCACAGGTAAAACTGCCCAAAGCTCTTATTACAGCAATTATCCAAAAATAAATAAATGATTACCAAATCAAACTGATTTTGATACAGGTTGTAGAATATATTTGGTTGAATTATAGGACATCACCATTTTTGTAGGTTATATATAAACAGTTGAATACAGGAAATTTCACATGGCTTAGACTAATACAGTCCCATCCAATCTTGTCTCTAGGTTGTTTCTTATTCACATATTTATGCAGAAAGTGTATCTTGGCCTGAAAGTCCTCTGTGCGTGAATGCTCAGTCACTTGGTTGTGTCCGACTCTTTGAGACCCCATGGACTGTAGCCCGCCAGGCTTCTCTGTCCATGAAATTTCCCAGGCAAGAATACTGGAGTGGGTTGCCATGCCCTTTTCCAGGGGGATCTTCCTGATCCAGGTATTGAATCCCAGTCTCTTGCATCTTCTGCACTGCAGGCAGATTCTTTACCACTGCACCACCTGGGAAAACCGATAGTCCTCCAAAGCCTTCTGAATACTAATTTCATCATACCAGAACTGTCTATATTCATATATCAACTTGTCTTTCTATTTGTCTCATATCAGCAATTGGTTCTATGTGATAAAGACTATAAATCAAGAGAAGAAGAGTAAATAAATGACACTCCCTGATAACAAAATCAGGCTAATAAACTTTTTATAGGGCTATCAACCTCTGCAGGAAGAAGTGAGGTTGACCAGGCAGCTTCCAGCTTTCCATCAGAACAAGGGCAAAACTTGCAGCCAAGGAACAGAAATGAAGTCTGTGAACTTAATCTTTAATAAAATCATTAATAATATCAAAGAAGAAGAGGAACTTTTCTCCCCTTAGAATGTTCTGGGTATCAGGATATCCTAGAAGAAACTTTCGTGGCTCTAACATCTAAGTAAGTCTAGACTAAGGAAAGTTTAATATGATTTTCATTGTACTAATCTTATATGCCATCACAGGGTCCCATTTTTTCATTTGTTCTCACTCAAAGATTGCTTTGAGTAAGCTCCATGAGGCCAAGACCCCCTCTGTATTTTTTTATTTGACCCCTGACTTTTTAATTTTTATTTTTAATTAGAGGATAATTACTTTACAATATTGTGATGGTTTCTGCCATACAACAACATGAATCGACCACAGGTATGACCACCTCTGTCTTACTCAGCTCTTGATCACAAGTGCCTGGCCCAGAACGTGATGTGACGTGAAATTGGATACGTATTTTGGAAAGAATATGTTCTAAAAAGGGACTGGGCTTCCCAGGCCACTCAGTGATTAAGAACCTATCTGCTAATGTAGGAGACACAGGTTTGATTCCTAGGTCAGGAAGATCCCCTAGAGAAGGAAATGACAAACCACTTCAGTATTCTTGCCTGAAAAATCCCATGGACAAAGGAGCCTGGCGGGCTACAATCCATGGAGTCACAAAAGAGACAGAAGTTAGCAACTAAACAACAATAAATGCTTATAAAGGCAGGAGTTGTTTTATTAATAGTCACAATACAAACAATCCTGGTTTTCTAATCCCAACTTGCTGGAAACTGGCTATGTAATATTGGACAAGTCATTTAAACTCTTTGGGCCTCCCTTTTCCTTTTGAGTAAAAGAGGGAATTGGGATGGAATCCGTCTTTCCCTCTGTAATTCCAGTGCAGAGAATAGAGGGTGTTGGAGCTACTATTGTGCTCAGCATGGTTATTTCTGCACTGCACTCTTCCCTGGGTCTGTTCATCAGTCCTCTCTACGCTTACCCAAGAGCACAGCAGAGAAGGGCAGGGAGTGCAAAATTATGAACCAAATTACAAAGAATTTTCAGGAGGCTTCTCGGGGTATCTGAGTTTGCCTGACCACAGGAAACTGTACAACAGCAAGGCTCACAGGGACAAAGCCTTGGTATGCAGAAGTTAGATTCTTTGTGCATTGTCGATTCAATTTAGGAGTGATTTCTCAATCATATTTCCATCCATGAGGTCTACATTTTCACCGCAGTTCAGTGAAGATTCTATTCCTTCTCGTTTTAAAAACAATTGAAAAAGTTCCATGAAAAGCCAGTTTCTCCCCAGTGGAAGGAGACCAGATAATAGCATGGCCTTAGCAAGGTCAGACTTTGAAAGCTCTCTGTCCTAAGAGGAGATACATTCCTGCAAGAGGTAAATGGCACATGTTCCGGGGTCCCACTCCATTCTGAAGGAGGGAAGGTGACCCCAAATACCACCACTTTTAATCCTCAATTTCCCAACCTCTTCATCTTCCTTTTTACAAGGTTATAGATTGGATCAAAAGGATTACACTCTAAGCCTAAGAGAAAGGCGAAAAGGGGAAGAAAACAGAGAAAAAAAGATCTGGCAGTCTCCATATCAACTCACCTCATAGAATATAAGGGCCCTGAACTCCAGACACACATTCCTATATATGTCTGTTCTTACCTGGTGGCTCAATTGGTAAAGAATCCTCCTGCAATGCAGGAGACCCCGGTTTGATCCCTGGGTGGGGAAGATCTCTTGGGGAAGGAATGGCAACCCATTCCAGTATTCTTGCCTGGAGAATCCCATGGACAGAGGAGCCTGGCAGGTTACAGTCCATGGGGTCACAAAGAGTCGGACATGACTTAGCGACTATACAACAAAGATTTTGTGCATCAGATCAGGAAGTCAGGTGGAACTCAGATGGATTAATTCTTCTGCTCTCTGTGGCATTGGCTGAGGTTGCTTAGGACGTATGCCTGGTGGATGGGTTGAGTGGAGGGTCCAATGTGTCTTCATGCACGTGTCTGGCACCCAGGCAGGGATGGCCTGGCAGGCTGGGCTCATCTGAAGACACCAGCCAGAGCACCTGTGTGAGTCAACATAGGCTGCTGAGACCTAGAAAAAAGTATAGGACATCTGCCAGAAAAAGAGGGAACGCTGAAAAAGAGGGAACACTGAAACCAATGCCAGGATTGAGATGTGTGAATGGGAAGAGAAAGAGGCTGCAGTGTGATCACTCATCATTGGTTTATAACACTCACGCTGGAGACAGGAGCCCCTCTGAGGAGAGAGGACAAGCAGAGCTGGGCATAGATGATTAAGACAGGTAAGTGGACAGCAGAGGATGAGATGGTTGGATGGCATCACCGACTTGATGGACATGAGTTTGAGCAAGCTCCAGGAGTTGGGGATGGACAGGGAAGCCTGGTGTGCTGCAGTCCACGGGGGTTGCAAAGTGACCCATCTGAGCAATTGAACCGAGCAATTGAACTGAACTGAACTGAAGTATGATACTATGAAATGCCAATTATATTGTCTTCTGATCCCACTGGTGAGGAAACTGGAGTCACAATTCTTTCCAGGAAATGAGAGCTCTGAAAAATGGGAAGAGTGTATAAAATAGGAGTTAACAATCTTCAATCTTTGTTGTTGTTTTTTCTTTTAATGATGAGAACTTTCCTACTTGGGAATTTTAGCATGCTCTAGGGAAACTTTAACAACTTTTACAAACTTTTTCCCTTCTGTGTGTAGGGGATGTGTGGGAGTGCCCCCCAAACTGCCCCTAAAGACCAGGTACTCATTCCCTATCCACTGGGAGTGTTGGTGGCTGATCCAAAGTTCTCAGCTGAGTTCCTCCCTAGGAAACACTCTGTTCTGAAAAGAGCCACCATGTTCAACGGGTAGCCCCCATTTAACCACTAGTCCTTCTCATGAGTTCACTGATAACTTCTTCATGGCTACATTACAGTTCAACCCTTCCTTCTGCAACCTTTCCTCCTCTCCTCCGTAAGAATTGAACTCAAGCATACTCCCCAGGTCAATTAGGGGCATAGCTCAAATGGTGAAGAATCTGCCTGCAATGCAGGAGACCCAGGTTCAATCCCTCAGTGGGGAAGATCCCCTGGAGAAGGGAACAGCTACCCACTCCAGTATTCTTGCCAGGAGAATTGGACAGAGGAGCCTGGGGAGCTACAGTCCATGGGGTCGTAAAGAGTCAGACACAACCGAATGGCTTTCACTCTCCCCAATAAGTTTCCACACACAAAGCTCCATCTCAGAACTGGTTCCCTGGGAAACTCAACCATAAATAGATTGCAATCAGGCAGCAACAATGATGAAAGGAGGCTCTGTGTAATATGGAAGCCCTGGGTGTGGCCAGGTGAGACAACCAACCATACAGGGTGCTTGCCAGTTACATGGCCCCCATCAGGAAAGCCTCAGAACGGCAACCCCATAACCAAGGGAAAGAGCTCTGAATGCTTCCTGGGGGTAAACCTTGTTCTCTAATCCACTCAGCTGCATGCTGGCAAGTTGGCTCTCTGGGAGGAAAAGAGCCCTGATTTCTAGCCTTTGCTGATGTCCATGTGTAAGTACTCCAATCCTGGGTGATTTCAAACCATGGACTGTTAAACAACTGGGCTCATCAAATTCCTAAATGTTTCACAATCAGCTCTCGGGGACCAGTAAGAGGCAACTCCAGCACATCACTGCATGTGAGCAGGCTGTTCTGTTTGGACCTGCTTGGACCAACCATGAGCACCAAACTCACAGCAAATCCGGTATGGGCCTCTCAGTGGCCTGGGCTTGTGGTGGCCTGAGAATCAGAAAAAGATCAGAGTGATTAAGCAAAGCAGTCAGTTGCTCTCTGGGTGAATCTGAATGCAAAGGATATAGAGAATATGAGCAGCGGACGCCAGGAAGTAAAGCTAAGAAGGCAGCTATGGGGGCACCAGAGGGGCCAGGAAGTGGTGAGAACTATGAGCAAGCTGTTGAGAGTGAGAGGTAACCGAGCGAGGCCAAGCTCAGAAACTGAAAGACACTCCAGGCGATGTGTGATGCAGAGACGGGAAGAGGAGCTGAGCTGAGTTGCTTCAGGGCCAGACTCTCCTGTGGGCCCATGGACTGTAGCCTGCCAGGACCCTCTGTCAATGGGATTTCCCAGGCAAGAATACCAGAGCGGGTTGCCATGCCCTCCTCCAGGGAATCTTTCTAGTCCAGGGATCGAACCTGTGTCTCTTAAGTCTCCTGCAGTGGCAGGCAGGTTCTTTACCACTAGCGCCACGTGGGAAGCACATAGATCTTTACAATCAGCCCTGATAGTTGAAGTAATCAGAGAAAAATCACTGTTGCCTGCAAAAACTGCTGCTGCTGCTAAGTCGCTTCAGTCGTGTCCAACTCTGTGTGACCCCATAGACGGCAGCCCACCAGGCTCCTCCATCCCTGGGATTCTCCAGGCAAGAACACTGGAGTGGGTTGCCATTTCCTTCTCCAATTCATGAAAGTGAAAAGTGAAAGTGAAGTCACTCAGTCGTGTCCGACTCTTTGCTACCCCATGGACTACAGCCCACCAGGCTCCTCCGTCCATGGGATTTTCCAGGCATGAGTACTGGAGAGGGTTGCTATTGCCTTCTCCAAAAACAGTAGTTTATTAATCCCAGGTCACCAGCTGAGCCTAACAGCCACAAGGCATAAACAGATTTAGAGTGTGTGTAAAGGTTATTGACATCGTTGGAAGCAACCCAAAATAAAGACAGCGGAATCCCTGTGACAACAAGGGAAAGACAAAGACAAAGCCATTTTCTTCTGAGGGTCTAAATATCCATCCAGGCGGCATGATTCAGTCACTCGTTTGCCTGCTAGTGAAGAGAAAGGCTGTGAGTGACTTGAGTACCATTCCTTATTCATCCAACAACTCTATAATGAGTGTCTGTTCTCAGAGCCACACGCTGAGTGGGACTCTGGGGATGCAATGATAACAGAAACGGATGTATTCTCCACCGCAGAGCTGGTATTCTAGTGGGAAGATAAATATTTGATCAAAAGATGTCCATAGAAAACATAAACCCCAACTGTGCCACGTGGAAAGAAGCAGAGACATGGGCTTCCATGAGATTCACAGTGGGGTTGAGGTGATTTTACTTAGTAGATCAAAGGAGAAGTCCCTGAGAAGGGATCTGAACAATGTGCTCAAGTGAGAGAGGAGGAAAGAGTATTGAAAACCAGGAACAACATGTACAAAAGCAGGAGCAAAAGGAAAATGGCGACCAACTCACCTTTGGATTCAAAGCAGGGTCTTGACCAGCATCACCTGGGAGCTGGTTAGAAACGCAGAATTGCAAATTTCACCGCAGCTCTACTTAACTAGAACCTGATTTTAACAAGATCTCCAAGCAATGTATACAGATTTTAAAATTTGAGAGGCTGAAAGGAGACCAGTGGGGCTAAACCTAAGGAAGGGGCAGGTGGGGCATGGTGTGAGCCCAGGCTGGACAGGCAGTGACAGTCCAATGCTCAGAGTTTCATCAGCCCCGTTTAGAACTTGGGCTTTATTCTGAAAGTACTGGCAAGTCATGAAGTGTTTTAAGTATATGCGTGATGGGGGGAGGAGCAGGAAGGAATCTAGCAGCAATATAGAAACTTTATTAGACAGGAGTGGAATTAAATGTGATTTGCAATTGGAAGGTGATTACTATGATCCAAGATGGAGAATGTGGAAGTTTGGGCTCCAGAAATGGAAGTAGAGTTGGGAAGAAGGGAATGGATCTGGAAAAATATCAGGAAATAAAGTCAAGACATGATGATGGTTCAGATTTGGGGAGGAGGGTGGTGATAAACTGTAGGATGCTTTCAGACTCACATGAACGATTTTCATGGTCTTTGTTGATTTTTATTGTCCTTTTCACAGCACTAGGCTTCGCTGGTGGCTCAGGGGTAAAGAATTCGCCTGCCAATGCAGGAGATGCGGGTTTGATCCCTAATCTGAGAAGATCCCCTAGAGAAGGAAATGGCCACCCACTCTAGTATTCTTGCCTGGAAAACCCCCACGAAGAAAGGAGCCTGGCAGGCTATAGTCCATGGAGTTGCAGAGCTGATTTAGTGACCGAACAACAATTCACATCATCAACAGCTATGCCTAATAACTGTTGCAGGTGCCCAATATTTACTGAACAAAGGAATGATTGAAGTGAATGGAAAGTTTGAGGTATAGTTTTAGGGAGAAGAACGTGAACTTGGCTTTAGAATTGTTGTTGAGGACTGTTGTGGGTTGGTTTGTGTCCCTGCCAAAAGATATGTTGAAATCCTAACTTCGGGACACGACTGAGCGACTGAACTGAACTGAACTGAACTGAACTTCGGGACCTGTGAATGTGACCATACTTGAAAACAGAGTCTTTGCAGATGTAAATGATGAGGTCATATTGGATTAGGAAGGGCCCTAAATTTAATGATTGGCATCCGTGGCAGGAGAGGGAGACACACAGATACACATGTGGGATTAGTCATGTGAAGATGGAGGCAGATGATTGAAGTGATGTGTCTGCAAGCTGTGAAAACTGACTGCCAGCAACCACCAGAACTCAGAAGAGAGGGGCTTGGAACAGATTCTCCCTCAAAGCTTCCAGAAGGAATCAACCCTGCTGAGAGCCTGACTTCGGATTTCTAGCCTTCAGATCCATGAGGGAATACATTTCTGTTGCCTTAAGCCACCCAGTTGGTGACATTCTGTTATGGCAGCCCTAAGAAACTAACACAGGAGTGCTTTTCTGAAATCCAAGAAGAAATCTTTATGTGGTTTGAAATTTGGATCTGAAACTGAGCAATTACCCTAATGAAGGCTCTTAGCTAGAACGTGCAATTATTAAGATAAACACCTCTGATAATTCCCTTTCTAACCATTGTGGCCTAGGAAATACGAGTACTCAACTTTGTTGAAAAGTACAGTCTATGACGGACTTCCCTGGTGGCTCAGATGGTAATGAATCTGCCTGCAGTGCAGGGGTCGTGGGTTCATAACCTAGGTTGGGAAGGGCTCCTGGAGGAGGGCATGGCAACCCACTCCAGTATTCTTGCTTGGAGAATCCCCATGGACAGAGGAGCCTGGCAGGCTACAGTCCATGGGGTCACAAAGAGTCAGACATGACTGAACAAATCACACACACACACACAGTCTATGAGATCCTAAGTACCCTTTGGAAATAGGAGAGTTGAAAAAAGAATGATATAAAAGAAAAGGAAAAGTCACAAAGAAAACAAGAGATGGTAGAGAGCATTGACAAAGTTGTTTTATGGGCGTGCTCTGACTTTTGCTTCAAGGGACAGAAGATTTTCTTGTGTTTGAGTTTTGTGTGTTATCTAACTACATGGTTGCCCAGCAGTCTCCTGGAGATTTTCTCTAGTTCAGTTATCACTTTTTAAGACAGGTTAGAGATAACCCTTCTGGGCCTTTCCTATGATGTGAACACCATTATCAATTATCAATTCCCTGTAAGATTCTAAAGGTCATCCTCATTTATCACAGGCCAGTCTACGTCCCAGGTTTCAGAGATCAAACTGTTGCAACAGGCTCACCATCGATATTGTGCTCTGTCTAACTCTGCCTCCAGGGTAACTGGGCCTTGAGCCCAGAGAAGTCTAACTGGCTGAGGACTGGGACTGCTCAGAAACGAAGATCTCGTTGTTCAGTCTCCCTGGGTTTCTCTGGGTTTCTGTGTGTGATGGGTAGCCCCTTTCTCCTCCAGTGCTGACCGAGAGGGGTTATCCCAGGCTGGCCTTAAAGATTGCTTGGCTTGAGCAGGATTATGAATTAATATGAGCTGCTGAAGAGCAAGGAACAACAAAGATGGTTCACATCCAGATGGTTTCAAATGATTTGTGCTTTAAGAGCGCACATCTAGTTTGGTTGTCCAGGACTGGAAACTGTATCTTCATAGATAAAATGTATAGGTGGTGCTAAGGACTTCAAGAGCATCCACCTAACGTAGCCAAACTCACTGAATGCAGCTATACCTGATAAGTAATTACTATATGAAACTCTATCTAGAGCCCCCTGTTGGAATTCCTGGGACATACAGATCCGACGGCCAAATTAAAGAGGCCTCTCCTCTCTCCCTCTGGCCCTATTTCTACCTACCTACTGAGCAAGCAGTGGGTAGAAGAAGTAGTAGTAGCAAGCAGTAAGTAGTAGCAAGAAGTAACATTTCCACAGATCTAAGCCAAATCAAACAGAAATCCTCAGAGCAATACACGGGGATGGACTTGTGCGGTAGACAGCTCCAGGTGGTCAAGAGAAATGGTCAAGGACTCTCTGCACAGACCTCTCTCCCCTGGGCTTCTCTCACCACCAACTGATTAAGTAAATTTCTGCGCCACATGGATCCTCTCTGCAGGCCTAGGCATGAACCGAAACCTTATTTTTCCCTTCCCCTGGTTAGGGCAAAGGAAGATGAATATTTCTGAAAAGAACTTTAACAACAACAACAAAAACTGAAATAAAAGAAGGTACAGGGCTTCCCTGATGGCTCAGTGGTCAGGCATCTGCCTGCCAATGCAGGAGACACGAGTTCGATCCCTGGTCCAGGAAGATCCCCCATGGTAAGGAGCAGCTAAGCCCCTGCACCACAATACTGAGCCTGTGTTCTAGAGACTGGAGCCTCCGCTGCTGGGCCCACGTGCCGCAGTTACTGAAGCCCGTGCACCCTGGAGCCCGTGCTCTGCAACAAGAGGAGCCACCGCAATGAGAAGCCCACACACCCACAACTAGAGGGAAGCCCCTGCTCGCCACAACTAGAGAAAAGTCCATGCAGCAGCAAGCACCCAGCAGAGCCAAAATTAAATACTTTCTTTTTTAAGTGCAGAAAGCAAGAGTAAACGTTCAAATTACATGTCACGGCCCAAGTAGCCCAAGGATCCGGGAGCAGACCGATAGGAATTCCTAGGAAGCAGCTGTAGCTCACTGCTTACTTGGCCGGCATTCAGCTCAGGGGTGTCCCTGCCCTCCTCTCTCCCTACCCCAGTGCCTGCTCCTGGACTCCTGCCAGCCACGGGTTGTCTCCTGTAGACTCACTAATGCAAGACTTTCGAGTGGATGGGAGTGGACAGGAGAGGGTCTTTAATAATTCGATGTCTTCTCTGGTAAGACGCATTAAGTGTCACCAAGCCAATTAAAGGAGTAAGTGAGACTTTGGGGAGTTGGAAGCCGACTTGGCAACTGGGCAGCCCTTTGACCTTCCTTCTTGTCCTCTTTATAGGGTTGGGTTGTTGCAGTCAGTCTTCTTGTCTCTTTAGATCTGGAGTGGGAGGTAAAACGGAGGGAGAACCTCAAGCAGACTCACCCCAGGCAGTGAAAGTATGGGTCCCTGCTTTCCAGATAATGTAGACCCTTTTTTTGGGAGAAGATGAAGTGGCCAGGTTCTTTAGCCAGGAACAGTGGTTCTGTCTTTGAAAATTTTGCCTGCTCAGTTGATTTGCACTGGGAAATAAATGTGAAGCTGTGAGAACTGAGGGTATGAAGATAACAAAAGTGTAGTAAAGACAAATAGTTTTAGCTACTTCCCACCCATCTCCTGCACACTGTGTCCATGATGATTTAAGGGAAAAATAGCCACAGAAGGGAGAGAGAGAGAATTAAGGGAGATAGAGGGGCGAGAAAAGAAGGAAGAGGAGGAAGAACAGAGGAAAGGGGAGAAGAAAGGATAAGAGAAGAAAGAGAGATAGAAGGGTGGGGGGGAGGGCTTCCCTGGTGGCTCAGTGGTAAAGAATCTGCCTGCTGATGCAGGAGACACAGGTTTGATCCCTGGTCTGGGAAGATCCCACATGCTGCAGAGCAACTAAGCCCATGTGCTACAACTACTGTGCTTTAGAGCCAACGAGCTGCATCTACAGAGCCTGCCCGCCCTAGAGCTCATGCTCCACAAAAAGAGAAGCCACTGCAATAAGAAGCCCACACACCACAGCTAGGATTGCCCCCCGCTTGCAGCAACTAGAGAAAGCCCTCACACATCAACGAAGACCTAGCAAAGACATAAATAACTAAGCAAAAATTATTTTAAAAAGAAGAAGGGAGGGAGGTAGAAGAGGGTCAGGTGGTTGAAGAGAAACATATTGAAACTTTAAGGGCTAATTCTGAACCCCTACCAGGCTTCCCCAGACCTTGGATCTCCTGCTCTGCAGGAGGGGTCTCTAATGATCATCTCCCACTGTAGCTTTCACCTGACCCAATCCCATCGGCAGAGAAAAGAAATTACTTATCCACAGACTCTCTTCTGATGTGTCTCAGAATTAACTCAGTCTCCTAGGCCAGGGCCTGGTGACCAAGTAAGAGGAGTTGTACTTGATAGCTGCCTGCTGGCTAAGATTCTTTTGCTACTGAACAAACCCTGGATTTGGTATCATTTGTTTTCCACCAAATATTTTGATCCAGCTATGGTTTTGTCTGACTCTTCTTGTTTCTGACTGATTGTTTTCCTAATACTCCGGCTCCTTCTTCTAAACCTGCCATGACCAACTCCAAATCAGAGAAACAGAGTCTATCCTTCCCCTATCCATAAGATGCTAATGTTAACTGTCTTACTGTCTTGGTTCTCAAAAATATAAACAGAATCCTCAACAAAATTGTGTTGGGTTGGCCAAAAAGTTCATTTGGAATTTTCCATAACATCTTATGAACTTTGGGGACAACCCAATAATAAACCAAATTCAACAACACATTAAAAGATTAAACACAATCACCAAGTGAGCTTTATCTCTGGGCTGCAAGGATGGTTCCACTTTGAAAATCAACAGATCTACTCTATAGCACAAGGAATTCTACTTGATACTCTGTAATGACCTATATGGGAAAAGAATCTTTAAAAAAACTTTAATATATATATATAATATATATATTATATATCCCTGGAGTGAATATATATATTACACTATCCCTGGTGGCTCAGATAGTAAAGAGCCTGCCTGCAATGCAGGAGACCTGGATTCAATCCCTGGGTCAGGAAGATCTCCTGGAGAAGGAAATGGCAACCCGCTCCAGTATTCTTGCCTGGAGAATTCCATGAGCAGAGGAGCCTGGAGAGTGCTAGTCCATGGGGCCGCAAAGAATCGGACACGACTGAGGGACCAACACTTCACTTCATATGTACATATACATATAAACATATGTATATATATCTGATTCACTTTGCTATATACCTGAAACTAACATAACATTGTAAATAAACTATATTCAAATAAAATATTTTTAAAAAAGAAAATCAATGAATACATTAACAGAATAGAGAAGAAAAAAATTACACAATCATCTCAATTGATACAGAAAAGGCATTTGACAAAATTCAACATCCTTTCACGATAAAAAAAAAAAACACTCAACAAATGAGGAATGGGAGGCAATTACCTCAAAATAATAAAGGCCATATATGAAATAACCACATCTAAAATCATACTCAATAGTGAAAAACTGGAACATTTCCCTCTAAGATGAGGAACAAGGCAAGGATGCTCACTCTCACAACTTTTATTTAACACTGCACCAGAAGTCCTAGCCACAGCAGTTAGGCAAAAGAAAAGAAGTAAAAGTCATCTAATTTGAAAAGGAAGAAGTAAAATCATCTGTTTGCAAATGACATGTTCTTATACACAGACAATCCTAAAGATTCTACAAAGAAAAACCTGTTAAAACTAATAAATGAATTCAGCAAAGTTGTAGGATACAAAATCAACACACAACAGTCAGTTGTGCTTTTATATATTAACAATGAACAATCTATAAAGGAAATTTTTAAAAATCAAATTTACAATAGCATCAAAACAATTAAATATTTTGGAATAAACTTAATCAAGGAAGTGAAAGACTTGTATAATGTAGACTATAAAACATTGCTGAAAGAAAGAAACAAGATACAAATGAGTGGAAATGCATTCCATGTTCATTGATTGGAAGACTTCATATTTTTTAAATGTCCATACTATCCAAAGTGATCTCTAATTTAATGGAATCCCTATCAAAATCCCAACGGCATCTTTTGTATAAATAGAAAAAAATGCAAAATTTATCTGGAACCGCAAATGACTCCAACAGCCAAACAATCCTGAGAAAGAACAAATCCTGAGACCCCAGCATTTCCTGATTTCAAAACATATTACAAATCAAAACAGTATGGTGTGTGCACGCGTGCAAAGTCACTTCAGTTGTGTTCAACTCTGTGCAACCCTATGGACTGTAGCCCGCCAGGCTCCTCTATCCATGGGGTTCTCCAGGCAAGTAAAATGGAGTGGGTTGCCATGCTCTCCTTCAGGGGATCTTCCCGACCTAGAGATCGAATCCGTGTCTCTTGTATCTCCTGCACTGGCAGGCGAGTCCTTTAGCATTAGCACTAACTGGGAAGCCCAAGCAGTAAGGT
Source organism: Cervus canadensis (assembly GCF_019320065.1). Classification (NCBI taxonomy): domain Eukaryota; kingdom Metazoa; phylum Chordata; class Mammalia; order Artiodactyla; family Cervidae; genus Cervus; species Cervus canadensis. The sequence continues at coordinate 17,457,167 of NC_057412.1, forward strand.
ACTGACATTAAAATGAATGTATTCACCAGTGAACAGAATAGAGAACCCAGAAATAAATCCTCATGTGTAAGGTCAAATGATCTTCAACAAGGGCCCCGAATCCTCACAGCAGAGAAAGGATAGTCATGGTATTGAAAATACTGGATCTCTATCTGCAAAAGAGTGAAGTTGGATCCTTACCTTAAACATAGACAAAAATAAACTCAAAATGGATTAAGGACCTAAACATAAGACTTGAAATTTTAAAATTACTAAAAGAAAACATAGAGAAAAATTTCATGATATTGGATTGGGCAATTATTTCTTGAATATGACAGCAAAGCATAGGCAGCAAAACCAAAAATATACAAATGGAAGTACATTAAACTTAAAAACTTCTGCATGGCAAAGGAAACAATCAACAGAGTGAAAAGGCAATCTACAGATGGGAGAAAATATTTGCAAACCATATATTTTGACAACCATAATATATAAAAAGGTACTGTAACACAACAACAAAAAGATAAACAACCTGATTTTTTAAATGAGCAAAGAACTTGAATGGGTATTTCTCAAAGAAGATAAACAAATTGCCAAAAGCATATGAAAAAATACTCAAGGTCACTGATTGGCATATCAATAATCATAGAAATGCAAGTCACAATGAGATATCACCTAATACCTACCCACTTAAAAAAAATTAGAGAAAGAAAGAAAGAAAAGAACAAGCAAGGGTGTGGAGAAATTGGAACCTCTGTACATGGGGTTGGTGGAAATGTAAAATGGTGTAACTACTATGGAAAACAGTAAGGAGTTTCCTCAAAAAATTAAAAATATAATTATCATATGATCCAGCAATCCCACCTCTTGTTATATATCCAACAGGATCACAAAGAGATATTTGCATACCCATGTTCATTGCAGCATTAAACACAATGGCCACAAAGTAGAAGCAACCTAAATGTCCAGAAACAAATGAAAGGATAAAAAAAAAATATGTACATATACACACACACAATGGCATGCTAGTCTTAAAAAAGAAGGAAATCTTGTCATATACAACATGGATGAACTCTGAGGACACTATGCTAAGTGAAATAAGTTAGTCACAATAAAAGACAATACGGCATGATTCCATTTATGTGAGATACCTCATTTAGTCAGACTTGAAACAGAAAATAGAATGTGGTCACCAGGAGCTGGGCGAAGAGGGAAATAAATACTTGTTCAATAGGTAGAGTTTTAGTTTTGCAAGATGAAATAGTTTCAGAGATCTATTGTACTAAAATATGCACATAGTTAATTACTACAGTATTATACACTAAAAAATGGCTAAGATAGTGATTTGACCTTGTGTTCTTCAACACAATTTCAAAAAATGGGAAGCAACCCAAGGGTCCAATAGCAAATGAATGGATAAACAAATTGTGATTTATGCATACAAGGGATTCAACCATAAAAAGGAACAGAGTATAGGCTATAGCCTGGATGAAACTTGAAATCATTATAAGTGAAAGAAGCTGGATTAAAAAAGTTACATATTGTATGAGATCTGAAAGAGACACGTGCACCCCAATGTTCATCGCAGCACTGTTCATAATAGCCAGGACATGGAAGCGACCTAGATGCCCATCAGCAGATGAATGGATAAGGAAGCTGTGGTACATATACACCATGGAATATTACTCAGCCGTTAAAAAGAATTCATTTGAACCAGTCCTAATGAGATGGATGAAACTGGAGCCCCCTTATACAGAGTGAAGTAAGCCAGAAAGATAAAGAACATTACAGCATACTAACACATATATATGGAATTTAGAAAGATGGTAACGATAACCCTATATGCAAAACAGAAAAAGAGACACAGAAATACAGAACAGACTTTTGAACTCTGTGGGAGAATGTGAGGGTGGGATATTTCAAAAGAATAGCATGTATACTATCTATGGTGAAACAGATCACCAGCCCAGGTGGGATGCATGAGACAAGTGCTCGGGCCTGGTGCACTGGGAAGACCCAGAGGAATCGGGTGGAGAGGGAGGTGGGAGGGGGGATCGGGATGGGGAATACGTGTAAATCTATGGCTGATTCATATCAATGTATGACAAAACCCACTGAAATGTTGTGAAGTAATTAGCCGCCAACTAAAAAAAAAAAAGAAAAAAAAGTTACATATTGTATGATTCTATTTATAGAACATATGCTGAATAGGTTAATTCATAGAAAGCAAATGAGTGGTTGCTAGGGGATAGGAGAAAGGGGAAAATGGAAAAAAACTGTTTAGTGGATAAATGGGTTTTTTTGAGGATGTAGAAAATATTTTAGAACTAGTTATAGGTTGTGGCTGCACAATACTGTGAATATACTAAATGTCATTTAATTATTTGCTATAAAACAATGAATTTCATGTTATGAGCATTTCACCTCAAAAAATTAAAGCATTAAATATTATGTTTAACATTAAATGTACATATATTTTGGGCTTCCCAGGTGGCGCTAGTGGTAAAGAACCCACTTGCCAATGCAGGAGATGTAAGAGACGCAGCTTTGATCCCCTGGAGGAGGAAATGGCAACCTGCTCCAGTATTCTCGCCTAGAGGATCCCGTGGCCAGAGGAGCCTGGTGGGGTACAGTCCATAGGGTCGCACAGAGACAGACATGACTGAAGCACCTTGGCACACACATACATACATTTTATGGTGTTGTTCAGTCCCTAAGTAGTGTTCAACTGTTTGTGACCCCATGGTAACACTCCAGGGTCCTCTGTCCTCCACTATCTCCCAGAACTTGCTCAAATTCATGCTCATTGAGTCAGTGACAATATCTAAGCATCTTATCCCCTTCCACCCCCTTCTCCTTCTGTCTTCAGTCTTTCCCAACATCAGGGTCTTTCAATTCTTGGCATAAAGAGGACAAATTATTGGAGTTTCAGCTTCAGCAATAGTCCTTCCAATGATTATTCAGGGTTGGTTTCCTTTTGGATTGACTGGCTTGATCTCCTTTTAGTCCAAGGAACTCTCAAGAGTCTTCTCCAGCAACACAACTCAAAAGCATCAATGGGCTTCTGTGGTGGCTCAGACAGTAAAGAATCTGCCTGCAATACAGGAGACTCGGGTTCAATCCCCGGGTTGAGAAGATCCCCTGGAGAAGGAAATGGCAACCCACTCTAGTATTCTTGCCTGGAGAATTCTATGGACAGAGGAGCCTGGCGGGGCTACAGTCCATGGGTAGCAAAGTTGGACAGGACTGAGGGACTACTTTTACTTTCAACCTTCTATATGGTCCAGCTCTCACATCTGTACATGACTACTGGAAAAGCCAGAGCTTTGACTATACAGACCTTTGTCAGCAAGGTGATATCTCTGCTTTTTAATATACTGTCTAGGTTTGTCATGGATTTTCTTCCAAGAATTGAATTTCATGGCTGCAGTCACTGTCCACAGTGATTTTGAAACCCAAGAAAATAAAATCTGTCACTGTTTCCACTTTTTCCCCTTCTATTTGCCATGAAGCGATGGGACTGGATGCCATGATCTTAGTTTTATATGTGTGTGTGTATATATATATATATAAATTTGTGTGTGTATGTGTGTGTATGTACTCACATGTATATATATTCATATGCAGAATTCTTGGATCAGCAACCTCTATCTAACTAGATTAAATAAGATAGCTGGGATCACCCAGTATAAATCTCTCAATTTTAAATCTCATCACCTTGCATGCAAACTTTTACCTCATTTCATACTAAGAGAATGAGGTGTCCTCCTCATTTGAAGATAACTCCTCAAATCTCTCCATTCTTTCTTCCAAGCCCTCACTCTTCCAACTTTTCCTTTTCTCTTAAATATTCAATCCCTTCCTTTCTATTCTTTTCTCCCCTTTAGCCTATAAATAGTCCCAAGTCTCTCCCACCATAAAAAAAATATTTTACTAAACTCCTACCGCTCCCTATAATTTGCCACCTTCCATTCTCTGCCAAGTTTCTCAAAGAGCAGTCAGAATTCACTTTCTGCCGCAATTTGCCTCCCCAAGATCAACAACGACTCTATAATGTCAAATCTAATGAATATTTAAGTCTTCAAAAATGACTCCTTTGATTTCTTTCCATGTTTCCTTTGTTGATACTATCTCCATCTACTCTTTTTCTTTCTTTTAAAGTGAAAGCAGATTTATCTAGAAAGATACATACTCCATAGAGTGTGGGCTGTCACAGAAGGCGAAAGAGGCGGCCTATCTTCATCTTCTCTTAAAATATTCTTGTTCCCAAGGGCCCATTTCCTGCCTACTCATGCTGCAAACTCATGTGTAATTTCAATCACTCTTGTGGTTTTAACAACCACCTATATATACGAAGATGATGAGTTTCTCATCTACACCTTTGACTGAGACTTCTCTCAAAGCTTCAGACACATGCACTCAATATCTTACTCACCATTTCCACTTGGACATCCCACAGAAACCTCAGGCTCAGCATGTCTAAAATAACACATCAAAAAAAAATAAAATAAAATAAAATAAAATAACACATCAGCTCTCACAGTGCCGTCTCCTTCTAGAGCACCAACAGCCACCCAACTGGCTAAGCCAAAAATCTGAAATTCGCCTTTGAACCTTTAAAATTCCTCATTCCACTCTCTCCTTTAAATGTACTAGAAATGAACCCAGTTCTGCTAATTACACCTCATATTTCTCAGAACTATAGATTAGATGATGAGATTATGTCACTCCCTGCTTAAAATTCTCTACAGGCTTGTCAGTGCACTTGGCATAAAATGGAAATTCCAAGACCCCACATAATCTTGGCCCCTCTGTCCCCAGGCTGTTGCCACACTGCATCTCTTTGTGTTCTTCAAACACTCGAGTTCATTCACATCTCCAGGTTGTATCACTGAAGGTTTCCTCTTCCTGGAAATGTGTCCTGCCATCTCTCTGCGGGACTCACTCTTTTCTTACATCTACTCAACACAAAAGCCATCTCTGAGGCTCTAATCCTGCTCCACCACCATCATCAACCCCCTCACCCCGCCCCACCCACAATAAGCAGACCCTTGCAGACACACCATCACTTTGATTATCTTCACGGCACTCATCACTATTTGAATCGTCTGATTTGCGTATTTCCTTATTGTCTCCTTTACTACAGACTAGCACTTATCATTTTGGAAATATTATGTTTAACTTGTTTTGGGCCCACCTCCCTTACTAAAATTTAAATTTTATGAGATCTGAGATCTGTGTGTGTGTATATATATATGTGTGTGTATATATACACACATATATATGTATTACTATATAGCCAACTCTAGTCTCCCTTCTGACAGGTCATGAATTCCTCTCTCACCCTCCAGGCCCAATACTGCTGATAAACCAGCAAGCTTTATGCCTGGTCCTGACTGAAATATGACAAAGAGAGAAAAACACAAAAAACTCTCTCCATTCAGCTTCTGAGAAAAGTCTGAAGCACCTAGTTTCCGAGTGGTGCTAAAAGCATCTGGCCCTCCCCAGGGTGGCATCATGTTCACATATATGCTCCGTGATTCAACATTTACTGGGCACCTTCTCCGTGCCTCATGCCATATTAAGTGTTGTGTGGGTTACCCTGGTGAATTGAGCACTATCTCTGCCTCCAGGAGCTCATACTTTTATCAAGGAAGACACACAAACGACTGTAACAGATTATCTGAGACAATTCCGATTGTTGAATGACGTGTCCTGGTTTGCGATTCAGAATATCTTGATCTTGTAACCCAAAACTGAACATGATAAATACTTGTCAACAGTATTTTCTCTTTTGGGAGCATAAAAGAAGCAACTAACTCTGCCGGTAGAATCAGGGGAAGTTACACAACAGATCAGTTAGTTGAATCTTGATGTAACTAGGGGATTTTTCTAACTGGAGAAGATGGAGAACAGCATTCAAAGCATAGTGAAAAATTTGAGCAAATGTTCAGAAGTGAACGTGATCAAGTACTAGAGAAAAGAGAGGGAGGAAAAAAAAAAAAACCCACTAAAGTTAACACTGCAGAATGATGACAGCTTGGTGGTTGAGAGCACTGAATGTCGTGGAGAAGAACGTTCATTCCCTACCCCCACCACCAATTCACTGGTCCTCACCTGAGCTAGACTGGCTATGTCAGAATTACCTAAGAAACTTGTTTAAAATCTATTTTCTTGGGAGTCAGACCTGGATAATCTGATTCAGACCACTTGGAATTCAGACCATCTAGACTGTTTCTGAGAAACTCGGAGGATGAGCTCAGGTTGGGAACCTTGGGGTGGAGACTAAAGGAAGTCCTTCTTAGTCTTGCTCCACGGGCCGTTACCAAGATCTGAAACTGGCTGGTTCAGCTTTGGAGAGTTCCCCAGCAGGACAGGAAGCAGATTGGTCACCCCATATCCAATGAGAGTGGACTCTGTCTAGCCCTTCTGCTCTGCCCATCACCCTGCGTGCCTGGGGACTCGATGTCCATTGGGCCTCTGGCCCAGGTCCAGGGGCTCGCTTTGTCTCAATGTCCTCATCTGCGATCCAGTTTTCCTCTAGACTTGTGGCGTCCGTAAGAGCCCCGAGTTACTTGGTTGGGGTAACTGACCCATGTTTGCACTTCCTGCTTTGTAGGGCTGGACATTAGTGAAGGTCTGACTCCAAAGCAGAGAATCTCAGACACTTGTCCTCACCAGACTCATCAAATGAAGGTTTCAACAGGAGGATGACATAACTGGGTCTATATTTTAGGAAGATGGATTACAAAAAATAGGGGGAAACATTTAGAAGACTGAAGTAGTAGTTTAATGGGAGAGACAGTGAAGAACTGTGCAAATAACAGCTGAGAAAATGAAGACAGGGGACTGAGAACTTGGTCACAGATTAGAGGCAGAGAGAATAAAAGCAGAGACGATGTCAAGGTTTTTAGTTTCATAAAACCATGTTTTCGCTGCATTAGCAATTTGCTTCTAAATCACTTGTTACCTATTTTTTAATCTTACTCAAAGTTTTCATTGCATGGGGAAGCACCAATATTAAATGATGTCACAGTGGGTTGCAGCCCATTTATTTAAAAAAAAAAAAAAAAAAAGCACTGAAACTACTGCCATTTTGAAAGCCTTCCTACTGGTTGGAACTAATTTTCTCTACCACAAATATCAAAAGTGCCTGGAAATGTATAAAGCAATCATTTTCAACCCCCAGAAGTAATGCTATTATTCTGAACTCAAAGTAATCCACTTGAGATGTTATTTTAGAAATATTAAAAAAGCATCAATACTTTATCATAGAGAGGAAACTCTGCATTCAAAACTGCTAATCTGAACATTTTTTAAATTAGTGGCAGGCTACTCATCTTTTTGTTTCCACTTTTTTTTCACATGAGTATTTCAGCTTTACTTAACAATTTTACTTCTGACTAATTTGAACATATGTGCATTGCTTTACTGTTTGGCTTGGAGAGAATTTTTCTGGTAAAAATAATTCAAAATCAAGCTTTGTTTTTGGAATGTTTATTTCTCATGAGATTCTGAGAGATGTGCATAGATTCAAAGGGATAACTTAATATTTATAGATTTACTCTTGGGCTTTAAAGGGTCATTCAATATTAGAGCAATTGTGCTAACACCCTAATTTCAAAGGGGCTTCCCTGGTGGCTCAGACAGTATAAAGAATCTGCCGGCAATGCAGGAGACCTAGGTTCGACCCCTGGGTCAGGAAGATCCCCTGGAGAAGGGAATGACTACCCACACCAGTGTTCTTGCCTGGAGAATCCCATGGACAGAGAAGTCCGGCAGGCTACAGTCCAAAGGGTCACACAGAGTCAGACACAACTGAGCGACTAACAATCAATATTCAAATGTTGTCCAGTCACCATATCTTGATTTCTTGAAAGATGATAGCGGCCTCCTTTCCTCTGCTTGAAGTTGCCAAGTTAGAACCAATAGTGAAGTTTAGCAACAAACCTGCCCATTTAGGACTCTTCATTCTTGATTTAGCTACTGCCCAGCCCTAAATCAGAATACAGCAAAACTCTCAAGTTTTATGTACGAAGAAACCGAACTCAAATGCTGAGTCCACAAACTCCCACAACGCAGATGTGCCGCCCTGGATGTTGGCCACAACCACTGGAGAAGCCACCACCACGGCCCTTCGTGCTCAATCATGAACTCTTCCTTTAACCAGAGTTTTATTCTTTCCTGGCTTTCTTCTTTCAACAAAATAATGGAGCAATTTGCAAACCTTCACGTCTGTTCCACAAATACCTTCCTACCATGGAGTGAGCTTTAACAACACACACTGTAGAAATTATTTCCCTCCTCGATGAGTTCATCTTGACCTTCTGTGTCCAGGAAGGAGAAACAACCCCTCTTCCCAAGGAGCGGATGAATAATCGCTCACAAGTAAGAAGAATGCTCCCAGGCAGGAGGAAGGGAGTTGCCAGCTCCTTCCTTGGTATCACGTCCCCTGCCAAGTAACAGTTGGTAGGCTGCCCCGTGATTTTCCACAGTCCAGATTCAGTGAGGGTGACGCCCTTCTTCATTAAGATAAACCAGAGAAAACATCAGCAGCTGTGGTGTAATTCGCTGAGCCTGGACTCCAGACAAAGAAGCAAAAAGCCCCTACATCTGCATGTAAGGACAAAGCTTTACCGTAGCAGGAATTTGGGACTGAAAGCCAAGTGTGGAATTGCCTTAAGTCAAGTTGCAAAGAAAAACAGCACAGGCTGGGACTTGACCGGGTGTCTCAGGACTTGACAGCTCCCTTCTTTGGCTTCTTCCCAGCTGAAGTTTAAGAGTAGAGACGACGTGACCTGAACCCACAGTTCTCAGGAAAATCAAGAAGAGGAGGCCCTGTGGAGCAAGACTAAACTTAGGCATCTTCTTCAAAATGCTTTCGCTTTCAGTAAGCTTCTGTTTGCAGGTGAGTGGAACAAATCCAGTTACTTTGTCCCCTCGAAGAATGGGGAGAGGATATGGAAAAGAGCCAACAGCCACATCCTGACAAGAAAGAAAGTGAAGTCGCTCAGTCGTGTCCCACTCTTTGGGATCCCATGGACTGTAGCCTACCAGGGTCCTCTGTCCATGGGGATTTTCCAGGAATACTGGAGTGGGTTGCCATTTCCTTCTCCAGGGCATCTTCCCAACCCAGGGATCAAACCTGGGTCTCCTGCATTGCTGGCAGATGCTTTACCATCTGAGCCAGCGGGGAAACCCACAGCCTGACATCCTGACAAGAGCCACATCAGACTTCCAGTCCTTCCAGCAGGGGCTAACGTTGGCTCCACCTTACAGGGCTTGTAACTGAGGCTTGGAAATGTTCCATCACTAGCTCAAGGTCAAGTGACTAATAAAGGGCAGGGCCTGAATCTGTTCTTGTTTTGGGCTGTGCTGGTTCTTTGTTGGGGCGCCCAGGCTCCTCTACTTGTGGGGGCTTAGTTGCCCCAGGACAGCATATGAGAATCTTAGTTCCCCGACCAGGCATCAACCATGCATTGGAAAGTGGATTCTTTTTTTTTTTTTTTTTAAGATTTACTTTACTTATTTATATATTTATTTTATTTATTTTATTTTTGGTCTGTGCTGGGTCTTCATGGCTGTGCATGGGCTTTCTCTAGTTGTGGCGAGCAGGGGATACTCTTCGTTGCAGTGCGCAGGCTTCTCATTGCAATGACTTATGTTGCAGGCGCGTGGGCTTCAGTAGTTGTGGTTCCCAGGCTCGAGAGCAGAGGCTCAACAGCTGTGGCACATGCGCTCAGCTGCTCCGTGGCACATGAGGTCTTCCTGGATCAGGAATCAAACCCATGTCTCCTGCACTGGCAGCGTGGATTCTTTACCACTGAACCACCAGGGGAGCCCCTGGAAGGTAGGTTCTTCACCACTGGACCACCAGGGAAGTCCCCAGAGCCTGAATTTGAACCCAGCATGGCCAAGCTTTCTACCCGGGGTTTGTCCTTTGTCCTCATGATTCTCAAATGCCAGTCCCTGCACTGATGCTAGCCCAGCCACTCAGAAGACCCACCTAGGCAGCATTGTCAAAATGCCTAGACCATATACAGGCTCTAAAAAAATCTAATTCAATAGATCTGGAGTGAGATCTGGGAAACCGTGTTCTTAAATTTTTTTTTCTTTAATGTTCTTTTGCAGCCAGACTTGGAAACCACTGCAGTATATATTCTTCTTAGCCTTTTTTTCCAGCAGTTAATTGATTTTGTGGAAATCTTAGCTCATCTCCCAAATCAAAGTATAATACATCCATCACTCATAGGGAGTGTATCTGATGTTTCTTTGAACTGTGAAATATATTTTCAAAATATTTATAATTCTAGTGCTCCACTGGAAAATGTCCTTGAGCTATATTACATGCTTCCTTATGTTCAGAGAATGAGGGTGCATCCTTGGGATGAATGTGTAACCTACAACTGTCTCGCTGCAAAACTCAGTCATTTCCTGCAGGGTTCAAGATTCTCCTTACTTCTGAGTGGCTCAGAATGCAGGGCTACCGGTGCTCAGGACCAGCTTCCCACCTCTTAAGACACTTCTGACTTACTGTACCTTCGGGGCTTTCTTTGTGTTAGACGCGGGCCATGCATCTGTTTCGCCAGTTTTCTACAGTACACTTTTTCCTAAGACAATTTTCATTTCAAACTCCTGCTAAATACCCTGAGGAGCCCCTCTCGAGACCTGAGGAGAAGCCTTTTATATCCTTATGCCTTCCAGCTGAGGTTCTTTGTGCTCCTAGATCCAGGTCTCCAAAGCTTATGTCTCCTCCTTACTCACCCTCTTCTGTGAAACAGTCCACAGCTAGACCGAAGGAGGATTTAGAAAACTGTGATTTAGGGGCCAAATCTAGCCTGGCGCTTGTTTCTGTAAATAGCATCTTACTGGAACACAACCAGGCCCATTCATCTGCTTGTCTGTGGCTGCTTTTATGCTACAGGGGCAAAACTGGGCAGCCAGAGACCACATGGCCTGCACAGCCGGGAGCATTTCAGTTCTGGCCCTTTGCAGGAAAAGTTTGCTGATCCATGGACAAAAGGAATATTTCTAGTGACAACATTTATAAATTTTCCTGCAACAGAGAAATACCACATACACTTCTAGGATCACTCAAAAACACATACACTGTGAGGATTTTGTCCTTTGCCTATTTTTCTTCATTTTTAATCCTTTTTTTACAGCATAATATTTGTTGTTCAGTTGCTCAGTCGTGTCTGATTCTTTGCAACCCCATGGACTGCAGCACACCAGGCCTCCCTGTCCTTCACTGTCTCCCGGAGCTTGCTCAAACTCATGTCCATTGAGTCGGTGATGCCACCCAACCATCTCATCCTCTGTCACCCTCTTCTCATCCTGCCCTCAATAATATACATATTCTTTTTTTTTTTAATCACATGTTCAAGTTTCACCAGATTATTAATGAGGCAAAATTATGGCATAATTATGAGGCAAAATCACATGTTCAGGTTTCACTAGATTATTAATGAGGCAAAATTACGGCAAAATGAAATGATGGACAGTCTTTTCAATAAAAGCCATTTTTAAATATATGATGAGTCACCTATTTATATATGTAAGGAGAAGTACTGTGGAGAAGATTATTTGAATCTCTGTTCATTTGTCATAATTCTCTCCTCTTAACCTTTCCCCCATCTGCTAAAATGAACCCAAATTTCACCAATTTGTAACGTGTATTGCTGATAACAAAAGGAATCAATATTTTCTTTTAATTTTCCCTAAGCCATCTTGATAATTGGTGATGGAACAAAGAATATATCTAATAAAATATCAACCCAGGAAAGTAAATCTTAGAAAAAAGTCTCATTGCTTTCTACGAAAATAAGAAAAACACGCCTTTAAAAATCTCATTATTCTTTTCAAATATCACAAAAGTCACTAAAGAAAATCTTCCAGATTTTATATTTAATGATTGTCAAAAAGCATTGTACCTGAAATCTGAACCTTGTCTAATTATGCTCACTTTGCCTGCCAAGTTATTGACATTTAAAAGTACCAGTACGCCCTCTTGTGGCACACTGCAGTCACTGTTCTTTTCTACTACTAATCGAGCAGTTGTGTGCGTGTCAGTCGCTCAGTCCTGTCTGATGCTTTGCCTTTCCGTGGAATTCTCCAGGCAAGGATACTGGAGTGGGTAGCCATTCCCTTCTCCAGGGGATCTTCCCGATTCACCTAGGAGCTGAACCGGGGTCTCCTGCATTGCAGGCGGATTCTTTACCCATTGAGCTACCAGGGAGATACTGGTGGGACCAGCTCCCCGTAATGTCCCCCCTGGACTGCTTGGGATTCTTTTGCTTTTTTAATATACAAGCCCATCACTTACTAGTTTAACTGGGATCCCTTGAGCAAACTACTGTAATATTCTCAGCCTTAATTTCTTACCCGTAAAATGGAGAGACTAATAATGGCACTTTCATATAGCTGTCTGAGGATTAAACACAAGCATGAACGTGAAGGTGCCTAGCTCAGGCTGGCAGCAGAAGAGATTAACATGTGTTACAGCCAGTACGATGAGGTTTCCAAACATACCCCAACACTGTGATTTCTTAATAGTCCCCCTTCTCCTTTTGCCACTCCCACTTTTCGAGTGTATTCTTAATCTGTTTTATTACATTTTTTGTTTGTTTGTTCATGTTTGCTTTTGCTTCCTGTGTGGCAATGGAAAAGCTAGCCTTAAACGTGTGGGCTCTTGTTTTTGAGCCCTGGATTTCAACTGACTTCTTACTTCTCTAACACAGGAAGACTACCTTTTAGGGCCAGTACCTAGAAATGTAAATAGTGGAATATTTCTGTGTTACATGGCTATGAATCCCTGGACACCCTTTTTATTGGAGAGCTGAGAGAGACCCTCTGATGATTAAAAAGTATGACGAGCAATACAAGGAAGTACTTGTGTGTGTGTGCGCTCAGTCAGGTCTGACTCTTTGTGACGGCATAGCCTGCCAGGCTTCTTTAGGCAAGAATACTGGAGTGGGTTGCCATTTCCTCCTCCTGGGGCTCTTCCCAACCCGGGAATCAAACCCATGTCTCCTGCGTCTCCTGCTTGGCAGGTGGATTCTTTACCACTAGCGCCACCTGAGAAGCCTGAGCAAGTACTTACTGTTTGTCTTTTCAGTGGTCACATCATTCCTAGGCATTGAAGTTTCTGATGCAGGTCAGGCAATTCCCACGTCATGGATCTGTCCATTTTAAAAGAAAAGTAAACAATGACTGCAGTACAACATCAATGGATGGAAGAGATGCTCCAACTATTGAGGGTATTTTTTTTTTTTTTTTGTCCACAGCTTCATCAAACATTATAAGTGAATTTCTAGGTCAACTCCAGCTGAAAAGTACTTATTTTAGAACCCAATTTTTTGTTTCCCTAGCAATGCTCTGACATCACATCAAGGTTCTTACACTCAAAAATAGGGCCTAAAAAGGAGTCTTGATTCTTTTTGTATGGTTTATATTTGCAGGTGTTTCAGTGTCTTTATTAGATGTAGTAAGAGTAAAATATGCTAGAGAGAGAGATGATTCCAAACAGACTACTCCAAATAGTATTTAATAAATAAGTTTTTAACTATACTCATGTTGGTATCCATGACTGTTGCCTGTTACAGAGGAATTAAATGTTGAGTTGCAAGGTATCATCACTATAGTAACTGGAAGTCACTGGAATGCTGAAAATGTGGGAAGATGTTAAATTTAGATCAGAGTATTTGTCACATTATCAATCCTATCCCTGCAGGAGTTAATTTTCTTCAACAGATCTTCCTTATATATCACATGAGAGCCTCCTTTCTCTCTTTTGTGCCAATTCTCAAAATCATTCAAATTAGCAAAAAAAAAAAAAAAATTGGGGGGTTTTTAGAAATAATTGTTTTGCTAATTGTTTTGCTGTTTTTTCAAACCATAACTTAACCATTGCTGTTGTTGTTTAGTCCCTAAGTGGTCATGTCTGACTCTCTCAACCCCATAGACTGCAGCACACCAGGCTTCCCTATCCTTCACTATCTCCCAGAGCTTGCTCAAACTCATGTCCGTGAGTCGATGATGCCATCCGATCATTCATGTCCCAGTGCTGTTTCGCTTTCGCTGAATGATAAACACAACAAATGTCTTGTGTTTTCTGGACACACACTTTTAAGCAGCCTTTTTTTTTAAACCTCAGAAATGCCCCATCTGACCTGCCTTGTGACTGTTCACAGTGAATCATTCAAAGCTGGCATGCTGTAAGATTTTAGTGCTTTCTGGGGCAGTAACTTTCTTACCCGCAAACACACAGCTTTCAAACTACCCAGATGAGATCAAACAGTTGCTGGCATTTATATTTTCCTAGGCATCAGGAAAAAAAAAAGTCAATCCCACAGAATTAAGTGCCTTTAGGAGAAAAACAAAAAGACATGTGGATGCCTCACCTCAAAGGCAGAAATATTTTCTGTCTCTTGTTTAGTGTTCCCAAACTCCAGGCAGCCTCTTTTTAATTTTTTTTTTTTCCTTTTTCTCTATTCCTTTTCTCTCCTGCCTCTGAATTATAATTAGGAAACTGGAGGATAGAGTTGACCTTCACTTGAGTTCATTTTCAGTAATAAACAAAGTCTAATGGAGGACTTCTCTGCTTCATGACAAATGATCAATGCTGCTTCTTTGGAGTTCCCGACACACACCTGTGGGGTGTTGGCCATGGGCTCCCCATTGGAAACCCCTGAAGGGGGACTGTGCTCCAAGCAGTGCGAACACATGTATTGCTAGTCACCTGTCTTGCATTGTCCATGGCCCATTGCTGTCTAAAAATAACGAGTGCTCTTGACCCAACTAAAACTTTCTGGAGAAGTTGACCTCCTTGGATTGTGTCCCTGGAAGAGCCAAGTGAAGGACGGTATTTTGCCTCGGACCAGATCCCCCAGTAGAGCAGCTCCTCCCGTAGGTCTGGACTGAGGAGAGGAAGAGCCGTGCTCTGAACCAGTGGGAGCAGCTGGATACACTTCATACCAAAATATACTCCCTCTCTTCTGCCCCAGAGCTCGAGGAGAACGAGGTACACTTAATTCCCCAAAGAAACAATCCTACTAGTAACTAGTCCTGACACGGAGTTCAGCAGATGTCCAGAGGTGAGATATTTATTACCCCTGGCAGTCCTTACAGAGTCTTCAGTGGGAGCCTGGGAACCTCTTCCTCTGCGTCTCTTTTCTCTCTCCATGGCCCCAATGATGCCCACCCCATTCTAGGGGTGCTGGCTCCATCTGGGGAGTGAGTAGGTAGTGAGATTCCTTGAGGTCATCATGATCGTTTTTCCTAGACAACTCAACCTCTGTTACACATGTCTTCTCCCTCGTAAGAAGAGGCTTATCATTTCAGCATTTTCTGATGAGACCATTCAAAATAAACCCTTTCTCTTATGTGCTTAGTATGCTTAAAATTTTCTTTCACTTGAATCTTTACCAGAAATTCCCTTCATCAGAAGTAAACAAGGAAGAAAAAAATTTAATTATATGTATATACGTGCTAAGCCACTTCAGTTGTTTCGACTCTTTGTAATCCCATGAATTGTTGTCTGCCAGGCTCCTCTGTACATGGAATTTTCCAGGCAAGAATACTGGAGTGGGTTGCTGTTTCCTTCTCCAGGGGATCTTCTTGGCCCAGGGGCTGAACCTGCATCTCCTATGTCTCCTGCATTGTAGGCAGATTCTTTACCACTGAACCGCCGGGGAAGCCCCCACATATATATACAGATAGATACAGACATATCTATTCAAGAAGTTCAAACATAACTTAGTGTCTTCTTTGAACTAAGAATTGTAGTAGGTCCTGGGAGTATAGAAATGAATAATTCATAGGCAAAATTTCAGTGTCTTTGAATTCAGAAATTAACTAGAGGTAAGGTGGTGGTGGTGAGCTTCCTAAGTGGCTCAGTGGTAAAGAATCTGCCTGTCAATTCAAGAGATGCAGGTTCGATTCCTGGGTCAGGAAGATCCCCTAGAGAAGGAAATGGCAGCCCATCCAGTATTCTTGCCTGGAGAATCCCATGGACAGAGGCGCTTGGGGGGGCAGCAGCAGTGGTGGGGGAGGTAAACAGACATATAAAAAGTTAAAGGTAATGCAGTCCTGTAAGCAGTTGCATCTAGAAATGAATAAAGTTTTGGTCAGCTCTGAAGGAGGTACCACTCCCTGGGAGAGCCTGAGAGGACGTTGTTGGTCTAGGGTGGACGGGTCTTAGTCACAAGGAGGCTAGCTGCAGGGCGCAGGGGAGGGTGGGAGGCTTGGGGGCGGGGGGTAGGGACATGTCCCATGGTTAATGCTGACTCACTAGTGGGCAGAGCCAGGCCTTGGCATAGCTGGCTGCCAGGCTGGGAATCCTGGAGCTGGTGTCAGCCTCCTGGCAAGTGAGGCCAGATCCGAGGGCAGCTGGCTGTGGGACCCAAGGTATCCTGACGTTGGTGTCGGCTTGCTGGGGGATGGGGCTGGGGCCCAGGGGTAGGGTTCCAGGGCTGTGCAACCGCCTGGTGGACGAGGCTAGGTCCTAGACTGGCTAACGAGCAGGGCCAGGTCTTCAGGTGGTCTGCTGGCGGGTGGGGCTGTGTCCCCAGTTCAGCTACTGCTTGACCTGGGGTGTCACAAGACTGGTGTCAAGTGGCCAGTGGGCAGGGCTGGATCCTGGCACCAATGAGCTGGAGGGAGAATTGTAAAATGCTACTTGCCAGCACCAGTGTCTCGTGGTAAGACAACCCCCGCTACAATGGCTTCTGCCAGAGTCTGTGCCGCCCGTCTGTGTCATGGGGGTGAGTCTAAATTGCCTCCCTCCTTTCCAGAAGGCTCTCCAAGATCAGAAAGAGGGTTTGACCCTTTCAACTTCCCCCCTGGGTCTCCAAGTGTGTGTGATTTTGTGTGCACCCTTTATAAGTGCAGTACCTCTTTCCCACAGCCCTGTGGCTCTCCTGACAGTAAGCCCCACTGGCCTTCAAAGCCAAATGTTCTGAGAGCTTATCTTCCCCGTGCAGGACCCCTGGACCGAGGAGCCCGAGGTGGGTCTCCGATATCTCTCACCTGAGGAAGAACCTCTGCAACTATAATTAGCACCCTGTTTGTGGGTTGCTCACCCGGACCTGTGGGTCTAGACCGTACCACCCCCCACCCCTCCTACCTGTCTTGTTGTGGTTCCCCCTTTATATCTCTGGGCTTCCCTAGTGGCTCAGATGGTAAAGAATCTGCCTGCAATGCAGGAGACGCAGGTTTGATCCTTGGGTTGGGAAGATCATGGAGAAGGGAATGGCAACCCACACCAGTATTCCTGCCTGGAGAATCCCATGGACAGAGGAACCTGGCAGGCTACACAGTCCATGGGGTTGCAAAGAGTCAACACGGCTGAACGACTAACACTTTCACTTTTCACTTTTATATCTTTAGCTGTAGACCATCTTCTCTAGCTAGTTTTCAAGTGATCCTCATCAACAGTTGCTCTGTATATAGTTGTAATTCTGGAGTGCTCATGGAAGGAGATGACTTGGGATCTTCCCAAGCCAGGGATCGAACTCTAGTCTCTTGAGTCTCCTGAATTGGCAGGCAGGTTCTTTACCACTAGCACCACCTGGGAAGCCCTCTGAGATACCATGTTAATGCTAAGTCACTTCAGTCGTGTCCGACTCTGTGCGACCCCATAGATGGCAGCCCACCAGGCTCCCCCGTCCCTGGGATTCTCCAGGCAAGAACACTGGAGTGGGTTGCCATTTCCTTCTCCAATGCATTAAAGTGAAAAGTGAAAGTCAAGTCGCTCAGTCGTGTCGAACTCTTAGCGACCCCATGGACTGCAGCCTACCAGGCTCCTCCATCCATGGGATTTTTCAAGCAATGAGCTACCATACCCCAATACAAAATAAAAAGTTTAAAGTTTAAAAAAAAAAAAATTCTCCCTTAATTGTGATGTTTCCTCTTGGTAAATTTCCATCTACTGAGTCCCACCCTGCTTCTTGGCTACAAATTCCCATTTTTCCTTATTGAGTTGATTGGAGTTGAGCCCAATCTCTCTCCCCTACTATAAAATCCCTTTGTAATGGTTCCTAAACTTTTTGTGATAGTTCCCCTGAATAAAGTCTGCCTTAGCATTCTTTAGCAAGTGTCATGAATAATTTTCTTTTTAATAAACTTCAACATATGA
Organism: Cervus canadensis; assembly: GCF_019320065.1. NCBI lineage: Eukaryota > Metazoa > Chordata > Mammalia > Artiodactyla > Cervidae > Cervus > Cervus canadensis. The sequence goes on from NC_057412.1 coordinate 17,475,282, forward strand.
ATTTTGGAGAGAGGGGACTCAATTCAGCTGATAATGTAGAGCTTTGACAGTTTTGAGAAAGTATGGTAAGGAAGCTCCAGTGAAGAGCTTCTGCTGAGAGAGACAAAGAGAGAAAGAGGGAGGGAGGGAGAGGAGATTCTTGGTTTTCTTAGAGCTCTGGAAGAGGGCATGGATTGGCTGGGACAACCTCAAGCTCTGTACTGGGGAGTAAGGAGAAGAGAATGAAAAAAGTAGTTGGCATCCTGTAGGATAACACTTCTGTGTGGTTTAGGAAAAATAAACCTCAGGAAAACACAAAATCAAACAACACTCTGACATTTAGCCCTATGTATATCATGGCAATTGAAAGTCCCACTACTATTCCATCACCAAACAATCATGTTTATAATTCTTACCAGTTATTAATTGCCTACTAGTTCATTCTAGCAGAGACATTAAGGGCCCTAGGGTCAGACAACCTTGCATTTGAGTCCCAGCTGTATCAGTTACCATGCAATCTTGAAAAATTCATCTTCTAGGCACCTCATCTTCTCTTCTGGAAACTTTGAATAAAGACTGTCTTCCTCAGATGGCTCTAGTTAGGATTATATGAGATATGATTTAGTGTTAATATAGTTAATTATATGAGATATGATTTAGTGATTTTAGTTAATGTATTAAAAAAAAAACCTGAATTTTTTATAGCTTATCTTTTTTATTTTGGGGGGAACACAACTCAGCCCCTAAAAATACCCAAAATAATTGAAATCAGTGTCTCAAAGAGACATCTGTATACCCATGTTCATAGCAGCATTATTGACAATAGCCTAAAGGTGGAAGCAACTCAAGGGTCCATCAAAAGATAAATAGATAAAATGGGGCATATATATCAGTTTAGTCACTCTGTCACGTCTGACTCTTTGTGACTCCATGGACTGCAGGACACCAGGCTTCCCTGTCCATCACCAATTTCCAGAGCTTCTCAAACTCATGTCCATTGAGTCAATGATGCCATCCGACCATTCATGTCCCAGTGCTATTTCATTTCACTGAATGATAAACATTACAAATGTCACATCCTCTGCCATCCCCTTCTCCTCCGCCCTTAATCTTTCCCAGCATCAGGGTCTTTTCTAAGGAGTCAGTTCTTCACATCACGTGGCCAAAGTATTGAAGCTTCAGCTTCAGCATCAGTCCTTCCAATGAATATTCAGGACTGATATACTTTAGGATTGACTGGTTTGATCGCCTTGCAGTCCAAGGGACTCTCAAGAGTCTTCTCCAATACCACAGTTTAAAAGCATCAATTTTTCAGCACTCAGCTTTCTTTATGGTCCAACTTTCACATCCATACATAACTACTGGAAAAACCATAGCTTTGACAGTTTGGACCTTTGTCAGCAAAGTAATGTCTCTGCTTTTTAATATGCTATCTAGGTTTGTCATAGCTTTTCATCCAAGGGACAAACGTCTTAATTTCATGGCTGCAGTCACCATCTGCAGTGATTCTGGAGCCCAAGAAAAGAAAGTCTCTCAATCTTTCTGTTGTTTCCCCATCTATTTGCCATGAAGTGATGTGATGGGAAGCCATGATCTTAGTTTTTTGAATGTTGAATTTTAAGCCGCTTTTTCACTCTTCTCTTTCACATTCATCAAGAGGCTCTTTAGTTCCTCTTTGCTTTCTGCCATAAGGATGGTGTCATCTGTATATCTGAGGTCACTGATATTTCTCCTGGCACTCTTGATTTCAGCTTGAGCTTCATCAAGCCCAACATTTCACATGATGTACTCTGCATATTGAGTTAAATAAGCAGGGTGACAATATACAGCCTTGATGTACTCCTTTCCTGATTTGAAACCAGTCCCTTGTTCCATGTGTGATTCTAACTGTTGTTTCTTGACCTGCATACAGGTTTCTCAGGAGGCAGGTCAGGTAGTCGGGTATTCCCATCTCTTGAAGAATTTTCCACAGTTTGTCATGATACACATAGTCAAAGGCTTTGGTGCAGTCAATAAAGCAGAAGTAGGTGTTTTTCTGGAACTCTCTTGCTTTTTTGATGATCCAACAGATGTTGGCAATTTGGTCTCTAGGGCTTCTGCCTTTTCTAAATCCAGCTTGAACATCTGGAAGTTCTCAGTTCACATACTGTTGAAGCCTGGCTTGGAGAATTTTAAGCATTCCTTTGCTAGCGTGTGGGATGAGTGCGATTGTGCAGCAGTTTGAATATTCTTTAGCATTGCCTTTCTTTGGGATTGGAATGAAAACTGACCTTTTCCAGTCATGTGGCCACTGCTGAGTTTTCCAAATTTGCTGGTATATTGAGTGCAGCACTTTTACAGCATCTTTTAGGATTTGAAATAGGTCAACTGGAATTCCATCACCTCCACTAGCTTTGTTCATAGTGATGCTTCCTAAGGCCCACTTGACTTTGCATTCCAGGATATCTGGCTCTAGGTGAGTGATCACACTATCGTGCTTATCTAGGTCATGAAGATCTTTTTTTGTATAGTTCATCTATGTATTCTTACCACCTCTTCTTAATATCTTCTGCTTCATTAGGTCCATACCATTTCTGTCCTTTATTGTGCCCATTTCTGTATGAAATGTTCCCTCGGTATCTCAAATTTTCTTGAAGAGATCTCTAATCTTTCCCATTCTATTGTTTTCCTCTGTTTCTTTGCATTGATCACCCAGGAAGGCTTTCTTATCACTCCTTGCTATTCTTTGGAACTCTGCATGCAGATGGGTATATCTTTCCTTTTCTCCTTTGCCTTTAGCTTCTCTTCTTCTCTCAGCTATTTGTAAGGTCTCCTCAGACAACCATTTTGCCTTTTTTGCATTTCTTTTTCTTGGGGATGGTCCTGATCACTGCCTCCTGCACAAAGTCATGAACCTCCTTCCATAGTTCTTCAGGCACTCTATCAGATCTAATCCCTTGAATCTATTTTTCACTTCCACTGTATATTCATACAAGGGATGTCTCACTTCCTCTGTATAATCCCTTGAATCTATTTCTCACTTCCACTGTATAATCATATATATATATGTATATACACACACACAATGGAATATTATTCACACTTAAAAATGAAATAAATGTTGCTGTGTGCTATGACAAGGATTAGCCTTGGGTATATTATGCTAATTGGATTAAAAACAGCCACAAAAAGACAAATACTGTATGATCCTACTTACATAAGTCACCTATAAAATTCATAGAAACAGAAATTATAAGGGTTGTTGTAACTATAACCCAGTTTTTAAAAAAAAGAAAAGAAATACAGGGTGGTTGCCGGGAGCTGAGAGGAGAGAAGAATGGGGTGTTAGTGTTCAATGGGTATGGAATTTCAGTTTTGCAAGATGAAATAATTTGGGAGCTTAGATGCACAGCAATGTAAATGTACTTAACACTATTGAAGTGTACACCTAAAAATGGTTAAGATGAAAAAGTTTATGTTTTGTATCTTTTAAATAAATTTTAAATCTAAAAATTACATAGCTGTACACACGTTATACCACTGTTAATTTCCTTGCTTTGATAATGTACTATGTTTATGTAAGAGGCAACCATATAATCTTTGCAATTTCCTGTGAATCTATAATTACTTTAAAGCAAAAAGGTTTTAAAATTTCTATTCTTGTGTTAAAACAATTAAGGAAGCTAGAGATTGTCAATTAAATCTCTTGGACCAGGATAACAGAACTTTATGGAGACAGAGATTAAACTGTTTAACCTTAGCCTGCCCATGGGGGGAACTTTAATCAGAAAGAAGCTCACAAACCGGAACCCAATTGGACCAAGTAACCCATGTAATTATTGACCTGGACTCTTGGGCCCCTGAATCAATAGAAATTGATAAGAGGCCAGACAAGAATTTCAGGCAAAGCGTTATCAGAACTTGTGCTACAGCACGAGGAAATGAAAACAGGAGTCAAGACACTCAAGCTCACTATTTTATCTATTTTTAATCTCCTACAAAAATCCTGTGAGGAAACAATAAATGCTGGAGAGAGTGTGGAGAGAAGGGAACCCTCCTACATTGCTGGGGGGAATGTAAACTGGGACAGCCACTGTGAAGAATAGTATGGAGGTTCCTTAAAAAACTAAAATTAGACGCAACAATCCCACTCCTGGGCATATATCCAGAGAAGAACATGATCCGAAAGGATACCTGCACCTAAATATTCATTGCAATACTGTTTATACCAGCCAAGACATGGAAGCAACCTGAGTGTCCACTGACAGAGGAATGGATAAAAAAGATGTTGTACATGCATACAGTGGAATATTACTCAGCCACTAAAAAGAAGGAAATAATGCCATTTGCAGCATCAGGGATGGACCTATAGATTGTCATATTGAGTGAAGTAAGTCAGTCAGAGAAGGGGAAATATTGTATGACATCCCTTATATGTGTAATCTAAAAAGAAATTGATTCAAATAAATTTTCAAACCAGAAAGAGACTCACAGACTTAGAGAATGAACTTATGGTTGCCTGGGGGCAGGATGTGGGTGGAGGGAGAGTTAGGGAGCTTGGGATGGACAAGTACACACTGCTATATTTAAAATGGAGAAGCAACAAGGACCTACTGTATAGCACATGGAAATCTGCTCAATGTTATATGGCAACCTGGATGGGAGGGTGCTGGGTGGAGAATGGATACATATATATGTATGGCTGAATCCCTTCAGTATCCACCTGAAACTATCACAACATTGTTCGTTAATCGGCTATATCCCAGTTCAAAATAAAAAGCTAAAATGTAAAAAAAAAAAAAAAAAACATCCTGTGAGGTACATATCATCAGCCCCCCTCCAACTGTCTCCTAGCATCCCACATACCCCAGGTATCACTGAAGATAATTTACATGAAATTCATGAAAGCTCTATTCCCCAAAACTGATGGGAGCAGTAGCTTCAAAATCACTTCCTTCTCCTCCTCTTTGGATGGTGCAATTATCCTGCACATAGCTGTTCTCCTGGCACTGTTCCTATGACAACGGCTCTCTCAGATATTTTTCTGCCCATCCGTAGTACTCATGGCTCTTCTTGTTACCAAAGAAAATCATCAAATAAAGCCTTACGTCAAGGGTTTTGTTAACAGGAAATCTTTTGTTAATGGGGACTCTCAGAAAAGAGCTATGATGCTCCATCAACTGAGGCAGTAAATTGCTTTAAGCTGTTTCTGTTTAAATGTTATAAAGCTCCATACACACTCACTCTCTCCAGCACAATAATTGGGAACATGTACAATTAGATGTCATAGTTACTAGCACAATGCAAAGCAAAGAGTTTCATTCTGATTGATCTCTTTTAAAAAAATCTTTTTCTCGATGATGTTTCATTGTAATTGTCTGTTGCAATTTGCTTTACAATACCACAGTATGTAAACATTTGGAACTCTGTGTGCACAATTCAACTCTAATCTACACCCCAGGGATCAATGAACATATGAAGCGGCCTGATATAATAAATACCCTAAGAACTGGCCAGGTGGCATTCAAAAGTATTTTTGTCAAAAAAAAAAAAAAAAAGTGAAATTGTTAGTGGCTTAGTTACCCTGACTCTTTGTGACTCCAGGGACTGTAGCCTACCAGGCTCCTCTGCCCATGGAATTCTCCAGGCAAGAATACTGGAGTGGGTTGCCATTCCCTCCTCCAGGGAATCTTCCCAACCCAGGGATCCAACCCAGGCCTCCTGCATGGCAGGCAGATGCCTCACTGTCTGAGCCACCAGGAAAGCCCATATCACCACTAAAAACTTTATTATTTACTGTGTTAGAAAGACTTTCTAATTGGTGAAATCAGTGGAGTTTAAGTTATGAAATTGTTAGAAGATGGACATCTCCATCTTTGCAGGAACAAAGTAGAAATACCTGTCTGGGTCAGTAGTTCATACCAGGAGGACAGTTGGTATGGCCCTGTACCCCTCCCATCAATGGATGACCCTGTTCTCTGATCTGACTGAAAGGCCTGACCACCCCCTCCATCAGAACACACCTGTCTTCATCTTGGGGAAAGTCTTTCATGGAGGTCCTGGTCATTGTGTCAAGGGTTGAAACAGAAAATACTAGAAGTAAACAGAGACTGTACAATTGTTTTATGCCTGTTTGCTACCCAATATTTGTTTGCTTAGAATGATATGGTCTGAAATGAATAACCAACAAGGCCCTACTGTATAACACACAGAACTCTGCTCAACGGTATGTGGCAGCTGGATGGGAGGGGAGATGGGGGAGAATGGATACACATATATATATGGCTGAGTCCCTTCACTGTTTACCTGAGTAATACTAACAACATTCTTAGTCAATTGGCTATGGTGGTGGTTTAGTTGCTAAGCCATGTCCGACTCTTGCAACCCCATGAACTATAGCTTGGCAGGCTCCTCTGTCCATGGGATTCTCCAGGTAAGAATACTGGAGTGGGGTGCCATTTCCTTCTCCAGGGGATCTTCCCGACCCAGGAATCAAACCCAAGTCTCCTGCATCGCAGGCAGATTCTTTAACAACTGAGCTATGAGGGAAGCCCTGTCTTCATATTGGCTATACCCCAATATAAAATAAAAAGTTAAAAAAAAAGAATAATATAGTCTGAAATGTACTTTTGCTACAACTATCTGGTAGAAAGGTGGTAAGTGATATTCCCTCTACTGGAGAGCTCTGATGAAGTTCAAAATTGCCTGATATTCAGCAACGAAAAGTAACCGGGACTAAGTTGGTTCAAATTCTCATACTTCATTCTTCAACACACAGCTCATAATAATCCGAATACCTCAATTTCCCCTGCCAGACTGGTATTTGTTTTCGTTGACAGGCTCATTGACCTTTACACAAGTGCAGTCTACCGTCAGAATATTATCTTCAGGCAATGTAGAAATGCTCTAGTGTCCATAACCACCATTTAGGCACTGAGTCATGAATCCTCATACTAATTCCCAGACACTTTGTTTTCCTTTTTAAGACTATTTTTAGAGCAGTTTTTGTTCATATCAAAATTGAATGGAAGGCATTGAGATTTCCCATTATCCTCTGTCCTCAATACATGCACAGACAGCGTCCCCCACTATCAACATTCCCCCCACAGTGGCACATTTGCTACAACTGGTGAACCTACACTGACACATCATTATCGCACATAGTCTGCAGGTTGGCTCTAGGGTTCACTCTTGGTTTTGGACATTCTATGGGTTTTGACAAACATGTAATTATATGTATCCATCATGATAGTATCATACAGAGTAGTTTCAATGACCTAAAAGTCTTCTGTATTCCACCTGTTTATGCTTCCCTCCCACTGCCAACCCCCCGGAACCACTGATCTTTTTATAAATGATATACATTTATCTCTTCTCTCCCTACTATCTCCCTAAAGAGCCCTCCTATCACCATCTGAGCTCCCAAATCCACTTGCAAATACTTGTATTACAACATATCTGATATTGTTCCTGTTATTTTCACTAACACACCCCCAAGACTATGCGTTTTTAAGTAAGGTTTTTCATTCACATTCATCAGCCTTTCTCCCAGGAGAGGGTCTGGCATGTGGTCGGAATGCAATAACTGCTTGGTGAGTGAGTGAGAAAGTGACTCCTGGAAGTTAACACTTATTCCCTTTATGGTTTTGGAATCATTCCTCTACCAGCAGCACTTGTGATTTCCCAAATGAAGTTTTACATGCCTAGGAGTCTGACATGATCAGTCACCACAGGAAAAGCTTGATTTCCCTTCAAAAGAGATGCAACTTTCACTTTCTAAGGACTTTCCTCTGTGGAACAGTCAACATGCAGATCAAATAAGAAGTAAAGAAACAAAGCACCTTTAACAGTTCCGTGAAGTACGGAAAGCAGATTGTAAAGTCTCAACATCTCATCATAATGTCCTGAAATGGAAAGTCCCTGTGGCTGTTTGGTAAGCCAGTGCAGGGCTTTCTTCATCCCAATTTATAGACACCTTTTGAGGCAGAGAATGGATATCAAGGAAACCAATGGCTGGAATGCCTCGTATTGTTAGGCCAGTAGTGGATGGACAAAATGGCCAGAAGGATTCCTCATTGCATAAACATACTTGGGAAACATCCTTTAGGAAAGAAAGTCAGGAACATTCTGGAAGGTTTATGTCTGAAATATGTCAGAGACTGGAAAAAACAAAGGTTGGAAACCACTGCTTTTGATTTTAGACCATGCAACCCCAAGCACAGAACTGCTTGACCTAATTTCTGGTTCCACAAACAGCTTTGGGGAAATCGTCATTACTTTACCCTAGCCTTCCCAGAACAAGAACCAAACATCCCTGAGGACACCAAGTGACATACCACCCCACCACCAAGCTGGCACTGGCGAAGAGGTAGGCTATTTGCAGAGAGCACGCCTCTGCTGTGAGTGGGCAGTGACGCACCAGAGAGGTGTGTGCTGCCTGCCTGGAGACAGGGTTGCTAGGTGCCTCTGAAGCAGTGAGACCAAGAGGTGTGCATTATTTCCCCCACACTTCTGATTCTACCCAGTGACAGCAGGAGCCTGGAAACAACAGGAAAGAATAGTGCCTGTGATGTCAGAAATAATGGCCAGCCAAGTGCCCTGTGGGGCAGAAGGAGCAGTGTTGAAGCTTTTATCAAGAGCCGGAGAAAAAACGTAATGTGATTTGGTTTCACCATAATTGCTTAAGCAGCCTGGGTGAGAACTAATTATGAGTTCTTCTGGCTCCAGAGAAACCCCACCTCTTCCTTCTCCAGGATGGTACTAAAATATCAGCATTGCATCACCAGGAATCACTCCCATTGGCGGCCTTTCTTAAGGAAAGCCGTGTGCTCCGTTTCTCTGAAAGCCACTGGAATCTGAATAGACCCAGGAATTTATATCTTTCCAAGGCAAATAAAATATTCCTGGCACTTCCTTGTCACTTGAAAGCTCCTAGAGTGCTTGCCTATGATTATGTCATAGAGGAAGTATTGTTTTTAAAATGTGGGAGTGATGAAATGCAGACAAGGAAATGAAGGGACAAGTTATAGGCCCTTCGTCACCACAACAGCCCTGCCACTGTGAGACTCAGGGTAAGTCCTGGGTTTCAGAACCAAGCTGTTCACTGGTGATATATGGGGGCTCTCCCTGGGCTCTAGAGGGCTTCCCTGGTGGCTCAGTCAGTAAAGAATCTGCCTGCAATGCAGGAGACCAGGGTTCGATTCCTGGGTAGGGGAGATCCCCTGGAGAAGGGAATAGCAACCCACCCCAGTATTCTTGCCTAGGAAACGCCATGGACAGAGGAGCGTGGGGGGCTACAGTCCATGGGGTCACAAGACTCGGGCATGACTTAACAACTAAAACAGCAACTGGGCTCTAATGGCCCTAAGGAGTAAAGGACTTTTGCTCAGAAAGTCGGTCACTTAATTCTCAAAAGAGCAGAGGTAACACTGAAAATCAACTTGTGTTCATCCAGGTGAATAGTCCAAACTGCAAAACTAGATGCAAGCAAAGCAATACTGCTATAATGTGACTGTTTGGAATCTTTGTGAGCTCTGAGAATGAGGCAAGTAGATATACAGCAGGAAAAAGAACATGAGTTCAAATCCGAGGTTCAACCTGGGTTCAAACCCTAACTCCAGTGCTTACTGGCTGCACATAAGTTATTTGCCTTTTCGGAATGTCAGGTTCAACTGAGAAAAGAGGTAAAATGATCAGTTCCTATGTCAGGATGAGAAGTAATATGCAAAGTGTCTGCACTGCACTTGGAACACAGGTTGTGCACAGGAAATGGCAGCTCGTGTCACAATTCTCTCTCCCTCGACGAGAAAGCCTAAGCTGAGTGCCTCATACCCAGGCGGCACTGCTGGGGTGACAGATACAAATACCAAGTATGACTTCTTTTCTGATCCATCACAATGCAGCTAGTTGGGAGGCAGAAGGGGTGTGAGGACGGAAACAAGCAACAACAACACAACACTATAGTATTAGATACTACAGATCTTCCCCAGTTTAGGATGGGGCTAAGTCCCAATAGTTAGTTGCTCAGTCGTGTCCGACTCTTTGTGACCCCGTGGACTAAGGTCTGCCAGGAGCCTCTGTCCGTGGAATTTTCCAAGCAAGAACACCGGAGTGGGTTGCCATTTCCTTCTCCAAGGGATCTTCCCAACCTAGGGATTGAACCCGGGTCTCCAGCATTGCAGGCAGACTCTTTACCATCTGAGCCAGCAGGGAAGCCCAAGTAAACCCTGTATAAATCAGAAACATCCTAAGTCAAAAACGCATCTAACATATCTAGCCTGTGAGCACCGTAGCTTAGCCTAGGCTACCTTAACCGTGTTCAGAACACATCAGTCTACAGTTGGGCAGAATCATCTCACACGAAACCTATTTTATAATACAGTGCTGAGTATCTCATGGGCTTTATTGAATACGGTACTGAAAGTGAAAAACAATGGTTGTAAGGTTACTAAACGGTTCTCTGTGTCAGCTGTTTACCTTTCGACCACGTGGCTGACTGGGAGCTGTGGCTCACTGTGGCTGCCTGGCATCACAAGAGAGTATTGTACCACATATGGATGGTCCGGGAAAAGATTCAAAGGAGTGTTTCTACTGAATGAGTATCACTTTCACACTATTGAAAAGTCAAAAAAAATTGTAAGTTGAAATCACAGTAAATCAGGGACTGTCTGTCAGGGGTGTAGCGCAAATTCGAGGCAGGGGAGAAGCTCAGGGTAAAGGAAGAATAATGCAAGTAGAGTGATAAGTTCAATCACTTGAACAGAAAAGCAAACCCAAGTGGGATTTACCCACCACTAAGGTTCACACAGAAGCGAAACTGTAGATTTAACAAAGACAGAAGGGCAATCCTCTGAGAAGAGGCTCATTTAAGCACCCAAAGGATATCTGAGCAAAAGTCAACTTTGGCTGCTTATTCACCAAGGCATCATTCTCAAAGAAGACAGGAGCCCTTTGGAAGCTCTAAGCATGGACCTTGACTGAGCTCACCTGTGGTAGACAGGAGATGAGTTACCAACTTTATTCTGCAAGAAAAGTTAGGAAATGAGGAGCAGAAATAAATCATCCAACTCCATAAAAAGTCCAAACTGAAATACAAGTTTAACATGTGGTATTTCATAAAATTAAATGGCTGATTCTACCCATGATTCTGCTGTTCTCCCTTGTCATATATATCTTTAAATATGTAATAGAGTTATGCCCAACTCCATAAAAATGGATAAACAATACACAGCACTTTATTTTCTATAAGCCTTAGTAATTTGAATCTGAACCCTCCAGGAAAATCCAGTCTTTATGCTTGACCACCCACTTATTGGGAAAAGAGGAAGAAAACACAATAGCATTGATTGTGTATTTAAGTCACACCCAGGCTTACTATTGTGTACAGATTTGCCTAAATACCATGTGAACTTGTGGAGAAGGCAATGGCAACCCACTCCAGTACTCTTGCCTGGAAAATCCCGTGGATGGAGGAGCCTGGTAGGCTGCAGTCCATGGGGTTGCTAAGAGTCGGACACTACTGAGTGACTTCACTTCCACTTTTCACTTGCATACTTCCACTTTTCACTTGCATACTTCCACTTTTCACTTGCTTGCATTGGAGAAGGAAATGGCAACCCACTCCAGTGTTCTTGCCTAGAGAATCCCAGGGACAGAGGAGCCTGGTGGGCTGCCATCATCTATGGGGTCACACAGAGTCGGACACGACTGAATCGACTTAGCAGCAGCAGCAGCAGCAGCATGTGAACCTGAATATAAATGATATTTTCTCCAAAAACTATTCCACAGACATAAAATGGGTTACCTTATATTGAGTTAGCCAAAAAGTTCATTCAGGTTTTTTCCATAAGATGTTGCAGAAAAATCCTAATGAACTTGTTGGCCAACCCAATATTTAAGCCTTTACAAAGTTAATTATCCTGATTCAATCTCAATAGTGGAAGTTTAAAATGCTTCCTGAAGTCAGCTGATGAAGTTGGTTAAAAAAAAAAGGAGGCAAAATATTTCACACAGACTTGAAGTTATTCCTTGAGGTAGGAATTGTAAACTATAACAGTTGGATGATGTTGCAAATAATAATTAAAAAATCAACTTTAAAAAGTAGTATAGTAAGTGATTAGTTTATAAAGATAATAAATGTAGATCTGCTGGTATAAACTGTTTGGTATATGAATGTCTGTGTCTCTCCAAAATTTATATGTTGAAATCCTTACCCGCAATGTGATTACATAGGTAGGAGCTTTGAGAATCAACAAATTCATGAGGATGGAACTCTTATAAATGGGAATAGTGTCCTTACCAAACATCAAATCTTCCAGAACCTTGATCTTAGACTTCCCAGTCTCCATAACTGTGAGATATGAATGTTGGTTGTTGAAGCCACCCAGTCCATGGTATTTTTGTTATATCAGCCTGAATAGATTAAGACAACTCATATGTGAAATAAACCAAATGTGGAGTAAATACGAACCACTGAATATGTTCATTTGTTTTTTATACTTTTCAGAAACCCTATTAAGACATGGTAAAGAATTTTTTAAGACACCAAATCACAAGGACAAAGAATGGGGAAACACACAACAGCATCAAAATTTGAAAGCCTGGAAGGTTAATGAAAGATCACTAAATGTACCAGTTCCAAGAGTACTAGGTCCCAAAATGATGATACAAAAGCTGCGAGGCATTGATTACGCGTGAGTTTTTGGGAATTTGTACACTGGGCAGCTATGGAAGTAGGATTGAAGGCAGAGAAAAAAATCAGTATCAGAGTCTCAAACCCCTATTCACCCCCAACAAAACCTAGAAGTTTCTTTTTGGGAAACCTCAAACACGGCTCTGGGAGAGTTGGAGAACTGCAATACCAAGCAGTAAATTAAAAATATGTGGATATTGGCATTTTGGAACAAAAATCCTCCTTGCCCCTACTCCTCTTTCTTTACTTGGCTCTCAGAATGCTAGCATTCAAGCCTAAGCCTTTCAGAAAGGAGTTCAAAATTCTTTCTCGAATGAACCCAGCCCAGTTCACTACAAAAAAAAATTCAAAGGGAAAGCCTAGACCTGCATTGTCCAATGCAGTAGTCACTAGCCACTTGTAGTGATTTACAGTAAAACTCAGTCGTGTTGTGTCCGACTCTTTACAACCCCATGGACAGAGGAGCCAGGTGGGCTACGGCCCATGGGGATTCTCCAGGCAAGAATACTGGAGAGGGTTGCCATGCCCTTCTCCAGGGGATCTTTCTAACCCAGGGATCGAACCCAGGTCTCCTGCACTGCAGGCAGATTCTTTACCATCTGAGACCCCAGGCCCAAGAATACTAGAATGGGTAGCCTATCCCTTCTCCAGGGGATCTTCCTGACCCAAGAGTTGAACAGGGGACTCCTGCATGGCAGGCATATTCTTTACCAGCTGAGCTACCAGGGAAGCCAGTAAAACTTAAATTAATTAAATCACATAAAATTAAAGCATTATTTCCGCAGTTGCACTAGCCACATTTCAAGTGCAACAGATGTATGACTACTGGTTATGAGACAGACAACATGTCCATCATCGCATAAAGTCATATTAGCACTAGTCTTGACAAATCTTCACACAGCAGAGTCAACAGTCTCCACCCTCACACGCTGTGTGCCACGCTCTCAACTACGTGCAAACATGAAGGACTGCCAGATGTCTAAGACCTCTTTTAACACACACACACACACACACACAGAGACCTGAGTTACAGTTTAAGTAAACTGGAAGAACCAAAGAAAATACACAGAGAAGAAACATATTATCTTTGATATCTTCATGGAGGTAAGGTTCAGTTCAGTTCAGTCACTCAGTCGTGTCCAACTCTTTGCGACCCCATGAACTGCAGCACATCAGGCCTCCCTGTCCATCACCAACTCCCGGAATTTACCCAAACTCATGTCCACTGAGTAGGTGATGCCATCCAACCATCTCATCCTCTGTCGTCCCCTTCTCCTCCTGCCCTCAATCTTTCCCAGCATCAGGGTCTTTTCCAATGAGTCAGCTCTTCGCATTAGGTGGCCAAAGTATTGCAGCTTCAGCTAAAACATCAGTCCTTCCAATGAAAGCTCAGGACTGATCTCCTTTAGGATGGACTTATTGGATCTCCTTGCACTCAGTCCAAGAGACTCTCAAAAGTCTTCTCCAATACCACAGTTCAAAATCATCAATTCTTCGGCGCTCAGCTTTCTTCACAGTCCAACCCTCACATCCATACATGACCAGTGGAAAAACCATAGCCTTGACTAGATGGACCTTTGTTGACAAAGTAATGTCTCTCCTTTTTAATATACTGTCTAGGTTGGTCATAACTTTCCTTCCAAGGAGTAAGTGTCTTTTAATTTCATGGCTGCAATCACCATCTGCAGTGATTTTGGAGCCCCCAAAAATAAAATCAGCCACTGTTTCCCCATCTATTTGCCATGAAGTGATGGGACCAGATGCCATGATCTTAGTTTTCTGAATGTTGAGCTTTAAGCCAACTTTTTCACTCTCCTATTTCACTTTCATCGAGAGACTCTTTAGTTCTTCTTCACTTTCTGCCATAAGGGTGGTGTCATCTGCATATCTGAGGTTATTCATATTTTTCCCTGCAAACTTGATTCCAGCTTGTGCTTCTTTCAGCCCGGCGTTTCTCATGATGTACTCTGAATATAAGTTAAATAAGCAGGGTGACAATATACAGCCTTGACGTACTCCTTTTCCTATTTGGAACCAGTCTGTTGTTCCATGTCCAGTTCTAACTGTTGCTTCCTGACCTGCATACAGCTTTCTCAAGAGGCAGGTCAGGTGGTCTGGTATTCCCTTTTCTTTCAGAATTTTCCACAGTTTATTGTGATCCACACAGTCAAAGGCTTTGGCATAGTCAATAAAGCAGAAATAGATGTTTTTATGGAACTCTCTTGCTTTTTCGATGATCCAGTGGATGTTGGCAACTTGATCTCTGGTTCCTCTGCCTTTTCTAAAACCAGCTTGAACATCTGTAAGTTCACGATTCACGTATTGCTGAAGCCTGGCTTGGAGAATTTTGAGCATTACTTTACTAGCATGTGAGGTAAGGTAGTTTGTTGTAAAAAAAAGAAAATCAATACATACAAATAGAAGATATTAGATATTTAAAAAAATACAATGACAGAGTACTTTGCTGGTGGTACAGTGGATAAAAATCCACCTGCCAATGGAGGGGACATGGGTTTGATCCCTGGTCCAGGGAGGATTCTACCTGCCTCAGAGCTACTATTGGAGAAGGCAATGGCACCCCACTCCAGTATTCTTGCCTGGAAAATCCCCGTGGACGGAGGAGCCTGGTGTGCTACAGTTCATGGGGTGGCGAAGAGTCGGAAACGGCTGAGCGACTTCACTTTCACTTTTCACTTTCATGAATTGGAGAAGGAAATGGCAACCCACTCCAGTGTTCTTGCCTAGAGAATCCCAGGGGCGGGGGAGCCTGGTGGGCTGCCGTCTATGGAGTCGCACAGAGTTGGACCTGACTGAAGCGACTTAGCAGCAGCAGCAGCAGCAGAGCAACTAAGTCTATGAGCCACAGCTCCTGAATCTGCATGCTCTAGGGCCCGTGAGACACAGCTCAGGAGCCCAAGTGCTGCAGCTACTGAAGCCCCTGCGCCTAGAGCCTGCGCTCTACAACAGGAGAAGCCCACGCACCACAACTAGAGGGTAGCCCCCACTCTCCACAACTAGAGTAAGCCCACTCAGCAACAGCCAAAAATAAAATAAATATTTTTTAAAATTCAATGACATAAATTACAAACTTAATAGACATGTTATAGAAGATAAAATTGGAGAAACTGCTCAGAAAACAGACTGGAAAATAGAAAATGATCAGAAAAGAGGATAATTTCTTAAGTTCAACACTCAAATAAAAGGAGCTCCCAAGAAACCAAACAGAGAAAATGAGGGGAAATAATTGTTTACGAAGCATTTCAAGTGAATTTCCCAGAGTGGAATGACCTAAGTATCCAGACGGAAAGAGAATCCAGAATACCCAGATAATGGTTGAAAATAAACCACACCAAAGTCACCTCCCCATGAAATCTTAAAATACTGAGACAGAGGCAAGCCTCGGGTGGAGGCAGGGGGTTGGTCACTTAAAAGCGTAGAGACTCTGAATAGTTTCACATTTTTCAGCTGTATACTACAGGTACAAGAGAAGTGCCATAAAAAAATCTGAAGGAAAATATTTCTCAACACAGATGTCTATATCCAGCCAATATATCAATTAAGTATGAGGGAAGAATAAAGGCATTTTCAGACATCCAGGGTATGCAATTGTTTTACATCACCTGCACCCTCTCTCAGATAGCCACTTATAAGCTGTGCTTCCTTAAAGTCAGTGGAAAAATTTTTTTTTTTAAGAAAAGGAAGCTGTGAGACCATACAGAGGTGGAGAAGTGGAGGGAATCAGAGAAGCCTGGTCATAAGCAATTCAATGATCACAGGTATGTGAGGACTCTAAGAACAGTCTTTTCAGATGAGGGCAGGTTAGCATGCCTCAGGAATGAATGCTTCAGGGATATACAACACCACAATACTGGACGTGTCTGATACGTCAGGAGATTTAAGCAATTGGCAGAACATTTCCATTAACCATACATAGGAAACTATTGTTTTTTTCATTAAAGGATAATTTTTTAATCCAGAGAAAATACAATTGTGAATCAGAGAAACAATCATGCTTATATAAGCCACTGTATTCTATAAGGCATAGCTGTGAATAACATTTACATCATCATCATAATGCAATAATTTTGCTCTGTCACAAAGTATGAAATAACTATACTAGACAGATGGGGAGCAAAAAGGAATGCATGTACTGGGGTGGGGTGAAAGTATAAGGACTAAAGAAAGCTCATCTTCCAAAATGAGATATGTTAATATTAATTTGCTGTTGTTATAATGTTATAGTGTTAGTTGCTCAGTCATGTCTGACTCTTTGTGATCCCATGGAATGTAGCCTGCCAGGTTCCTCTGCCCATGGGATTTCCCAGGCAAGAACACTGGAGTGGGTTGCCATTTCCTTCTCTAGGGGACCTTCCCAACCCAGGAATCAAACCCAGGTCTCCTGCATTGGCATGTGGATTCTTTACCACTAAGCCACCTGGGAAGCCCATTAATATTAATAGATAATGACTAAAAAAAAAATAAATAATGGAAATATTAGTATATAACTTAGAAAAAATAAGATCATATACCTAAGGGGAAAAACAGAACAAAACAAATAAAAGATTTGATGACTTCCCTGGTGGTCCAGTGGCTGAGACTCTGCATTCCCAATGTAGGGGGTCCAGGTTTGACCCCTGGTCGGGGAACTAGATCTCACATGCTGCAACTAAGCCAAAATGAATAAATAAACAATCAGGACTTCCCTGGTGGTCCAGTGGTTAAGATTGCATTTTTACTGCAGGGCCGCAAGTTCAATCCCTAGTTGGGGAACTAAGATCCCACATGTCATATGATGTAGAAAAGAAAAAAAAAAGTGTTGAAAATGGTTGCTTCTGGGTATTGAGGCTCACCAAGGGCTGTCCCAAATACAAGGGCTGTATGCTAAAATGGCATACTGATTATTCTGAATTAAAGTTACTTAAGAAACAACTGGTGGGAAATAAGATATAAAAAGCCACTCTGACTCCCCTCTGTACTGCTGAAAATGAGAAATAAATCTCTCATGTGAAGGAATCCTCCCTGTAACAGGAGGATAGAAAGTATCCTTATCGCAAGAGTTACGGAATTCAAGGCTAAGAAAGCTGTATAAGTAAATTTTGTTACTTACTTTATTAGCTTGCTACCCCAAGTACAAGCTCTTTTTTGTTAAATTTTCACAAGCAATATTTTCTTTGTCTAAAATAAAACTAACAGAAGAGGAAGATGAAGAAGAATTAACTACATGAGACTGAGTGTACTAAGGAAGATGATTATAATGTTTTATAATTTTTTTCACTTGAAACGTTGCTAATTTTCAAAAGATGTTTTGTTTCTCCAGATTTAAGAAAAACCTCTCCTTTATCTAACTTAGAGCATATTTGTTCTCTTTTAGCAACTTAGAGCAGTTTGATAAATTTTATTTTCGTAAGCAGAATAGAAATGTTTATCATTTTTCTCCTTGACTGATCCCTCTGGAACTCAAAAAACTCACAGTGATTATTCTTATTTTCATGGCAATACAGTTGCTTCCATAAGTTCAATAAGAATCTACTCTTCTTGTAACAGGACACAATTGGAAACATTGATTTTATTGCCAAGGCTTTAGCTGGAATTTCACATTTGAGAATGAACATAGATTCAGATATGACCAGAAAGCTTTGAGGAACTAAGATTGACTTTATGGAGCCAATAAAGTCCCTTGGAAAATCAGCCTGGTACCTTGCTTACAGGTTTCCCAGAAACCTTACTAGGTATGTAAGGAAGATCAGTTCCCAGGCAGGCCCAGGAATCTCAGGATATTTGGGGGACCTCAAGAAGAAAGGAATTCACTCAAATCTATCAGTATTGCAGGTGATATCTGATGGCAAATGTCTGACTTGACTTCTTAGCCCTGAGAAGCTATTAAAAGTTTGCTCTGGGACTTCTTTGGTGGTCCATTGGTTGGGAATCTGCCTGCCAATACAGGGGACGTGGGTTTGATCCCTGGTCTGGGAAGATTCCACATGCGGAGGGGCAGTGGAGCCCATGTGCCACAACTACTGAGCCTATGTGCAAAAGCTACTGAAGCCCTTGTACCTAGAGCCTGTATCCCACGAGAGAAACCACCGCAATGAGAAGCCTACGCAGCACGACTAGAGGGTAGCTCCTGCTTGCCACAACTAGAGAAAGCCTGTGCGCAGCAAAAAAGACCCAGGGCAGACTGCCCCCCCCAAGAAATAATTAACTAATTGATTTTTTAAAACGTCCGATCCGAAGATTCCGTATGAAAAGTTCCAGCAAAACAGATTTTTTAAAAACCTGTATAGTAATCACTGTTCTTGCAGAACTCATATAAATAACCATGTCAAATGTATTAAATCTGGACTTATTTTGCAAACAAATTAGTCTTAAAGGCTATCTTTGGTAAAAGTATAAGTGATTTTAGAGAGAAAAATTATGTTTCAGTGGAAGCTGCTATAAAACATACTTGTAGATATCAGATTCTAGTCTTACTAATTGTCTTCAATATTTTGTTTTCTAACTATTAACTGGATGGAATCTTTAATTCTTCTGATATCCTCCAATATCTGGCCACAACTCTTGAAACAGGTTTCAAATTTTTCCTCCCATCCTTTTGACTTGGAATGATTGCCTAAGATTGTCCTTTTTCCTGAAGCCCTGCAGATCGAAGCTAGATGACTTGATATAAACTTCAAAGAAATCACAGAAATTGCTCATATTTTTAAGCAATCTTCTTCATGCCTGTTGTGCAGGCTGCTCAGAAAGTTTCCCCTAATACTCGATAAGATCATCAGAGACATTTCAAACGGCAAAAGATGCTTCAACTTTTGACATCTAGAAATCTCCTTGACTAGCTGCCTCCTGGGCTCAGAAACTGACTTATAGTTGGCTCCAATCATTAGCCTCTGTTTTTCTTTGTTTCCATAGATACATCTCTTCTCAAATACCCCATTGCTTGTGCAATGTAGACCTGACTTTGGGAGGCCACTTGTTTCACCATCTCCTGAAATGAGTTTAACTAAACTGACCTATGCTCAGGACTAAGAACCTGATTCAATAACAGAACAATCCATCAGCTCAGCTTTTAATATGTGAAACTTCCAGGGAAGTCTTAAAGGAGAAAACTGTGGGGGCTCAAGGCAAGCTACCCTCAAAGATACCAAAATGACATATCAATTATTTCAAATTAAAGTCACTTGAGAAACAACTGGCAGAAAAAAAAAAAAAAGTGATATTAAAACACTGACCCTCCTCTTCCCCCTGAAAGTGAGAAAGAAATCTCCCTTGTAAAGGTATCTTCTATATACCAAGGAGGATAGAAAACATCCTCAACACCAAAAGTTAGGGAATTCAAGACTAAGAAATTTATATACCCAGAGGGATCGGGTGGAGAGGGAGGTGGGAGGGGGGATCGGGATGGGGAATACATGTAAATCCATGGCTGATTCACGTCAATGTATGACAAACACCACTACAATATTGTAAAGTAATTAGCCTCCAACTAATAAAAATAAATGGAAAAAAAATTTAAAAAAAAAGAAAGTTATATAAACAAACTTTCTTACTTCTTTATTTGTATGCTAGACCTGTTGTTTTGTTAAATCTTCACAAATAATTGTTTTCTCTGTGTAAAGATGATGTATAAACAGCCTGCTTTGATCACTTTGGGGATCCTATTTCTGTGAGACCTCCACACCTATGAATCAATTTTTTTTCTTCTGGTTAATCTGTCTTGTGTCAATTTACTTATTAGAGCAGCCAAAAGACCTCAAGAAGGTTAGTAGGGAAAACTGCCCCTCCCATGGGTAAAGAGAAGTAGATGAGAGAGACTAAATTTTTCTTTGCACATTCCTGTTGAGTTAGTTTACTCTGTTAAGTGTGTGCACCTATAACTTTCATTTTTTAAAAAATGAGGAGAAAAGGGTACAAGGGAAAAAAATCCAAAGCTGCATGCCAATGACAGGATCATACACAAATTCCTTTCACCCTCAGTGTTTTCCCTTCTAAGCCTCCCCTAGGTTTTCTGTTTAATGTCACAATTCCTGCCTCCAAATCTTCCTACTCAATTTCCCTATGGCCCCTCCCACATCTTACCTGCTTGTATTTCTTGCTAAGAGTTATGAACCTAGTACTTTTAAATAGTTCTATATACTCAATCTACATCTCTAATTATGACAAAGTTTTTGAGAACTGAAAGTTATGTCTTGTTCTTCATTGAAAACCTAACACCTGATTCCATTCTTGCAATGGTGTGGAGACACATAGATATTTCTTAGTAATTATTTATTGAATGTATATTACGTGATACAGTCACTTTACACATGTCATCTAATTTCAAGCTAGAACAACTCTGCAAGAGGGGTTTAATAATTGTCATTTTACAGATGAAGTGGGAAAAAGAGGAAAGGCAATAAAAATTTCACCACAACTCTGAGTGTAAGAAATATCACATTTCTTCAGATTAAACTGCTTAAAGAAAGTAGCTATCGGCTGGGCAGGAAATTCTATTTCAGTCATTTCTGGACTCCCTTCCTCCACTCCTGTTTCCAGGTGATGCAGAGGTTGATGGTGGGGACTGTCTTCTGCAATCTGAAATACTGAAGGAAGGCTGTGGTCCCCACTGATAGGCTTGCTGTCCAGGACACTGGATAATCTTGACCTAGAGTTCCTATCATCTCCATTCCCAAGGCAGTGGCTCCTAGAGACCTTCCTCCCTAGAGTCTGCTAGGAACCCACTCACTGGGAGTTAACAAGTAGGCCAGGGGTGGGTTACCTCTTTTGAAAACCACCCAAATCTATCTCCTTCTGCTGTTTCAAGGAATTACTGCCAGTAGTCAGTTCTCTTTTCATTCCCAGCACCCCTCAAAAGCCATTATCTTTCCTCTCTTCCACTCTAGGTGATGGGGCATAATCCCCTCAATGATTATACTTTTCCAATCCCACTCCCCCCAACCCGCCCACAAAGAAATGCACACAAAGAATGAAGCTAGCCTCTGGCAACATCTGCTTTCCATCAGCAACCAAAGGCCTCTGGGGCAAAGGAACACAATGGCTTGGCTACTTTCTTGGAATGGGAAGGGGAAAAAAAAACCCTTAGCAGTGAAAACAAAGGGCAATTTTTTTTTTTTTTTTTTTTTTTGGTAGAGAAAAACAAATCCTGCCTCCAATAGAAACACACATACATCTATAATATGAACATAGAAAAATATTTATACAATTATATCTCTAACACACAGTTGAATGAATGCCTGTGGGAAAAGATTTTCACTGGAAAAGCAGTAGCTTTTATTAGAAGGACCTGTCTCGTCCTCTAGTCTTCTACTATTGCTTTTGAACCACATTCCAAACCCAAGGAAAGAACATGTTTATAAAATTGCAAAGGTCAAGGCCAGTAATGGAAATTGATTTTATATGCTCAGTGGAGTGTTTTTAAAACCATGGAACCATCTAAGGAAAAAGAAAAAACCTATTTAATTACCTGACAGTCCATTAAAAAGGCTCTGCAATTGTCTACCTTTCCTGAACCAACTTAACATAAATCCCTCCCATTAAAAAAGCACTTCTTAGAAATACAGAGAACGTGCCCTTCTGAAGAGGTGAAAACTCCAGAGGATGAACTCAAACCAAGAATAATGATTCCTACATTGAAGACAAGCTGCTTCCTTTAAATGTTTTTAATGGGGCAGAAATTTTCACTGGAAGCTCCTGCCCAATACCTGAGTAGCTGATCCCTTTGAACTTGGTATTTTTCTCCCTTCATTCTCTGTTTGATGAGATGATAAGGAAGAAATCAATAGCCTGTGCTAAAGGAGCAATTATGGTGCATTTTTTGCCTTGATTCTTTTTGAATTTTAGTCTATCTTGATGCACACTAAAAATCTTTTCTCCACTTTTCAAAGCAAATTCATGATCAATTGAAAAATGATTTTACTATGATTAACAATGGATTGCTTTTTAAATTCTTACCACTTGAGATCTTGAGATAGAAAATAAAGAATAAAGTGATTATGTAAATTAGATTTAAGGAGCTGTGTCTCTGAATAATTACTTGGCTATACAAGCAACTGTGCCTTCCTTGGTAGGTCAGTGCTCAAATGAGTCTCCTGGGACAACTATTCTCCAGGTAGGGAGGCTGGGCTGCAAATCCTTCTAAAGATCACTATGTTCATTAGATCATTAATTTAATTAATTCCACTTAATTAAAGTTCTTGCATAAGTGTGTAGTCAAGCACTATTGTCTAGAGTTTTAGTAGTCTTTCTATAAAGCCATAATTAATTAATTATACATTAACTATATAGCATCTATTCTTGGATAGTAACTTGGAAACCATGATTAATGGTTTATGCTACTATTGCTGGTTTGAAACAAATTATATTTCAGATTGATATATAGTGTCCTCTCCCCATACTAACAAGACTTCACTGTATCATAACTATTATTTTAAGGTAGGTACACATAAGTATGTCAAGGCTGTATATTGTCACCCTGCTTATTTAACTTATATGCAGAGTACATCATGAGAAATGCTGGGCTGGAGGAAGCAGAAGCTGGAATCAAGATTGCCAGGAGAAATATCAATAACCTCAGATATGCAGATGACACCACCATTATGGCAGAAAGTGAAGAACTAAAGAGCCTCTTGATGAAAGTGAAAGAGGAGCATGGAAAAGTTGGCTTAAAGCTCAGCATTCAGAAAACTAAGATCATGGCATCTGGTCCCATCACTTCATGGCAAATAGATGGGGAAACAGTTGAAACAGTGGCTGGCTTTATTTTTTGGGGCTCCAAAATCACTGCAGATGGTGATTGCAGCTATGAAATTAAAAGACGCTTACCCCTTGGAAGGAAAGTTATGCCAACCTAGACAGCATAGTAAAAAGCAGAGACACTACTTTGTCAACAAAGGTCCATCTAGTCAAGGCTATGGTTTTTCCAGTAGTCATGTATGGATGTGAGAGCTGAACTATAAGGAAAGCTGAGCACAGAAGAATTGATGCTTTTGAACTGTGGTGTTGGAGAAGACTCTTGAGAGTCCCTTGGACAGCAAAGAGATCCAACCAGTTCATCCCAAAGGAGATCAGTCCTGGGTGTTCATTGGAAGGACTGATGCTGAAGCTGAAACTCCAGTACTTTGGCCACCTGATGCGAAATGCTGACTCATTTGAAAAGACCCTGATGTTGGGAAAGATTGAGGGCAGGAGGAGAAGGGGACGACAGAGGATGAGATGGTTGGATGGCATCGCTGACTCAATGGACATAGGTTTGGGTGGACTCTTGGAGCTGGTGATGGACAGGGAGGCCCGGCGTGCTGCGGTTCAAGGGGTCCAAAGAGTCAGACACAACTGAGCGACTGAACTGAACTGAACTGAATTTATCTAAGACTGGGCTTCCCAGGTGGTGCAGTGGTAAAGAATCCACATGCCGATGCAGGAGATGCGAGTTCAGTCCTTGGGTTAGGAAGATCCCCTGGAGAAGGAAATGGCAACTCGCTCCAGTATTCTCGCCTAGAAAATCCCATGGACAGAGGAGCCTGGTGGGCTACAGTCCATAGGGTTGCAAAGAGTTGGACACGACTTAGCAACTGAGCATGCACTCATCTAAGATGACTCCTCCTATCTTGTTCAAGCGAAATTTACCTTTCATCTGATTCCTTCCCTTGCAGCCCAATTCAGTGACAGTTGCTTGCTTCAGCTGGTCCTAAACCTGTGAGAGAGTTGCCATTTTTCTTCTTTCAGACTGATTTCCGGATGTGTGTTTTTTTTTTTTAATAAACTTCAATAAATTCTATTTTTCTTTTGAAATTCATTTATTTGTTTCTATGAGTCCCACCTCAGATGATTAACTATGACCTTCCATAAGGTTTTGAATTACTAGGTTTTTAAGTTTTCTTTTCCATCTATGGTCGGCTAATAAATGGGAACACAAAATATACCCATGCCCTAATCCCTGCACCCTGTAAATGCTACGTTATTTGGGGAAGAATCTGCTGTCCTTAAATTAAGGATTTTGAGATAGAAGCTTGTCCTAAATCATCTGGGTGAATCCTCAGTACTGTCACAGGTGTGTAGCTGAGCAGGGTCTGTGTGTAACAGACCCCTCCTCTGTCGGAGCTTCTCTCTGAAGCATCAAGGTAACAGTACCTGGTGCACATTTCCTGAGTTATCTTACAGGTGCTAAAACTCCCACCACATGAAATACATTAACTACTTGATGACCATGAGGACAAAGCTCCCAGACCTACTGGGGCCTAAGGATTAATAATGTTAACATTATTGTGACATTGTTTTATTACCTTGCCATCAACCAGTCAGATTATTGAGCATGAGCTAGTCATATACCCTATAACTCCCCTCCCTCACCTGGCTTTTAAAGGGCTTTCCTGAATGCATTGGGGAGTTTGGGCTTTTTGAGCACTAGCTGTCCTGGACTCTTTGCTGGGTGCCCTGTAGTAAATGCTGTACTTTCCTTCACCATAACCCAGTGTTAGTATATTGGTTTCACTGCACATGAGTGAGCAGATCCAAGTTTGGTTGCTAACCCGTGCCCTTACAAGAGAGAAGCAGAGGGAGATTCAACATACATACAAAGGACCAGACAATATGAAGACAAAAGAGGATGATGGCCTTAAACATTGGAGTGATTCAGCCACAAGCCAAGGAATGCCATAAGTTATCAGAAGCTGGAAGAGAAAAGGAATCTATTCTCCCCTAGAAATTTTGGAGTGAGGATAGCCCTGCCTACACTTTGATTTCAGGCTAATGATATTTATTTTGGATTTCTGGCCTCCAGAACTGAGAGAAAATAAATTTTTGTGTGTGGCATTATAGAGCCAAAGGAAACTAACATACTATCCAATTTTTTACCTTAATTCTCTAAGAGTTGGCCATCTATATAGTGCCAAGAAGTCATAAAAAAAACCAATAGAGAAGGACTCACAAAAGCCCATGAATACTCTCAGGAACAAAGAAGTAATCAGTATCTTTAATTACCAAAAGGTCAAGGTAGAGATCTTAAAGTGCCTATTGGATTAAGCAATTAGGAAGACTTTAGTAACCACAAGAAGAATAGTTTTAATATGGTGGTAGTGGTGGCAATCCATATCCAGTATCTAGTAGATTGAAAAGTGAATTGGAAGTCAGAAAGATTAAATTAGTAAAAATATAACCAATTTTCAAAAATCATATTTGTACAAAACTGATGCTTTAGGCCCAGAACCTAGGGCCCACAAAGATATTTTAATTTTTTTCAAATGTAATAAAAAAAAATAACCTTTAGGTAAAAAAACTGTTTTAATACATATTTATCTTTATATAAATACAATTGTAAAATATGAACGTAAAAATCACTTTGAGGGAGCCCATAAAAAGCAAAAATGAATCAAATTTATAAGTCATTACGTAGTCCTGCCTAGGAGGAGCAAGAGAAATATTAAAGAAAAGAAATATAAGAAAAAAGAAAAATATTAAAGACATCAACTAGAGACTTCCCTGGCAGTCCAGTGATTAAAGTTCCACACTTCTTCTGCTGGGGGCACAGGTTTGATCCTTGGTCAGGGGACTAAGATCCCACATGCCATACGGTATGGCCAGTAATAATACTAATAAAGGCACCAACTAAAGAACGTTGTTAATCACCCAGTTCTACAAGAATTTAGTCATTAGCTACTGTAGTTGCTGACCTTCAAAACACCCTGAAAGAAATTCAGGACACAGATCATGAATGAAGCCCTCTGTGCTCTGGGAAAATTGACAGAACAGATCTTCTGCTAGTTAGACATTTTCAGGAGAAAATGTTATGAACCCCACTATTCTTACATCTTCCCATACTTAGAAAAGCACTAAAAGTATTAACAGAGATAATATGTTCCTCGTGACTGAGATGTGTGTTTAATTGCACGTACTCCTTTTCCAAAATCACATATACACTGATCTACCTCTTTATCTCTTTGAAGAAATTCCTCAGAGTCATCTGAGAGGCTGTCTTCTGTTCTATAGTTCTCAGTAAGTCCCCAAATAAAACTGAAATTCACAACTCACCGCATTTAAAATATACATATATACATATATTACTGAAGTATAGTTGATTTACAAGGTTGCATTAGTGTCAGCTGTATGGCACAGTAACTCAGTTTATATATATACATATGTATATTATATATATATAGTTTCCTTAGAGTCTTTTTCCCTATAGGTTACTAGAAAATATGGATTATATTTTCCTTGCTCTATAGTAGGTCCTTGTTGGTTATCCGAGCAGCGGCTGCGTGGCGCTGGAGTGGTTGTGGGCAGATACCCCACGTCCAAGGGCAGAGAAGCCCCAGCAGATGGTACGCACTGGAGCAGCGGCTGCGTGGCGCGGGAGCGACTTTGAGGAGATACCCCATGTCCAAGGGCAAAGGAGAAGCCCCAGCAGGACGGTAGGAGGGGCAAAACCACATTTAGAACCAAACCCCACACCTGCCAGAGACGCTTAGAGGACTCAAACATAGCTGTGCACACCAGGACCCAGAGACCCCCCAGAGGCTGAGACAGAGCTGTGTTTGGGTGTCTCCTGAGGAGGTACAGGTCAGCAGCAGGCTGGGGATCTGGGTGCAGTAGTCCTGGGTGTGACATAAGCCCTCTTGAAGGAGGTCACCATTAACCCACCATAGAGCCACCAGGACTTACACAGGAATGGGGAAACGGACTCTGGGAGGGCACAAACAGAACCTGTGTGCACCAGGACGCAGGAGAAAGGAGCAGTGACCCCACAAGAGGCTGACCCAGACTTGCCCATGAGTGTCCAGGAGTCTCCGGCAGAGGCGTGGGTCGGCGGTGGCTGCTGCAGGGTCGGGGGCACTGAGTGAGGCAGAGCGTGCACGGGACCTTTTCAGTGAGGTCACCATTATCTTCATTACCCCCACCAAAGTTTGGCCTCAGGTCAAATAACTGGGAGGGAACACAGCCCCACCCACCAGCAGAAAACTGGATTAAAGATTTACTGAGAATAGCCCCACCCATCAGAACAAGACCCAGTTTGCCCCTCAGTCAGTCTCTCCCATCAGGAAGCTTCCATAAGCCTCTTATCCTTCTCCATCAGAGGGCAGACAGACTGAAAACCACAATCACAGAAAACTAACCAATCTGATCACATGGACCCAGCCTGGTCTATCTCAATGAAACTATCAGCCATGCTGTGTAGGGCCACCCAAGACAGACGGGTCATGGTGGAGAGTTCTGACAAAATGTGGTCCACTGGAGAAGGGAATGGCAAACCACTTCAGTATTTGTGCCCCATGAACAGTATGAAAAGGCAAAAAGACAGGACACTGAAAGATGAACTCCCCAGGTCAGTAGGTGCCCAATATGCTACTGGAGATCAGTGGAGAAATAGCTCCAGAAAGAATGAAGGGATGGAGCCAAAGCAAAAATGACACCAAGTCATGGAGGTGACTGGTGATAGAAGTAAAGTCCGATGCTGTGTAGAGCAATGTTTGCATAGGAACCTAGAATGTTAGGTCCATGAATCAAGTCAAATTGGAAGTGGTCAAACAGGAGATGGCAAGAGTGAACATTGATTTTAGGAATCAGAGAACTAAAATGGACTGGAATCAGTGAATTTAACTCAGATGACCATTATATCTACTATTGTGGGCAAGAATCCCTTATAAGAAATAGAGTAGCCATCATAGTCAACAAAAGAGTCCGAAATGCAGTACTTGGATGCAATCTCAAAAATGACAGAATGATCTTTGTTCTTTTCCAAGGCAAACGAATATCACAGTAATCCAAGTCTATGCCCCGACCAGTAATGCTGAAGAAGCTGAAGTTGAATGGTTCTATGAAGACCTATAAGACCTTCTAGAACTAATACCCAAAAAAGAGGTCCTTTCCATTATAGGGGACTGGAACGCAAAAGTAGAAAGTCAAGAAGTACCTGGAGTAACAGGCAAATTTGTCCATCGTAAAGAATGAAGCAGGGCAAAGGCTAACAGAATTTTGCCAAGAGAATGTGATGGTCATAGCAAAAACCCTCTTCCAACAACACAAGAGAAGACTTTACACATGGATATCACCAGTTGGTCAATACTGAAGTCAGACTGATTATACTCTATGCAGCCAAAAATGGAGAGGCTCTATACACTCAGCAAAAACAAGACCTGGAGCTGACTGTGGCTCAGATCATGAACTCATTATTGCCAAATTCAGACTTAAATTGAAGAAAGTAGGGAAAACCACTAGACCATTCAGGTATGACCTAAATCAAATCCCTTATGACTATACAGTGGAAGTGACAAATATATTCAAGGGATTAGATCTGATGGACAGAATGCCTGAAGAACTATGGAAGGAAGTTGGTGACATTGTACAGGAGGAAGTGATCAGTCACTTTTCAGTCACCAAGAAAAAGAAATGCAAAAAGGCAGAATGGCTGTCTCAGGAGGCCTTACAAATGGCTGTAAAAAGAAGAGAAGCAAAAGGCAAAGGAGAAAAGGAAAGATATTCCCATTTGAATGCAGAGTTCCAAAGAATAGCGAGGAGAGATAAGAAAGCCTTCCTGAGTGATCAATGCAAAGAAATGGAGGAAAACAATAGAATGGGAAAGACTAGAGCTCTCTTCAAGAAAATTAGAGTTACCAAGGGAACTTTTCATGCAAAGAAGAGCACAATAAAGGACAGAAATTGTATGGACCTAAGAGAAGCAGAAGATATTAAGAACAGGTGGCAAGAATACACAGACGAACTATACAAAAAAGATATTCATAAAATAAACAGAATTGAAAACAAAAAAGATATTCATGACCAAAATAATCACAATGGTGTGATCACTCACCTAGAGCTAGACATCCTGGAATGCAAAGTCAAGTGGGCCTTAGGAAGCATCACTATGAACAAAGTTAGTGGAGGTGATGGAATTCCAGTTGAGTTATTTTGAATCCTAAAAGATGATGCTGTGAAAGTGCTGCATTCAATATGCCAGCAAATTTGGAAAACTCAACAGTGGCCACATGACTGGAAAAGGTCAGTTTTCATTCCAATCATGAAGAAAGGCAATACCAAAGAATGCTCAAATGACTGCACAATTGCACTCATCTCACACGCTAGCACAGGAATGCTCAAAATTCTCCAAGCCAGGCTTCAACAGTACGTGAACTATAAAATTCCAGATGTTCAAGCTGGATTTAGAAAAGGCAGAGGAACCAGAGATCAAGTTGCCAACATACTGGATCATCAAAAAAGCAAGAGAGCTCCAGAATAACAACTACTTCTTTACTGACTATGCCAAAGCCTTTGACTCTGTGGATCACAACAAACTGTGGAAAATTCTTCAAGAGATGGGAATACCAGACCACCTGACCTGCCTCATAAGAAATCTGTATGCAGGTCAAGAAGCAACAGTTAGAACTGGACATGGAACAACAGACTGGTTCCAAATAGGAAAAGGAGTACATCAAGGCTGTATATTGTCACCCTGATTATTTAACTTATATGCAGAGTACATCATGAGAAATGCTGGGCTGGAGGAAGCACACTCTAGAATCAAGACTGCCGGGAGAAATATCAATAACCTCAGATATGCAGATGACACCACCCTTATGGCAGAAAGTGAAGAACTAAAGAGCTTCTTGATCAAAGTGAAAGAGGAGAGTGAAAAAGTTGGCTTAAAGCTCAACATTCAGAAAACTAAGATCATGGCATCTGGTCCCATCACTTCATGGCAAATAGATGGGGAGACAGTGAAAACAGTGACAGACTTTATTTTTTGGGACTCCAAAATCACTGCAGATGGTGATTGCAGCCATGAAATTAAAAGATGCTTGCTCCTTAGTAGAAAAGTTATGATCAACCTAGAGAGATGATTAAAAAGCAGAGACATTCCTTTGCCAACAAAGGTCCATCTAGTCAAAACTATGGTTTTTCCAGTAGTCATGTATGGATGTGAGAGTTGGACTATAAAGAAAGCTGAGTGCCTAAAAATTGATGCTTTTGAACTGTGGTGTTGCAAAAGACTCTTGAGAGTCCCTTGGACAGCAAGGATATCCAACCAGTCCATCCTAAAGGAAATCAGTCCCGAATATTCATTGGAAGGACTGATGCTGAAGCTGAAACTCCAATAATACTTTGGCCACCTGATGGGAAGAACTGACTCAATGGAAAAGACCCTGATTCTAGGAAAAACTGAAGGCGGGAGGAGAAGGGGACGACAGAGGATGAGATGGTTGGATGGCATCTCCGACTCAATGGACATGAGTTTGAGTAAACTCCAGGAGTTGGTGATGGACAGGGAGGCCTGGCATACTAAAGTCCAGGGCATCACAAAGAGTCAGACATGACTGAGCGACTGAACTGAACTGAGCTGTTGGTTATCCATTTTATACATAGTAGTATGTATATATTAACTACAATCTCCTAATTTATTGTGATTCCACTGCTTTCCCCTTTGGTACACATCAGTTTGTTTTATATGTCTGTGGGTCTATTTATGTTTTGTAAATAATTTCATGTGTATCTCTTTTTCTTTTTTTAATTTCAGATATAATTGTGCATGTTTATTTCAGTCAATAAATCTTGACTAAACTAGCATAAATTTATAGTCAAACTAAGAGAGCAAACGACCTAAAAGAATAGAAGATTGTGATGAGGGAGTGGGATGTGAGAGTTCTAAGTTTTCAGAAAAGGAGAAGGGTCTCACCGATGATGAGAAGCTCTGGGATATTGTAGTGAAAGGTGGAACAAAGGTAGTATAGGAAACAAGTGTGGGAAAGGAGCAAGTAGGAGTATGAGACTAAGAGATTAAAAACTACTACACTATGTATATATAAAAAAAAAAAAAACGGTGACTTCCCTGGTGGCTCAGAGGGTAAAGCGTCTGCCTGCAGTGCAAGAGACCTGGGTTTGATCCCTGGGTGCGGACGGTCCCCTGGAGCAGGAAATGGCAGCCCACTCCAGTGTTCTTGCCTGGAAGACCCCATGGACAGAGAAGCCTGGTGGGCTACAGTCCATGGACAGACAGAAAATGAACCCATGGTTGCCGCAGTGAATGGATAGTTAGGGATTTGGGGGAGGCCATGAACACACTGCCATATTTAAAATGGATAACCAACAGAGATCTACTGAATAGCACACGGAACTCTGCTCAATGTTATGTGGTAGCCTGGAATGGAGGGTTTTGGGGTAGAATCAATACATGTATATGTATGGCCAAATCCCTTCATTGTTCACTTGAAACTACCACATCATTGTTAATCAGCTACACCCCAACACAAAATAAAAAGCTTAAATTAAAAAAAAAATTAATAAGCAATGAGGATACATTTCAAAGGGAAATATAGTAATTATTTTATTAATTTTAAATGGAGTATTATCTACAAAAATATTGAATCACTTTGTCATTCACCTGAAACTAATACTGTAAATCAACTATACTTCAACTAAAAATAAACATAAAATATATTGTTAAGCAAAAAATGAAAGGCTTTAGAACAGTGAATATAATATCTTACCATTGTCTATTTCTAAAAACAAGTAATCCATAAATATGTATGTATATTCATATATATACATATGAACCTATTTTCATAAAATATTTCTGGAAGAATATTCAAAATCTGGTGATAATAATTGTTTCCAGACAGAGGTACTGGAATACTGAAAGACACGGAGAGAAGATAATTTTCTTTTTTTTTTTTTTGAAGATAATTTTCATTTGTCACTTTTTGATGAGTAGCCACTTGTAGAGTCCTCATTAATCATGGAAGTGACCTGATTACTTGAGGCAGGATAGTGGGGGTTAGAGTTGTGCATCATATCAGATAACTCAAAGAGAGGGGGCATTTTGGATATGATTGGGGAGTTGAGGTTTGAAAGTTACAAACCTTGAGTCTAGGTCAATATCACCCACTATTTCAGAGATGCAAATGAAGAGGAAATGGCTAGCATCTTTAAGGAAAGCTGCCTGAGAGGTGATGATGTCAAGGAAAAGCCAAGTTTACTTTAGGACAAGAACACAGCGAGTTCTGAGAAAAGACTGAGGATTTTGTGGAAACGGAATAAGATTTCAGGAGAGCCATAGAAAGGGTTGTGAGAGGTCATCAGTGGGAAGCAATGAGAAGATGACTCAGAGGGGAAAAAAAAAAAACACAGAGCATAAAGGAGAAGAAAATTAGAAAACAATGCCTTGAAGTGCCTGAATTCTAGACCTGAGGGCAACAACCATGAGAGGCATGAAAGAAATTAGCAGTTCACAAGGTTCTATGGTTTCATCAGTGTCAGTTTGGGCAAGAGCCCTAAGTGACCCAACAGTGTTAGCTGGTGACCCAGTCTCTAAGTGCTATGATTGGCACTGGCTAGAACCCATGTGCTCTCAACCATCAGGATATGGAATTTATTCAATAGGCTGTCTACACAGTGTCTCTGATAGAAATTCAGTAAAAAATGGTTTCTGTGCAGTCACAAAACTCAACCCTAAGTAGTAATGGCCACCCACATGGGGCCTTTCCCTCAACTGCATCATCAACCTGAAATTTCACCTTCTGACCTATTTTTCCAACATTCCAATCACCCCCTATAACTGAACTTATATGTGGAATTTAAAAAAACAAAACTCCTAAAAACAGAGGAGACTGGTGGTTGGGGTGGAGGTTGGGGATGCAAATGGGTGAAGCTGGTCAAAGACACAAACTTCCAGTTATAAGACAAATAAGTTCTGGGAATCTAATGTCTAGCATGGCAACTATAGTTAACAAAACCACATTGTATACATGTAAGTTGCTAAGATAACTTAACGGTTCTTATCACATACAAAAAAAAAAAAAAGGTAGCTATGTGAGATGACAGATTATTCACTAATCTTCTTAACAAACATGGTAATCATTACACAATATATATGTTTATCAAATCATCTTTTGTATACCTTAAACTTACACATGCTACATGTCAATTATATCTTAAGAGTGAAGTTAAATTCATTCAGTTGTGCCACTCTTTGCAACCTCATGGACTATACAGTCCATGATATTCACCAGGCCACAATACTGGAGTGGGTAGCTGTCTCCTTCTCCAGGGGATCTTCCCAACCCAGGGATCAAACCCAGGACTCCCACATTGCACACGGATTCTTAACCAGTTGAACCACCAGGGAAGCAGCTCTGTCTTAACAGAGCTAGGAGGAAAAGTCACTGGACAAGCTTTAAAAACACATGAACAAACAACAACAACAACAAACAGATACCTAAGACACACCTAAGAAACTCCAATACTTTGGCAACCTCATGCGAAGAGTTGACTCATTGGAAAAGACCCTGATGCTGGGAGGGATTGGGGGCAGGAGGAGAAGGGGACGGGCAGAGGATGAGATGGCTGGATGGCATCACCAACTCGATGGACATGAGTTTGAGTAAACTCCGGGAGCTGGTGCTGGATAGGGACGCCTGGCCTGCTGCGATTCATGAGGTCGCAAAGAGTCGGACACAACTGAGCGACTGAACTGAACAGAACTGAAGACACACCTCCCAATCTGATTGAATTATTCTAAGATAGGGATCTCTTAAACTTCCCCAGGCAATTCTATGTATAGCCAAGGTTGAGGGCTAATTTACTTCAACAACTTTATCCAACTTTATCTTTGTAAAGATAAAAAGCTAAGGGAGATTATCCAAGGTCTGCATCTGGAAAGTGAAGGCAAGGTAGGAAACCCAGTCTCCTGGCTCTGAGTCTAGTACTCATCCCGCCCCCCCCCGCCCCCCCCCCCCATCACGTTGCTTTGACTCATGATTCCGTCCTCCCTCTCAGCTTCACCTGGCTCTTTACCTAACCTCGAGGCAAAAATTAAAAATGCCAACATGTGACCAGAATGACCACATTGTTCACATGGACCCACAAGTCCAGCTCCCACCACCCGCGGAAGCCCACAGCTCTACTTCTGCCTCACGGTGCGCTGTTGCTGTGCTTAAGAACGTTGATGAACGGTGCCCGCTGGCCCACACTACACGTTCATGCCACCTAACCTCAGAGTGCACTCATTGTGCTTGGCCATCCTCACTCCCCTCTTTTTGTTCCTTGTCAGGCCAGCCACAGAGTCTGCTCCAAATCTGTTCACTTGCCTTAGCTCTGTATCCCCTCATAGATTAAACCATCTGATATTAATGTTATCTATTCCCCTAGTCTCTCCTCTGCCTGAAACCATCTCTATGTTTTCATCTGTTCTCTTTTCATGTCTGTTGCCTATTAGATTTAACCTCCTCCCCCTCCCCTTTCTTTCCCTCTGATACATATTCTGTCTCCCTCTCTTTCTCCAGTTAAGCATTTCTTCTCTACTGCCTCTTTCCTCTAAGCCTACTTAGGAATTTTCCTCATCTTTACAGCAATGCTTCCCTTACAATTACAGCTGCATTAAAGCAACTATCACACCCCAATTTTTCTTTCTCTGTTTAACTTTTCTATTAGATGGTTTAAAATCACTCTTAGTGTTTCTACCTCTTTCCTGTAATGTGACTTCCAACATTTACCTGCTGAAACCATGCTCTTATTTACATATGCTGGATTACTTGTCAAAATTAAGCCTCATTTATTGTCCTTGCACTAAGGAACACTCTCTCACTTTGAAACTTTCTTTCCCCTTTTTTTCATTGCATTGGAGAATTGTATTCTCAATAATTTTATTTTTGCTCCCCCTCTCTCCCTTTCTTTCTCTCTGCTTCTGGCTCTCAATTTTCTGACCTCATCTCAGTACCTCAGGCTGTGCCCATGGACTAGCAATACTGCTGCATGCTGGGAGCTTGTCAGATGAACAGCATCTCGGGCCCCACTTTAGACCTACCGAGTCAGAGTCTGTAGTTCAATAACATGCCCAGGTGATTCATATACATGGTAAAGCTTCAGAAGCATTGTTCTACATTTCTGCCCTTGGCCTTTCTCTCTAACCTTCGTTCACTCTATTCTTCATATGATCCCAAACTCCAAGTAACCATTCTAAACAAAAATCCCCCAATGTATTCCTCTGACCATGAGCTCCTTCCATCCTTTTACACCATGTCCCCATTTTCAGAGCTTTCGAACATCCGCTATGAGTTTTTAAGGGACAATGTATCATGTTCAAAGGAAGTCTTCATCTCTTCCCTGTTCTTTCTTCCTTATAACAATTAATGAACACTCTCCTAGGCACCTGAGGTTATAGTTTTTTATTGCTGTTATTTCTGATTCCATTTTCTCTGCAACTGACCTTCACACAATAAAGCATATAATCGTAATTAGTTCCACCCCTTAAACATCTTTTGCATTCCTATTACTTAAAAAACATAGAATGATAGAAAGATAATCACTTATGGTGAGTTATGAGCCAGGTATTCTAAGAGCTTTACAAACATAAACTCATTTAAACTTAATCTTGTTAGACAATAGTATCTAATTATCTTATCATCTTAAAGACTCTGGTCATTTTTCACTCAGATCTCTGCTATTGCCCACCTGCTAACTTCTACTTTCTCTTTAGTCAGGAACCATATGATGAAAATCTTCACTAACCTTTGTGTACTGTATAAACTAAAGTTTACAGGGTAATTCCATAAGATGATCCTATTTAACCCTCTCGAGAAAAGTAAAAATGAAAAACTATGAACAAGGTATTTATATTTACATTTTACAAATAAGTAAAATAGGATCCTAAGTATTTATATGATTTGTTCAAAACCAACAGCTGCCTTCTGACACTTATCCTGTGCAGCTGTCTCTTCCTGAAATACAGACAGAGCCTCCTCTTAACAAACAAAATGAAATAATGTTGATGTCTTCTAACCCTCTACAGAATGATGCAACCCACCTTTCCAATTTTAACTCCCCCACACCCTATTCTACAATTACTCACTCTTCCCAGAATGTTCTGGTGCTTTCCCGATCCTGGTTTTGTTCACACTCTTCCCACTGAAACAGGTTGGGACCAGGCACCCTTTGCTGCAGTGCTGCAATGCTTGCATCTGGACACACCTCTCCTTCAGCAACAGGATTTAAAGAAACTGTATGGGACTGAAAATAACTGCATGCACGCCCAGTTGGTGCAGATTCTGGACAAAAGATACAAAGAGACCAAAAACCCAACTGCCACTTCTAAAGAGCCTGGAGCAAAAACTGAGTGTCAGGGGCAAAAGATGGGTACTGTGCATGCCCCCTGCACTCAACGCCACCAGTGAAATGAAAGTCAAAGTTGCTCAGTTGTGTCCTACTCTTTGGGATCCCATGGACTGTAGCCTGCTAGGCTCTTCTGTCCATGGGATTATCCAGGCAAGAATACTGGAGTGGGTAGTCATTTCCTTCTCCAGGGGATTTTCCCAACCCAGGGATCGAACCTAGGTCTCCCACATTGCAAGTATATTCTTTATCATCTGAGTCAGGGAAGCCCCTCGACACCACCAGAGGGAAGGGCAAACCACCTGAGCTACTCCTCCGGCCTGAATGCTGGACACACCCCTACCCTCACCCCATGTAAGGAATGGGCTTGGCCCCCTGAGTGGGCGAGTGCGCAAGGGAACTCCTTGTTAGTTCTTGCTCCCACCTGCTGCAGCAGGGGCCCCAGTAAAGCATTGCCTGAATTTCTTGTCTGGCCTCTAGTTGATTTCTATTGATTGAGAAAGACCAAGAACCCTGGTCATTTTCTCCACCACCTGCAATATCCTTCTTCCCATCACCATCCTAGAAAGTGGTCCCCAACACTCAAGGCCCTACTCAAAAGGCCTTACCACAACAAAGTCCTTCCCTATCACCTACGACAGGCCAAATTAGTGCACGCTTCTCCTCTTTTACCAAATCATTGAGAGCACAGTAAATCAGAGCATTGCTTCTGGAGTCTAAGCCCTTGGGTTCCAGGCCTGACTGTGTCCTTTACCACCTATGGGCCTTGGACTTCAATTCCTATCAGTGAAGTGAGAAGGACAATAGTACCCAGCTCTTCCGGTTATGAGGAAACACCAGGCATGGGACTAGATGCAG
This sequence comes from Cervus canadensis, assembly GCF_019320065.1. Lineage (NCBI taxonomy): Eukaryota > Metazoa > Chordata > Mammalia > Artiodactyla > Cervidae > Cervus > Cervus canadensis. Next base: position 17,512,870 of record NC_057412.1, read on the forward strand.
AGATACAGCAATGACCAAACTGATAAGTTTTCTGCAGCCATGAAGCTTCACTTACAGGGGCAAACAAAAATAAATGAGTAAAAATAAATGTTGATATATAACTACCACCAGCGAAGTCCATTAAGAGTTTTCAGGAAATAAAAATAGAATCTAGGTAATAAAACAGTCTAACCTTTTTCTTCCGTGGTGCTAGTCTTGATGCTTGCTCATACAGTGCCGTACGCAGAGGCCTTGCACGTGACCCTTCAGACCAGAGGTCTTGGTGAGAAACAGCTGCGCCAACACCTCACGCTGTGTGCAGAAGCCAACACCACACAGCAATTCAAGATGGCGGCAGTGGGCTGTTAGCCGAGCCCAGCGCCAGAATCCTGAGCCAGAGCAGCGCAGCTCTGCCCGCCTCGTGAGAACTCCGCCCCCTCCGCTCCCCGCTGACAGGGCTCCCTGCAAAGCAAGCCCTGCCCACTGATCCCTAAAAAGCAAACAAGCAGCTTGTTTGCTCTAGAGCAGGCTCTCGCCTCTCCATTTTCTAATCAGAGAACAAAGCTTTCCTTTGCTTATGAGCCAAATCTGTTCCATTGGCTGACCCCCCCCCCCCCCGGACACCTGGCATAAGAAGTCTCCTTCCTGGGGACGAACTCAGAAGGGTCCATAACATACTGTCTTAGCTAATTACCTATTTAAAGGCCCCCTGAAGAGGTGGAAAAGACCAGTTTTCATTCCAATCCCAAAGAAAGGCAATGCCAAAGAATGTTCATACTATCACACAATTGCACTCATCTCACACGCTAGCAAAGTAACGTCTAAAATTCTCCAAGCTAGGCTTCAACAGTATGTGAACTGTAAACTTCCAGATGTTCAAGCTGGATTTAGAAAAGGGAGAGGAACCAGAGATCAAATTGCCAACATCTGTTGGATCATAGAAAAAGCAAGATAATTCCAGAAAAACATCTACTTTTGTTTCATTGACTACACTAAAGCATTTGACCATGTGGATCCCAACAAACTGGAAAATTCTTCAAGAGATGGGAATACCAGACCACCATATCTGCCTCCTGAGAAACGTGTATGCAGGTCAAGAAGCAACAGCTAGAACTGGACATGGAACAACAGACTGGTTCCAAATTGGGAAAGGAGAACCTCAAGGCTGTATATTGTCAATTGTCACCCTGCTTATTTAACTTATATGCAGAGTACCCCATGCGAAATGCCATACTGGATGAAGCTCAAGCTGAAATCAAGATTGCCAGGAGAAATATCAATAACCTCAGATATGCAGATGACACCACCCTTATGGCAGAAAGCAAAGAAGAACTAAAAAGCCTCTTGAAGAAGGTGAAAGAGGAGAGTGAAACAGCTGGCTTAAAACTCAACATTCAAAAAACGAAAATCATGGCATCTGGTCCCATCACTTCATGGAAAATAGATGGGGAAACAACAGAAACAGTGAGAGACTCTCTTTTCTTGGACTCCAAAATCACTGCAGATGGTGACTGCAGCCATGAAATTAAAAGATGCTTGCTCCTTGGAAGAAAAACTATGACCAACCTAGACAGTATATTAAAAAGCAAAGACATTACTTTGCTGACAAAGGTCCATATAGTCAAAGCTATGGTTTTTCCAGTAGTCAAGTATGGAAGTGAGAGTTGGACCATGAAGAAGGCTGAGCACCAAAGAACTGATGCTTTGGAACTGTGGTGTTGGAGAAGACGCTTGAGAGTCCCTTGGAATGCAAGGCGATCAAACCAGTCAATCATAAAGGAAATCAACCCTGAATATTCATTGCAAGGACTGATGCTGAAGCTGAAACTCCAGTAATTTGGCCACCTGATGCAAAGAGCTGACACATTGGAAAAGATCCTGATGCTGGGAAAGATTTAAGGTTGGAGGAGAGGGGGACAAGAGAGGATGAGATGGTTGGATGGCATCACTGACTCAATGGACATGAGTTTGAGCAAGCTCAGGGAGGTGGTAAAGGATGGGGAAGCCTGGTGTGCTGCAATCCGTGGGGTCGCAGAGTCAGACATGACTGAGAGACTGAATTGAACTGATATTGTCTTTTGGACAGTAAAACTAGCCCTCCATAACCACGGGTTCTGCATTCATGGATTCAACCAACCATGGATAAAAAATATTTGAAAAAAATGCCAAAAGTTCCCAAAATCAAAACTTGAGTTTGCTGTGCCCCAGAAACTATTTACATAGCATGTGCATTGCATTAGGCATTGTAAGTAATCTAGAGATGATTTAAAGAATAGGGAAATATAAAGTATTATATGCAAATAGTTATACCATTTTATATAATGAACTTGAGCATCTGCAAATTTTGGTATTGGTCCTGGAACAAGTCCCAGAAATGTGCTCTGCCTAGGAATTTTAGGGCACTGAAACCATCTTGTATAATAGTGTAATGATGGATACGTTTGCCAAAACTGCAAGCGAACCCTATTGTAAGCCAGGAACTGTGGGTGATAACGTGTCATTGTAGGTTCATTGATTGCCACAGATGTACCACTTTTGTGGGGGATGTTGATACTAGGGGAAGCTGGGAGTGTACAGAGAATCTATGTACTTTCCAGTCAATTTTTCTGTGAACTTAAAACTGCCCTAAAAATAGTGCTTAAAAAATAAAAAAATAAAGTGTATTAAAAAGAAAAACTATGAAAACATTTCATATAGTCATAATGTATCTCCTTTAAGTATCTTTTATAAAAATACTTCTTTCCTTTTGTGGGTTCTCTGGCTAGATTTGTCTTGTGTTCTTTTATTGCTTGACCATGAGCAGATTACAGATGATTGTGGCAGTAAGTTAACTGAGAGGCAGTTAGGCAGAGGACTTCATTGCTCAGTCTTTGAAGTGGGGCAATTTGACCATACGAATTTGGATCTTTGTGACACCTCTGCACTTCAGTCTCCTTATTTGGAAAGTTGGAATAACAATCATTGCTACAGGGTTGTTTGGAGGAGGAGTTTAAAGTACTATGCACATATTGTATGCTGAATAAATATTAATACAGTGGACTATTACTGATTCTGGCTATTCATAATCTTTTCCAAGTTTGTTAACCACATCCCTGTTTCCCTTCAGGGAAATACCTCTGCCAATCTCAGACCACACAGTTTTGTTGATTCTGGCCCCACCCCAACTCCAGGTGGTACACTCTACATGGTCCAGAACCAATCAGCTCATCATATTCCCCAGGCCAGGCCAATTCATTTTAAAATGGGCAAGCAACCCAACTCAGGCTGAGAATATAGTTAAGACTTTGGATGAAACTTCTGGACAGAGTCAGTCACTCTACTCTAGAGGTCTAAAGACTGAGAAAATGTAAGGTCGTGGGGCTGCTTAGCCCCCTTCTTTGTTGTTTGTTTGATTGTAAACAAGAGAAATTTATTTCTTGAGAAGTCCAAGATCAACGCCGATAGATTTGGAGTCTGGTTTGTAGACCCACTTTCTGGTGTGAAGATGTCCATGTTCTTGCGGTGTCTTCACATGGCAGAGAGAGAAAGCAATCACCCTTCTCAGGTCTATTCTTCTAAGGGCACTAATCTCATTTATAAGGGCCCTACCCTCATGACCTAATGACCTCCCAAAGGCCCCACCTCCAAATTCCACCATACTGGGGATTCAGGCTTCAACATCTGATTTGGAGAGGATGTAAACATTCAGTCCATAGCAAGGAACCACCAATGGTTTATGAGACATTTGATAAGATCATTTCAAAGAACATCTTGGGGTATATTTTATTTCAAAGAATTTATTACCAAGGCCGGCCTTTGGAAGAACAAGAGCATAAAGCAAATTTTGGAGACTAAAAGTATCATTTATATATCTGGTTTATTAGTATTCTAATTTTAATTAGTAGAAGAAACATTTACTCATGCCTATTTTACTAATTTGTTATAATTTCATTTAGATTGAGAGTCATCATTCACTCTTTGAAAAAAATTAATAAATAATAATTGAAAGTGAAAGTTTCTCAGTTATGTCTGACTCTTTAGCAACCCCCCTGGACTGTAGCCTCCCAGGAAGAATTCCTTGTCCACGGAGTTTTCCAGGGAAGAATATTGGAGTAGGTAGCCATTCCCTTCTCCAGGGGATCTTCCTGACCCAGAATCGAAACAGCATCTCTTGCATCTCCCACATTGCAGGCAGGTTCTTTACCATCTGAGTCACCAGGGAAGCCCTTATTTAAATAATACTAAATAAGTATAACATAGTAATAAAACCTACCAGCTCTGTAGTCCTGGTTCTGCCATTTACTGTCTGTATTTGGGCAAATTAGTAAACCTCTGAAAATCTTAAGTTTCCTCATCTATAAAGTGGGGGAAACTATAGCACCTTTCTCTTTGGTAGCTGTGAAGATTAAAAGTGGTAATGTAAGTGCTGTTGGGCTTCCCTGGTAGCTCAGCTGGTAAAGAATCCACCTGCAATGCAGGAGACCCTGATAAGATTCCTGAGTCAGGAAGATTCCCTGGAGGAGGGCAGGGCAACCCACTTGAGTATTCTTGCCTGGAGAATCCCCATGGACAGAGGAGCCCGGTAGGCTGCAGTCCATAGGATCACAAAGAGTCCTACAGCCCTTTTAACATCACAGGAAGAGAAAATATCTAAGAATTGTGTCAGAGAGAAAAGCAGAGACCCTGGGCAAGAGAAATTGGACCTAGGGACACCAAAAGTCGCAGTGCCTTTCAGTCACACGATCAAATAACCTCTCCTTTTCAGCCAACGTTGAGTTTTCTGTCCAAGTCAAGAAGGAGCCGCAACTGACTCAGCTCTTATTACTGATGAAAATCTTATTGAAAAGATGATGTACATCAAGGTTAAATAACATAATTGAGATATAATGTTTTAATTACTCAAAATTGTGCCAACCTGGCAATTACTATTGCAGTCTGCATATTACTTCAGAAAAACAGAAAGGAACTTCCTCAACCTGATAAGAGGCATATATGAAAATCCTACAGCTAGTATTATATAAATGGTGAAAGATCCCTCCTAAGATGGGGAACAAGGCAAAGGTGTCCACTCCCACCATTGCACTGAAGGCTCTAAGATAATAAAGGAATAAAAACAAACAGAATAGAAAGGAAGAAACAAGTCATTTTATTTACAAATAACTCCATCCTTCAGCCAGGTGAAAGGGAAATGGGATGGGGTGAAAGTGTGGTAAGTGAAGTATATGATGAGCAGAGAGAAAAATCTAATTTACTAAATAAATTAATATAGTAGTAAAGTTACTGATAAATGAAAATATACTATGACACAAGATATTTTATAAATATTTGATGCTTATTAATTATGCTTTAATACAGCAGAGAGTAATAATATCAGTTTTCAGAAGCTCCAGAAAATGCACTAATCTGGGAATCTGCTGACCTAAAATTTTAATACTGGGTTTATCACTTATCCGACCTTGGGCAGGTCACTTTACCCCTCTGGATTAGAGCTTTGATATTTTCAAAAGGAGGTTACTCCATGAAAAAGAAAGAAATAATGGCATTTGGAGCAGCATGGATGGACCTGGAGATTACCATGCTAAGTGAAGTAAGTCAGACAAAGATAAATATCATACGATATTGCTTATGTGTAGACTCTTTAAAAAAAAATGATACAAACAAATTTATTTACAAAATAGACTCACAGACTTAGAGAAAGAACTTATGGCTACCAGAGGGGAAAGGTGGGGAATGAGGAATAGCTTGGGAGTTTGGGATTGACATGTACACACTGCTGTATTTAAAATGCATAACCAACAAGGACCTAATATATAGCACAGGGAACGCTGCTTATACTCTTTAATAACCAAAATGGGAAAGGAATTTGAAAAAGAATAGATGTATGTGTAACTGAATTGCTTTGCTGTACACTTGAAACTAATACAATACTGTTACTCAACTATACTTCAGTATAAGATAAAAATTTTTTATAAAGGAAGCTACTAAAGGAAATAATTTCTAAGAGCCTTTTTCCAGATCTATGCTAAAATTTATATTTAAGCCTTTCTGTGTTTTTGAGTTAATTTCCATTCATATTTTCTCCATAGGCTCCAATTCCTTGTAATTTTCATATTTTTACTGTAGAATATTACTCTGGAGAGTGTTGTGGTTGTGTTCAAGGAATCAGAGGCTAGGAAATGGTTTTCCTTTTCACCACCCAGAAATAGTAAAGAAGACATTTAGCATGTTGTCATCATTGATTTTTTTCTTCTTTCTACAGTCTTCCATCTTTGACACATTACATGCCTGAAATACCACTGTTATTTCTCTTTACTGATTTCTAGAGAAAGCTAGAGTATTGGAGGATACATGGGTGAACCAAAAAGTTTCAAGATTCTAAATAAGAATAACGAGCTCATTTTACCAACTGACTTTTCTCTAGCTATATCTGAAAAGCTTCCTCTGATATTTTTTAAAAGATTTATTTATTTGGCTACCTTGGACGTGGGGTATCTCTTCGTGGCTGCTCCAGCAAAGCACAGCCGCTGCTCCTTACCTTGGATCAGGGGTATCTCCTCACTGCTGCCCCTCCTGAACTTGAATGATTGCACTCATCTCACATGCTAGTAAAGTAATGCTTAAAATTCTCCAAGCCAGGTTTCAGCAATAAGTGAACCATGAACTTCCAGATGTTCAAGCTGATTTTAGAAAAGGCAGAGGAACCAGAGATCAAGTTGCCAGCATCCACTGGATCATCGAAAAAGCAAGAGAGTTCCAGAAAAACATCTATTTCTGTTTTATTGACTATGCCAAAGTCTTTGACTGTGTGGATCACAATAAACAGTGGAAAATTCTGAGAGATGGGAATACCAGACCACCTGACCTGCCTCTTGAGAAACCTATATGCAGGTCAGGAAGCAACAGTTAGAACTGGACATGGAACAACAGATTGGTTCCAAATAGGAAAAGGAGTACGTCAAGGCTGCATGTTGTCACCCTGCTTATTTAACTTATATGCAGAGTACATCATGAGAAACGCTGGGCTGGAAGAAGCACAAGCTGGAATCAAGATTGCCAGGGGAAATATCAATAACCCCAGATATGCAGATAACACCACCCTTATGGCAGAAATCAAAGAGGAACTATAAGGCCTCTAGATGAAAGTGAAAGAGGAGAGTTGAAAAGTTGGCTTAAAGCTCAACATTCAGAAAACTAAGATCATAGCATCTGGTCCCATCGCTTCATGGGAAATAGATGGGGAAACAGTGGAAACAGTGGCTGACTTTATTTTTTTGGGCTCCAAAATCACTGCAGATAATGATTGGAGCCATGAAATTAAAAGACGCTTACTCCTTGGAGGGAAAGTTATGACCAACCTAGATAGCATATTAAAAAGCAGAGACATTACTTTGCCAACAAAGGTCTGTCTAGTCAAGGCTATGGTTTTTCCAGTGGTCATGTATGGATGTGAGAGTTGGACTGTGAAGAAAGCTGAGTGCCTAAAAATTGATGCTTTTGGACTGTGGTGTTGGAGAAGACTCTTGAGAGTCCCTTGGACTGCAAGGAGATCCAGCCAGTCTATCCTAAAGGAGATCAGTCCTGGGTGTTCATTGGAAGGACTGATGTTAAGTTGAAACTCCAGTATTTTGGTCACCTCATGCGAAGAATTGACTCATTGGAAAAGACTCTGATGCTGGGAGGGATTGGGGGCAGGAGGAGAAGGGGATGACAGAGGATGAGATGGCTGGATGGCATCACCGACTCGATGGACATGAGTTTGAGCAAACTCCAGGAGTTGATGATGGACAAGGAGGCCTGGCATGCTGTGATTCATGGGGTTGCAAAGAGTCGGACACAACTGAGCGACTGAACTGAATTGAACTGAACTGATTTATTTGGCTGTGCTGGGTCTTAATTGGGGCACACAGGATCTTTTAGTGGCTGTATGCAAACTCTTAGTTGTGGCATGTGGGATCTAGTTCCCTGACCAGGGATCGAACCCAGGCCCCCTGCATTGGGAGTTAAGAGTCTTAGCCTGTGGACTAGTCTTAGCCACTAGTTCTTCCCTCTGATTTCTGATCTTTGACTTACTGGAAGAGTTACTATGCCTATTAGGCTCTTAGTTCGAAAATAGCCCTATTTAGGTTCTCTCTTTTTACTGTATTAATAAAAAGCCAGAATTTTAAAAAGATATGCAACATGAGCAAAATTTTTGAAAGTCTTAAAAAATACTTTGTCTTTTTGCTGTGTTAGAAAGAGGTACCCCCTATCTTATTCTGCCCTAGGCAGTTCCCAGATGGCAGGTCCCGTATAGGGCTCCACCATTACATAAAGTTTTATGCTTAGTTGCTCAGTCGTATCAAGCTCTTTGTGACCTTGTGGACAATAGTCCATCAGGCTCCTCTGTCCATGGAATTCTCCAGGCAAGAATACTGGAATGGGTCACCATTCCCTTCTCCAGGGGATCTTTCCCACCCAGGGATTGAACCCAGGTCTCCTGTACTGAAGGCGGATTCTTTACCATCTGAGCCACCAGGGAAGTCCATGTAGATTTTAAGAGAAGTGAAATCTCTCTTCTGAAGATCATACTCCTGGGTTCATGACCTTTAGAAAGTTTCCTTCCTGTTCTGTTCACTTTATCCCAGAAGAGAACTTTTGGTCCAAAAGCCTAATCTTTAAAAAAAAAGAAAAAAAAAATATATGCATTTATTTATTGTGTCTGCGAGGTGTCTTAGATACTGCATGTGGGATCTAGTTCCCTGACCAAGGATCGAAGTCAGGCCCCCTGCATTGGGAATACAGAGACTTAGGTACTGGACCACCAGGGAAGTCCCAAATTGCTAATCTTTACTCCTATGTGTGAGGCTATTCTGAGATACAAACTTCATATAGTTAAGGAAAATTCCAGATGCAGTCTCATGGTATACAATTACCTTAGCACAGTTTTAAAGAATTAGACAGACTTAAACCTTGGGACCATCTTAACCATAGCTCTAACCAGAATCTAAACTCCCTCCTTCAAACCCTTCATACCTCCTGGCATGGGCTTTGATCCACGTCTCTTCCTTTAGTTTTAAATAGAAGTGAAACCACTAATGACCAATGAAGTTGCCAACTCGGCTTGTGTCTCCTAAATATCACCCTTGGGAAACCTTGACCATTGTGTCCTAATCTCCTTTTAGCTGAGCCTCCACACCAATATGCAACTCTGTTATCCTACTTGCTTTCCTTATCTGTTGTTTTTATATTTCTTCCCATCCTTGATCTTTCCTAAGGCTCTTAACTTGCATTGTATTCTCTTAGATTTCCCTCTGAACCCTTAAACTTTGTTATCTCACAGACTTTTAAACTCAGGCCCCAATTCTAACCTACAGACTACAAAACCCTTCACCCTTGAAGAGATGTGTGAATTTTGTCAACTTCAAATGGTCCACTCCGAATCTCTTACTATGTGGTAATGAAACTGGAAATAAATAAGTAAATAGTTATTTATACACAAATTCTCAAACATGTTTGCTTCTTCCTGTTGAAAAGTTTCCAAATTCAGCTGTTTTTTAAATAGTGTGAAATATCACTGTCACCTTAATAGGCAGAACAAATAAATGTCTTCAGCTTCACTCTATCTTAGATGGAAGCAACGTAGAGAAATGTATAAAATGACAGTCTATAGAGAAATGTATAAAATGAAAATGAGAGTGAGTGAATTTTTCAAAAAAGCTAAAATTGTGATTCCTGTCGTGTTGATCTCACCTGGTCTCTATGAGAATGGATATTTGATATATTTGAGGTGTTGCTGGAATTTGCATTGATCACTGTACACTAAGTTTCTAAATAATTCTGGAAGTGTTTTAATGTATTTGGAATTCACAAAGGTTATTTCATTAAAAAAGAATACAAGCTGACATCTGTGAGTGCTATCTCACACTTGAGTAAAAATAAAGTCAGCTGCTGCCTGGCTGCAGGAGAACTTTTACATGACACTTTCAAATACTTGGCTTAAAATGAAGGAGTGTGCTGGCCAACAAAAAGCAAAAGAGTGTGGAAAGCAGTGGGGTGATGAAATTGGGTAAGAGCAAGATATTTTTAGCCCAACTCCATTATTTTATAGTCTAGGACTATAAAAGCTACAAACTGTAAAGCTATACTAAACCATTTACCACTGAATTCTACATGATTCTACAATAAGTGTCATAATCTTTCCTTAAGAAAAAATTGTTAGCTGTATATTTCAGCCAAAGAACCCACAATGCCAATGTAACAGTAACAGTAATCTATTTAGTAGACTTAACACATTTTACTATTCAGATTTACATCCTCCTCCTTGTGTAATAGTGATCTTTTTTTTTTTTTTTTCTTTTTTTTTTTTTCTCACAAGACCTCCAAAAATTGTTGGGTGGTGTAAGGTTCCCTTTCTTGCGTCTACATGAGTTAGTCTACACGGCAATGCCGGAGGCTAAGCTCAAGCAGGCGCAAGAAAGGAGGCACAGATAATAGTGATCTTTTTATAATTACCTTAATATCTGTAGTTGATGTCTCCATTGCCTCAAATTTCATTTACTTTCTTTGGTAGTTGTAGGGGAGTTGTGGCAAGGCTTTATGTTTCTCTTCATCATCTCTCTCTCTTTCCATTTCTGCTTCCTTTGTCTTCTTTCTATTTTGATATTTATCCTTATTTATTTATTTCTTATTTGGGTGTGCCAGGACTTAGTTGTGGCATTCTAGATATTTTAGTTGTTGCATGTGAGTTGTGGCATGCAGGATCTAGTTCCCTGAGCAGGGATTGAACTCAGGCCCCCTGCACTGGGAAGGTGGAGTCTTAGCCACTGGACCACCAGGAAAGTGCCTCCTTTGTCTTTTTGCCATTTCGCTTTCTATTCAGGCATTGCCCTTTCCGTGATCCACTATCCTCCTTTGGAAAGCATCTCTCCAAGTCTACTGCTCCCGTAAGAACCTCTGACTTAAAGCAGAGCTGGGAGTAGAAATAACTGAAGGTGCAGAGCAGATGTCCCTGTAGCTCAAACAGTAAAGGATCTGCCTGCAATGCAGGAGACCAGGGTTCCATCCCTGGGTTGGGAAAATCCTCTGGAGAAGGGAATGGCAATCCACTCCAGTATTCTTGCCTGGAGAATCTCATAAATAGAGAAGCCTGCTGGTTACAGTCCGTGGGGTCGCAAAGAGTCAGACATGACTGACTAACACACATACACACAGAGCAAAAGATAGAGGATTGTATTGCAGAACAATATAGTGAATAAATTACAAATAAATATTAGAACAAACTCAGCATGTGGGATATTTTAAATGACAACAGACTGAATTTCTTCATATGACAATAGAATGAGAAACAAAGAAAAAGAAAAAGAAATGGGTCCTCTCTAGATAAAAAAGATTCATGAGTCAGTGCATTCAAATGTAATGTTTGAGACAACAGAACATTTTAATATGAACTGGATGCTTGACAATATTCAAATGATATTAAAGAATTATTATTAATTTTGTTAGATGTCAAAATTGCATTGTCTTTTGAAAAGTTGCTAAGGTTTATAAAATGTCCATATCTTTAGAGACACTTTTTTGAAGTATATGTAATCGAAATGACAGCATTTCTGAGATTTGGTTTCAAATATTCAGCAAAGAGAGAAATGGGACAATCTTGATAACTGTTAAATCTTGATGGATAGGAAACTTTGTTGTGCTAGTCTCTTTTGTATATGTTTAAATTTCATGAAATTTTTTAATTTAAATGTAAAAAATAACATATTCCTGTTCTTAGAACTTCTCATTAATCCTGAATCTTAGAAATTTTCATTGGAACTTTTTCTCCATTTAAGAACTAGCTCAGGCTGATTCATATCAATGTATGACAAAACCCACTGAAATGCTGTGAAGTAATTAGCCTCCAACTAATAAAAAAAAAAGAAAAAAAGAAAAAAAAAAAAAAGAACTAGCTCAATACATTTTGTGGTTACCTTGATTTCTTCCTGGAATCTAGCTGTTAATCTCCTGGCTACATCCAAACTTCAAGTGTGCATTTATTTCCCACCTGGGACAATTTGGAGTATTGTCGGTTAATACTGCCGTGCTCAGAAAGCCGAATGTCCATAAACAAAATGGTCTGTCTAGGTGTTTTCCTATTTGTCCTATAACTTCATTGATTTTTCTCTTTATAGACAAAATTCATCCTTCTCCCTTTGTTGTCATAGTACTTTTAAAGTACATATATTGGAGCATTAAAATGGTGTGTTATTATTACTTGTCTGTCTTCTCCCAAAAAAGTATAACCTCCTTGAAGACAGCAGCCATGATGGTTAATTTTATGTGGCCACTTGACTGGGCCACCAAATGACCAATGATTTGATTAAATGTTATTCTGTGTATTTCTGTGAGGGTGTTTTTGAATGAGATTAACATTTAAATTGGTAGGCTGAGCAAACCACATTATCTTCCATAATATGGTTGGGCTTCATTCAATCAGTTCAAGACCAGAATGGAACAAAAATGTTGACCCTTCCCTAAGTCACAGAGCATTCCTGCCTTTGAACTACAACATCAGCTTTTTTCTGCCTTTAGACTCAAATTGAATATTTGGAGACTTATTGGGTCTCCAGTCTGCTAACCACAAAACTAGAAATACAGTTGGGGCTCCAGCTTGCTGACTCATTCCAAAGATCTTGGGACCTCTCTGTCTCCATGATTGCATGAGCCAGTTTCTTAAAATAAATCTTTACTTACACACACACACACACACACACACACACACACACACACACACACACACACCCTATTGGTTCTGATCCTGTGGAGAACTCTGACTAATACAGAGACGATAAATCATGTATTTCTAAGCACCCAGAACTGGTACAGTGCCGAACAAAGAGATGCTTCTTTTAAAGGTTTGCTGAATGACTTGGCTTTTTTTTTTCCCTTTTTCTTTCTTTTTTTGGCCATGCCATGCTACCTGCAGGATCCTGGTTCTCCCACCAGGGATTGAACCTGGACCCTCATCGGTGAAAGCATGGACTCCCAACCACTGGACAGCCAGGGAATTCCCTGAATTGGTATTTTAAAACAGTGCTTTTATTGTCTCCTAAGCGTAAGACTTAGATTTGACTATTTATTTATTTTTGGAAAAAAAAAAGTTGGGCCCTATATTGGAATGACAAAAAGTGAATCCCTAGCTTCTTAGAAACTGCAACTGAAAAGTTAGTCAACTAGAAAAAGAAGGAAACTACTGAAAGTAGACCAGAATTTAACTAGTTTCCATGTCCTATTGATTCATTCTTTAAATCTGGTCGCATCCATTTTCTATCTGGGTCTGAATTTTCTCATCACAGACCATGAATCTGGCTCCTTCTCATTGCATCTCCCTGGCCTTTCATCCTTCTCATCTTTGTAGCAATTACAGGTAAATCTTCCTAATACATTGCTTTTACCTCATCCTAAAATTTTCAGCAGATATCCATTATCTATTGATACATCCATTATTCTAGTATTCAAAGTTGCTCACCATCTGGTTCCAATCTACCTTTTCAGGCTTGTCTGTCATTATTAAACTCTCAGTCAAATCCCCTGCCCTTCCTCTCTACACACTGAACTAAATTTACTCCAGCTCTCAGAATGCCTTCCCCTTACTCTTATCCCAGTCCAAATTCTGGAATTAGAAAACCTCCATTTCAGTCTTTTTCAATACCACCATGTTGTGTGACATGGGGCAATTGTCAAATAACTTCTCTGGAACTCAGTTTCCTTATCTGCATAAAAATGATATACAATAAGAGGATCCTGAATTCGTTCACCATTAAAGAAAAGTTATGGTTTGTTCACCTTTCAGGACAGATCGGTCATTAATTCAACAAACAATTCTTGAGTATCTCTTATGAGTAATAAATGCCTCTTTCATAAAGCCAACCTGAACACCCCCACCCCATCCTTGACAGCTGGATTTGCTGACTCAAGTGAATGCACTTACTCTCTAGGCCATTCATTTGATATGTATTATTATTTTTCTTTCCCCCCTCCCGGCGCTCTCCCCCGTGGGGATATGTATTATTTTTACACCTTATCTTAAATATAGCATTACCTCCTTACTAGCAAGAATTAATGCTCCTGCGCATCTTTGATAAATGAAGTTCTCAAACCCTGAAGAGTATAACGCGAGAAACTTGGTTAAAATGCTGATTACCAAGCCTCCCATCCACCTCTTTCCAATTCCGGCTTCCCACGTGGCTCGGGGATAAAGAAGCTGCCTGCCAAGGCAGGAGATTTGGGATTCAATTCCTGGGTTGGGAAGATCCCCTGGAGGAGGGAAGGGCAACCTACTCCAGTATTCCTGCCTGGAAAAGCCCATGGACAGAGGGGCCCAGGAGCCTGGGTTATAGTCCGTAGGGTCGCAAAAATTCAGACATGACTGAGCGCACACACAATTGATAATCGACATTGTAATAAGCAACCCCCCCCATCCCATGATTCTAATGCAGGTAGCCCAGGGAGCACACCTTGACAAAAATAACTGCTCCATTGATACAGCACATTTTGCTTGTGCTTGGTTTCAAAAAAATATTTTTTGAAAAATCTGTTTTAATTCAGAAGGGTAGGTAAACTTGCGGTGACACAGATCTAAACTAGGAAATGGCTCAGGAAGAAGGGGAAACTAAAATATTCTGCCCATATTATTAAAAATATTACCCAAGAGGAAAGGAAGGAAGACAATCTATAGGAAACCAAAGAGATTGCACCAGGTGCTGTCGGGTGGATCAGCTACAAGTAAAAAAAATAGTCACTGCAACCCTCAACAGTGGTGAGGGGAAGGTTAATAGTCACTGCAACCCTCAACAGTGGTGAGGGGAAGGTTAACTGTCAGAACGTGCCCATATCTCAAGCAGCTGTTTAGCTAAGTCCAGAGAAAATGTTCAGATCTTTGCTCAGCTGCAACTGGCGACAGACAGCAAAACCTTAAAGTTTCATTTTGTGCTCATTCTTTGCTCCAAGCAAAGCAACCGTAACTAAGAATAAACAAAAGAAACATCACAGAGGAGGGGGATGGGATGGTTGCGGGTTAAGCAAAAGAAGAAATGGTAATGTTAAAGGGATTCATATCACTAATTATAGAGTCATTTATAGATTGAGAGTGCATTGTCAACCATCTTGAGGGAATATTTAAGACAAGCATCAAGAATTTGCAAATGAGGGACTTCCCTGGTGATTCAGTGCTTAAGAATCTGCCTGATAATGCACTGGGCACAGGTTCGATCCCTGGTCCAGGAATTAGGATCCCATTTGCGCGAGGCAACTGAGTCTGGGCACCACAACTCCCGAGTACACCCTAGAGTCTGTGCTCCACGACAAGAGAAGCCACCACAATGAGAAGCCAGCGTACCACAAGAAAAAGTCTGCACACAGCAACAGAGAGCCCCATGTGCCACAACGAAGACACAGTGCAGCCAAAATAAACAAAATTTTAAAATTTTAAAAAGGATTTGCAAATGAAAGATATCCTGATTTTGAAAGAAGGAAAAAAGTGAATTCTGAAAACTGCAGACTTGAGCTCTTTCAAGATTTTAGAACAAATTATTAAAAAGCTAGCTTGTCAGCTCTTAGAAATGGAAAGGAATAAAAATTTTGAGCTAGTTCAGGTATACCAAGGACATGAACGCCAAGCTCCTTGTTTCCTTTTATGATAGATGGGGAAATGCTAGAGAAGTTGCCACTAATGATTTCAGCAAGGCATTTGACAAACTAATGATATTCTCATGAATAAGATTTTTTTTTTTTTTTACGTTGTTCTATTAGTAGGCCAATTCAGAGTTACTTGACTAATCTTTCTCAGAGATGATTAATGGAGTGGTCTCTGAGGCTGTTTAGTGATTTTCATTAATACAACAAATATGTATTGAACATTTTAGCATGTACCAGGAACTGCTGTAGGAAGTGGGAATCCAATGGTAAATAAATCAAAGTCCCTGATCTCAGAGAACATGGCCGAGCAAGGGAGAAAACAGAGAAGTTAATGGTTATATTCTTTTGTCAGGTACTGGTGAGAGAAAGGAAAAAAAAAAAAGCAGCTTAAAGAGAAAATAAGGGTAAGAAGAGGTTTCTTTTAAAGGCTGATCAGAGAAGCTGATAGGATAGGGTGATAACAGATGTTTCACTGAGAGACCTGGATAAAGTGATAGAATGAGTTGTGTAATTATCTGAGGAGGAATGTTCCAGGTAACAGGACAGCAAGTATATGAGCCATGAGATGGAAGCATGCCTATCCAAGAGGCCCTCTGTAAACAGAATGATGATTCCCCAAAGAGGTCCATGTCTTAACTCCCAGAACCTGTAAATTTGCTATGTTGTTGCTGTTGACTCGCTAAGTCATGTCCCATTCTTTGTGACCCTATGGACTGTCACCTGCCAGGTTCCTCTGTCCTTGGAATTTCCCAGGCAATAATACTGGAATGGGTTGCCATTCCTTCTCCAGGGGATCTTCCTGACCCAGGGATCGAAACTGCATCTGCTGCATTGCAGGCAGATTCTTTACTACTGAGCCACTGGAGTGAATTTGCTTTATTATGTGGCAAAGGAACATTGCAAATGGAATTAAAGTTTGAGATCCTAAAATAGATTATCCTGGGTTATCCAGGTGAGTCCCACATAATTATGTACCTTACCACTGAGCCACCTGGGAAGCATGCCCCCGGCCCAATCCCCCCACCCTCCTCCATACACACATCTAATAACATGAGTCCTTAAAAGCAGAAAACTTCCTCTGGCTGCAGCAAGAGAGATTTGGCAGAAAAGGAAACCAGAGAGATTCCTGGTGTGAGAATACAAGCACACAATGTTGCTAGCTCTGAGATGTAAGGTGTCCTGAGTGAGGAGAGAGGCTTTAGGGAGTTAACAGCAGCCCTTAGTTGTCAGCCAGCGAGGAAACAGTGGCCTCAGTCCTACAAACATCAAGCCCAAGTCTCTGCCAAAAACCAGAAAAACCAGCTGAACCAACCCAACTTCTGACCTGCAAAATTGTGAAATAATAAATTTGTATCATTTTAAGCTGCTAAATTTGTGGCAATTTGTGGCCTTTTGGGCCATAAGCAGCAATAGAAAACTCACAGACCAGGACAATGGGCTGAAGTGATGGGGGAGGACTCCCCTGGTGGTATAGTGGATGGGAATCCACCTGCCAATGCAGAGGACACAGGTTCCATCCCTGGTCCAGGGAGATTCCACAAGCTGTGGAGCTGCTAAGGCCCTCACCATGACTGCCTGAGCCCACACACTGTACGGTCCTCAGGTCACAACTAATGGGCCCCTGGGCCGCAACTACTGAAGCCGGTGCACCCGGAGTTTGTGCTCCGCAACAAGGGAACCCACCAAAATGAGAACAATGAGTAGTCCCCACTCACTGCAACTAGAGAAAGCCCAAACACAACAAAAGACCTGGCAAACCAAAATAAAATAAATAAATAATTAAAAAAAAAAAAGAATTACATAGTTCAAAAAAAAAAAAAAAAGAAAAGAAATGAGGGGGGAATGTAATAGGAGATGAAGCAAGAGTTTAAAAGCATGGATTGGAAGCAGGTAAACATGAGGGCAGCTCCTGTGGGCCTTGTAGACGATTGTAAGCCCTTTGTCTTTTGCTGTGGGTGAAATGAGGAGTCAGAGGGGGACTGGGGCAGGCATAACATAATCACACTTATGTTGTAAAAGGGTCACTTTGAACTATCCTGTATAAGAATCCAGTTAGATGGATGCTGCAGTCATTGACACAACAATAAAAACTTGGGGAAATTGTAAGAGAGAGAGTCTGGGTACATTAGGCTGAAGTATATAAAATTGCCGTTTGAATGGCTCAAAAAGAGTAGAAAATCAAAGGATGAGTCAAGAAGATTGGCTCATAGAAATGGCAACCCACTCTAGTATTCTTGTCTGAAAAATCCCATGGACAGAGGAGCCTGATGGGCTACAGTCCAAAGGGTCACAAAGACTCAGACATGACCAAGCATGCATGCACAAGCACATGGCCTATGGCATGCTTGCAAGAGAGGAGTCATTGTTGATTCCAAAACCACTGGCCTGAGGCAAGGGTAGAAGTGTAGTACTGAGATGACTAACAATGCAGGAGGAGCAAGTCTAGAGGGGGACTGGGGACCAGGGGCAGAGAAGAGTTCATCCTGGAACATATATATGAAAGGCCAACCAGACTCCAAGTGGAGATGTTCATTGAACTGTTACATGCAAAAGTTTAGAGTTCAGAGGACTATGTGGAGCTGGAACTATTCATTAGGGAGCTCTCTCACATCAACAGTGTCCAAAGTCTTAAGATGATGAGTTCAAATGCCATGGAAAAGAGTACAAAAAGAGAAGAATGGTACTTCCTGGCTTGGAAAGTCAAAGTGAAAGTTGCTCAGTCGTGTATCTGACTCTTTGTGACCCCACAGACTGGGGGCCTGCCAGGCTCCTCTGTCCGTGGGATTCTCCAGGCCAGAATACTGGAGTGGGTTGTCATTCCCTTCTCCAGGGGATCTTTCTGACCCAGGGACTGAACCCAGGTCTCCCTCATTGCAGGCAGATCCTTTACCATCTGAGCCACCAGGGAAGCCCCCTTTTAAAAACTCTCTCCTAGATGGTATTTCTTTTTTAATTTACAAATACAAATAAAAGAATAACCCCACAAACTAAAATATTTTTAAAATATTTAGTTACATGTTTAACAAATTCCCTGTCTTAAAAGAATAAGAAAATTGAATAAAACCCATACTATCACAGAAAACCCCAAATACACAGCCATCACTTAATTTTAGTTAGGTCTTCTAAATTAAACACAGAACAAAGAGTTGAAAAAGCCCAGTGAAATCAGCATAAGCTACATACCCACATCAAAAACCTAGTAAATTATATTACCCTGCTGCTCTGAGGCATTTTAATATCCTAGAATTATGTCCATTTTTATATAACATGCTAAATATCTGGAGAGGGATATTGTTTTTCAATTCATTTTTGGTAACTCAGCACTACGAGAATTCAATGTTTACATGTCTGAAAAAAAAGAAAAAGAAAGAAAATTACCAATCCAGCAGCTTTGTTCTACTCTTTGTTTTCTTCCACACATACGGCCACCATTGTGTGTCAGTTGTTAGTCATGATATGGGTCATAACTAGTTTACTCTCACCAACTTTCCTTCTGAAAAAAAAAAAATGTACTTGCAAACACTTCAGGCTGGTATTTGTTGCTGTTTAGCCACCAAGTCATATCTGACCCTTTTGCAACTCCATGGACAGTAGCCCACCAGGCTCCCCTGTCCACCGGATTTTCCAGGCAAGAATACTAGAGTGCGTTGCCATTTTCTTCTCTGGGGGATCTTCTTGACACAGGGATCAAACCTGCATCTTTTGCTTGGCAGGCAGATTCTTTACCACTGAGCCCCCTGGAAAGCCCTTAGGCTAGTATTTTGTTGTTCAGTTGCTCAGTCATGTCCAACTCTTTGCAATCTCGTGAACTGCAACACACCAGGCTTCCCTGTCCTTCACCATCTCCCTGAGCTTGCCCAGACTCATGTCCATTGAGTCGGTGATGCCATCCAACCATCTTGTCCTCTGTTGTCCCCTTCTCCTCCTGTTTTCAGTCTTTCCCAGCATTGGTGTCTTTTCTAATGAGTCGACTTTTTGCACCAGGTGGCCAAAGTATTGGAGCTTCAGCTTCAGCTAGGCTAGCCTTCATACTAGGCTAGTATAAAAACACTTAAAGAAAAACCTCAACTCTGTCATAAATCTTTCTCTTTATACCATGACTCTTTCATTTTCTGTCTTATTCTCTCTCTCAGAGATAAAGCTTTTATTTATACATATGTTATATTAGATATCTATCTATAAGTATTACAAATATACAACTAAATATATATCTGTGTGTACATACATATGTGTGTGTCCTACACATAAAACTTTTTATATCACAAAGAATTGTTGGAATCGTCCTACAAGATATCAGTTTGGGGGAAAAGTAATTGTGGTTTTGGACCGTGAATTCTAAATCATAACTAGGCTCAAACATCTTATTAATCAAACTTCTTTATTAATCAAAATAGAACCATTACAATCAACACATTTTTGCCAATGAGAGATGAGTTTGTTCATTCCTGTAGCATAACAATTCATGTTTCGGGATTCAATGAACTCTTGGAAAGCATTTTCTGCCTCCTGCTGATTGTGGAAGCATTTTCCCTGCAAAAGGTTGTCAAGATGTTTGAAGAAGTGGTAATTTGCTGGCACAAGGTCAGGTGAATATGGTGGATGAGGCAAAACTTCATAGCCCAAACCATTCAACTTTTGAAGCACTGGTTGTGCCACATGCAATCAGGCATTGTTGTGGAGAATTGGGCCTTTTCTTGACCAATGCTGGCTGCAGGCACTGCAGTTTTTGGTGCAACTTATTGATTTGCTGAGCATACGTCTCAGATGTAATGGTTTTGCTGGGATTCAGAAAGTTAGAGTGGATGGCACAGGCAGCATACCACCAGTGACCACGACCTGTTTTTGGGAACAAGTTTGGCTTTGGGAAGTGCTTTGGAGCTTCTTCTCTGTCCAGCCATTGAGCTGGTCATCACCAGTTGTATACAACCCACTTTCCATTGCGTATCACAATCCAATTGAGAAATGGTTCATTGCTGTTGCACAGAATAAGAGAAGATAACACTTCAAATTGACAATTTTTTTAAAAACTTTGGAGTCAACTCATGAGATACCCACTTATCGAGCTTTTTCACCTTTTCAATTTGCTTCAAATGCCAAATGACCATAGAATGGTCGACACTGAGTTCTTCGGCAACTTTTCATGTAGTTGTAAGGGGATCCCTCTCAATTCGTAGTTGTCAAATTCCTGTGGCCGGCCATTGCATTCTTCATCTTCAAGGCTCTCATCTCCTTTGCAGACTTCTTGAACCACCACTGCACCATTCGTTCATTAACAGTTCCTGGGCCAAATGGCTGTTTATGTTGCAAGTTGTCTCTGCTATTTAATGACCCATTTTGAACTTGAATTTTTAAAAAATCGCTTGAATTTGCTTTTTGTCTAACATCATTTCTATAGTCTAAAATAAATATAAAATAAGCATCAAGTAACGTCATTAGCTAAAAAAAATAATCAAGCGAGAAATGAGCATTAAAATGATATATAATATAACCACATTTAAGAATATATTCCAATATCAAATGGCAAAGTTCAACAATGCAAACTGCAATTACTTTTACAACAACCTAACAGAAAAAAGCCACACTTGTTGCAATTATCTAAAGTACTAAAGTACCTAAAGTACTCCTATAAACACAATTAGAAAATATTTTCACCAACCACATCACAAACTATTAATGTACTAACTTTAGCTCCATGTTTTGAGCTTCTCCTAGGCTGGGTGAGGGATGGGAACACACTTCTTATGGTAACATCTCATGGGATCATCTGCTGACAAAGCAGATTTTAAAAGTTCACCCATAATCATCCTAATTAAGCCATCAAGTGTCAGGACATGCTGCATGAATTTGACTAATTCTAGCTATCTCTGTGGTGCAACTGATGTTGCTGCATGAGAGGAGTGACTCTGCCTTAGGAGCAATTTCTTTATGCTTATGGCCTCTCCCCCTCCACCTACCCAAACTGAAAATGTAGTAAGGAAGGTTTGCAATGCTGCCTTCCAAGTCTGTGAAACTTCCTTTCAGATGGGGGCCCAATCACATCCACACCCTTTTATATACCTACATCACTATTGCCTATATACTTTTTGTGGAAATTTATAATACAACTTGTAACATGTCCAGTTCCAGTTCAGTCGCTCAGTGGTGTCTGACTCTTTGCAACCCCATGAACCGCAGCACGCCAGGCCTCCCTGTCCATCACCAACTCCTGGAGTCCACCCAAACCCATGTTCATTGAGTCAGTGATGCCATCCAACCATCTCATCCTCTGTCATCCCATTCTCCTCCTGCCCTCAATCTTTCCCAGCATCAGGGTCTTTTCAAATGAGTCAGCTCTTTGCATCAGGTGGCCAAAGTATTGGAGTTTCAGCTTCAGCATCAGTCTTTCCAATGAACACCCAGGACTGATCTCCTTTAGGATGGACTGGTTGGATCTCCTTGCAGTCCAAGTGACTCTCAAGAGCCTTCTCCAATACCATAGTCCAAAAGAATCAGTTCTGCCCTCAGCTTTCTTTCTAGTCCAACTCTCACATCCATACATGACTACTGGAAAAACCACAGCCTTGACTAGACGGACTTTTGTTGGCAAAGTAATGTCTATGCTTTTTAATATGCTGTCTAGGTTCGTCATAACTTTCCTCCAAGGAGTAAGTGTCTTTTAATTTCATGGCTACAATCACCATCTGCAGTGATTTTGGAGCCTAAAAAGATAAAGTCAGCCACTGTTTCCCCATCTATTTCCCATGAAGTGATGGGACTAGATGCCATGATCCTAGTTTTCTGAATGTTGAACTTTAAGCCAACTTTTTCACTCTCCTCTTTCACTTTCATCAAGAGGCTCTTTATTTCTTCTTCACTTTCTGCCATAAGGATGGTGTCATCTGCATTTCTGAGGTTACTGATATTTCCCCTGGCAATCTTGATTCCAGCTTGTGCTTCTTCCAGCCCAGTGTTTCTCATGATGTACTCTGCGTGTAAGTTAACATGTAACACGTCAGGTGGATTGTTTTTATCTCTATCTTCCACTAGATTGTGAGCAACTCATTTGCTCATCTTTAGATCCTCCTGAATGGACACAGGGTCCTGTCCCCAATACTCTAGCATAGATATGTGACATCACTAAGCAGACTTGAGCACCTGAAGACCATCATCCAATCCTCTCTCCCTCACCCCCACCCATCCCCATCACCACACAACTGACTGAAAAGAGCAAAGAAAAATAAAAATGCAGGGATTCGTTTTCTTATTAAAAGCATGCTTTACGGTGTTCACTAAGGGAATTTATATTTTTAAACCTACTTAGGAAATACTATTGAATGAAGGTAGTTGTGATAGTTAATCTTATGTGTCAACTTGGTCAGACTATGGTGCCCAGTTGTTTGCTCAAACACTAGCCTAGATACTGCTGTGACTGGTATTTTGTAGATGTTGGTTAACATTTATAATTAGAAGTTCAAGAAAAGATTACCCTCAATAACATGGGTGGGCTTCAATTATCTGAAGGCCTTCAGAGCAAATAAATGAGATTTGCCAGAGTAGAAGGAATATTACTCCTTCCTCAACAGGTTAACATAAAAATCCCTTCTATGGACTCTGGACGCAAGACAGCAGCTCTGACTCTTTTGTTTCCTGCTGGCCTGACCTACAGATTTCAGACTTGCCAGCTCCCACAATCACATGAACCAAATCCTTTAAATTAATCTCTTTTGCCATATATGTATCCTCTTGGTTCTGTTTCTCTGGAGAACCCTGACTAACACAATTGTGTTTCTAAACAGTTCTTTCTTTCACAGTATTTCTGAATGTTTTGCTTAATGAATGTATCTATATTCTTACTTTTGTTATATTGAATAGGGGTAGGAGTTTATATACTGCTTACTAATAGTAAATTCTGCTGGTGTGAAGAACAAGAGAGTATTGTGCAAGGAATCCAACAATACTGGCACCTCTCCTGGCAAGCAGAGAAATCCTATACCAGAAGTTTCCAGTATGAAGCTCTATTTGAGTCCAGAGTGTGCAGCCTACCTAAATATTATGTCCTATAGATTTTCCTATGGAGAAGGAAATGGCAACCCACTCCAGTATTCTTGCCTGGAGAATCCCATGAACAGAGGAGCCTGGTGGGCTACTGTTCATGGAGTCACAAAGAGTCGGACACGACTGAGTGACTAAGCACACAGATTTTCTTAAGCCAGTTCGTATGAACTGACAAATCCTAAGCAATTTCCATGGGCTTCCCTGGTGGCTCAGTGGTTAAGAATCCACCTGCAATGTAGGAGACGTGGGTTGGATCCCTGAATTGGGAAGATGCCCTGGAGAAGGAGATGGCAGGAATCCAGGATTCTTGCTTGGGATATCCCATGGACAGAGGAGCCTGGTGGGCTGCCGTCCATAGGCTCTCAAAAGAGTGAGACACAAATTAAGCAGCTAAACAATAACATAATAACCAACTTCTAATAAACTGAGAAGCTTGATCAAAACCTTTTTTTCCAAAAACAATAAGCCATATTTGGGACAGGGAGGAGGGTTTTAAGAGTTAATGCAACTCAAAATAAGATGTTGGTTTACCCAGTTTCCATTGCCTCATTCATCAAGAGAGTTTGTGTTGTTACTCTTGGAAGTCAGTTTTATTGCATGATGTAATGGAGAAAATAATGAAGATTACAAATTTTCTTTATGCTTATGTTGTTTTAAACTACTGCCAGTTTATGGATATTTAAGAAGTTGAAGCAAAGAAAGCTGATTTAGTTTCTTTTAATTCATCCAAGTGGTTAGGTCCTGGAAATTTTTGAAGTAATATGTTGAAGTGTTTTTAGAATTAAAAAGTCTTAAATCCCACTTGGTAGACCTCCAAAGGCCCTCAAAAGCCACACACTTTCCCCTAATGTTATATAACAGAACTCTCCCTGTCCACTTTAAAAGTGGGCAGTTTTGTATTCAGATCCAAACTTAAATGTGGATTGAGAAGATGGTACCTGAGACTGTTCTGCTTTCATTGCTGAATTTCTCTGAGCTCGAAGGAAAACAGATTTGAAATTTTGGTGATTATTGAGTCATGGTCTCTGTGACTTTATGTGTGTGATTATAGAGCCCTTGCCCTAGGCTCATTTAAGTGGCTCATTCTCAAAGGAAACAGCTGTGCTAAAAGAAAGCTACATCTATTAATACATGATTTAGTGAACATTTAGAGTGAACTGAGAAAAGAAATCAACTGTGAAAGGAAAAAACCCATATGAATGGGTAATTGTTTGTATCAGCTCTGCTCCCCTGTTCCAGCCTCCTAGAGTAGGGACCTGCATTGAGACCAATTCTTTTGGGCTTGTGTGATTCTGAATTAAGAGGAAAGAGCTGAGGGAGAAAGATCTAAAGCACACAGCCAGGACTGAAGAAGAGTAGAGTGTTTTGAAAAAGAGGCACACAAGCAGTTACTTTACATGAGAATGGTTGATGATAGAGAAGTGTTTAAGATAGCTTGTTAATTATCTGCTTCCCAGTTTCAAGGCTATGAGAATTTTTTGGATTTTGAAATTGGGTTTCAGGTATTCCTGTGTGTTTTGAATATAGTAGTGTTCTAAGACTGGACCTTATGGGTCACAGATTTATAAAAAAACATCAAAATACTAATCTTGAGCTATAGAAATTTCTGGACAAGTTCTGAGTAGTGTTTGTCACTGCCTAGCTATTTTATTAAATTGTAGAGAGAAAAGGCTTCAACAGTAAAATAACCTCAATCAGATAGTTAAGAGATTAGAATGAAAACATCTTCATATCTCCTAGAACAGACTAGGCTGTGAATTTAAGTATCCTCTTTAAATTGACCAGCGAGTAGCTTCAGGTAGAACAGTATACTTTATACACACACACACACATACACAATTTTATTGTACTGGTCTGGGAACTTTTTTACTGCTAAAAAACTAGCGTTTTGAATTGCAAATAGGTTATACTCATCATCAGTAATGCAAACTTAAAATATTCATAGAACATGGGCTGAGAACATGCTCCCAGGCCTACCAGGCAGTGAAATACCTGGTCAACGTATAACTTGAACAATAAGTTCTTGAGTAATTTGCATTATGTTTTGGCTAGAAACAGTGAAAGCTAGCTTTCAGTTAAAAGAAAAAAGTAGAAATATCTTGTGTTTTTCTGGCCTGTTTAATGTATTAAAGTGCTCTCGCAAAACTAATACCATGGCGCCAATAAGAAACGTTAGAAAGATGTTTCTTCCCCCCCCGCCCCCAAACCAGAAAGTTAATGTACATTTTCCACATGTGTATTTGCTCAAAGATTAAACTTTCCATGTGGAAGTCCTTGACTACAAGTGTCTGGGAAATAGAAAGGTTGGACTCTCAGGGTTTCATTCGGCTAATATCCCTGGAGACCCTCTTTTGTGCCAGAAAGACCCTGTACTCAGAGTCTGGTTGGGCCGCAAAGGTCAGCAGGCGGCAGTCCCTGCTCTGAGGGAGCTACCCGCCGCTCAGAGAGGGGCCCAATCAGGACTTTGAAACAAACTGAAATGTCACCAGGAGGCCACACAGCTGACGTGCCCCTAATTATCAAACCAATGAAGAGGTTCTGTCCACAAAAGCAACGTCCGCCTTCCGTCTGATTTGTGTAGACTCCCCCTACTCGCATCCCCCACCGCCGCCCCCCAAGCCCGGAGTCTAGAGAGCTGGGCTTCTACAGGGCAGGGTCTAAAACTCTCCCCGCCACGGGGTGTCAGGGCGCAGGGCGACAAGGAGACACGAGAGGGAGAAGCAGAGGCCCCAGCGGCAGAGGGGAAGTGGCCCACGCGACCCCCGAAGGGGCTGCAGCAGGTGGGTCGGGCTGGCGAGGGTGCGCTAGACCCTCAGTACCATTCTTTCCGAAAAGAGGAAGCTGGTGGCGTTGTTGACCTTGCCTTCGGACTGGAGGGTCTGCCGCGCGCATGATACGATTGAGGCTGCTTCGCCGCCCGCGCCGCGAGGTCGGCGCCTCGGGGGCGTGGCCTAGGAGAAAGCCCCACCCTAGGCTCCTCCCCCTAGGAGCGCGAGCCAGTCCTGAGCGGCGCCATCCCTTTCCCGGGTCATCGCCCCGCCCCTCTTCCGGCCCGCGAGCCCCCCGCGCGTCGCTTCTGGGCCGCGTTCGCTAGCTCGCGCGCGCTAGCCAGCCCGCCCTCTCAGCGCGCGCTTGGCCGCCCGACGACGCGGGAGCCTCACAAACCGGACGAGGCTTGCAGCGCTCATTAGCACCAAGCGCCAGTCCGCTAAGGCGGTACGTTCGGTTCCCGGCCCGGGGACTGTCGGGGTCGCCGAATCTGTGGCCCCAGAGCGGAGGCGGCGGCGGTGAGGGGACTGGGCCGGGAGGAGGCGGACATGGCGGGGCTGAGGGTAGCGGGAGGAGGGTGGTCTGGGCGCCCTGGAGGCCACGTCGAAGGCTCGCGGGCGGGCAGTGCGTGGGGGAACCGCGAGGAGTGCGGGGTCGAACAAGCTTGCATCGGCTCCGGCCCGGCGCGAAGGAAGCTCTGGGGACTGAAGGGGGCGGTCCTCGAGGGTTTCCGCGAGACCCTCAGGGGCATCGCGACGGCGGAGACGCCGCCTAGAGGCTCTTGCCACGTTTCCACAGCGCGTTACCTTCCGCTCGGGGTGGGCGACAGCCTTGCTCGCGCGGCCGTGGGTTTTCTGGAGCCGGAGACCCGGCTTGCTGTCTGGGGGGTGGACGGAGGTCGCGCCTGAGGGCAGTCGAGTTCTCGAACCCGGGCCTCCGAAGGCTGGAACCTGCCCGGGGGCGGCGGACCCTGCGCGACTGTTGGCGGGGGAGGAAGGGAACGGGGCTCGGGGCCCTGCCCCCTTAACTCGGGAAAAACCGCGATTGCAGAAGTTGGACGCGCTCGCGGGCGGTTCTTCCAGGAGTGGGTGGAGACGTGGGGTGCCCCCTCACCTAGCGCTCCTCAAGAGCCCCCTGCCAGTGCCGGGCCGCGGGCTGCCGGGGCTTCAAAAGCCCAACTCCCGGCGCCGCGGGGATCCTACTTCTCGGGGTGCGGAGCCCGCTTTCTGCCGCCGCGGGGCTGGTCCGGGGCTCCTCACCCACCCCCCGCGGCTGGGATTCCCTCAACCTTGGGAAAGTCTGTCCGGAAAAATACTTGTTTCCAGAAACGGGTGCGACTCGTCTCTCGTTACAAGGGAGGGAAAAAGTACAAAGTTATAAACTCCTGGCAGGCAGGGCTGGGTTTTCCTTGGGGTTCTCGGCCCGCCGCCGGGAGCCGAGGAGCCTGTGGAACAAAGTAGAACTTGAGGAGCAGCCGCGGTGACTACGTCCCCGGATGACGTCACCGTGCGAGATTTAAAATGGGAGCTTTTCGCTCCGAGTGTGGGTGGAGGGTTTGCGGCCCCTTACTCGAGATACTTCCTTTGCGTACCTCGGGTCTTCTGGGCCCTGCTGGGTTCTGCTTCCTGACTTTATGACTCTCCCCTCTGGGGGGTATCCTTCGGATCCTTCTGGAATACTGACCGGTGAGGGTGGGTTAAATTGTCAGCAATTCAGACACCATTCCTTCAAAAGTGGGGGGGGGGGGGCGGATAATTCCATATGACTCATCTTGTGTTACAACC
The DNA here is from genome assembly GCF_019320065.1 of Cervus canadensis. Taxonomy (NCBI): domain Eukaryota; kingdom Metazoa; phylum Chordata; class Mammalia; order Artiodactyla; family Cervidae; genus Cervus; species Cervus canadensis. The sequence goes on from NC_057412.1 coordinate 17,541,069, forward strand.
CAAAGCCACCACTAAGTGGTTCTTTCCTTCCTTTCTTCCTTTTATTTTCTGATGTGAAACAGAGGGCCGGGGGTGGGGGGGGGGCGGGAAAGGAAAACAAAACCCCAAACTCAGATATGTAGAGCAGAGTTGGCAAATTGAATGAAGAAAATGAGTTAGTTGGGGATGGAGTATATTTCTTTAGCGTGATTCCTTGTTTTCTTTGGTGGAGTGGAGGCTGATGTAGTTCCATCAGCAAGTTTCATCCCAAAGCATATATTAAATTGCAGTGGGTTTTCTTTTCTATCATAACGTGGTGGAGTATAAATATAGCTTTATACGTGGAAATGGCTGACGTTTTTTTCAACAGGAGGCTGCACAGCAGTTGCAGCCGGCTGGGGTTGTGTGCTGCTGGCCATAGAAAAAACCCATTCTAGGGTTCCAGGAGGAAGGTTTGGGTGTCTTTCCATCTAGGATCAGGGTAGCTATGGCTGCCAGCATACTTCTCAAATACCATACAGAATTTATTTCAAACTGACATCCCTTGTTTGAATTTGCACAAGGAGGAAAGGAATCATATTATGAAGACAGACTTCAAGAGGAGGTTTGGGAAAAGAAAAAGGAAGCTAACAGAATCAGCTTTTCTGAAAGAACTGTAGGCTAGGTTAGTCAGTTTTTTCAACAAACATAGCAGGTGCTGTATGTCTTTAATAATTGGCTCTGAAAAGGTGGTGTTGCTTAGTAAATGCAGCATTTGATAACTCCAAGTTACTTACAGCAGCCAAATGAATGAGCTCATCGGGTAAAGACAGAATATACATTGAAACAATCCCAGTGCAAGATATCCAGTACAAGGTTTTTGCCTTTATGGATTAATCAATGATAAATCAGATTTGACATTTAAAAAGAATCCTTCTTGAGGCAGTTCCAAAATGCAGCTGAATCTTTAATTATTCCTTTTAGTTTGATTTTCCATGAATGACCCTGAATTTCCACTTTTTAAACTATGCTTTGATAGAGCTGGGTTTTTTGGTCACATTTACCTAAAGGTAAATATGTCTCTGATCCTGAAAGAATGCTTACAGAAGCTTGATAGTGGATCTTTTTCTTTGTGTATGACAGGTTTGTTGAAATATAGTTCATACACTGTATAATCCACCCATTTAAAATGTACAGTTCATTGGTATTAGTATATTCATTAAGTTGTACAACCATCACCACAGTCAATTTTGGGACATTTTCATTATTTCAAAAGGCAATCTTATACTCACTGACATCACTCCTCCCCCATTCTCCTACCCCTAGGCCACTAATCTATTTCCTGTTTATATAGATTTGCTTATTCTGGACATAATAATTAGTGTTATACAGTATTTGGTCTTTTGGCTTCTTTCCCTTAGCATAATGTATTCAAGTTTCATACATGTTGTAGCACCTATCAGTTTGTCATTTCTGTTGCTGAATAATATTCCACATTTTATTTATGCATATATCAGTTGCTCCACATTTAGTTTGTTTCTGCTTTTTGATTATTATGAATAATGTTGCTGTGGACATTTGTGTACAAGTTTTTGTGTGAACATATGGCTTCATTTTTCTTGGGTATAGAGCTAGGAATAGAATTGCTGGGTCATATGGTAACCATATATATATATGACCTTTTTAGGAACTGCCAAACTGTTTTCTATATTGGCTCTACAATACTGGATTTTAAAGTGGACTTTTTTATGTTTTAAAGTACAAGTTATTTCTTAGAATTTTAAACTTGAATTATTGTAGTTAAATATTTATGCATGTAGTAAAAGCTATATAGTGGTGTCATTGTAGTGCTTCTCTCTGAGTGATATCTCTGATTTTTATTTTAGCTAACAGGAGCAACTTGTTGTGCTCTCTTTAGTGAACTCCTTACAAAGGTGATAAAATTCTTAAGCAGTATTTTATAATAAGGTCTTTATGGCATAAATTAGTGACTGTTCCCTGCTCCAGATATCAGCCAATGAAACACAAGATAAAATTGGGAGGAGGAAAGGGGGCTGTAAAGGAGGTATATTTCACAGAGCTTTATCTTCAAATTTTGATGTTTCAGTTTTTTGAGAAAAACTATTTTATCTTTGCAGGGGAAAATGAAGAACGAAATTGCTGCTGTAGTCTTCTTTTTCACAAGACTAGTTCGAAAGCATGATAAATTGAAAAAAGAAGCGGTCGAGAGGTTTGCTGAGAAATTGACCCTAATACTTCAAGAAAAATATAAAAATCACTGGTATCCAGAAAAACCATCAAAAGGACAAGCCTACAGGTAAAGGATTAGCTTGGACATTTGGATTGGACTGAGTGAAGAGGATGATCATCAGCTCCTCAAATAAGTGCTAGGCCAGAGGAGTGATGGTGTCCTGTCCATGTCTTTCACAGTTTAGCTGCATCATACCCAGCTCAGGAGTGGCTCAGATTAGTTTTTTTCTTATTCACTTTAAAATACAAGCATTTGTTGTTGGGACTGCTACTGCCTGGACTTGGGAGGCCAATCTGTAGACCCCTGAGGATTAGTCTTGTGGTCATAGTGTGACTCTTTTGAGTGTTTTTCTTTGTATCACAGGTAGTTGAGGATTTTCAGAATTGTAGAGGACCCCTAAAGCTATCAGTTAGAAAAGGGCATGGTAAGAGTTGAGAGAAATGAGTTCCTTGTATCCAGATTACATGTGACATATTAAAAGTTTTCTGGCAAATGAGAAATAAGATTATTAGACACCTGATATGTTCTTGACACAGGATTAATTTCATCTGTACTGTGCGTAATTCGTTGTGGTAGAAGCCAGTGTAACCATTTTATAGATGAAGGTAACTTGCCTATGATTTGCAAATGGTAAATACTAGCTCTGGAATTTGAATTCAGGTCTAACTCACCCTAAATTCTTAGGAGCTTTCTGTTACACCTCAGTCTAACCACTGCCTTGTCTCTGAGAGTGAAGGCAGTTCTCACTCCCAGCTGTCTTTTGTACTCCAGTTTATAAGTTCCATATACAGTTTAAAGAAGAGCAGACTCCTATAAAACATGTCCTGGCATGTTCTCTCTTTAGTATTTATGTGACTACTTGGGAACCAGAGTTGAGAATGTTCTACTAAACTCAGCTGTCAAACTGTGTCCCATTTGTGGATGTGACCAAAAAAATAAAAGTGGAACAGTTGTGACTGTCATGAATACAGAAATTGTTTTATTTATGCATATTGCTGCCCCTAAAGATACCTCCACAAATCAGCACTTCACAGTAAAAATTTTCTTTCGGTCACTGAGCTCTTGTCAAGTGTATGACTATTCACAGAGTGTGCAAAGCAGGTGAAAATACAACTTGTTTAGTTCTCATTTGTGAAAAGCAAGGTAAGCATGTGATCTGTTGAAAAGAATCAAAGTAATTGATATATTTCTCTCATTTTTATCTAAAGAGGTTTCCTAGTGTACTGGAAAATGTGGTGAGTGAAAGTAGAAATGTGGATGTAATTCAAGTTATTATTTTTTATCCTCTCACTTGATTCTCTTAATTTTTTCCTGCACATCTTCATTTCTGATAAAGTGAACAGCTTTTGTGAATTAGAGCTCTTGAGGCTTTTTACACTGATGTAATTGACATTGGACTAAGGCTTTTGGTAGTGCCAAGCCACTGTACTGTTACTGAAAAAGGAGACACTGTCAAGTAAATGCGTAAAGATCAGACAGTGTACAATTTCATTTCCATTAATTTCAAAAACTTGAGGAAAAAAGTTAGCCAAACAGGATTAAATTGGCATGTAATCAGAACTATCATTATTGAGTCATTTTGAAGCCATCTTTGAAGTAGAAAACTATTAGAGTTAATAGTGGGTTGTTTCTTTTATAAAAGTGAGTAGACTATAGAATTAACCAAAGTTATTAGACTCTTCATAGAGTAGGTTGAAAGTGTTCTTTTTCTTCTAAAGTTTTTATAAATTAGTATGTTTCTGTGCAACATATACAAATAAAGGGCAATTTGGCAACATTACCGAGATCTGTAAAAATATTCATAGTCTTTGAAAAGTGAGTCTCCTAAAATCTATTCTAGAAGCATAATCAGAAATGCAGACAAATATGTATGAATATTTCTTATACTTTATAATTGCAAAAAATTGGAAAGCACTACACTGTCAAGTAAATGATAGACTATTTTTATGCAACTTTTAAAATCTTGTTTTTGAAGAGTGGTTAATGGGTGAGTAGTCACAGTATAGAGTGAAAAAAAATAGCATAGAAATATGTATGGTATGCAAATTTTGTTGAAACAGTCTCTAAGCCTCTATATTTACATATATTTTTTTTTAAGCTTAGAGCCTACATCTTCACTGTATGTTAAAAAACACGTACATATATACATGTAAGATCTGTCTCCTTTCTTAACTGATTTTGATTCTGGGCACATGGGACTTTTGAATCAACCTACACAACATTAGAATCTATAACATAAGACCATCTCATAGAAAGGAACAAAGATTTTCTTACATGTTTTAAACTAGTTTTTTTTTTTTTTTAATTTCGACTCTGAATTTGCTAAATTGTTAATGGTGATGTTACGATAAGTGTAGGCCTAATTGGGTTGTTTAATAAGATGAACTTTGGCATCTGGTCTGGGTCTGAACCCTGCTTTCACTACTTTCTTGCCAGGTAATGTTGGGCAAGTTACTCAAACTCTCTCTGCCTCCTTTCTTTCTTGCAATGGAAAATAGTATCTAACTCACAGGATCAATGTGAAAATTTAAAGAGTTAATATAGACATATTTTGTTTTATTGTACTTTGCTTTATTTCATATCACAGACATTGTGGTTTTTATAAATTGAAGGTTTGTGCAAGCATGCATTGAGCAAGTCTATCAGCGCCACATTTGTAATTGCATTTGCTCACTTTGTGTCTCTGTCACATTTTGGTAATTCTTAGATTATTTCATACTTTTTCGTTATTATATTTGTTTCGGTGATCTGTAATAAGTGATCTTCGATGTTACTATTACAGAGACTCGATGAAGGCTCAGGTGATGGTTAGCATTTTTTAGTATAAAGCTGTGTATATTGTTTTTTAGATGTAATGCTATTGCACACTTAATAGACTACAGTGTAGTGTAAATAGAACTTTTATGTACACTGAGAAATCAAAAATTTGTGTGACTGGCTATTGTGATACTCGCTTTATTGCTCTGGTCTTTAACCAACCCACAATGTCCAAAGTATGGCCATACCTGCAAAGTATTTAGAAAACTCTCCATTGCATGGTAAACCTTCAAAAAGGGTTATTATTATTACTTAGAAATATATATTAGCTATTATCTAATGAGAACTTTTTCACTGTTTTAAATGAAAATAGAAATTGACTAAACACATTATTCTCAATGTTACAGTATTATAGTTAGTAGTATTATCAATATTTGTCAATGAACTTAATATCTTCTATATTTTAAAGCTTTGGGTCTGAAGAAGTAAAATGATTTAATCTAAATTCACCCTGTAAATCGCGGGCTTCTCTGGTGGCTTGGATGGTAAAGAGTATGCCTGCAATGCAGGAGACCTAGGTTCAATCCCTGGGACGGGAAGACCCCCCTGGAGAAGGGAATGGCTACCCACTCCAGTATTTTTGCCTGAAGAATCTCTTGGACAGAAGAACCTGGGGGCTACAGTCCATGGCGATCACAAAGAGTGGGACATGACTGAGAGACTTAACACTTTTACTTTCACACTTTCACCCTATAAATCAGGATTAGTATGAAAACCTGGATTCTCTTGGTTCATTTCTTAGCTGTAGGCAGTAAATACTTTCATTGTAACTAAAAATTTATCTATGTAAGCAGGATACTTATTTTAACAGTTATTTTTGCATTCATACTGAGAGCCATCTTTGAGCATTCTGTTAGATAGCTGTGGTTGGTATTTCTTAGGTTAAAAGAAAAAATGGGACAGATGGGAATTCCCTGGTAGTCCAGTGGTTAGGACTCTATGCTTTTACTGCTGTGGGCCCAGGTTTGATCCCTGGTCAGGGAACTAAGATCCTATAAACTGTGTGCTGGAACAGTCTTTATTGGTTTAGAATTTTTTCACGTTTTTGCTAACTAGAAACTATGAAAACCCTCGAGTAACACAATTTAAATAAGCCAGTAACACTTTTGGATTATATTTTACTCTTAATACGTGATGTAAATGGTTCTGTGTCCTGGACTGATTTGGTATTTAGAGAACAGTTATAGGTAAGGCAAAGGATACCCTTCTTAAGCAAAGTAACGACAGAGCAAACCTTGTCACAAGAATTTCCGAATATTATTTAAAACATTAGTTGAGGTCTTTTTGTTAGCTGGAGATTTTGTTATATAGCAATTCGGCTGATTTTTTGCAGTCAAAGTTCTAAGTAATACCATGCAACTTTCATACTCCTTGCTTGTTGAAGTACATGTGAGGTGAGTAGTTACTGCCTGAAGTGAGGTAGAGCCAGTTCTCCTGATTCCCCTGTGCCCATGCAGATGCCCTCTTCTTTCTGCCAGGCTGGGTAGCGTTGATGCCGCTGCTGCCTCTTTGCCTTTAGTTCAGATTTGTTACCTATTTAGGATAGGTATTCCTGAGTTATTTACCAGGGTTTTATTTTTTTTAATTCATGTTGGCAAATACTAGTAGATATAACTAAGTTTTTGATTTAAATTTATTTAAAGCTATTAACATTACTCCACTTTTTTGTAGATGCATTCGTGTCAATAAGTTTCAGAGGGTTGATCCTGATGTCCTGAAAGCCTGTGAGAACAGCTGCATCTTGTACAGTGACCTAGGCTTGCCAAAGGAACTAACTCTCTGGGTGGACCCATGTGAGGTGTGCTGTAGGTGAGTTCTTGAGTTTGGCAGCTGAACTGATTACCATGCTGGAACTGATTTTTATGAAATTCTCTCAGGTACTGCCTATACACGTATCTTAATGGCCAGGAGCTGGTTGTTTGGCTTTCTCAGATGTGAATTTTGTAAACGATTCTTCTTGGAGGTGATAGTAAAAGATTGGTTACAGTCCTGTTTTGCAACTAGAGAAACTTAAGAAATGATAGAGCAGGGTTTTTTTTTGAAGAGCTTTACCAAGTTTATTGTAGAATTTAGATACCTTGACTCCCTGTAGGTCAATTACTACCTTCTCGCATTGATGGTGCCCTTGTCTTTCCCCTCTTCAAACTAGTAAAGTTGCTAATCCCAAATAATACTGGATAATTACTTTTGGTTGGTCTCTGTTGCTGTTTGTTTCTACTCTTGCCTCTCTCCCCTCTTTTGGCTTTTAAGTGGCTGAGTGAAATTTTCATGGTTTTATTTTCACAATGGAAATTATTTGTTGTCTCCTAATGAGCAGAATTGTAAAAGGTAGGTGTGTTAGGTATGAAATTGAACTTCATTCACTCTAAAAGCATTCATTGTGGACCAGGCATTCTTAGTTGTGGAAATGAAAGTGACATTATACTTTCAGGTAGTTCAAAGTGTAATAAGGGAGAAGAAAGAATAAGCAGATAACAACAGAGTGAGATTTATGCTATGATAGAAATATGCACAAGATGCACTGGTTGGTGGCACAAAGGAGAAAGTTACTGCCTCACGGAAGACTGTAATCACCCCTTGGTGTTTCAGTGAAGGATCAGTTCCAGGACACTCCTCACCACACACACACACACACGCATGCACAGCCAGAACTAAGATCCTCAGATGCCCAAGTCCCTTATATAAAATAGTGCAGTATTTGCATATAACCTATGTATAACCTCCCATTTACTTTAAATCGTCTCTAGATTACTTACAATACCTAATACAATGTAAATGCTATGTAAATAGTTGCCTTAGATTGAAAAAGTTCAAGTTTTTCTTTTACAAACTTTCTAGATTTTCCCCCCCCCAAATATTTTTGGTCTGTGGTTGGCTAAATGCACAGATGCAGAACCCATGGATACAGAGGACTGATTTTATTGAGTAGGTGATACTTGAGCTGAGTGGGGAAGGATGAGTTGCAGTTGACTAGATGACAAAGTAGGAAAGATGTTTCCAGGCAGGAGGAACAGGATGAACAGATGCATGGAACCCCCTGTGAGTGATTTCCTACAGTTGTTCCGTTAGTGTTTTCTCTCTGGTTTAGAGGTACAGTTCACCCATTGATTGTAGTAGAGGTGCTTTTGATATAACCCTATATGTTCTAAAGGTGGTCATAGGCTGTGACTTGATCTCCATCAGTGAAAGTGGTGATGAAGACATGCTGGATAAATCCATGGTTATTCTGCAACAATTTTCTGGACCACCTTGGAGCTGCTTGATATAAGCTGGTGTCTTATGTAAGCTTATTGCTTTGGGAAGCTGGGGGCAGGTAGATTCTCCAGTACTTATTTCTCATAAGAAGGAAAAGCAGCAATTTTTGGTCTGAGAAGGTCAGACAATTTTTAGAGTCTGGGACTAAGAAGGACTTACCTCAGGCCTGGGTCAGACTTTGTTTTGTAGACTTGGTTCACTGAATGCCTGCAGAAGACTTTTCAGTATATTAAGAAATAGCTATCACAAAGTTAAGTATATTGAAATACTTAACTTTTTCAAGGCCTACACTTTGATCCTGATTTACTCTTACTTCATGCACAGTTCTTTAAGTTGTGTAGTTTTTTAAGCCCATAAAGACTTACATGACATATGAAGGGGGATTGTTCAAAATACAGTTGACTTTCCATATCTGAGGGTTCTGTATCCATGCATTCAGCCAACTTTAGTTCAAAAATATTTGAGGGGAAAAAAATTAAAGATAAGTTCTAAAAAGCAAAACTTGAATTTGCCATGCTATGCAACTATTTACATAACATTTATATAATATTCAAAGTATTTACATAATATTTACATTGTATTAGATATGATAAGTAATCTAGAGATAATTAAAGTGTATGGGAGCATGTAGGCAGGTTGTATGCAAATACTTTGCCATTTTATTTAAGGTACAATACTTGGGCAGCCATAGATTTTGGCATTGGGAGAGGAGGGGGAGGGGATGGTCCTGGAACCAGTCCCCTAGGATACTGCTGTCATAAATCTACAAAAAAAATAATAGTCTAACAGAAGTGGGAACAAAAAAGCAAGAGTTGAGCCAAATATATTATCACACTGTCAAATAAGGAATATTTAGTACAACGGTCTTAAATCATTAGAGGAAAGTTTCTGTATTCAAGGATGTTTTAAGAAGTTGGCGAATTACATGAACATTTTGGACATATTTATTTGAAATGCTTAAACCATATCTTGACACCTGAAGATGAGAGCTTTAGTTACGTGAACATTCTATTTTACATAAGGGAATACTTCATTATTTGATAATACCAGATAATGAAAAATTACTGAGCTTTCATCTTGCTAGTATAAGAAAATCCTTGCATTCAGTAGCCTTCTATATGATCAAAATTTTGCCCCAAATTGACTATGATGTGAGTTTTTTCACAGTTAATAGAAATTATGTTCAGAATGTTCATTAAGTGATGATAGAAATCCCAGGGGAAACAAAGTGTTAGTAATTGGGTAGAGATGATTGCTATAAATTAATAAAGGAAATTGAGAGATTTATTAGTGCTTTTGAATCCAAACTGGGAATATTCTGAAAATTAAAACTGATATAGCAGTTACATAGTTGAATGAGTAATCTGAGTCATTAAAAATAATAAATCATTTTATACTAAAGGCTATGGTTGTAAAAAATATTTGAAATCTACTCAGAACATTCTTCATAGAATTATTCCATCAGGATAGATATTGGAAGAATGCAAAAGTGTTATATAGTTAGAAAGGTTATCACTTCGTGAAATACTTCAGATTATACTGAATAGAAAACAGATCTTTCCTATAAGGAGAAATCCTGCAAATAGCTGGCATGTTATTATCTACTCAGTAGTCTACACTTCTTTTTTGTTTGTAATTTCTATAATCCTTTCTTTTCCTGATAAAGAGCATTAGATACTATTGATATTTTTCAAATTAACTCAGTTGGTCTTAATGTTTCAGCAGTGTGTTTAAATTTTAAATTGGAAAGTTTAAAAGTTGTCCCTTAATAATTCTGAGGCATTAACTGCATGTTCTAATACTACAGTAATATAGTAAGCTGCTTCACTTACCCTGAAAGAGCCCTCATACCAAAATACTACCAAGGGAAAAATGCAAAACCTAATTGAGCTCAAGTGTCAAAGAAATTTGAGTTAATAAAGCTAATCCTTCAGTCATACAGATGTCTGCCCTTGGTTTAGGTTTCTGTTTCTACTGAGGCAGGGTTTTTTCTCAGATTTCTTGCCTTTCTGTGTTGCCTGATTTGAAATTGTAGTTCATGAATTCTGTGTTGTGAAGAACTCACCCAGTTGTTCAGGCATTTTCTAAGAAGAAACACCAGTTGAAGAACAACCACTCTCCCAACTATTTCCAGCTTCTTCATTCTACAGATAAGAAACTAAGGCCTGGAGAGATTGAATAACTTGTACATGGTCACAGCTAGTACATGGCACAGCAGAACCAAAAACATGTCTAGTACTCTTTCCACCATCCTATAGCAGTTTATGAGATAGACTGAAAAAGAATAGAAAAAGGGAATTCTATACTGTATTTAGATTGCATTCATGACCCCATTCAGCCCATGAGAATGGAAGATAGCACAGCTGAAAGAAATAGAACTCACCTATGAGACTCCTTGATTGCCATTTAAACTTCCATAGACTTTGTTGTAATTAGGCCTTTTACTTAATTGTAAATACCTGATTCAGAAATAATTTGAGTTATCTTGAAATTAATTGATATCATAGTTAACCTTATTTTTCTATTGAAGTCATTCTTATATTTTGTAAGCTTGGAATCATTTGTTTAACTTTAATTACATATTGTGTAAGACTGCTTAACAGTCTTTGTCCTAACACTTCCTAGAAATTGTTTCATAGTGTTTATGATGTGTAATTTATTTGAATGGATTTGTGGTTTCCCCTCTGTCCTCTCAATGAAAACTCCTAGTTTTTCTGTGTATTATGCTATTTTCCCTCATAGCAGAATTTTTTTTTCTAGTAACCAATAGCCAAAGTTAGATATCTTGACAGTTTTTCTTAGATCAAGGCTTTAAAAATGTTTTGGAAGGATAAAAAACACTGCTTAATTTAAAAGAAGCGAACATTTATCATAGGAATCTCTGTGAAATCAGCAGTGTGAGTCAAGACAAATCCTTTTATTTTCCTCAACAGTAGCTGTGTTTGCTCTTCCTCTTTAACCTCAACAGTTGCCTCAGTTCTCATTTTTGGCAGTGTAGATACAGGAAATACAGGCCCCCTTTTTAATTTAATTGCAGTAAAAGTAAATTCCATAGGAAATATCTAGTTGATTTTTGACTTGAATTACTATGATCTACAATATAAGGGTCAATTAATTCATTAGAAAGTTTTACTGTATGAATGTAAATGGCCAATACATTAATGTATGGCCAATTTCGATGGTGCATACAAAAATGTAATCAATGAATTTCTCTTTGACATTTTAAACAACTATCTTTTTAGGAAGCAGTAGAAAATAAAATCAGAAAAGAGAATGAAAGTGGTCACTTTTTTGGTATGTTAATAGACTGGAAAACTGTGGCCTACCTGTTGGTGTGGAGCTGGGTTAACATACTATATGTGTAGAATCAAGTTCTGGGAGGGTTCCTTCTTGGCCCGGGACTGGTGGCATGTCCAGACCTGTTCAGTTGTTTTTATGGACATTTGTTGCTTTGTTGATGTAACTCAAGGGTTTCTAAGTTTTTTGTTTTTGGATTTTTTTATTCTTAGGTATGGAGAGAAAAATAATGCATTTATTGTTGCCAGCTTTGAAAATGAGGATGAGAACAAGGATGAGATTTCCAAGAAAGTTACCAGGGCCCTTGATAAGGTTACCTCTGATTATCATTCAGGATCCTCTTCTTCAGATGAAGAAACATGTAAGGAAGTGGAAGTGAAACCGAATTCTGTGGCTGCGACCCCCAGCCCTGTATACCAGGTAACCATGAAGTGGCTCCTGGGTAGTCCTGCTCATATTGCCCAGGGTTTCTGACTTGAGATTTTAGATCACAGTTCTTGCCTTTCCACACTAAGGGGAAGCCGTTTCATCTGAGATGAGAATAGGCATCCTGAGTCATTTTATCAAAGGTCTGCTTTACTAGTCAATAAGTAGGATAAATATATTTCAAAAAGAATAGGAAAAATCATGGAAATAAAACATTCCTCATGTTTTAAAATCCTTAGTGCTTTCAGAAACAGCCACTTTTTTTTTCTTTTTTCTTTTTTGGTAGCCTTTAACACTTCCAATTTGTAACTCTAGGTTTAACTTTCATGTTTCTCCCTCCCTGTGGTTAAAGAGAAACCTCAATACATTTTTCTTTAGTTAATTTTTCATTCAAGCTGAAACAATATCTTTCGTTGCCTTAACATGTAAAGAATCATATAGCAAGCATGAGGGCTTCCCTGCTGGTTCAGTTGGTAAAGAATCTGCCTGCAATGCAGGAGACCCAGATTCGATCCCTGGGTTGGAAATATCCCCTGGAAAAGGGAATGGCAACCCACTCCAGTATTCTTGCCTAGAGAATTATATGGACAGAGGATCCTGGCAGGCCACGGTCTATGTGGTCACAAAGAGTGGGACACAACTGAGCAACTAACACATAGCAGTCATGCATGTACTTTGTTCACTTATTTATTACTTATACCCCACATACCAAAGAACATTATAGTTTGAAAAATTCTTAACAACAGTACTTTTCAACAGGAAATATATTTTCAAGTAAAAGAAATGAAAAATCTTTTGAGTTGAGCCTTATTCTGTACATGTACTTTTTCTGATTTTGAGTCTATTTTTAAATATACCTGTTTTTATTAAGTTGGTCTTAATTAGACATAATTAAACATAACAAGTTTCTGGTAGGGTTTGATTTGGCCTAAAATGAGAATTTAGACCTTAATGAGTAAGAAATAAAAGTATCATGAGTATTAGAAACTGAACCTTTAAAAAATTAACTTGAAACAGTATGTGCGTCCATGCTGAGTCACTTCAGTTGTGTCCAACTCTGCAACCCTATGAACTGTAGCCCACCAGGCTCCTCTGTCCTTGGGATTCTCCAGGCAAGAATATTAGAGGGGTTGCCATGCCCTTTTTCAGGTACTCTTGCCAACCCAGGGATTGTATCTACATCTCTTTACATCTCCTACACTGGCAGACAGATTCTTTACCATTAGCGTCAACCTGCAAAAGCCAGAGTATAACAGTGACATGTCCTCCTCTTCCCCAACCACCAGTCCTGTGCCCTTGCATGAAGGTGTTTATGACCAGTTATTTTTGTATCCTTCCCAAGAGAGTCCCTATAAACATAATATTTGTATTTCAGGGGTCATTTTAAGACCACTGACATAAATATTTTGGACTTTTTTCCCCCTCTGATACATTATATACTACAAATTACCATTGTTAAATTACCTGCAATTCATTGAGATGTGTGTTAATTTTATCTCAGAAGTTTATTTGTTGTTACTCAGTAAAGCAAGAATATGAATCCCAAATTAATGCTACTAATTTTTACAAGTAAATTGACCTTTAATTTTTAGATTTTCTTTTAAAATTAAATTGTACTTGTTTCCCCCCTTTTTGAAAGACTACTGGGATAAAATTCTAACAGAAAAGCATAGAAATTGAAGTGTCTTTTATATGCTTTTAAAATAAAACAGTTCTTCTTGACATTACATTCACTTACAAAACATTTCATTATGGAGAAGCATAGGTCAGCTCTTAACAGTCATTGTGTAGAAAGTTGGAGCAGATGGTCCACTTTTAAGATCTTTTTTACCTGTCCCATTTTTTTCATCTTGAATCTGGCTTTACCAAGAAGAACCTTAAAAAAAGAGGTTATCAAAGTACAGACAAAATAATTTCTAGCTTGGGGTTCTTTGTTCTCTGATAGGGGTCTGTGTTTTCTGAAAGGACCCTCGAAAGATAATTCTCCACTAAGAATGAAGATTGTGTAATTTCTCCCCAAATTGGTCTACAGATTCACCTTGCTATCAAAATCCCAAAAGGCTTATTTCTAGATAAAATTCAAAGAAAGGAGAATCAAGTCAGAGATCTCACACTAATATCAAGTCATTATGTTTATCAAGACAGTGTGTTAATATTTTGTTGTTGTTTAGTTGCCAAGTTGTGTCCGACTCTTGTGACCCCATGGACTGTGCTCCGCCAGGCTCCACTGTTGATGGGATTTCCCAGGCAAGAATAGTGGAGTGGGTTATGATTTCCTTCTCCAGGGCATCTTCCTGACCCAGGAATCAACCCACCCTCCTACACTGGCAGGGAAATTCTTTACCACTGAACCACTAGGGAATCCCTGTGGTAATGGTTTAAAGATAAACAAATATACTATTGGAACAGATAGTAGACTTCTATATGTACAAAATTTTTTTTAATAGGCCAAAGCAATTCAGTGGGGAAAGTCTATAAGAACTGGTAGGGAAATGATTGGATAATTCATTTATTTATTATTTTTTGATAATTCATTTATTTTTTTAAAAGTGACCCTAACTGCTACCTGATACCATACATTAAAAAAAAAACTAATTTTAAATGGGTCACAGGCCTAAACGTAAGTGCTAAATCTCTGACACTTAGAAGAAAACAGGGTGATACCTTTATTATTTAGGATAGGCAAAGATTTATTCCAAAAATGTTAATAAATTTGACCTCATCAAAATTAAAAATCTTCGCCCATCCAAAGAAACCGTAAAGAAAATGGGCAGAAATATAGGCTGGGACAAAATATTCTCAATACATGTATTTGTCAAAGGACTTGTTTTCAGAATATACTTTTAAAAATCAGTCCTATAAATCAACAATAAAAGACAAATGATCGAAGTAATGACAGTGGATATAAGATGTGAAAAAACACTTGTACAAAAGAAGTTATATAAATGGCCAGTAACCAAATGAAAAAGGTGCTCAACCTTATTTGTTATCAGGTAATTGTAAATTTAAGCCAGAGTGAAACACTACTTTCAGAATGGCTAAAATTAAAACATCTGACTGTACCAAGTGCTGACAAGGATGTGAAGAAGCTGGATTCATAAACTGTTGATGGAAGTGTAAAATGGTACAACCACTTTGAAAACTGCTTGGCACTTAAATATGCATCTGCCCTATAACCCAACAGTTCCACTCCTAAGTATTTAACAAGAGAAATGAAAAGAACCATATCTACAAAGCCTGTTACTAGAATGTTTGTAACAGCTTTTTTAATATAACAGTAAAAAAAAAAAAATCTATTAACAAGTGAATAGGGGAAGATAGTCATATATTCATTCATACAGTAGGATAATAGCAATAAAACAGATTTAATAATAGACACAGTACGGAAGGACCTAAAAAACATTCTGTTGAGCAAAAGAATTTTGCCAGGGAATTCTTTGGTGGTCCAGTGGTTAAGGACTCTTGTTTTCACTGCCAGGGGCACAAGTTTGATTCCTGGTTGGGAAACTAAGATCCCATAAGTCATGTGTTACAACCCCCCGAAAAATATTGCTCGACACAAAAGAATATATGTCTTCCATTTATATGATGTTCACAAACAGGGAGAACTCAGTCTGTGATAGAAATTTGAACAGTGGTTGCTTGTGGGAACCACTGTTCCAGAATTGTGTCTTAATTTCTGAGTTTTAAAAGCTTACCAGCACCCCAATATAGAAAGAAATGAAAACATTCCACTTCACTATTGTAGTATAGGTGGTCGATTATTAGTTGGAACTCTTAATAAATTTTTTCATTTCCCCATTATTGTAGGTAATCAAGAATTAACTGTACATGTTAAGGTTATTCACTGCAGCATTGTTTTGTTTGCTTTTTGTGCATTGTTTTTTTAAAAGACTGAAAGCAGCCGAAATGTCTTATCAAGATACCACTTAATTTAGTTACGGCATAGTCATTGCATTACTTACTGTCTAGCTGTAGTTTGACGAAAAAAGTCATTATATATTGATATGAATGTCTCTGATATGTATTTATTAAGTGTAGAAGCAGTATGCAGAATTGTGGATATTTAGTGTGTGTATAGATGTACACACAAGTATATTCATAGAATATCTCTAAAGGTAATCAGAACATTGATTAGTGTCTGCTGCCTCTGAGAGGGTAGCTGGTAATCAGCTAAAGAGAGACTTTTTTTCCCACTATATACAACATCGTGCCTTTTGAATTTTCTATCCTGAATGTAGTGCTGATATACAGAATAAAAATTTTTTAATCCCTATGCTAAGAGCAGATTAGAAATCAGAGAACTCTGAAACTCATAGTCACAGGGTATAGTATTCTGAGCAGAGAGGTCCAAAACTGCTGAAAACATTTTGCATAATGTGAACTTGATGTCCCACTTGACTTACAGGATAATCTAAGACTTGTTCCAAAATGCTAAACTGGCTACATTAGAATCACCTGCAGAGTGTCATCAAATACCTGGCAGCTTCTCTTCCTAAAATTTTGTTAATATTGTTCAATAGAACAGGACTAGGGCATGACATTTTTGTGTTTAAAAGCTTCATAGTTGATTCTTTAGCCAGTTTTGGACACCAGTGGTCTTAAACATGATGTGTCCTTATAGGCCTCTACTCATTCTTTGTTTTCATCTTTTCTGGTTGATATAGCCAGAGAATACCTGGTTTTCGAGGGGTGTGTTTGAGTTTATTAATTTTCGTTCATTTGAAAAACACTGATTTATTATATTTGAAGTTTTTAACATATTTAGACTTGACTGTAGGGAATGTCCCTACATTCTTTGGGTTGTGGGTGAGTGGGTTTGTTTTTTAAATGGTAAACCATTTTCTTTTCCCTACAGATTTCAGAATTGATATTCCCACCTCTTCCAATGTGGCACCCGTTGCCCAGAAAAAAGCCAATGATGTATCGAGGGAATGGCAATCAAAGTCACTACCCTCCTCCCATTCCATTTGGTTATCCAAATCAGGGACGGAAGAATAAACCATATCGCCCAATTCCAGTAACATGGGTACCTCCTCCTGGAATGCATTGTGACCGCAATCACTGGATTAATCCTCACATGTTAGCACCTCACTAGCTGCTTTTGTCTGTTGGTGTCATGTTGAGAGAAGGTAGAATAAGCCTGACTACATATTAAAAGTTCATACTTAAAGTAGTAAAGTTAGATGGGCTAAACCATCAAACTTATTTTTATAGAGAAGTTATTAAGAATAATCTTTTCTTAAAAATATATATGCACTTTAGATATATTGATATAGTTTGAGAAACTTTATAAAAGTTAGTCAAGTGCCTGAGTTTTTAATATTAAACTTGAGTATTTATATATTGTGCATCAGCTCTGTTGCTTATGAGGATACTGTAGGAGTGGATGATCTGTTCTAGCACCTTTGAGCATTTACTTTATGGAAAGTATGTAAGTTATTTATATACATGGAAATCTATTTTATGTCGTTGTTTAGAAGAATTGCATAAAATCATGTAGTTGCAAATAAAAAGTAGTTTGAGGCATGACAATGTGTGCTTCTGTTCTGTGCATAAACAGGGAAGAAGAGCTAAAGGGATATCTCACTGTAGTGTGTTTAATTATTTAGCAAAGAAAAAGCAATGTAGCAATTTCCATTTTTCTTTAAAAAATTAATTTTTTATTAACCATAACTTTCCCAAAGGCTATAGTAGCAAGTGATTCATATAAAAAGTCTAAAATTTGTTAGTAGTAGCTAATTGAAAATATAAATATAGTGAAACATCTTTCAGTCATCAAAGTCACTATACATAGGATTTTCTTAGCCTAGAATTTGGCCTGTACAAATGTTGATAAGACATCTGACTTATATGCCTAGTGCCATTGCATAAAGCAGAAATGTTCTTGTAGATGCTCTGAACTCTGCCTTGTGCTTTTTTTCTTCAACATTTAAAGTCTTTATTAGTGGTCTTAAATAAAGTCAAACAGTACAGTACTTCAGATTCTTCAGTGGCCCTTCATACTTATACCACTGTAGTGCCATCAGTCTTGTAAGTGTACTTGAACTACAAAAACAAAAAGAGATACAAAGATTTGGATTTTTAAAAAAAATTTTTATTTTTTTCCCGAAGGTATATTTTAAAAAACTAAGATCATTACACTTCCTCATTATCCACATCTTTAAATTTCTGGTCCTAAATTATTTGATCAGAAAAATCACCACTTGGTAATAAACATTGGATGTCCTTGGCTGTTCCAGATATTCCTGTTGCCTGGTGATAAATTTTGTTGAGTATAGACTACCAGAAAAGTGCACAAATGATAAAGATACATAGCTCTCAGGGTATGTGGAATTCAGAATGTCTGCAATTTCAACAGAAAATTTAACTTTTAAACCTTAGAGACTTCTGGTTTTAATGTTATTGTACTCTTTAATAGTGTTTGTTAATTGCTGAGTCGTGTCCAACTCTTGGCGACACCATGGACTGTAGCCCGCCAGGTTCCTCAATCCATGGAATACTCCAGACAGGAATACTGGAATGGGTTGCCGCGCCCTTCTCCAGGGTATCTCAGACCCGGGGACTGAACAGAGTTTTTACTGTCTGGGGAAGCAAGAAGCCATATGCAATTTTTAACATACTTCTAAACCACAGTATCTACTTTTTTTCTGAAATATATAGTGAATGCTTATTCAAACATTGATATTTAAGGAGCAGAAAGAAAAGAATGCAGGTAGGAATGAGAGTAGTGCAAAGAAGAGTGTCTCAGGAAGGCAGAAATTTTGAAAATCATGAGCAGGAGCCAATAGTGACAAATTATAAAATGGCTGACAATTACTGAACACTTGCTTTTTGGTGGACACTTCCTAAGAGTTTATATATATATATATACACACACACATGCAAATATATATATACATATAAACTAATCTTAAAAGAATCACATAAGGTGGTTTTTAGTGTAAAGTGAAGAAAAGCCTTTTCATGAGGGTGAAAAAGGAGATTGAAAAAGCTGGCTTGAAACTCAACATTAAAAAAATCAGCATGGCATCCATTTCTATCGCTTCATGACAAGTAGAAGGGGACAAAGTGGAAGCAGTGACAAGGTTTATTTTCTTGGGCTGCAAAATCACTGCAGATGGGGGCTGCAAAATCACTGCAGATGGTGACTGCAACCATGATATCAAAACACTTGCTCCTTGGAAGAAAAGCTATGACAAACCTTGACAGCATATTAAAAAGCAGAGACATCACTTTACTGACAAAGGTCTGTGGAGTCAAAGCTGTGGTTTTTCCAGTGGTCATGTTTGGATGTGAGAGTTGGGCTGTAAAGAAAGCTGAGTGCTGACAACACTTTCGAATTGTGCTGGAGAAGATGAGCCCCTTGAACAGCACAGAGATCAAACCAGTCAGTTCTAAAGGAAATCAACCCTGAATATTCATTAGAAGAATTGAAGCTGAAGCTCCAATCATTTGGCCACCTGATGTGAAGAGCCAACTCATTGGAAAAGACCCTGATGCTGAGCAAGATTGAAAGGAAGGGGGCGGTGGAGGATGAGATTGTTAGATCGTCACCGACTCGATGGATATGAATTTGAGCAAACTCTGGGAGATGGTGGAGGACAGAGGAGCCTGAACTTAGTAGAACTTAATAGGTTTATTATCATGGAATGAAATAAGATGATTAATATAAGGTGCTCCAATACATGGCAAATATCCAGTGCTCAATAAATTTTATTATGTTTACATAAGATGTATGAAAGGTGAGAACAGGTATAAAAAGTGAGGACAATAGAACCCATCTAGATTTATCACAGGATAATGTTCACCATTATAGTTCATACATATGCATACATCTATGAAGCATTTCATCATGTAATTCCATTTGACAGGTACTTAAGTGCTTTCCATTTGATGATATGTGTGTGTAGTATTATCCTCATCTTACTAGAAGACAATCTTGAGTATTCAAGTTAAGTCAGGTGACCTAAACTAGTAGGTCTTCAAACCAGGGCAGTATGACTCCAGCACACATGCTTTTAAGAGCAAGATAGAGGGTTGGAAAGAGGCAAAACGGTTTATAATAGTTACCCTTAAACTGTTGATAATAGTGTGTAAGCATTATTATTATTTTTGTTTGTTTTAGAAAGCAACAAAATAGAAGGTGGTGGTTTAGTCACTAGGTTGTGTCCAACTCTGCGACTCCATGGACTGTATAGCCTGCCAGGCTTCTCTGTCCATGGGATTTTCCAGGCAAGAATACTGGAATGGGTTGACATTTCCTTCTCCAGGGCATCTTCCCAATCTAGGGGTTGAACCCAGGTCTTCTGCACTGCAGGCAGATTCTTTACCAGCTGAAGTGAAGTGAAGTGAAAGTGGCTCAGTCGTGTCTGACTCTTTGCAACCCCATGGACTATACAGTCCCTGGAATTCTCTAGGCCAGAATACTGGAGTGGGTAGCCTTTTCCCTTCTCCAGGGGATCTCCCTAACCCAGGTGGATCTTCACCAGCTGAGCCACAAGGGAAGCCCAAGAATACTGGAGTGGGTAGCCTATCCCTTTTCCAACGGATCTTCCTGACCCAGGAATCGAACCAGGCAGGCTCTCCTGCATCACAGGCGGATTGTCTACCAACTGAGCTATCAGGGAAGCCCCTTACCGACTGAGCTATGGCATTATTCTCTTAGTTTAGACTGGATTTCAATGAAAAAGAAAAATCACCTTATAAAAATTATTGGCCACAAGAGGGCATCAGATGTTCTTTTTCCAACTTCCAAACTAAAGGTTGTGACTGTAAATAATCTCCCTTCTCCAAGGAAAAGTATTTGTGGTTATAGTTTAAATCACTGTTTTTCCTAGACATCTGCATACAGAAATTGCTACTTGTAATGGAGAATGTTAAGTATGCCAAAGTTATTACATACATTGCTTTACTGGAATCATTTTTGTTAATTAAAAAAGTATAGGTCATTTAGGAAAATAAAAGTACCTAAAAGCACAAAGAAAGAGATCATCAAAATTAACTATAATCTTTCCAGCTGAGATAACTATTTTATCTAGCAAATTATTTTATCTAGTAGCTGAGTTACTTTTAGCGGATGGGGATATTTAAGAGGGAGCTTTTACTTTATAGACTTCTGTTCTGTTGTTATGAAATATACTCATTTTATGGTCTCACAATTTGAAAATATGGAACATTTTCTTATGTCATTGATTTTTTTCCTAAAACATGATTTTTAATATTTTCATGGAATTCATATTTATGTACCCTAATTGATTTAACCAGTCTTTATCATTAGCTACTGATCTCTTTAGGAAATTTTTTTAGCCACTTTATTTAAATATATATCTCCTTTGTTGGAGGTGGTTGGGGGAGGAAGGTATTCCTTTGAAGTCCAGAAATAAATAAGCAAATTATTTTAGAGTTGCCAGTTTAATTTATATACAGAAAGTCTATAGATGATAAATTTCTTAAGAGTCAAGATAATAAGCTGTAAAATAGGACTATTTTACTAAATTCAATGAAAAAAAAGTTTTATTTTTGAATCTTATTGATCATTCATCAAACACATATAAAGACATGAAATAAAATTTACTGATTAAAAATAAAAGTATTTAAAACTTATAAACTTTGTCTAAAGTGACTGGAACATAACAAATATAAACTTACATTTTTTCACCTGAGTTAAAGTGAAATCTGATTATTTCATGTCTCCTAATATTGCCATTGTTAATAAGAGACCATATTTAAAATCAGATATTGATAGCTAATAAGGTCAAATTATTTCATAAATAATTCTGAAAAAACTGCTTGTGGATGCTTGATAGTCACTGTGAAATCCCGAAAGGAATACACAAAAAACTAAAATCCAAGCTCTCTTACAGGGATTTGGCATGCAGATTTACTGTAAATTACCCTCCCTAGCATGATTAGGAGTGCTAATCAAAAAGTTTAGGTGGGAAACCATTACAAATATCTATCCATTAAACATTTTAAATGTTTAAAATGTGTCAATATACAGTCAGTTGTCTAATATCAGGACTTCCCTGGTGGTCCAGTGGTTGAGAATCTGCCTTGCAATTCAGGGGAAGAGGATTTGATCCCTAGTTGGGGAACTAAGATCTCATATGCACGCCACAACTAAACCGGTGCACAACAATTAGAGAAGCCCACACAGCCAAAAAAGTAGAATTAGGAGACCTGCATTTCATTTCTATTTGCTTTGGTAAATCCAAACCTTTCTGAATCTTGATTTTTTTCATAAAATGATGTTTGTTGTTATTTAGTCGGTAAGTCGTGTCCAATTCCTTGTGACCCCATGCATGGACTGTAGCCCACCAGGCTCCTCTGTCCATGGAATCTTCCAGGCAAGAATACTGGACCGAGTTGGCATTTCCTATTCCAGGGGATCTTCCGGACCCAGAGATTGCACCTGAGTCTCCTGCATTGTCAGGTGGATTCTTTACCACTGAGCCACCAGGGAAGCCCTCATAAAATGATGCTGAATTAGATAACATAGCCCAAGGATATCCTGGGGGTTGTTTGGCTTTTACCAAATTTAACTGCTATGTGAATTTTCTTCACTTAACTATATTACAAATCTTTTGCCCATAATATTGTGAAAATTGCTACAAAATCATACACATAAAAAATCAAACCTACAAAAACATGTGTTCATCAAGTTCTCTTGGCTACCATCCAGTGTCTTGGATGTAACAGATTGTATCTTTAAGTTGGCAAGGCAGAGATTACATTTCCTTTCATGTAATTATCTTACTTTGTGTTCTCTTGTTTCTGTGAACTTATAAATCCTCTTCCCCTTATCCGGAGGTCAAAAGCCTGGTGGAGACTGAATGATGGAGGGCTGACTGTCCACAAGGTTTCAAATCACTGGCACAGTAGTCCTCCGCATGGTGTCACTTCCCACGGTTTCACTTACTTGCAGTCAACCATGGTCCAAACATGTTTTCATTTAATATTACTGTTATGAAGAAACAATTCACAAGTTTTAAATGGCACACTGTTCTGGGCAGTGTGATGAAATATTGCACCATGCTGTTTGTCCTGCCCGGAACATGAAGCATAGTTTTGTCCCGTGTATCCCACCTGCTAGTCATTTAGTGACCCTCTCAGTCATCAGATGGACATTCGTGTCCCGGTAACCCCTTATGTTACGTAATCATGGCTCTAAAGTGCAAGTGTAGTGATGCTGGTAATTGTAATATGCCCAAGAAAAGCCATAAAGTGCTTCCTTTAAGTGAAAACGTAAAACTTTACTTAGTAAGAAAAAACTGCTGAGGTTGCTAACATCTACAGGATGAATAAATCTTTCATCCGTAAATTGTGAAGAAGGAAAAAAAAAATCTGTGCTGGTTTTGCTGTCACACTTCAAACTGCCGAGCTATAGCCACTGAGAGGGGCAGGTATTTAATTAAATGGAAAAGGCATTAAATTTGTACAATAAGATTTTTGAAAGGGATTACATTCACATAAATTTTATTATAGCATAGTTATAATTGTTCTACTTTATTATTAGTTATTAATCTCTTACTATGCCTATTTATAAATGAAACAGTAACACAGGTATGTATGTGTAGGAAAAACACAGTAAACATAGGGTTCAGTATTATCTGCAGATTCAGGTGTCCAAGGAGGGTCTTGAACTGTATGCCCCAGGGGTAAGGGGGGACTACTGGATCTTCACCATCACAGTCTCCTCTCAGAACTGCGAGGTCACTCTACTGTTCTCCAGAAATGTTCTCACTGTTGACAGTTCTGGGACTCCATGAGGAAAAATGTCTTACTTAGCAACATAAAAAGAACACAGTGCCAGTAGCCAGTGTGACGGCTGACCTAACACGTGACCAACACATCTTTTTCAAGTGCAAGATAACTCATTTTCACCATTAGTAGTTTGTGCTGATTCCATAAAACTGCTCTGGGCAAAAACTCCAGAAACTTGAAGAAACCAAGGATAAATGATGAAGAAATACACAGTGATGGGTATACTGTGGCAATGAATTGATATGAACATAGTCAGAACTGCTCCAATTATCAACAAAGTTTGAGTGCACGTGCTTAATCGGTCAGGGGTGTCTAACTCTTTGTGATACCATGGTCTGTAGCCCACCAGGTTCCTCTGTCCCTGGGATTTTCCAGGCAAGAATACTGGAGTGGGTTGCCATTTCCTACTTCATCAACAAAGTTTAACTGAGAATCTACTATGCGTTGATCATTTAGATGTAAACATGATCTGTCTTTGAGAAGTGTGACATCTGCTTACAGAGAGGAGACAGACAGGTGAAGACAGGGGACCCTCAGTTTCCTTAGAGGGTACAATCGCAAGAAGGAAAAAATTAGGAGGAGAGCTTAGAAAGGATTGGGATTACATGGTCAGAAAAGGATAAGACCATATGCAGAATGGAAGAAAAAGGGTAACCTGGTAAAAGGGGAAAAAAAAGTGCATTTCATATCACAAAGGGCTATTTTTTATAATATTTAAGAGCTCCAGCTTAGACGGTAAAGAATCTGACTGTGATGTGGGAGACTTGGGTTCCATCCCTGGGTTGGGAAGATCCCCTGGAGAAGTGAATGGCAACCCACTCTAGTATTCTTGCCTGGAGAATCCCATGGACAGAAGAGCCTGGTGGGCTACAGTCCCTGGGGTTGCTAAAGAGTTGGACATGACTGAGTGACTAACACACACAACACACACACCAAATGAGCAGAATTGTAATAAAAAAGAAACATGGGCAAAGCATATGAACATAGTTCTCAAAACCACAAATGGTTTTTAAACATAGGAAAAGACGCTCAATTAACCAAACAGAAATAGAAATTTAAGCCATGACAAAATTTCCTTCTCAGAGATAAGGAAAGATAAAAAATGTTGGAGAAGAGTATTGGTGAGGAACTGGAGAGAGATAAGTTAAGCACTCTTATCTGTTGCAAGCATAAGCTGCTACACTAATTAAAGAAGATATTGTAATAACAGCTTATCAAAATAGGCTTTACTCAGTACCTCTCCCTTCTAGAAGTTTAAAGATATATTTGCACATATGAAAACTGATATATATACAAATACTACATATAATTTTACTCATTGTGTCAAAAAGATGGGATCAACTTAAGTGGCCAGTTGGAGACTGGTTAAGTAAGTTATAGTGAGCACTCTGAAGTAATATTATACAGTTATGAAAATAAGATTGTTTTAGATATATAAATGATAGATAATAGATAAATGTAGGATGGTCTGAGAGGATTTGTTAAATTAAAAAAATAAGTGTGCATAAAACATTTTAAAAAAACACATATGTGGGGCTTCCTTGGTGACTCAGTACTAAAGGTCAGCCTACAATGCAGAAGACCTGGGTTTGATCCCTGGGTCTGGAAGATCCCCTGGAGAAGGAAATGACAACACACTCCAGTATTCTTGCCTGGAGAATTTCAGGGACAGAGGAGCCTGGCAGGCTTCAGTTCACGGGGTCCGAAAGAGCTGGACACAACTAAGCAACTGAACACACAATATACATGTACATATATGGAAGCGTAAGCATAGAGTAAATGTTGAAGTGGAGAGCTAGATGTGAAAGTTTAAAGGTAGGCAGAGTGTGGACTTTAAGTCAGATGTTGTCCAGGAAAGCTTTCGAGCAAGGGAGTGCACTGAAGTGTTTTAAGATTAGCTTTGAATCGGATTCTTTTAATCAACTTTTGTCTGAACAAAGGTAACTATAGAGGAATGGTCATCTACTTGCTTCTAATATCAGATAGATTATTTCTATCTAAAGCAGCCAAAATTCATTGGAAGGACTTATGCTGAAGCTCCAGTATTTTGGCCACCTGATGCAAAGAGCCAGCTCATTAGAAAAGACTGTGATGCTGGGAAAGATCGAGGGCAAAAGTAGGGCAAAGACAGAGGATGAGATGGTTGGATGCCATCACCAACTCGGTGGATATGAGTTTGAGCAAGCTCCAGGAGTTGGTGAAGGACAGGGAAGCCTGGTGTGCTGCAGTCCATGGGGTTGCAAAGAGTCAGACACGACTTGGTGACTGAGCAACAATCACCTCTTCAGGTCTTCCTGAGGTTAGATGCTTCCAGTTCTCTCCAAGCAAGCAGTAAATGAATGGAAAAGGATATTTCTTTTTATAAAAGCAACAGAGCTGAAACTAATCATATAAGCACACTTTCACTGAATACTTAATTTTAGTCAGCTCTAGTACCAGATGCTAAACAGGCCAGGCATAACACACTCATGGTCGAAACCGCATCTGCTCTCTCGGGACTATCTGGGGTCCCTTTTCTGTGTGTGTTAGCCTCTTCCCTCTCCCATTCCTCAGCCAAAACTTCCTAATTTCATCTCTTCCCTCAGTCTTCTTAACACCTAGCCACCCTCACCCCACCCTCCCAGAGTATGACCTCACCTTTACTTCCTGGCGAAAAGTGAGATCTAATTATATTCCATCCACAGTCACAATCCGATTAAATCTGCTCCCAACCTCACTGACTTTCCCCCTCAATCTCAGGAGAAGACGTTCTCTTTGATCTGGTCAACTCAATCCTACCCACATTCTGTTTTGACCCCTTCCTCTTTCCAGACTCCTTTTCCACAGCCTCACAAAGTAGCTAACCTTTACCCAACTCTAGTTACTGTTCCCTCTGCCTGCCTCCTTCCCTTCGTGGCCAAGAATACTGAAAGAAGAGTCTAACATAGCTTTCAAATTGCATCTTATGAATCAGACATCTCAAGAGCTGGTGGGGATATCCTGGGAAGACAAACAAGAACCGTTTCGACTCTGTAGGATTTAATCTGAGTGGGGCATGTTTTGAATGTTAACTATGTTTCTAGATCCTCTTCAGCTCTCATCCATGCTTCAACCCCACACAACTAAGGGTTGGGACACCCATTCCACGAGAACTGGTCCGTCACCATGACTGACTTCATTCCTAGAATGGTTTGTTTCAGTCTGTTGTGCTCCAGAGGGTTGACTTGGGTCCTCTTCTCATCCCACACAACTCTCTCCTGAGTGATTTCACCCCCCCTCCTTTTCTTTTTGTTTTGGCAAATTTAACGTACATATAAGGGATTTGATTTAGGTCATACCTGAATGGTCTAGTGGTTTTCCCCACTTTCTTCAATTTAAGTCTGAATTTGGCAATAAGGAGTTCATGATCTGAGCCAAAGTCAGCTCCCGGTCTTGTTTTTGCTGACTGTATAGAGCTTCTCCATCTTCAGCTGCAAAGGCTATAATCAATCTGATTTCAGTGTTGACCATCTGGTGATGTCTATGTGTAGAGTCTTCTCTTGTGTTGTTGGAAGAGGGTGTTTGCTATGACCAGTGTGTTCTCTTGGCAGAACTCTGTTAGACTTTGCCCTGCTTCATTCTGTACTACAAGGCCAAATTTGCCTGTTACTCCAGGTGTTTCTTGAGTTCCTACTTTTGCATTCCAGTCCCTGATAATGAAAAGGACATCTTTTTTGGGTGTTAGTTCTAGAAGGTCTTGTAGGTCTTCATAGAACTGTTCAGCTTCAGCTTCTTCAGTGTTACTGGTCAGGGCATAGACTTGGATTACCGTGATATTGAATGGTTTGCCTTGGAGACGAACAGAGATCATTCTGTCGTTTTTGAGATTGTATCCAAGTATTGCATTTCAGACTCTTGTTGACTGTGATGGCTACTCCATTTCTTCTAAGGGATTCCTGCCCACAGTAGTAGATATAATGGTCATCTGAGTTAAATTCACCCATTCCAGTCCATCTTATTTTGCTGATTCCTAGAATATCGATGTTCACCCTTGCCATCTCCTGTTTGACCACTTCCAATTTGCCTAGATTCATGGACCTAATGAATCAGGTTCCTATGCAGGTTCCTATGCAATAATGCTCTTTACAGCATCGAATCATTGCTTCTATCACCAGTCCCATCCACAACTGGGTGTTGTTTTTGCTTTGGTTCCATCCCTTTGTTCCCTACTGACCTGGGGAGTTCATCTTTCAATGTCCTATCTTTTTGCCTTTTCATACTGTTCATGGGGTTCTCGAGGCAAGAATACTGAAGTGGTTTGCCATTCCCTTCTCCAGTGGACCACATTCTGTCAGACCTCTCCACCATGACCCGTCCGTCTTGGGTGGCCCCACACGGCCACAATAAACTGTGGAAAATTCTGAAAGAGATGGGAATACCAGACCACCTGACCTGCCTCTTGAGAAACCTGTATGCAGGTCAGGAAGCAACAGTTAGAACTGGACATGGAACAACAGACTGGTTCCAAATAGAAAAAAGAGTATGTCAAGGCTGTAACATTGTCACCCTGCTTATTTAACTTATATGCAGAGTACATCATGAGAAATGCTGGGCTGGAAGAAGCACAAGCTGTAATCAAGATTGCCGGGAGAAATATCAATAACCTCAGATATGCAGATGACACCACCCTTATGGCAGAAGTGAAGAAAAACTAAAGGGCCTCTTGATGGAAGTGAAAGAGGAGAGTGAAAAAGTTGAAAGAGGAGAGTGAAAAAAGCTCAACATCCAGAAAACTAAGATCATGGCATCTGGTCCCATCACTTCATGGCAAATAGATGGGGAAACAGTGGAAACAGTGGCTGACTTTGTTTTTCTGGGCTCCAAAATCACTGTGGATGGTGATTGCAGCCATGAAATTAAAAGACACTTGCTCCTTGGAAGGAAAGTTATGACCAACCTAGACAGCACATTAAAAAGCAGAGACATTACTTTGCCAACAAAGGTCTGTCTGGTCAAGGCTATGGTTTTTTCAGTGGTCATGTATGGATGTGAGAGTTGGACTATAAAGAAAGCTGAGTGCCGAAGAATTGATGCTTTGGGACTGTGGTGTTGGAGAAGACTCTTGAGAGTCCCTTGGACTGCAAGAAGATCCAACCAGTTCATCCTAAAGGAGATGAGTCCTGGGTGTTCATTGGAAGGACTGATGTTGAAGCTGAAACTCCAATGTTTGGCCACTTCATGAGAAGAGCTGACTTATTTGAAAAGACCCTGATGCTGGGAAAGATTGAAGGTGGGAGAAGAAGGGGACGACAGAGGATGAGATGGCTGGATGGCATCACCAACTCAATGGACATGTGTTTGAGTGAACTCCGGGAGTTGGTGATGGACAGAGAGGCCTGGCTGCTGCAGTTCATGGGGTTGCAAAGAGTCAGACACGACTGACTGAACTGAACTGAACGTACATATATATACACCTTTGGCTTAAAACGGCCAGAACTTCACGTTTTCACCTTACCAGGTTCCTCAAATTGTGCTTTGCATTCACAAAAAGAAGCTTGTGAAATAACCTAGTTTAGTTGTATATGAAACAACTAAACAGTACTTTCACTTAAATCCCACAACTTAACTTGCCCTAACCATGCAGTGTTTTAATCCTTGTGCTCTGAAATACCTCAAAGAATGGGGGAGACTCTAGGAATGCAAATCAAATTACATACAACCAAAAAATCAGAAAGAACTTCTAGGTCCAAAAGTAGGGAAAAAAATGAATTATAGGAGATCATCTTAATGAAACATTATGCAGCTATTAAAATGGATATATACATATATATAAACACTTTTAACAACAGTTAAGATAAACAAATATCATACAATATCAAGTAGGAGAAAGAAATCAAATAGAGGATGTTCACTTTAAAAATAATAGGGATATTAAATATACTAGGAGAGAAATAGAACAGAAAGGTCTTTTGTAATGACATCATTTAGGTGAAATTATTTTTCAACTCATTTACTGTTGTTACAATGCTATCTTAGTAAGGAAAGAGTTTTTCAAAATATTCCACCATTCAAGTCAGATGAAATCAAATTTAGAAGGTGTAATGAATTAAACCTATTTTGGAACTGACACTTCTTCACTACTTTTCATACTGGTAAATATTCCTACGTAACACATGGGACAATCCCACGTGTTATAGTCGTACTGTTCATGTACTAGACTTTTCTAGTTCTAGACTTTTCATGTTCTAGACTTTTAGGAATAACCTAAACATAAAGGAAATTTAATTATATGTAAATATATTGGTGCTGCTTTGCATTGAACAGTGTCAGAAAAAGTGAACACAGACATTTCCTTTATTCATGCTGAGTACTACATCACCATGCCTCCATGCACATCAAAGGCAGGGTAATGGCAGATCTTGCTGTCCGATCTATTTTCTAGAGCAAAACGTCTATTGCTGTTTGCATTTACAGTGAGATAACAGGCAAAGACAGAACTGTCTTGGGGAAAGGCATACAGTCACCCAATCCCATAAGATATGAGGCAAATACTGCTATTACAACACAGTAATAATCATAATAATGACAGCAACCAATGCTTACAGAGCACTGATGTGCTATCTTAAGTGCCTCAGATGTACTAACCATTCTCAGAAAAATTCCACAAAGTTGGTCCTGTTATTCTCATTGTAGTGTTAAGGAAAAGGAGAATACAGATAAAGTGTTTTGTCTAAGGTTACCCAGATAGAACCAGGCAAGTTGTCTTTCAAACTCATTTTAGAGTGTTACCCTGTCAAGGCCCCACCCCCACCGCATGCTGCAGTGACTGCCTGTAACACCAAAATGAAATGTATTCAATCAATAGATCCCTGTTGGGTACTTTTCTCTCCTACTAAAGCAGCAATCCCCTAAAAAATAAAAATCCAAAATTGAGGAACAGAAACTCTTCAAAATACCAGAAAAACCTTCTCAACAGGAACAGAAAGATGGTTTGAAACAGCTCTTCCAAAGTTTCCAGGAATATTAGCTCTCCACTATCTGGCAGCATTGGACTCCCACAGTATCAAACTTTTCACATACATACACCTTTTCCCGCCTTCATTTTCTTACTAGTTCCCTAAGTGAAGTGCCTGGTTTGGCCACTCATCGTCCCCTACATCACTTCCTGAGTAACCTCCAAAGTTTTCACACGCATGACTTCCGTTTTCAGCCCACCCTTCACACTCTAGATCCACATATCCATGTATCCATCCAACACTTCATTAATACACATGATAAACTTCTCAAACTCAACATGTTCAAAACTCCTTAGCTTAACTTTCAAACATTCCAAGAGTCAGGGCTCCAATCTCCACCTTTATTATTTCTCTATTTTTTCTTGTGTCTTTAAAATCTGTCTTCTTGCTTATGACTGCCACATTTTTATCTCCGGCCCCGAGTTTTCTACTTAGATCCAGGTTCAGGATTCACCTGCCTACTATCATCCTGCATAGATTCCAATGAATTCTAATAGAAACAGGACTCAATGTCTTCATTTCCCACTCAATATCCCCTCATACCCCCATGGCCAATCCATTTACTATTAGTTTTTTAAAATAAGTGTTCAGAATACACACATGTATCTCTATAACTGTAAAGTATTTCTAGAAGGATAAATAAGAAACTGATCATACTTCTTAGTACATGCTCTTATACCTTATGAATTTTATACACCGTGAATGAACTACCTATTTAAAAAATTAACAAAAAATTCTGTTATGTTTCTTGAAGGAAACTGAGGACAGAAACTGAAAAATGTGAATGAGAAGGTGATTTACATTTCACTCTATATCATGTGCACTATCTATCTGAAACATTAAAAAAAAAAAAAGCTGTTCATTCCACAAAAAACTGTATTAGCAACTCGAAATACAACTTGACATACAGTACTTTAAAAATCTATTCCCCTGGAAAAATAGTTTCACCTTGTCAGCAAGATTCATAAGAAGACAATCCATAATCATTTCATCAATGACTCTTTCACTTGACAAGCAGATGTGAGGTTAATAGTGTATTATGGTCACTCCATCTTTGAAAAGATCGTATACTCCTGGGGTAAGAATGGGGGACACTGAAAACTATGCAAAAACTATATTGGCATAGTT
Organism: Cervus canadensis; assembly: GCF_019320065.1. Lineage (NCBI taxonomy): Eukaryota > Metazoa > Chordata > Mammalia > Artiodactyla > Cervidae > Cervus > Cervus canadensis. The sequence goes on from NC_057412.1 coordinate 17,572,941, forward strand.
ACTTAGGTGATGATTTTTTTTACCATACCACTAACAACTAAGAAGAAAATGAAAACTTTCTGGGAATGTATTCTGCCCAACTTTCACTATTTTATTAGTTCTGCTTCACAATTTCCAATCATCATTACTGTTACGGATAGAATCGTGTGCCCCCAAATTCCTATGCTGTAGTTCTAATCTCCAGTAACTGAGAATGTTACCTTATTTGAAAATAGGGTTGTTGAAGATACAATTAGTTCAAATAAGGTCATTAGGGTGGGTCTTCATCCAGTATGATTGGTGTCCTTATAAAAGGGGAAAACTAGGACACAGTGACAGACACACAGAGGGACAGTGACCTGAAGTGACACAGAGAGAAGACAGCCATCGACAAGCCCAGGAGAGAGGACTTCCCTCACAGCAATCAGAAGGAGCCAACCTCCTTCACCAAAAAACTATTAGAACTAAGAAATAAATCCACTAAAGTTTTAGGATACAAGATTATTTTTTTTTCTTTTTTTTCTTTTCAGGATACAAGATTAATGTACAGAATTTTGTCGTTTTTCTGTACACTAACCACGAACTATCACAAAGAGAATTTAAGGCTCCCATGCACAATGGTATCAAAAAGAATAAAACACCTGGAAATAAAATTAACCAAGGAGATGAAAGACCTATACTCTGAAATGATAAGACAATGATGAAAGAAACTGAAAACACAACTAAATGAAAAGAAATTCCATGTTCATGGATTGGAGAAATATTATTAAAATGTCCATATTACCCACGGCAATCTATCAATGCAATGCAAACCCTATCAAAGTACCCATGCCATTTTAAAAAATTTTTATATTTTTCAATTGAAGGATAATTTCACACATGACATTTTGGCATCACCGGCTCGATAGACATGAGTTTGAGTAAACTCCGGGAGTTGGTGATGGACAGGGAGGCCTGGCGTGCTGTGATTCGTGGGGTTGCAAAGAGTCGGACACGACTGAGTGACTGAACTGAATTGCATTGAGAACAAAAATCCTATGACTTCTTTGGAACCACAAAAGATTGCCAATAGACAAAGTAACCTTGAGGGTAAAAACAAAGTTGTAAGATATCATGCTCACTGACTTCAGACTATACCACAAAGCTATGGTAATCAAAACAATATGGTACTGGCATAAAAACAAATAAATGGAACAGAATAGAATGCCCAAAATAAGCCCACACACCGATGGCCAATTAATCTATGACAAAGGCAGCAAGACAACAGTGGAGAAAGACAGTCTCTTCAGCAAGTGGTGTTGGGAAAACTGGACTGCTACATGTAAAAGAATGAAATTAGAACATTTTCTCATACCATACAGAAAACTAAACTAAAAATGAATTAGAGAACTAAATATAAGACCAGAAACCATTAAACTCCTAAAAGAAAGCACAGGGAGAAGACTCTTTGAAACAAATTGTGATATTTTGTTGGATCTATCTCCTAACACAAAGGAAACAAAAGCAAAAACGAACAAATGGGACCTAATTAAATTGAAAAGCTTTTACCTAATTAAACTGAAAAGCTTTTGCACAGCAAAGGAAACTGTTGACAAAACAAAAAGACATCTTACTAAAAGAGAGAAACGTGCAAACAATAAGATGGCTAAGGGTTTAATAGTCAAAATATACAAAATGTTCATGCAACTCAATATCAAAAAGATAAACACGCTGATTTAAAAAAGGACAGGCAAGGGGAATTTGGTGTCTGACTCAGGGAACCCAAGCAGGGGCTAACAACCTAGAGGGGTGGGTGGGGAGGGAGATGGGAGGGAGGGTCAGGAGGGAGGGGACATACATATACTTATGGCTGATCCATGTTGATGTTTGGCAGAAGCCAACAAAACTTTGTAAATCAATTATTTTTCAATTAAAAATAATTTTTTTAAAAAAATAGGCAGAAAACCTGAACAGATACTTTTTCAAAGAAGACATATGAATGGTCAAAAGGTACACATGATATGATGGTCATCACTAATCATCAAAAATGCAAATCAAAACCACAATATTACCTCACACCTGTCAGAATGGCTATCACTGAAAAGTCTTACAAATTAATGTTGGTGAGGATGTGGAGAAGAGGGAACTCTTGTATAATGCTGATGGGAATGTAAATTGATACAGCTACTATTGAAAATATTTAGCTACTATGGAAAAGGCTGTATATTGTCACCCCGCTTATTTAACTTACATACAGAGTACATCATATGAAATGCCGGGCTCGATGAAGCACAAGCTGGAATCAAGACTGCCGCGAGAAATATCAATAATCTCAGATATGCAGATGACACCACCCTTACAGCATAATGCAAAGAGGAACTAAAGAGTCTCTTGATGAAAGTGAAAGAGGAGTGAAAAAGCTAGCTTAAAACTCAACATTCAAAAAACAAAGATCATGGCATCCAATCCCATTACTTCATGGCAAATAGATGGGGAAACAATGGAAACAGTGACAGACTTTATTTTCTTGGGCTCCAATATCATCACAGATGGTGATTGCAGCTAAGAAATTAAGGACGCTTGTTCCTTAGAAGAAAAGCTATGGCAAACCTAGACAGCATATTAAAAAGCAGAGACGTTACTTTGCCAACAAAGGTCCGTCTAGTCAAAGCTATGGTTTTTCCAGTAGTCACGTGTGGAAGTGAGAGTTGGACCATAAGGAAAGCTGAGAGTCAAAGAATTGATGCTTTTGAACTGTGGTGTGGAGAAGACTCTTGAGAGTCCCTTGGACTGCAAGGAGATCAGTCAATTCTAAAGGAAATCAACCCTGAATATTCATTGCAAGGACGGATGCTGAAGCTGAAGCTCCAATACTTTGGCCACCTGATGCAAAGAACTGAGTCACTGATGTTGGGAAAGATTGACGACAGGAGGTGAAGGGGACAACAGAGGATCAGTTGATTGGACGGCATCACCCACTCGATGGATGTGAGTTTAAGCAAGCTCTGGGACTTTGTGATGGACAGGAAGCCTGGCACACTGCAGTCCACGGGGTCGCAAAGAGTCGGACACGACTGAGTGACTGAACTGACTGACTGACTATGGAAAATAGTATGGAAGTTCTTCAAAAACTAAAAATAGAATTGCCATATGATCCAACAATTCCATTCCTGGGTATACAGTCAAACAAAATGAAAACACAAATTTGAAAAGATAAGTGTACTCTAATGTTCATAACAGCACTATTACAATAGCCAAGACATGGAGGCAACCCAAGTGCCCATCCACAGATGATTGATTAAGATGTGGAGAAGGAAATGGCCACCTGCTCCAGTATTCTTGTCTGGGAAATCCCATGGACAGAGGAGCCTGGTGGGCTACAGTCTATGGGGTCGCAAAGAGTGGGACATGACTAAACCACCACCATATATATCTATATCCATATATATAAAATTTTATATATTTATATATATAAAATCTCACATATGTATACAATGGAATACTGCTCATTCATCAAAAAGAATGAAATTCTGCCATTTGCAGCAATGTGGATGGACCTGGAGAATATTATACTTGGTGAATTAAGTCAGAGAAAGATAAATACTGTATGATGTCACTTGCACATGGAATCAAAAACTAATACAAGTGAATATATATGCAAAACATAAAAACTCTCACAAATACAGAACTTGTGGTTATCAGCAGAGAGAGAGGGGGAAAAGAGGGGTATGGTATTGAGAGGTACCAACTATTATGTATAAAATAAGCTTACAAGTATTTATCATCCAGCACATGGATATACAGCCATTGTTTTATAATTTTGAATGGAGTATAATCTATTAAAAAATATTGAATCACAGTGCTGTACGCCTGAAATCAATATTGTAAATCTACTAACTATACTTCTAATTTTTTTGGAAAAGGAACCAATCCTACCATCACCTTGCTCTCAGACCTTTAGCCTCCAGAACTGTGAGACAGTCACTTTCTGTTTTTTAAGTCACCCAATTTGTGGTACTTTGTTATGGCAGCCCCAGCAAACTAATACAACTATACACAGAATTAATTATAAATGACTAGTCTGTTTGGGAGACTAATCATTTTAAGAGACTTGAAAACAACTGACATAATGTCAATTTAAAAAAAATTTTCATTAAAAATTAAATCTTCTAAGATATGGTGCTTTATTTACCTAAGTAGGTTTCCCTAAATTCTGAAATATTTTGATATTCAAATTAGGCCATGATATCTAAGCATTTAAGTTTTTTGGTCTCACTGAAGGTGGATTCAAATATTTCTGAAAGTTCATGAATCTCAAGAAAAAACATTCTACCACAAGTGATGCAGCATGGACACCAGTCATCTGCACAGAGTTTTCCAAACAATGCAGAAGTTCCCAAGTTTGGGTGATTTTCGAAAATAACCTGGGAGAGACACAGACCCACTGACCTTACCTGAACCTACTCAGAATCTCTGAGGAGGGTTTTAGAAGTGTATTTCTCCAATGCTTCTCCACTGCTCGAGGTCTGTATAACAACTAGGTTGTTTCTGTGTTGGCTCTTTTTGAGTCAGTTCACCTAGTCTTTATTTGCACATTTATCTTTTTAAGCCCTATGCAGAATCTTCCATCACCACATGAACTCACTCACCCTTTTCCTCTTGATATTGCCTTCTTGGAAGAAATCAGGCCAACTGTCTTACAAAACATGCCCATGCCCATAATAACGTCCCTTCCAAAAATTTATTCAGCATTTACTAAGCAATATGCAAATTAGAGTTAGGAACTGGGGATAAAGGTCAGTCAAACTCATCAAGAAGATACACTGAGCATGCTGAACAATTAGAATGCAAAAGGTTCTGTGCCATAAAGACCCACCCTGGCAATGTCCAGGGTCTTGCACCCCTAGTTTAGCAGGAGTTGAGGGGCAGGGGTGTGAATAGGAAAAACGATTCCAAGGAGACAGAGTGTGGACTGACACGGGCAGGCAACTATGCACTGGGCAGACCAACAAGGCTGGGTTCCTTTCTGGTTGAGGAAATGGTACGTTCACAAAGTTATGAGACCTTGCCCCTTATTTCTGGAGTATGGCTATCACAGAGATGCACCTAGGAGTGTGCAAAAAATAAACCACAGAGAAATGGCACGGTCATCAGAGACCTTCTATATCTGGTTAAGATTATCTGGTTTCAATTTCAATACGATCAGATTTACACTTTAAAGACAACCAATCCGCTAGGACCACAGACAACAAATGACTTAGGGAAAGAAAAAGTCAAGATGATGACGGCTTTTTAGCACTTTCTTGGCAGCTAACATCAGATGTCACCTCTGTAATTTCCTCTGTCTTCTCACCTCCTCGTTCTCCGTTAGAGTTAGAATTTCCAAGCTCAGCACTTAAAACAAGAAGCATACTGATCGAGAACCTAGTCCTTGGATAACTGGACTAAAATTTATTTCTCAGTGCTTCATTAACTCTGGAAATTCTACTTTCTCTGCAGTTATCTTAGGATGACTTTTTTCCCCCTGTAAATAGTTTAAAAATTTAGAAAAATCATTTAAGTAGGAAAACAACAAATACCATATGATTTATACATCAGAAATACCAGCAAGAAAAATAGCTGAATTTCTAGCACTGGCTTTTTTTTTTGGCTGCCTTTGCCACATTTAGAAATTACATTTGTTTATGCCTTAGAGCTGAACCATTTTTATTTAACAACAAATTATTTCATGCTCAAATTTGAGACAAAAATTGTGTCTCTATTTCAACAGTTTTGCCATTTGGCACTTAATTATCCAGAAGTATGATCTGGCCTTCAGAAATGCATGATTAAAATATGATCTAAATGAAAAGCATTAAATTATATTTAGTAGTTTCACTAAGCCTATATTATTGTAATCTTGATGCTTTGAAAATCTGTGCCTCACTACAGCATCCCAGCAAACAGGGACAAATGCAAAGAATTTTCATCATTATATCAATTTTATTTCTTTAAAATCTTCCAACATCCCCTGTGATGCAGGTATTTTTATCCCCGTTTTAAACACCAGGCAACTGAAGTGAAGTAAAGCATCTAGTAATAAATGGTACTCAGATATGTCTGACTCCAAAGTCTATGCTCTCTTTTAATGTGAGTAGAAAGCTTCACGTTAGTATAAACCACTGATTCTCAACCAGGGGTGGTATTGTCCCGTCCCAGTGACTGTTTGGCAACACTGGGGACATTTCTGGTTGTCACCTCTTGGCGGGGAGGGCAGGAGCTATGGGCACTTTGCAGGTAAAGGTTAGCAATGCCGCTAAATATCAGCAATGCACACAGTCCCCCACAACCAAGAATCATCCATTCCCAAACGTTAAAAGAGCCAAGGCTGAGAAACTATAGTAAAAACAAAATATTTCTCAAAATATCTTCTTACAAAAGTATTACTACCCCCCCCCGCCGCTTTTTTTTCTGAAATCACTGTTTAGAGTCAATGAAAATAGCTTTAAAGCATAACTAGATATATGTGTATTTAATACATATACGCATGAACATTTTTTCTTTTTGGCCATACCATGGAGCATGGGGAATTTCAGTTCCCCAACCAGGGACTGAACCCGAAACCCCTGCATGGAGGCATGGAGTCTTACCACTGGGCCAGCAGGCAAGTCACTGTACACACATTTTTAATGTATCTGAAAACTCTTTAGACTGTAATTGTAACACGATCCTCCATGGACCTTTGGAGGCTTCACCACAGAAACATTGTTACACTGTCCTATAGATGCACAGGACTGGAAAAATTTTCATTGATGTGTGACTGTTCTGATCTTTACTTTGTTTAATAAAAGATGCAAGGGGGTGTGGGGGAAGAAATGCTGGCTCAGGAAAGCAGGGAGAACAGTATATTGAAACATTATAAAGTAGACTTTTTTTTTTAAATAAGAGGCACAATGAAGCCACACCATGAGGCAAAAAACTGCTTTCTTGATTTTATTTTCAAAGTACACAAGGTCACAAAACTAGAGCAAGTTTTTGGCTTTTTTGAAACCAAACTTTGTTCTTACAAATTTCAAAATCTGCACCATTGGATATTTAAGCCAGAAACTTGAAATACAAAAAAATCATTTTTGAAACTGACACTTGCAGTTCTCTACTTGCATATGTGAAGTGTCAAAATATTTCTTCTCAGTAGTACAAGTGTATTTGTCACAAAAATTCACAGTTAGGAATGAGAATAAGACAATCAGTGAATTGCGGCTCTCTCAACACTTGTGTCATAAAATAAGTTAGTAGAAAACAGAGTTCTTTGGAGCTTTTAGTGTTTGAGGTCTAAATGAAACTCAACTGACATTTACCACGCTCTGAAATTACAAACTAGGGTATTTTGCAAAACTAGATTTTAATTAACAGTGAGAAGCCAAAACAACAAACATGTGTTGGTGTTACCTTTCATAAGACAAACAGAACCACAATTCACCAATTTATATATTGTTCTTTCCTATTTCTATTAGGTAGAATTTGTGCTCAGTTATGAACCATTTTAGTGTCAAATGAGTAAAAAAGGTCTAACTACAGAACACGTCACCTTTATTGCAAGAATATCCAAAGGCATTTGAAATATTAAAACTTGCCCAGAACAATTTATACTACTAAACACAGAAATATTATAAAGATATATATATATATACACATATATATAATATATGTCACAAGCCACTAAAAAGTTAAAATTGTGCCAACATTTTCTAGAAACTACTCCTTACATGACACATCAAAGCATTAACCACAAAAAATATGAATTTTTTTTTCTTTGCACACTGGAATAAGGCCATCTGAAAGCCCTAAACACTATGGAGATGAAAAAGATTAGAAAAAAAACTTTAAACGTTTATATAACTTCAAATTTACATGCTGCACGCACAGAGAAAGACAGAATAGTTAAGAAGCCATACATTACAGGACTGGATATCCAACTTCATGCAATGAATTCTTTTCATGTTTAATCAAACTGTCTTATCTGCCCCTGTTACCTGCTACAAATATCCAGAACTCAATCCTAAAAACATCTTTTTAATAAGAACCAGGTCTTCATACCAATAATATAATTGTTGTTTCTTGAATTAACATCCCTGTAAGACACACTCAGTCTGTGTTTCCATTGCAATGACTCCATGACAGTCCAAATTTAAAGGTTATCTGCCTGGAATAACTGGTCAGTTTAATCAATATTTTTTTTGTTTTTGATTTCCCAACAGGGAAATATTAGTAAGGTTGCCATATGAAAACAAACACCTATAATCTACATATTCAAAACACAGAATGATAACCTCTATATTTCTTTTAAAGGTACCCCAAATAACTCAAAAAGACGGTGTCAATTCTCTTAGGTACAAAGTGGAATGGAACAGCTTTGCTTTGACGGTTCAGCACTGTCCTTGACTGACATTTCAAAATGCTTGAATAATAATCTTTTGTTGACTTGCTTGATGATTACCAACAGTAATTCTAGAACAAATATTTGATCTCTAGTTCAGTGGAAACTATCAGTCAGAATTATTTAGGAAGTTGTCAGCACTATCTGACTTTTGGATTCACTGAAATTTACGAGTAGCTGGAGATTTAAACTGAACACTGAGTTCTGTCCTCCAAACTCAACCACATCTAACAGGTCTCTTGAGGTCATGGCCTTTTTTCCTCTGACCTTGTTTCTCAGGCTGTAGGTGCTAATGGACCTGAATTGGAAGGAAGCATTCTGGAAGAGACTCTACAGCCAAATCCTAGATTAACTGCGAAGTCTAAGGGAAGAGAAACAATGGGGAGCTTCCCAGATGGCACTAGGGGTTAAGAATCCGCCTGCCAACGCAGGAGAGACGCAAGAGATGTGGATTCGATCCCTGGGTAGGGAAGATCCCCTGGAGTAGGAAATGGCAGCCACTTCGGTATTCTTGCCTGCAAAGCACTTTCAGAAGAGATTCTACAGCCAAATCCCAGACTAACTATGAAGTCTAAGGTAAGGAAAGCCTTACCTATGTCCACTTTTTGTAGGGATTTCTACGTATATTGATAGCATACTCTTCATTACAAAACTGGGACGAGGAAGGACCAAAATTCTTATTAGTGATGTCTGTGCTCAGTTATTTACTTCTATAATACCTTATACATTTTATTCATATAAAACAGATCCGAGCTCTGATATTCAAAAATAGTTATTATTATAAAATCAGAAACACAGTCAAAGAGTGTAGGGGATGTTGACATTTTAAAAACTTTACATGAGCAACACAATCAGTTACCTTGTATGCAAAAAGAACAGGAAGAGGCAGACTGAAGGTATGAGGATAGATAGGTATCACAGTGATGCACTTTCAGGGACAGTACCTTCACCTCTAAGCACCTTTCAGGTGATAGCTAGCTCATAGGCACCAGAAATTCGTAATAAAACTAAATTACCCAAAAGGCACAGATGAAAATGTTAACGTAAGTATAAAAGCAACATTATGTAACGTTAAAAACCTATGTTAAAAATGCTTCCAAATATGTAAAACTATACATGAATCCATTACACATTCAGCTTTAATTTGCCATTAAAAAATGTATACAATACTCTGCCTAATCATAAATACATGCCAACATTAATGTGTAATGTAGCATTTACCACCACAGCACCCAAAGAGATGAACAGAAACCAACTCCCTACTAAAATCTAGGGAAAAGGTTTTAGAGCTAGTGAAATAATTTATTGCAGACCTTATTACTTTAAAGAAACTGTTGGCTCATTCTACTAAATCCACACTCCCTCACAATCTTAAGGGAAATACAATAAATTCACTTTCATCTACTAAAACAGTATTTAACACATTTGGCAGTAGGAGTATTTTTCTAATTCCTTTTCCTTTCATTTCTCTCTTTTTTTTTTAAAGATTAAGTCACTTCCACAAAACTAAGACAAAACTTTTCCAAGCTCAACTTGATTTTCTGAAACTACACAAGACATGTTGGCCATACAATAGCAACTGTACATCCTCCCAAGTCTGAAATACAGAATTGACAGAGGACACTTACTAATTTAAAATGTAGTTCATCATTCTAAGTCTATGAAGAAAATATCCTCCAGGAACTGCATTCAAGAGGGTAAATTTCAGATTACCTTTCTAGAACATATAATATGCAACACCATCACAAACACAAAAAACCAAACCAGGAAAACAAAAAATTCTTCAATTTAGAACCAATAATTTAGAGAATGACAATCTGTAATTGCCAAACAACAAATGAGTTATAATTTTTTTTCTTATTAGGCAAATGTCACCTAAAGCGCAGGACCAGCATTTACTTGGGAACTGCAAAATACTATACATCTTCGATAGCAGGTCACTGTTCTGCAGACCACCACAGGCCTCGGGCCACTGGAACATTAATCAACAAAATCCATCCTCACTATTGCACCACTAGTGTCATCAACAGCAAATTTTCTAAATGAATTAGATAAATGCTCCTTTAATTTAGCATACCAAAGAGTCTACTATGTCCCTGCCAGCAATCTATGTCCCTGCCACTCACGGCAATCTATCCGTTAAATACTTAAGAAGTCATTTAATATCCAAGGCTTATGAATTACACGGAACTAGGTGATTTCTAGAACACTCTAGTGTTTTCTAGTTATTAGAGACATTTCAAACACAAAGCTTTCAAAGAAGTGAAAACAAGAACAAACGAAAATGCATGTAAGTATTTTTGCCATGAATCTTTCTTTACCGATTTTGAGGGGGTTAGGGGAACACTACTGGGTCACATAAATTAAGTGGAAAAAAAGCAATCTAAAAACAATGGCAGAAATTTCAGATGATTCAAGTATCAACTTGGTGTGCACGAAAGTTCACCAATTTCCTTCTTCACCTCTGATTTCATATTCAAAGTGCCACATCTGACTTAAGTATTGATATTCAAAAACCTATAAAGTCAAGCTCTTAAAGGAAATATTATTTAGATAGTGAATCTGTCCTCAGAACTTCAATGCCTTTACTATTTCAGTATAACCAAACAAAACTTTTTGATGTATTATTCTTACAGTTTTGGGTTAGCTGTTTTTTTTTTCTCATGTATTTTGAGGCTGGTAGCAAAATGTATGGGTGGTCATATTTCCAGAGGAGAGCATGGGTGAAGAGCACAGAGGCCCTACACTATGGACCCGTCCTTGCTCTGCGCTGGAATCATCACAGGCACCGCCCCCATCCTACTCAGATTAGGGGCAGCTACCTTAGCGGGCGGGAGCGTCGGACTCTGAGGAGCGCGTTCCAAGTCTTCGCTTGGCACTTGGTTGTACTGAGTCTTGGAATATCCTTCCATGTTGGACGGGGACATGGATCCCAGGGATGAGTGATTGCTGCCGATGTAGCTTCTGGCAGTGGACGTACGGCTCTTGGGAGGAGGCACGTCTTCTCTAGAAAGCGAAGATCCCAAAGAACGTTTCTAAAAAAATCTTACACTATGTGAGCTGTGAATCGGGGGCAGGGATAAGGGAAGAGCCACTATTTAAGCACCAAGTGTGTAAAAGTGTGAGTGACACATGGAAAACACGATCAGGAAGGCATGATGTCATCGAGTGTGTGTTTGGCCCGAGATTATCAATACAGAGTTTCTATCTTCACACACAATGAAATGTGGTTTTTACAAAAAGGCATGACTCTGTAATGTTGTCTCACAAAGAACAAACTTCAAATATTTTCATATTCTAGTATCACTGATCTAGATAATCTGGTTATAGTCATGTAATACTTCATAGTCAATAAACCGACAGATATTTCAACCAAAAAAAAAGAACAAGATAAAATATCCTTTTTATTATGAAAGCTACTCATCTAAGACTTTAGCTGAAAACTTGGCAGATTTAAGTTTGCAAAACCTGAGAAGCAGGCATAAGAATTTTCATAATAAGCACTGACATAGAATATATATCTGAGTTACTTCTGGTACACTTCGAAAAGAAAAGTGCCAGACCCCACCCCAGACTCAGCAAATGTCAATTTTCTGGGTGTCACTTTGGTCATATGTTGTCATTTTTACAACTTCTATAACTCAATGTTGTAATTCACTTCTGGTTAAGATCTACTGGTTTAGAGTATTTTTAAAAAATTAAATCACATTACCAACAGATCTGTTAACTAGCTACGTCACTAGATACAATCAGACCTTTAAAGATGTTAACCAACCTTAACATCTTCATTTCTCAAAAACTTCATGCCTCTACTTTATTGGGAGAAGGCAAACAGTCCTGAGATAAGCATTCGGCAGTGGTTCTTAAAGTAGGGCCCAAAGTAGCGGAGAGGTTAGTTGGCTCCACACACTTGAAATAAGTATATATGCTTTCAAATGTGTTAAGGGGAAAAGCTACAGCTTTTCATCCAGTTCTCATGCAGCCAAATGCTTCAGATGGTTAAGAGAACTAACGCTTTAATGATGTAATAAATTCAGTATATCAGTCACCTCCTGTGTCACTTAATTACCTGATATCATGGTGAACCTCCTTTTCGTATTTTTCTTCTCTGCGCTTTTTATGACAGCAAAAGACAATAAGAGCGATAAGCACGAGCGCAAGCAAAGTTCCTATAACAGCTCCTGCAATTGTCCCGGCTCTATTTGAAGCTAGAATAAGATGTTAACAAGAAAATAATTAATAGTAAAAACAACACAAAACAAAAATACTTTTTACCTAGTCATATTGAAGGTAATGATACATAGTAACAGATCGATTTCACTGCCAATATTAACTTTAAGAGACAAATTAGCTAGCTTTTCCTCGTCGGGGAAAATCTACTAAACGAACTTTCTTCTGAACTGTATAATCTATTTCAAGTATAAAAACAATAAAATCACTCTGAAAGATTTTGCTATTCACAGCTATCTAGGTTGGCATAAGAATGGTCTACATAATCGGTCCTTAGTCGAATGCATGCTAAATCACTTCAGTCGTGTCCACCTCTTTGCGATCCTGCCTGCCAGGCTCCTCTGTCCATGGGATTCTCAGGCAAGAATACTGGAGCAGGTTGCCATGCCCTCCTCCAGGGGATCTTCCCGACCCACGGATCGAACCTGCATCTCTTACATCTCCTGCACTGGCAGATGGATTTTTTACCACTAGAGCCTCTAGAGCCAGCAGGGAAGCCTCACTTACGTGGGCTCAATATGGTACAAGAATTAACCTGACAACTCTTGCCTCCATGATGGTGCTACAATAATGAAGGTTTTATTAATAAAATGTAGTGCTTCTTTCCCTTCCATGTCTTAGAAACATGAGTAACCAAGCCAGAGTGCTTTGCTCAAAGGCAGCATCCCACTGCCCATCACACACACTTGCTGATGGAACCAAAGGCGACTGCATAAACATCACGAAACCACCTCATCAGAGCACAGAGAAGATGCTTACGAGGGACGACGTCCAGGCGCAGCAGGCACTGGTCAGAGCCCACTCTGTTTCTGACCGTACAGCTGTATGTCCCGGAGTATTCGGCACTGGCGTTTTTCACAGATATAACAGGGGACGTCATTTCTATGGGAAGAAAGAGGGGGTGAGGGAGCAAAACCCATTTTTAGAATAACAGACTGCTGAGTTTCTAGTAAAGGCAAACCCTACTTGGTTGACAATCCAGGTAAAAGCGAGACAAACTGAAGCGAGACGCAGAACAAACGCAGCAAGACACGTGCATGTCTCCCGAAGGCACACCACTGCGCCTCCGGTTCATTCATGTCAGAGCCAAAGTAATCATGAACCCTTCGGTCAGGCACAAAGGCTCTGCTGAAACAGAGCCACGCGGATTATAAAAAATACTCCGTGGCATGAAAGCTCTTAGGTGCAGCAGCAAGATCTACAAAATGCATCTCATCCCCCAGACAGAAGAGACAGAAATGCAGAAGGGGTCCCACTGCTCCGCCTCTGAGTCTGAAAAAAGACACAGAGGTGGAGAGAGATCCTACGGAGGACAGGGGGTGGAGGGGGATTAATCAGTTTGAATAGATTGAATATAACACATAGACGAGCGATCAGATTTAACACATTTGAATCATTGTGGATAGTGTCACACAGCTACCTTGCTTTGTTTTTACAAACATGCCATGTGTAAATAACCATATCTTCAACCTGAATCCAGCCAAAACACTCAAGATCCATCTCTCCTTGTAGCTTAGCCACTAATTTATGCTAATGAGGTTTCCATCAATATTACCGGTAAGTAAAAATATACACCAAAGAAATCAATGATAATATCCTAAACAGTTATAAAATGTCTCTTCATTTATACTACGTGACACCAAGTTGTCATTATAAAACACTAATTCCCTTAGAATCCTGATTGCCCTGTCTAGGAAAGGGAAGAATTGGGGATTAAAACATCTATACATCTGTGCACAAATCCTACTAGGCTGAAGTTCAAATCAATGGCACAGAATCAAGCTGTATAATGAGCAGTACCTGGTAACCAGGAGGTGGGCAGTTTCTGTGAGTCGGACAGCTTCTGCCATTCATATCGTAGAGGGAGAGAACCTTCTTTGGGCTCACATTTGAGTTTAAAGTCATTTCCAATTTCTTCTGATCCATCAACGTAACATCTTGTACCTGAAGGCTTAACTAAGAAAAGACATTAAGTTATAAGTTTATACAGGAAAACAGAATGTATATTTCTAATGATGATTTAAACAAACATAGCATGTCGCAAACCGCTAAATCAAGAGCAGCGGTCCTGGGTTTGGAGTGGACAAGACTGAAAGATTAAAACAGGTTGCCAAGGCCAGTTTCCTTAGCTGCATCCGGCACAGAACATGCGAGAATGAGCTCAGGCAAGCAGCCACTGCGTAAGAGGCCAGGCAGCAGCTCAGACGCGGGTCTGTGCCCCTCCATCCACGGGGCACATCTGAAAGAAGCAAGAATGCTGCAGCCTGGCCTACTTCAGGCCCAAGGAGCTTCCCCTCCAGTCCTAAACCTGTTCTTCTACTTGGACCTCGACAGGAAGCATAGTTTTCCGGGAGTATGCAGTCCTCTTGGAGTGTGTGTGCACTGTGACATCCTTCTGTTAGCCCACAACAGGGGGTGTATGATAAGGTATGCTGATAGAAGGGACAACTCACATAAGAGCAGCAAGGGCCGATTACATTCCAGTTACAGCAATCCAAGCCCGCCCAGAGAGCAGTGTTATAAAAAGGCAGTTCTGAGATTATGCTCCAGGTCTCTCTGGGGTACTGTTTAGAGCAGCTGCTAATAGCTCCATTACATGCAACCCGCCTCAATGCTAGTTAACACCCCGGCAGCTCATACCCTCTTGCTGAACTGCATCACCGCTATAGGTTGCTTCTGCTTCTCTGAGAGTCACATAAATGAAACACACAGTATGTACATTTGCTTCTTTTATTCATCATAAGGCTTCTGTTACTGTTTTTCAGTTGCTCAGTCATGTCCAACTCTTTGTGACCCCATGGACTGCAGCACGCCAGGTTCCTCTTTTGTTCACCATCTCTGGAGTTTGCTCAACTTCATGTCCATTGAGTCGGTGATGCTATCTAACCATCTTAGACTGTGTCGCCCCCTTCTCCTCCTGCCCTCAATCTTTCCCAGCATCAGAGTCTTTTCCAGTGAGTCAGCTCTTTGCATCAGGTGGCTAAAATATTAGAGCTTCGGCATCAGTCCTTTCAATGGAGTTAGAGTTGACTTCCGTTAGGATTGACCGGTTTGATTTCCTTGCTGTCCATGGGACTCTCAAAGAGTCTTCTCCAGCACCACAGTTTGAAAGCATCAGTTTGGTGCTCAGCCTTCCTGATGGTCCAACCCTTACATCCATACGTGACTACTGGAAAAACCACAGCTTTGACTAGATGGACCTTTGTCGGCAAAATAATGTCTTTGCTTTTTAATATGCTGTCTAGGTTTGTCATAACTTTCCTTCCAAGGAGCAACTGTCTGAATTTCCTGGCTGCAGTCACCATCCACAGTGATTCTGGAACCCAAGAAAATAAAATCTGCCACTGCTTCCACTTTTTCCCTTTCTATTTGACGTGAAGTGATGGGACCGGATGCCATGATCTTAGTTTTCTGGCATGTTGAGTTTTAAACTAGCTTTTTCACTCTCCTCTTTCACCCTCATCAAGAGGCTCTTTAATTCCTCTTCATTTTGAGATTGATCCAATTGATCCATGTTGTTGTATATATATCAGTTGTCCTTTCCTATTGTTGAGTTGGATCCCATTGACTGTAACATACATTTGCTTGTTCATTCAGATACTGATGAACACTGATTCTGTCTGGGGGTTACTACCAAAGTCCAGTTAGACCAGGAGCGGGTGTGAGGTCAGCGGGAATCAGATGGACCGGGGGGGAGGCACCGTGAGAAACGGTGGCATGTCACTGGAAAGGCAGCGTGAGAGTCTGAAGGTCCGGAGAAGAGTCTTCAAGAGCAGAGACCAGTTCTGAGTCTGACGCCGTTTCTGCGGCAGGATTAGGAGAAGCGAAGATTAAACTGGAGATGAGGACAATCCAGCAACCTGAGTCCCCGCAGTGCAGGAGGAGCAGTGCGTGTGTCTCCGGGGGCAACAGTGAGCAGACAGCTGCAGGCTGGAGTTTACCATCGCTCCACCCCCTTGGGAGAGCAACCTTCCCAGAGACCCTCGACCTGACTACCTGCAGCCACCCTCCCAGTCTGATCAACAGCAGGACTGCTTTTTCCTTTGTTGAGTCTTTCAAGTCCTGGTTAGGCTTTTATTTTTTCACTACTAAGAATAAATGTGAATGGGTTTTACAGTTTTGCACTGTTATAAACAACGCTGCTTGTTAAGTGCTGTTATATGTTTTCCTCTTTCACATCAGGTTAGTGAATGTTTAACTCTATAAGAAAATGTCAAACTGTTTTCCAAATCTGGCTGACAGGATCTGTCATACCCAGTGGGGCCTCTTTAACTAAGGGTATTCATCATGGTCTCACTTCACACATTTCTTGATGATTCTAAATTTTAATTGGATTTCTCCCCTTTGTCTGTTACAACTTACACTTTTTAATAAGGATCAACAGATGCATTTAACTGCATTGTTGATTTTCCTAAGCAAATCTGTTTCTTTTTCACATCTATCAGTTGCCCTGGACACTACATCATTTGGACTTCTGAATCAGTTTTGCACAAGTATTTCATCCTTTGAGTCTTCAATGAAATGAGTCTTGTTCTTCATTTTTTCAGACTACCAATAAATCCTTTATTACACAGACTAGCAGTAAGTGAGATATTGAAGCAATGCTTTGGACATCAAGCCATCTATTGGTAATACAGCATTCTAACCCTAAACTTTTTTTCTACTGAAAATGTCCTTCTCCCAAACATATCCAATAATGGGCAGTTATTTACAGCAGCTGCTCAGGAAGTCAGGGTTCCACTGAGTTTGAGATTTCAAGATACTCCATAAACAACAGAGCAAGATTTTACCAACACTAGGTCTGAGTGAGTGTCGCTTAGGCGTGCAGGTGTGCCAAGCTGCTTCAGTCACGTCCAACTCTGTGAACCCCATGGACTGTTGCCCACCAGGCCCCTCTGTCCATGGGATTCTCCAGGCGCAAATACTGGAATGAGTTGCCATATCCTCCTTCAGGGCATCTTCCCAACCCAAGGACTGAACTCGAGTCTCTTATGTCTCCTGCATTGGCGGGCAGGCTTTTTACCACTAGTGACACCTGGGAAACCCTGCCTAGGGGTGGCTACCTGCTTTCCAAAGGGAGGAGAAAGGGCAAGTCTTTTACATGGCAACCCCAACCACTAACCATATTATAATTTTACCCATCCCAATATAGGGAAGATTAACTCTTAATCCATGGCACCTTGCTGGACTGAAAGACAAAACCAGAAGGGGAACAAAGATCAAGTTTTATCATCTAACATTTCTTCAGTCTGGGGCTCCAGGATACCCAGTCATTGTCCTCAGAACATCGGTCACCATGTTCAGTGACAAAACCAATAAATAATCCTTCTCAGCTAAAGATCTATGACTTTCAACTTGCACTTGGTTGGGATCCCACCAATTTACTAATACTGTGTTCCATCTGTGTGTTATATCATCATCCCTCCAAGCTAGGGGCCCACTACCTCAGACTACAGAAAATACTCTAAATCTCTGTTTGAGACAGGATATACTTTTATCATCATGTCATCCACCCAGGAATAGTATTTTTGCTTCATTCAAAATACCTTGACTTCTGGTGAAATCCATGCATAGATGCTAAAAATCAATAGGCAAAAAGTTTGAGGTGAAAGGATATTTGCAAAGTCTCAAAGTGGCTCTTCCACCGGGATTTTTTTTACGTTTTCAAACTTTTATTTTATATACAAAGAGCTGGTATTGGGGATTTGGGAGGGGGGGTGGTATTTTTCAGTCCCAGAGGGAAAATTAGTAATTTTATAATGGAGAAATCTATCAGATAAAATTTAAACCAAGTGATCATGGTTAACAATAAGGCAGAACAACATGTGCCCCTTGACATTAACTTGAGCAGACTAAAGGGGACATCAGTTCAGCATGGACCTTTGACTTGACCCGGGTACAAAAGGGCATTAATGGGAAGCTGTGAAATTCAAATTAAGCCCATAGTTAACAGTATAGCTTCAATACTAACTTATTGGTTTTAGTAGTCGTATTATGATTTTGCAAAATGTTACCATTAGGAAAAATTAGGTAATGGGTACACTTTCATGAACTTTCTGCTAGTTTTGCAACTTGTCTGTAAAACCAAAATTATTTCAGAATAAAAACTAAAAAAAAAACAAATAAATCCCAGTGTTGACTGAATCCCTGCACATGCCCCTCTCATGGTGCGGGTGCAATCTGAGTACACCATATACACCAAAATAGCCAAGTCTATTTACACCAAAAGGGTCCCAGTAACAGGTTTTTCTGGAGTTCCCAGGGAAGGTGCTAGCAGTGAGCAGCCCCCATACTAACCCTTGTCATCATCACCCCTGTCTAGCTCCTTTATTGAGTAGCATCCACATGTACAGTTGGCGCATCTGAAAGAGTAGGGTGGGCCCTAGCAACAGAGCATGGAACAGTAACACACCACCCCTCATACCCAGACAGCTAACAGCCATCCCCCTTTGTGTCTGTACACACCCAGAGCTCTGAACAAGCTTTCTTTTTTTTTTAATTGTTTTTTGGCTGTGCCATGCTGATCTTTGTTCCCCAACCAGGGATCGAAGCCACGACCCTTGCATTGGGAGCTTGGGGTCTTAATCACTGGACCACCAGGGAAGGCCCCGAACAAGTTTTCATTACTATGGGGACGCCATGGTGGCATCTACAGATTTTGGACAAGCAAATCAAAGTATCAGGCCGAGCCTCTGAGAGTGAAGCTCAGAGGCTGCACAGTCTGGTCTCTATAAAGCACTTTGTTTAACCTTTCCTCCGGACTGCCTAAGCAGTATTTTCAGGAAAAAAGCAAACAAACTAAGTTTCTATCCAGCTCTCACTTTTAAGAGAACTTCTAGTGTCTTCTGCCACAGTGGTCCTGGCTCATCTGAAAACATGGAGGAGAGATGGAGAAATTCTCCTCTGGCTCTGAGACAGTCTCAGCAGGTCAGAGGTCATCCCCGCTTCCCCCTTTAGCCACCACTGGCCCCTCTCTCCCCTCACCCCTCGTTCAGTCTCTACCTCCCGCCCTGGTTTGACACCAGGGCTTGCCTGGCCACGGTGATCCCACACAGAGCGAACAAACGCAGTTAGTGTCAGTGCTTCCCAGCCATCCAGGCCGAGGAGGAAGATGTCAGAGGTGTGGGGTTTAATGTAAAAGGCCATCCCTCCTGCCCAACAGTCAAGGCTGCCCCCTTGGGTGTGCCTGGCCAGAGTCTGCGACAGTCCCTACGAGATCTCTCTTTCTCTCTCTCTCTCACACACACACACACACACACACAGATACACAGAGTATCTGTCCACACCTCTTTCGGGAACATGTGCCAATCACATCCCTCCCAGTGTACCTGCCCCCATCAAACAGGGACTCCACAGTAATTCTGACAAATATGTATAATCTGCTTGGTACCTCAGGAACCAGTTAAAATTCCACATATTTCCTAACTCAACACTTCCTGGAAAGCAGTGACTGTGGCCCCCCAGGCTCCTCTGTCCATGGGATTCTCCAAGCGAGAACACTGGAGTGGGTAGCCATTCCCTCCTCCAGGGGATCTTCCCAACCCAGGGATCCAACCCATGTCTCCTGCACTGTAGACAGATTCTTTACCATCTGAAATCACCAGGGAAGCCCCAAAGAAGATACACTCAGGTTACAATTTCAGGTAAGAGTTCAGACAAGTTATTAAACTTTTACCAGCTCCCACATTTATAAAAAAGAAAGGCAACTCCATGTTTGCTGAATGTAGACACAAAAGGCTAGAATTTCCAATGTTACCATATTGCCTTTCCCAGTTCCTCTTCAGGTTCACTTGCTTTCATACCATAGACATATTCTGAATGAGTTCCACTCAGCATGGAGTGCCTCTTACCAGAATGCCCTCGATGATGTTTCCAGAAGACTGCCTTATCAACCACAACCCTGGGAGTTGTTGCTGGGATGCACAATAATTAGTCTCTACTGGCTTTTTTGGGTTCCAAAATCACTGCAGATGGTGATTGCAGCCATGAAATTAAAAGACACTTACTTACTCCTTGGAAGGAAAGTTATGACCAACCTAGACAGCATATTAAAACGCAGAGACATTACTTTGCCAACAAAGGTCCGTCTAGTCAAGGCTATGGTTTTATCAGTGGTCATGTATAGATGTGAGAGTTGGACTATAAAGAAAGCTAGGCACCGGAGAATTGATGCTTTTGAACTGTGGTGTTGGAGAAGACTCTTGAGAGTCCCTTGGACTGCAAGGAGATCCAACCAGTCCATCCTAAAGGAGATCAGTCCTGGGTGTTCATTGGAAGGACTGATGCTGAAGCTGAAACTCCAATACTTTGGCCACCTGATGTGAAGAGTTGACTCATTGGAAAAGACCCTGATGCTGGGAAAGATTGAGGGCAGGAGGAGAAGGGGATGACAGAGGATGAGATGGCTGGATGGCATCACCGACTCGATGGACATGGGTTTCGGTGAACTCTGGGAGTTGGTGATAGACAGGGAGGCCTGGCGTGCTGCAGTTCATGGGGTCGCAAAGAGTCGGACATGACTGAGCGACTGAACTGACCTGCTCCACGTGAGTCTGGAATCCAACACACTTAACCCCTGCTCAGTTCTCTAAATTAAAAGGAACAAAAGGTAGAAGCTGATGTGAGGGAGACTTGTGTAGATGAGTTCTTTCCAGGGATATGGAAGACAATTCCAGCAATCAGCATTTCTGATGTAAAGTGGGTCCCCAAGTGTCCCTGAAACCTGACACCTTAGGTCACATGGGAATTTACTGTCATATAATAGTGCCAGACTGTTGAGATTTTCTACATGGCAGCTCATTGTACTTTTGGGCAAAGCTACCACAGCAAGGTTTTAGAAGTATATTTCTGAGCAATACCTTTCAGAGTTTCTCAGTTTGCAGGGCTTAAGGGTGCTTGTGCATGACCACAGAATCTGGAGAAGGATAATAAACTTTTCAGTCTATGATCTTCACAAAGCAGTTTATACTTATTCTCCTTCTTAACTGTCCTGGAGAGCTACGTCCTAGTGGGCATCTGTCTAACCTCCTTACTTTTAAGGATGAAAAAAATCGTGATGTTCAGGGAGGTTAAAGGACTGTCCGAGGTCTAATGGCCTTACCCCAATTCAATATTCCAGCTACCATATTCCATCTCCTCTACTCTAAATACTCCAACTATTCATCATAGAAATCTCACTTATTCCTTGGGACATGTGGTTTGATAAAGCTTAAAGCACACATCACAATTTTAAGGTGAATGAGACTGCATAGAGATTTAATGATAATTATTTTTATGTTTCAAAAATGTCGGCTGAGGCCCAGGAAATGAAGGGGTTTTATTTAATTCCCAGGGCAAACCTGAGACCAAGGCACAAAGTCTGGATCCCCTCTCCTGCCTTAGGGTTCATCTCCCGTATCACAGGACTCCTTCGTTCACTTTCAAATGCTTTCATGAACTTCACGAAGAAGCTGTTCACTTATTTTTTCTATGAAAAAAAAAATGCCAGCTCTATGTTTTATGCTATTTGAGGACAGTATGTCAAACATTTAAACTTACTACTCTAGAATTCTAAGTTTTATCTCACATAAATGCTGCTCCTATAGTACTGTGATCCCTTACCCTGTTAATAATTAACACTGATACAAATAACTTACCAAGAACTGTCAGCTGAATCTTCTTATTTCCAACACCAGGAGCTTTTTTAACTTTGCACTGATATGTGCCAATATCTGACAACTGTAAGTTTGTCACATTTATTGAAGCATCACCAGATTTGAGATCGTTGCTTGTAAAATGTACTCGTCCTTTCAGATCTTGATAGTAGTCATCATAAATTTTGTCTCCGGAATATAAAATAATCTGAAAGAAAGCCAAAATAAGACAAAGAGAAAACAAGCAAGCAAGCGAACTCCCTGTCTTGTTAAAGGAGTTCTGGATACAGCACAGTACTGTAGGATCCAAAAGAAAAGAACACAGTATCCTGAGGAATCTACAATTATTCACACCACAGGTTAAGAAAACGGAAGAAGGATGTGAGGGCGGTCTGTTTGCAACATCTGTCAGCCCACTGATCGCCGGGGCTGATTCAGCTGATCTGGCTGCTAGATTAGCCCCTTCCTCCCTCACAACTCCAGGAGCGCCCCTCCCAAAGCGGCACACTCGCTGGAAGATGAAGACCTTCCCCAACAGAGGAGGACCGGTCTTCAGTCAAGGGTATAATGGGTAGCTGTGCTCTCCTACTAGAATCTCCAAATGAGCTCTCAAGAAAACAGAAAGAGGCCACTATGACCCTTAAGTATGGTCACACGCGGTCATTACAGACGGGAAAGCAAGACCCGACATGATTAAATACAGCCCTCTACGCGAGCCGTTTGGGGAGACCCACAAGAGCGTGGGTTTGTGAATTCTTATACACTCTGCTTCTCAGCTGCCTCAGAGAAAGAAGTACACCAATCAACTGTATAAAATCGGGTTATCAACCACCACCACTACACCCCAAGAAGGGATTAACCTCATGCGAAGAGTTGACTCATTGGAAAAGACCCTGATGCTGGGAGGGATTGGGGGCAGGAGAAGAAGGGGATGACAAAGGATGAGATGGCTGGATGGCCTCACCGACTCGATGGACATGAGTCTGAGTAGACTCCAGGAGTTCGTGATGGACAGGGAGGCCTGGTGTGCTATGATTCATGGGGTCACAAAGAGTTGGATACAAGTGAGTGAGTGAGTTGAACTGAAAATTAAATACATTATACATTTTATTCACTCATGAAGTCCTTCATTCTGGTCATCTGAGACCCAAGGGTCAAAAAGCAATAGTACCAAACTTAAATAGTAATCAGAAAACTGTAGCATATGTCCTACAGACCTTTTATCTCCTATGTTCAGTAAGATCAGAATCAGCAGTATGTGTAGGAATTTCTCCAGAGCACAGACTTGGGTTTTCTTTCATCACCTCCTAATGAGGACCATGTTGATCCCGCTCCTAATTCACTAAAGATCTTTTGCTTATATATTAAGAGTCAGCACTGAGGAAGCACTCAATATCAGCTTGCTAAGTAAATAAAAGCAGTTGAAGGGTCCACAGCTGACTTGCTCTGTAAACACAAGCCATCACTTTATCTACTCCATCTCTGCCTACATCCACCTGTCAATAGCAGTACTGAGAACTCCTTAAGTGTATCTTCCTCTGTATTAACCTATGGACTCTCTTGTTGTGAAAAGCCAGGAAGCTCAACCCATAATATTTTGAATCCCTCATTCTGACACACACACACACACACACACACACACGCCTTTCTAGGAGTCCCTAGTTGTCAATCCCTAAGTCATGTCCAACTCTTTGTGAACCCATGAACCATAGCCCGCCAGCATCCTCTGTCCGTGGGATTTCTCAGTCAAGAATATTGGAGTGGATTGCCATTTCCTTCTCCAGGGGGATCTTCCTGATCCAGGGATCGAAGTGGAGTCTCCTGCATTGGCAGGCGGATTCTCTACCACTGAGCCACCTGGAAGCCCAGCCTTTCAAGGAGGGCCTGACAAATCTGTCTTCGCTGTCATTTTTGTAAACGAACTTGGTCATGTTCTCATGAAAACAATTTTATAAACAGCAGCTAAGAAATGGGGAAGTAACATGTACCAGGCAATTTTGATTCCTCTTTACAGCCCAATGGGGATGGAGGCACGATCCACATTTAACCTTTTAACCCTGCAGAAGGCAGTGGCTGTCACAGGCCAACTCTCTCGGTCATAAAGCTGCGATGGAAACCAGATCCATCCGGTCTGGCATCGCAGGCTGCCTGCATGAACATTTCTGTATGGCTTATAGACTCAGAGAACACTAAAGCATACAGTACTTTCAGAAAATTCTTATCACAACCCTGAGAAGCAGGTGTACCTGTTCTTAGTTCACATATGAGAAAACAGAGGCTTGTGAAATATGGGAGGCAGTACATGATACTGCAAAAGATAATATAGATGGGGTCGGGGCGGGGGGTGGGAGGGAGTAGTCGGAGAGATCTGGGCTCAAAAGCCCCGCTGTGTCTGTTGCCAGCTACGTGACCCTGGGCATGCTCCTTAAATTTCTGGGCCTCCTTCTCCTCCTCCTCGCATGTATAATGATCTTCATTCTGGAGTGTTGTTTTACGACTTAAGTAAGTATATATAATTAAAGCATATAAAACCCTGTCCAGCCCAGCACACGGTAAGTGCCCAAGTACATCATAACTGCTGATTAAAGAGATCACACAGGGAATGAGGAGGGAAATTTCTCCAGCCCAGGCCCCCATCACACTGCCTGCTAGCTTAAAAATATTATAAGAAGGATTTAGCAAGCGTTCTAATACAGCTGTAATTCTATGCACGCGTCCTCCTCTGCATCAATCTCTCCCTAACCCTTCTTTCTTGTGGCCTTATTTACTGTGCTTTAGGTCAGAAGCTAGGTGTCTTAACCCAGAAATGGACACTTCAGCCCAGCACCCATGATCACATCTGTCTCCCAGGTCCTGTGGACAGTGAGGCTGGGCCTCCACTTAGCTCAGAAGTCCCTGGATTCTCCTTCCCTGGGTGGAAACCCAAGGCTGCAGGACACACTGGCCTTTTTGGTCTCAAGAGGCACCTTGTCACAGGGCTTCATCCCTGGGCCTTAAGCCAGGATCTGGGCTCTCCATTCTCATATCTTAACCATGGAACCAGAGTCCTGGGTTCTAAAGGAGGTGGGTACTTCACTGGCAAAGGAATGAGGGGCGTGCAGGGGCTCAGGCCTGAGGTCAGGGAGTTGGCACGGTCATGGAAAGAGGGGAGGGATGAAGAGCAAGATGGGAGCGGGGCAGGGTATCTGGGCTGAGTAGACAGGAGTCGGGCTCAATTTCTTTTCCTTCGGGGAGAGAAGGAAGTTCTCATATCAGAATCAGGGTAGAGATCTATCCTTGGAGGGAGTGGCCCCAGCCATTTACAACTCGGGAAAGCACCTTAATTTTTTCCTTCACAAAAACATCATGGGCACACTACTTGTATTTGCCAAAAACAGTTAATTACCTAACTGCAGTGATTCCGCCACTAACTGCCTGGATAACCCCTTTTTTGTAATATGGACCACAAGTAAAAATTTCCCTTCTAAATATATATATAGTACAATATTACTCCAAATATTTGAACTTCTTTTTCTCTCCCTGGTTTAATAGTATTTGTTAACATTGACTTATTTTTAAGTATGTTAGGCAAAGCTAATATGAAGCATTCTAAATGAAGTGAAATATTACAGTACCGTTAAAAGTGTGATACATTTATTTGTAGACGGGGCTGAAATCACACCCCACAGGGTTAATGGAAACTGGTGACTAACAGAAAGTCTTGAGCTTGTCTTACAGAATAGCACATAAGAGAACAGCTTATAAAAACCCTTCCACTTTTATCTTGCCTTCACTGACCAAGCTTGCTTTAATTATTTAGTTCCTTAATCACCTTTATAAAAATGCCTCTGATTATGGGTCACAGAGTAATGGGGTTTTCTACATTAGGTCCCTGTTAAGGTGTAACTAGAAAAAATTCTGTAACAAGACAGTCATCCCTAGGTAACGATGGGGTGGGGGGGTGTGGTTCTAGGACCTCCTGCCTTTCCCCCTTCCCTCCCTCAGATGCTGAAATTCACAGATACTCAGCTCCCTCAAATAAGAGGGTGTACATATGTTGTTTAGTCGCTAAAGTCGTATTCAACTCTTCTGCGACCCCAAGGACTGTTGCCCACCAGGCTCCTCTGAAGATGGGATTTCCCAGGCAAGAATACTGGAGCAGGTGTTGCCATTTCTCGAGGGGATCTTCCTGATCCAGGGATCGAACCTGTGTCTCCTGCATTAGCAGGCGGATTCTTTACCACTGAGCCACCAGGGAAGTCTGACGTACGTATGAGATGGTAAAGTATATGCTTCCTCCCACATCTTTGTCTAGATGACGTATGATAGTGTCCCCAACATGTCATGCACATTCCTGCGGGCTATCATGCCTGCTCCTTACTCATCTCCCATGCCCCCGGCCACACACACTTCCAAGGCCAGATTTTCAGAACATTTTCAAGCTCCTCTTCTTCCTTGAAGCCTTCTCTAAGTCTGGTGACCTTTCTTTCCTCTGAAATCTGAGGTCACTTATCCATTATCCCATATACTTTATCCAGATTACCTTTATCTAGAATACCTAATACAATGTAAATGCTATGTAAATTGTTGCTGGCATGTGGGAAGTTCAAGTTTTGCTGTCTGGAATATTCTGGAATGTTTTTTTTCCCTGAATGTTTTCAATTCATAATTGGTTTAATCCACCAATGCAGAACTCACAGATCTGGAGGGCCAACTGCTATTTTGTTTTTTAAGGCATTCAACATAAAGGATATTTAATTTGCAAAAATATGGAAAAGAGACTGTAATGATATGTACCTTCACTCCTCTGTTAGACTTGACCCTTATACTGGTGACGGAATCCTTGTGTGAAACTTGGAAATTCACTTCTATCTAAGCTCTCCCAACGCCCAGTTTACCCGGCGCCGCCCGACATGTCACGCACTTCCCTGCAGACTAACTTGCCTGCTCTGTACACGCCTCCCACGGCCCCCGGCCACACACACTTCCAAGGCCAGATTTTCAGAACCTTCTCAAGCTCGCCTTCTCCCTTGCAGCCCAGTGTAAGAAGTCTGGTGACCTTTCCTTCCTCTGAAATCTGAGGATTTCACTCCACTACATCAGGGTGCCTTTTCTCCAAGCATCTGCCTTTCTCCCCTACGCTGCAAGCCGAGGAAGTCTCAGGCTTTCTTCACAGCTCCCCGTGTCCCCCCACCTACAGTATCAACACAGTGACAGACCCCAAACACAGGTTGCCCCGACATCTGCCGAGTGAGCAGCACTTACCACTTGATCCACCTTCTGGTTATCCGCTGGTGACAGCAGCCACTCGATGTCCAGCGGCCCCTGGTCTTCCGGACTGAGCGTAAACTTGCATGGCAAGTAAGCAGTTTCCCCTTTGGCCTTTTCAATCATCTGTTCAGGAGTAGTGATACTCAAACCTCTGGTGAAATCTAGAAAATGAAACACACATGGACTGAGCATCTGCTCCCAGGCTGGCAGCACCCTCAGGACGCCTCGACTGTTCAGAGGGACCACAAGGTGTGGGGGAAAAAGGACTTTACTGGGGACCAGAGGAATGAAACGCCAACTCAGCGGTCCCGTTTTGTGCGTGTGCGCCTCTGCAGAAATAGAAATACTAATACCCATCCTATTCAATACAATTTCATTTCAGAGCACTGGACACTTCCCACTATTATTTGGAATAACAGCAATCTCACATGAGTTGGAAGAACCCAGCAGAGGATTATTATTATCCAGGCAGCTGTTTAAAACTGAACCTGGCTAGAGTCTCTGAAAGGTCAGTTACATCAGTCTAATTCAAGGCCACATTAATTCACGCTTGCCATGGTGCCAAAAACACACTTGGAATTCCCATCACTGGGCATGTGCTGATGAACTTTGACACTTTTTGTGTCCAGGCTTCTGTAATTCCAAATTTTTATTAAATTTGATTTGGTGACTTTTATTGAATGCTTAAAAATATTTCTAAGCAATAA
Organism: Cervus canadensis; assembly: GCF_019320065.1. NCBI lineage: Eukaryota > Metazoa > Chordata > Mammalia > Artiodactyla > Cervidae > Cervus > Cervus canadensis. The sequence goes on from NC_057412.1 coordinate 17,601,134, forward strand.
AAATAAATGACCCAATCAAAAATGGGCCGAAGAACTAAACAGACATTTCTCTAAAGAAGACATATAGATGGCTAACAAACATGAAAAAAATCTCAACATCACTCATTATCAGACAAATGCAAATCAAAACCACAATGAGGTACCATCTCACGCAGGTCAGAATGGCTATTATCAAAAAGTCTATAAACAGTAAGTGCTGCAGAGGGTATGGAGAAAAGGGAACTTTCTTACACTGTTGGTAGGAATGCAAACTAATACAGCCACTATGGAGAACAGTGTGGAGATTCCTTAAAGAACCGAAAACAGAACTGCCACACGACCCAGCAATTCCACTGCTGGGCATACACACCGAGGAAACCAGAATTGAAAGAGACGTGTACCCCAGTGTTCATCACAGCACTGTTTACAACAGCCAGGACATGGAAGCAACCTAGATGTCCATCAGCAGATGAATGGATAAGAAAGTTGTAGTACTTATACACAATGGAATATTACTCAGCTATTAAAAAAACATATTTGAATCAGCTCTAATGACGTGGATGAAACTGGAGCCTATTATACACAGTGAAGTAAGTCAGAAAGAAAAACACCAATACAGTACATTAACACATATATATGGACTTTAGAAATATGGTAATGACAACCCTATATGCGAGGCAGCAAAAGAGACACAGATATAAAGAACAGACTTTTGGAATCTGTGGGAGAAGGCGAGGGAGGGATGATCTGAGAGAATAGCACTGGAACATGTATATTATCATATGTGAAACAGACCACCAGTCCACGTTTGATGCGTGAAACAGGGCACTCAAAGCCGGTGCACTGGGACAGCCCTGAGGGATGGGATGGGGAGGGAGGCGGGAGGGGGTTCAGGATGGGGGACACGTGTACACCTGTGGCTGATTCGTGTCAACGTATGGCAAAAACCACCACAACACTGTAAAGCAATTAGTCTCCAATTAAAATTAATTAAAAAAAATTTCTAAGCAATAAATTTTGATGACAATTCAAAAGAAGAAACATTGTCAATTTATATAGCTTTAAACATACCAAAAGGTTGACCTCAATATTATCTTTAAGACCTTTCTTACTTTTTCTCTTCCTATTTCCCTTATGAAAAAGTCAGTTATTATATAATTAAAATTATCTTAAAATTCTATAAATTATTTTGAAATTTGTATCCTATGAAACTTCCACTTAGATTACTAAGAGAATTAATGCTGAATAGCAATATTTAAAAACTCTCTAAAAGCAAAAATAGATGTCCAGAGCCCCAAATAAAAAATTCCGGCATAGTTTCTTCTGACTGATTCTGAGATGGTTTAAACTCAGTACAATCCCATAAGAACTGAAAAAAAGTCTCCTCCTTTTAAAGGGGTTAATAACTTACTGTAACAAAACCAGTATCTATTACATGCATAAAAGATGGAACAAACTATGAATATAATGATGCTCTTTCTTACCTGTGAGGGAAAAAAAAAAATCCAGTTTAATTAATTCACACATAAAAATAGGTCTGTTCACTACTTATAGTAAGACTGCAGTTTGAACAGCCAACAATTTAACATAAATTCAGTCTGTAAATGAACCATCACACAAAACTTAATTTTTTTTCTTACTATTTACACTATAAAAGTTTGCACAGCACCAGTCTGTCACTGTATGTTTTCCCTGTGATAACCCAACATTTTGTTATGTGTAAAGTCAAATGTGTAACGAATACAGATCTGAAGTTTCAAATGCACACACTGGTCTCTGTTTAGCAGCTTTACCACTTCGACCTCTGCATCACCCAACCCTTTCAGGGCTGAAAGATGACCTGGAAGGGGCCCCAGGTGCTAAGATGATGATATATGGGGCCTTCCTCTCTCCTCTCTACCCACCTTCTCCCTGATCACACTGTAAAAATAAACACAGGGCAAAATTAAAAGTAAATCCAGTCCTAATTCTCCATAATGATGATTTCATTGCTGGTTTTTAAATGATACATTCCAAAAGAACAAACCAAAATGAAGAATTGTATTATTAGCCATTATACGATCCTTCCTATTAGCCCTTACCAGAGGCTTAATACACATGGATTATCAGCTGTAATAAAATGTTAGTAAGGCTGAAGCCAATAGATTTGAGAATGAAAGTCAAGTTACATACAAGACCATTTATGTTCATGCACCACCCTAAGCTTTTATCACACTCAAGTGCACTCATCAAACAGCAAGCTAAAACCGAACGCATGCTTTCCCTGGCAGCTCAGGGGTAAAGACTCTGCCTGCCAGCGCAGGAGACATGTGCTTGATCCTTGGCCTGGGAAGACCCACATGCTGCAGGGCAGCTAAGGCCGGTGCCGCAACTGCTGAGCCTGCGCTCGGAGCCCCGGAGCCGCAGCTGCCGAGCTCACGGGCCCCGGAACCTGAGCTCCGCAACAGGAGCAGCCCCCACGAGAAGCCAGCGTACCGCAACCAGAGGAGCCCCCTGCTCGCTGCAGCTAGAAAAACACCACGGAGCAACAGAGATCCAGCACAGCCAAAAATAATTAAAAAAAAAACAAAAAAAAAAAACTGGACACAGACTCTCTGCACAACTTCCCCCAAACGAGAGGCTGGCCTTGCTTTCGGCCAATATAGACTGTGGCCTGAGTACTGCTGAGCCTCCCGCGGCCAGGCTGCAAGAGGTGTTGCTGCCCCCGCTCTGGCCACTAGGACCCCTGCCACCTGCCACCACGTGCACGACATAAGAGAGATCTCAGGTGTGAGCACAACAGTGACAAGTGCCCAACACACAGCCCCCCTGGAACACAGGCCCGGCCCCACAGCAACCAACTGCAGCCCCGCGACTGAGCCCAGACAGGACTGTGAACCAACACGCGACTGTTGTTTTAAAGCCTCTCAAGTTTGGGTTGGTTTGTTAAACAGCAAATATTAATGATACGCCATCCAAAATCTCTGATTCAGCCCAAATGAACTACTTACCATCCCCCAAAGTCCATACTATCCCCATCTCCGTTTCATGTACACATTTCTAGTTTAGGTGGTATGATTTGATACTTATGTGTATAATTACAGCAAATTCTCCTGATTAATATTCAATTATCTGAATGAATACTTTCTATCATTTCTAATAACTCAGTTCCAGTCCTGCTTCCTTCACTTGAGGCATTCTGCTAACTTTTCAGCCTACAGTGATTCTTCTTTCTGTCTTCCTGGAATGCTCCCGGTATTCTATGAAGTAGCTCACCTCCTGCTATCTGTATTATCACTCTTTCGGCACTCAGTGTATACTATTTTCTTATTTTCCCTTTATAAACTTTACTGTGAAGTTGACTCAGGCTCCATGGTCTTTGCCTCATCTTCACAGACGTCAGTGAGCTCATCTTCCCATACCACCTTGTATTTTTAAGGGAATTTTTTAAATGTATACCCTGATTCACCATTAGCTCCACCAGGGTTCGGGAAAACTGTGGCTTTTAACTCTTGCTGGGTTCCTTGCACATTAGTAGAAAATAACTGGTGACTGGACTGTAAGTTTGATCAATTTTAGGAATGCTGAAAAAGAGCATTAATTTGTCAGAAGGTCCTGCTATTTGAAGATCTCCTATCTACAGCTACTATAATTGTTGCCTGCATCTAATTGGTCTGGGAATGAATGCCATACAAATGATGTAAGATAGAGAATTCCATTTCAAATGAATCAAGACAGCTCAAAAATATGGAGGCAAAATATCTAAGAATGAAATGTGCTTTAGGAAAAACAATTAATTAATAATAATTAATAATAAATAATTAACCCTAGTTACTCTGTGCTTCAAATTTTTATTTTATAAAAATCAAATTGAAAAGTTAAGAGGCATCACTGAGACATCTAAACTGAGTAAAAGTTCCAATCCTCCTAATTCATGTTCTCAGCACTGACAGTACCATCATTAGAATGAAATGTAACTTTGTTTTCATGATAGTATCATCCATTCTTTCCTGTTTGATACATAAAATTACCTCTCTTTCAAAGAGTATCTTAGAAAACAGTTACATGTGTATAAAAGTGATCTGGATAGACAAATTGTTGGCAGTTATTTTTCACAACAGAGATTTTAAGAAAGGTAGGTTTTATAACGAGATTTCCTTAATATGTATACTGCTATAAGAAATTTTAAACAGACTTTTAAAGACTTGCAGTACTTCTTTTTCCAAAAATGTTTAAAACATTCAACTGCTCTTCATTGTGTTGCACTAGAAAGGAATTAAAATCTCAGGATGGTACAAAACAGTTATTGGGTTTCCTAGCAACTCTGAAGGGGCCCCTCGGCATGGAGGCATAGTTTTTCAATATTGATGCGTGCATCAGTCACACACTGTAGAAGACAAAGGCAGACACTTGGTCTCATGTCGCGTCTCTGGATATTCTTAATACTGCCCAATTCTATTTATGCAGCACATGAGGGATAGCTTAACTTGTAAACTACTTTCAAGTTCAAACATGATCTCTGAACTAAATCATGTAACAAACCTTCTTACAATTTTACTCAACCTTATATTCAGAATGTGATGAAAGATGCAACACATGATCAACTGTAAGTGTTTGCAGAGTCTTGTTAGGAAGTGCTCAGTACTGGACTATGTAAATAAACTAGCCGTGTCATGCCCCTTTTTGGCAGTGACTGAAATAACACCTCCTGGTTTTCTGCTTGATTTCTCTAATCTCCAAATTCCAAATTCCTGCCGTGCAGGGAGCAGGCTGAGCTCGGATTCCGTAACATGTTCAGGCCTCTATTATCTCTCCCATAGGCTGAGCCTGAGGTCTTCCTGGCGCCCACTCTACTTCATTCTAACCATCTCCGTATTTCACCCAGAGTGTTCACTACACATAGCTTTTTAAACTACATCACTTCCTGGTCTGAAAACCTCTGGTGGGCCCACGCTAGCTCAGACACCTTTATTCTCCTCAGCACGCTTTATGACCGGGCACCTCCCCACCTTTAGCCGCTCGGTACCCCCACTCCCCACGTGCACCCCAGCCCTGAGCACCCACACACTTTACAACACCGCCTTCCCCGCTCAAGCCCCCCTGTTAGGGCAATTAAGTTAGCTTGGTCTCAGGCCAGGCCCTTCCCCAGAAAGTATTCTTTGTGCCCGAATAAGGGCTTCCCTGATCACTCAGTGATAAAGAATCTGCCTGCGATGCAGGTGACACGGGTTCGATCCCTGGGTTGGGAAGACCCCCTGGAGAAGGGAATGGCAACCTATAGTCTTCTTGCCTGGAGAATTCCATGGACACAGAAGGACCTTGTGATCCCAAAATCAAACATGACTGAGCAACTAAACAAGAGCCTGAATACAGAAACGGCTGTCCAACAACCAACAATCCAGTGCAGAGCCATACGTGACCAAAGCTCCTTAGCGTGCACGCACTGCCTCAGAAGGACGCTCGGTAAAGAAGCAGCCTCCGTCAGACAGGGCGAGTGCTCGTGACGGAGGCCTCAGCGGCTGGCTGGCTGACTGGATAAGGCCTCCATCAGGAGCACTCGCCCTGTCTGACGGAGGCTGCCTCTTTACCGAGCGTCCTTCTGAGGCAGAGCGTGCACGCTCAGACGCTTCAGTCAGTCGGGCCCGACCCTGTGTGACCAGGAGGACCACAGCCCCCCAGGCTCTCCTGTCCAGGCAAGAATACTAGAGTGGGTTGCCGTGCCCTCCTCCAGGGGATCTTCCAGACCCAGGATCAAACCCGCGTCTTTTATGACTCCTGCACTGGGAGCTGGGTTCTTTACCACGAACGCCGCTTGGGAAGCGCTCTTTTGCAGAGAAGAAGCCAATTCTGACTCCATGTTGGAACTATTTCTTTGACTTGCTTTTGTTATTACAATCATACAGAATGGCCTGCCCCTGAGATTCCTGCCCCTCTGCCTGCCTGTTAAACTGGAGTGCCTTTGTTCAGAACCCTGTCCACCTGTGGATGGCAGGAAGGAAGAAATGAACACATCCCCTGCCTGAGGCTTACTATCCTAGGAGATGTTTCCAAGATTAATGGCCTTTTTACTTCGTTTCCTCACACACACACCCCCCTGCCATCTCTGATCTATAAAAGAACCTGGTATCCACACCCCGATAAGATGGTTATTTTGAGGCGCTAGCCTGCCATCCTCTCAGTCAGCTGGCTCCCTGAATAAAGTCTTTTCTTTGCCTCAATTCCTCATCTCTTGGATTCACTGGCCTGTCACGCGGTGAGCAGAGCGAATTTGGGCTTGGCAACACTTCCTACCCTACATACATTTGACTTAGAAGCCAAAGCTTCTTGATTATCATTGATTTCCTTTAGCGGAGCAAAAATTTCTAGTGCTCGGCTTAAAAATAAGGAAAAGAAAAACTACAGCACAAGTGTGTAGTTCCTTTGTGTAAGAGGAAGGAAACAGAATCTACCCGAATGAAAGGTATTCCGTTTCAAAGTAGTGAAGAAAAATTAACAACGTGCGGCTAAAAGTAGGTGAAAATAAGTTAAGGTCTTTTTCTATCAAAGATGAAATCACAACAGTGACGGCATCCTGGTCAGGGGCCAAGACACCAGCGGAAGCACTGAAGGGGTAAGATGAATTAAGTGCATCCACACTGTGGAGCACCTGTGTTTGCACACATTTCCCTTGTCTGCAAGGCCCCCCTTCTCCCACTGAACGCCTCTCACCTGGGGCCTCCTCCCCCCAGACCCCCACAGGCAGGGTTAATTGCTTCCTGCTCACAATTACACAACCTGCACCTCTAATGCACGTGGTTGCTTACATGTTCCCACCCTTAACTGAGGGCTTCTTCGAAGGCTCAGGAGTATAAAGAATCCATCTGCCAATCCAGGAGACTCTCGAGGCGCAGATCCCACCCCTGGGTCGGGAAGATTCCTTGGAGGAGGAAGTGACTACCCACTCCAGTATTCTTGCCTGGGAAATCCCATGGACAGGGGGGCCTGGCAGGCTACGGTCTCTGGAGTCACAAAGAGAGTTGGACACGACTGAGCATGCATGCACACCCTTAAGCACACACTTTCAGTTGCTTAACAGGGTCCTAGGGTTTCATCTCTGGAGGGCAAGTTCCAAGCCTTATTCAACACACCCTGGACCTGCCTCAGAAGTAACTGCTTAGTTCAAGCGCAGAGTGGGAGTTCCGGGCAGATTGAAAGTGAAGGAGCTGTTTGAAAGAGGAATGCTGATGGGAGAAAAGATCATGAAACCTTCTGGGAAAGTCATGGGAAGGAGGGCCATGGGAAGACTGTGTATCTAGCAGAATAAAGGAACAGTGACGCCTCGGGATGCATGGAGCTCAGAGGGAGCTGAGCAAGCCTGGCTGTATGCTAGCAGGAGCAAAGACTCATGCTTATTACTTTAATATTCACATCACAAGAAATATTAGCAGATGTGATAAGAAATTAACATGGATTCAACTGTATAGTTACGTTGCGTGTAAGTCACTTCAGTTATGTCTGACTCTTTGTGACCCCATGGACTGTGGCCTGCCGGGCTCCTCTGTCCATGGGCTTCTCCAGGTAAGAATACTGGAGTGGGTTGCCATATTCTCCTCTGGGAGATCTTCCCCATCCAAGGATCTCTTACATCTCCTGCATTGACAGGTGGGTTCTTTATCACTAGTGCCACTTGGGAAGCCTGTAAATTTATGTTAACATGAAAGAAATATGACATTAAAACTTTAATTTGTGAATATTCTAAAATCACAACTTTTGTGGCTCAGCAGTTAAGAGTCCACCTGCAATGTGGGAGACCTGGGTTTGATCCCTGGGTTGGGAAGATCCCCTGAAGAAGGGAAAGGCTACCTGCTCCAGTATTCTGGCCTAGAGAATTTCATGGACTGTATAATCCATGCGGTCACAAACAATTGGACACGACTGAATGACTTTCACTTCACTAAAATCACAACTAGGGATGAAGAAAAAGGTGCTTGTCTATCTTGCAACTACCTCCAGAACAACATGAAGCAAAATGAGAAAAATGTTATACACTTATGCATGTTTTCTCAAAATATCTGGAGTCACTCCAAAGATATTAACAAAAAAGAGAAACTAGGAATAAAAATAAGAGTAATTTAACTTCATTTTCCAAAGGTCTGGCATAATTCTTTGGTTGCTTGAAAAGGGGTATGTTATTTATGATGATCTTAATGTCAATTTCTACAAATAATTTATTTGACATTGACTTTTGTGAGAAATATCAAAGAATGTCATAAAGGTTACTATTTTAAATAGAGAAGATATTCAGTTGTATTGCTGAGTTCAGAATATCGAGTTCAGAAACCTTACATAAAAACACAGAAACCCTCAAAAACGATTCATTAGGGCTATGTTAAAAAATAAACTGGGAAAATCAGGAAGTGGTATGTTTAAGAAGTTGATTGGGACAAGTAAAATTTTGTTGTGTATGTCTGATAACAAATACTACAAATCAGATGTCTGGGTTAGCAAGCAACTCACTGGGATGCTTTAAACTCTGTTTTAAATATTGCAAAAATGCAACTGCCAAGCTATTTAGACCATTTCCTTGACCCTAAATCTAATCTGTCAATTTCCTTCTCACCAGGGAGCTGCTTTGGGATTAGCAATGTTAAAAGTTACTTAAATACTAAGTGTTTCTTTTTAGGAAAGAAAAAGAAAAACATAATATACCTTAAGGGTAGTTAACTACTCCAACTAGGCCTTTAAACATTGCTCAGGAAGAGGAAAAAAAAAACACTGGAAGGTAGAAATTACCCTCTGTAATGCCAAGTAAGTGTGTGTTAGTCCTTCAGTCAGGTCCAACTCTCTGTGATCCCAGGAACTGCAGTCCACCAGGCTCCTCTGTCCATGGAATTATAGTTAATTCCCATGTGTTACTCAGTACAGTATGTTAATATGTACTGTTGAGCTAAGAAAATAATACTGAGAGTCAGATAAGTAAATAACAATGAGAAACAACATTAGGTATACTTCTTTGCTTTTCTATGCTGTTTTTGAAAAATCAACTCTCAGCTCCCCACCCCCAACGAGTAATCAAAAAGCAAGTGCTCAGAAAATAAACTGAGATGGAGACAGGGAAACCATCACCTTAAATATAAATGATAAATAATAATAAATAGTAATGAGCAGTGACTGAGTACCTATTACATGCCAGGGTGAGTCGCTCAGTCCTTTCTTACTCTTTGCAACCCCATGGACTGTAGCCCACCACGCTCCTTTGTCCGTGGAATTTTCCAGGCAAGAATCCTGGGGTGGGTAGCCATTCCCTTCCCCAGGGCATCTTCCTGACCCAGGGATGGACCCGGCTCTCCTGCACTGCAGGCAGATTCTTTACTGTCTGAGCCACCATGGGTGTTAGATTATGTGCCAGGCACTTTTCAAAATATTTTATACACATTAATTCCTTCAAGTCTCATAACAACTCTGAGGGCGTTACTACTATTATCTCAACTGAACAGTGACGAAACAGAGATGATAAGAGGTACTTAAGCTACTAAGTGAGCAAGATCCAAATCGAGGCAGATTGGCTCCCAAGCCACACTCACCTTGCAAGTAGAAATCTATGAGTCAACACCCCTGGACATTAAGAGATTTCCTTTTAAAAATCACTACAAAATAATACAGTGAGTACATTATTAGACCCCCTTCCAGTCACTGTGGTGGAAGAAGGTTTGGAATTTTCACTATTCCCCTCCTATACTAGATTTCCAAGAAGACAGCATTTTAGGTAGCACGTAGTTCAGGAGTATGGGCTGACCCACTTTTTAAAACAAGAGATATACCAGACTAGGATCAAGTTGTCAAGTTTGTCACCAAGAAAGCTCTATCACTTTGGACATGTTGTTTCTCCAGGGCTCAAACATAAATTAAGGGTGTTAAACTAAATTATCTCTTTCAGATCTAAATACGTCCAAAGTTTAGACCATCAATCAAGCAAGCAACCAACAAGGAGCCTTCCCCCAACACCCATCCCCTCCCCTCCCTGCACAACTCAAAGCCAGTTGGGACAGTTGTCTGGGCTGACCTCACAGCAAGTGCAGACACTTCTGAAACATGAGCAGGCTAAATTGTGCAAGCAGTTCTGCCTACAAGTAGCGTGGGCTCTGAAGTCCAAGCTGCGCTGTAATTCAAACTGAGGTTACCAAATGCTTGCATGCGTGCGTGTCACTCAGCCATGTCCAACTCTTTGCAACCCCATGGACTGTGGCCCATCAGACTCCTCTGTCCATGGGATGTTCCAGGCAAGAATACTAGAGTAGGTTGCCATTTCCTACTCCAGGAGGTCTTCCTGACAGGGATCATACCCAGGTCTCCTGCATTGGCAGGCAGATTCTTCAGCACTGGGCCATCTGGGAAGCCCTACCAAATGCTTAGGCAGAGCGAGTTTCTAGTCTTTTAAGTATTAATGAGTTTTCTACTGTAAAGTGAGCATTAGCACTAAGAATGCTTACTTCCACATAGAGATTAAATACAATAATGCATGTAAAATTCTTAGGTATCATCCCTTCGATAAACAGTATCCAGTATGACAACTCGCTGTTGTCTTCCAAACCTGTCATTCCTACTAGGAAATGAACTCGCATTGTGTTGGGAAGGTGTTTTTTAATCTTCTATCCCTCACACTGAGCAGCACCTTAGAAACGGAACTCAAAATCTGTTATGTAAATAAAGGACACTGACTTGTATGTACTAGATCTGGCAATCAGGACCTCATTGGCGACCTAGACCAAATCTGATTTTTTTTTTTTTTTCCACTTAAAGGCTCCAGGTGGGGGAGGGATATTTCTAACTACAGAAGTGGAGTATGTGAGCAGACACAGAAATGACTGCTATTTTGAGGAACTGGCTCTTAAGAGTAGGAGAAAAATAGCAGTGTGATATGTCATCAAGGAAAGGTTGTTTTGAAGTGAGAAATGTAGAGCATGTTTATAAAGTCAGAAGGAAAGGGGAATGGGAGGTTAAATACACAGAACACTCAGATTGAAAGAAACAATGAGACCCAGAAAAAAGGGATAAGACAGTTTTAAATAAGATTCGAGGGAAGGACATTTCTTCTGCTGTAACAAAGGAGAGACATGGAGTATTTACCCAGAATATGAGGCAGAAAAAAAATGTGGATAGAGAATTCCAGAAAAACAGCTACTTCTGCTTCATTCACTATGCTAAAGCCTTTGACTGTGGATCACAACAAACTGGAAAATTCTTAAAGAGATGGGAATACCAGACCACCTGACCTGCCTCTTGAGAAACCTGTATGGAGGTCAAAAAGCAACAGTTAGAACCAGACATGGGACAATGGACTGGCTCCAAATAGGAAAAGGGTACGTCAAGGCTGTATATTCTCACCCTGTTTATTTAACTTATATGCAGAGTACATCGTGAGAAACTGGGCTGGAGGAAGCACAAGCTGGAATCAAGATTGCTGGGAGAAACATCAATAACCTCAGATACGCAGATGACACCACTCTTATGGCAGAGAGTGAAAAAGAACTAAAGAGCCTCTTGATGGAAGTGAAAGAGGAGAGCGAAAAAGTTGGCTTTAAATTCAACATTCAGAAAACTAAAATCATGGCATCCGGTCCCATCACTTCATAGCAAATAGACGGGGAAACAATGGAAACAGTTACAGACTATTTTCTTGGGCTCCAAAATCACTGCAGGTGGCAACTGCAGCCATGAAATTAAAAGATGCTCGTTCCTTGGAAAAAGAGCTATGACAAACCTAGACAGCATATTAAAAAGCAGAGACATTACTTTGCCAATAAAGGTCCATAGTTGAGGCTACGGTTTTTCCAGTGGTCATGTATGGATGTGAGAGTTGGACCATAAAGAAAGCTGAGCACTGAAGAATTGATGTTTTGAACTGTGGTGTTGGAGAAGACTCTTCAGAGTCCCTTGGACTGCAAGGAGATCCAATCAGTCCATCCTAAAGGAGATCAGTCCTGGGTGTTCATTGGAAGGACTGATGCTGAAGCTGAAAGTCCAATACTTTGGCCACCTGATGTGAAGAACTGACTCACTGGAAAAGACCCTGATGCTGGTAAAGATTGAGGGCAGGAGGAGAAGGGGACAAGAGGGAGGATAAGGTGGCTGGATGGCATCATTGACTGGATGGACATGAATTTGAGCAAGCTCTGGGAATTGGGGATGGACAGGGAGGCCTGGCGTGCTGCAGTCCACAGGGTTGCAAAGAGCTGGACACAACTGAATGACTGAACTAGGAGAAGTTTTTGGAGACTGGTTCAAATCTTTAATATGTGAAGAGGAATGGGAGAAGAGCGGAAAGACTGCAGAATGGTACCATGAGTCCAACGGAGATGAGCTGAAAGCTGATGAAGAGGAGCAAAGACATTCATCATACTATTTTTTGGTATGATAAATACCATTTATCATATAATTTTTCTGGTTTTATATCATAACATCGTACCATTTTTTTCTAGTTTATATATATTTGAAATTTGCCATAATAAAGTAGTTTAAAAAAGAAAACCACAGTGATGTGGCACTACACACTCACCAGAACAAAATGAAAAAAGGCTGTGATTTGGAGCAAGTCTCATCTCTATAGAAGGGAGTGTCAACTGGTACAATTAATTTTGGAAAACATTTGGTAGCATTACCTAAAGCTAAACAGATGTGTAATCAAGACCCCAGAAATGCCATTCATAGTTACCGTGTGCACGCAAACACATGGCTGAGAATGTCATAGCCACATTTTTCACAAGAGCAGAAAATGAGAGGAAAAACATGTCCATCAACAGTAGAATGGGTAAATCAATTGTGGTACAGTCCCATGACAGAATACCATATGGCAAAGCAAATGAATAAACTAGAGCTATCCAATAGAAACAACTGCACCAACGTGACAGGAAGCCAAGTGTAGGCAGAAAAACATACACTGTATAATTCTGTGTACACAGTGTCAACGCCAATCTATGCCCTTAGAAATCAGAAGACAGTGACAGAAATGACTGCAGGGGGCAGGAGGGGACTTCTGATGGTGGGTTATGTTCTATCTCTTGACCTGGATGATAATTGTATAGATGTGTCTGCTTTGTGATAATGCTCTCTCACTGGTAAATAATGCTCTAAACTGCATGCTTTTGGGGCTTCCCTGGTGGCTCAGACAGTGAAGAATCCGCCAGCAATGTGGGAGACCTGAGTTCAATCCTTGGGTTGGGAAGATCCCCTGGAGGATGGCATGGCAACCCACTCCAATATTCTTGCCTGCAGAATCCCCTTGGACAGAGAAGACTGGCAGGCTACAGTTCATGGGGTCACAAAGAGTCTGACACCATTGAGTGACTAAGCAGAGCAGAGCACGCTTTTCTACAACTGAAAGGTTTGTTTAAAAATGAAGTTAAAAAAGTGAAGGAGTTAACTCGGAAAACTTGTCTTTATTTTATCCCTGGTGGTCTAGTGGCTAGGACTCGGCAAGCTTGCTGCCACTCCTGGTCAGGGAACTAAGACCCAATAAGCCTCACTGCAGGCTCCACCCCATATATTTCTGATGCTTTATAAAAATGTACTTTAAAAAAAACTGTAGCCAAATGGACAATAAGAACAGTGGGCTGAAAGGCTGGCATACAAGGTGAAGGGGGAAATGATTTGGAGAAGCCAGTGGGTCCTCAAGAGAATAATCAGAAAACCATATGGTTTTTACATCACATAGCACATTTGCCCTAGTCTGTACCCGTTTTTCTTTATTTATTACTTATCTACTTATTTATGGTTTTATTTATTTTATTCAGGATTAAATGCCAGTCACCCTCCTCCAGACTGAAGCTTGCCCATAGTATAGGAATGACATCTTCCTCTTGTCTGCAAAAGAACCTACTGCCATCCCTAACCCACACATACATATTATTTATTTCCCCAAACTTCGTCCACAGCAATTGAGGTCCTGTATGAGAAACTGAATAGGTAGCCTATAAATCAGGAGCAGTTAAAGCACAAATTACAATGTAAAACCAAACGGGGGAGTTAGGAATGTGGACACACAGATTGTATTTGTTGAACTGGACTGTGACCCACTCTTTCCTCCTCTCCTCATGGGCACACAGACAGACTCATCTAAGGAAAGAATTCAAATTTCATTTCTTGATTAAAATTAAGTCTCAGCCTTTTTAGCATACTACTTTCCTCATGTTCTCTAATACAGAGATGCTAATTTCAGAATTCTCTGGCAAAACAAATGCAAATTGGGTATTTTGCATTATGGGTAAAGCAGATCCGTTGCCATGGTGAATATTTTCATCACCTTCAGAGATTAGTATGTATCGCTCCATTTTAAGAAATCTGCCTTTGCCTCCTTGCTCAAAAAAACCTCAGGCTCTCTTTCCTTCCTTTAATTAACATGAAAGAGGAAAAAGTGAGTACTTGGCTAAAACAGCAGCAACAATACTCAGGTGAAGTGTCTTAGAGAGATCACAGAAAATTAAAAAAGCAAAGAGATTACAGCAAAACACGCAAATAAACTGATCTTACGAAAAACCATGAAGTTAATAAAGAAAAAGTTACCAAAAAAAAAAAAAATTCCTGTTGTAAGTATATTTAACTTGACAGCCTCAATCTTGGCATGATTTCCTTTCTAATATCCCAAAATGAATTCAAATTTCCCTAGCAACCATCACCAGGGACCACCCTATCCTTACTTTTGATATTTCCACAAATGCATTTATTTTCCTCATAGGCAAGCTAAAAATATTATTTTTCCTCTATATTTGGTTTTTTACCTTATACCTAAAATACAAATGCATGTAACTATCAAATAAAGACAGTTTATATAATTCTCTGATGATTTTAAGAAACTAAATAAGAAGTGAGACTTTTATTTAACTTGTTGCCAACAGGAGTATTATGTGATATAAATATTTTAGATACAATCTCATGACAGCAATTCCAAAGGCACTTCCCACTGAGGAAGCTGTTCTGATGGCACACCACACCCACGCTATTTCAGTCAGCAGCATGTTCTGAAACTAAATGTAGTGGAAGGTGACTGGAATTAAAGCTCCAGGTTCTAGACCTGTGGTAACCAGTGTGGTAGCTACACCCGGCTACTGAGCATGTGAAATGTGGCTAGTGCAAACTGAGATGTGCTTGCAGGTAAAATACAGACCAGATTTTGAAGACTTAGTATGAAAAAAAAAAATGTTATTGATGTTCAGTCTGACCACATATGGAATTAATATTTTATATATACTGGGTTAAACAAAATTATATTTAAATTAATTTCAACCTTTTCCTTTTCACTTTTAAATGTGACTACCAGAACATTTTAAATGACATATGTGACTTGCATTATGTTCCTACTAGGACGGCACTGTCTGGACCAATGCCATAATTTATTGGACTTAGGCCTTGGCTTTATGACTTGATTCCTGTTAAAAAACCTCCTACTCATAGGCTGTCAGGAGACTGGATTCAAATGAGATGCGTGTGAAATTGTCTTTAAAAACACAGTAAGATACTCTTCTAGCACGGAGTCACCAGTTCCTTCTATAAGTCTCAGATTTCACGTTGTACAACCAAGTAGGTCAAAGAGTCTTCTCAATTCTTACTGCAGAACTATCCAGGGCACAAAACACTTGAAAGTTTTTGTCTGGTTCGTTAAAGAAAACCCCCCTGGGAATCGCCTGGTATTCAAGAGTTCAAAGCACTCTTCACTGGGGAGTCTGAGAGACTGAGGAGGGTCAACTCGAGTTACTCTAACAATGCAACAAAGATGGGGTGCAGCACATTTGATTTCACTGCATCTGCATATTCCTTGAGATTCCTTGAGAGCATTTTTATCGGTGTTTCTTCCTTCGGAGAAACCTATAAAACTCACATAGAACATAGTGACACTATGGGGAAGTGAAAAGGGAACCGTGATGAGTTCTGTTGCTTCTTCTTGAAATCTAAACACAGTTTTATTGATATTTTTTGGAAATAAATGAAACAAAGTTATTCCCACCCCAATCTGTAAAGTACCTTTGAAAGAATGGAAGTGATTTAATAGTCTCTAAAGAAAAGTGCATTGTCTCAGTATGTAAACACGGGTTAATGTGACTATTAATCCTTTTTCTCACCAACTATCAAAGGACAAACTGAACTATGTCCCGGATCTCACACCCACCCTAAAAATAGGCTGTTACTGTCCCTTATCCTACCTTCCCTTGTAGGATGACAAGCAAGCAATCATCTTTGCTTCTACCGGAATCCTGCCAATTAAAATGAACTGCAAATACTGCTGAGTCAAGCAAAGGCCTTTAAGGCTTAAACTTCAACTGGCCAACTCATTATTAGAAACCAGAAAAGTTGAGTCCATGAGGGGAGGGAAAGCCTACAACCAGTGGAAAAGGACGAGATAAAATGTCCCTTTAAGTCACCATCTTGCCACTCAACACAGAAACATTTTCAACTTCCCGCCCATTTTCCTTCGGGTGGAGACAGTAATGGAGTCAAACAAACTGAACAAATTACAAAGAACACCGATAATAGGCTCCCAAGAGATCACCAAACCAGGAATGACCAGCGTCCTTCACAGATCACTGTGCCAACGTGAGTGCCCCCCCACCCCCCCAACTCTCTGCCCTTTGCCATTGCAGCCCTCCTGAAGAAATTAGGTAGAAGGTAAAGAAGCCAGAGCTAGAGAAGGTGACTGCTCTTTACTTCCACTTAGCATCACACTCTTAACACTCTAATTTCAAAACCAATCTAACATTTATTCTACAACATTAGATTTATTTTCTCTAGAGGTGCAAGGTACTTCCTCGGTGGCCCAGTGGGTAGGACTCCGTGCTCCCAGGGCAGGGGGCCTGGCTTTGATCCCTGGCTGGGGAACTAGACCAGTGTGCATGCCACAGTGAAGAGCTCTGGAGACACAAATAAGACCCGGCGAAGCCAATGAATATTTTAATAAATCGTTTAAAAAGCAAGGTAGATAGATGAACGACAGTAAGATCAAGCCATAAGCTCATTTTAGTTAACTTTTAATTATTTTTCAGGCTACCTAAATAATTAACTACTTTGTGCTGTGTGCTTAGTCGCTCAGTCGTGTCTGACCCTTTGTGACCCCATGGACTTTAGCCCGCCCGGCTCCTCTGTCCATGGGGATTCTCCAGGCCAGAATACTGGAGTGGGATGCCCTGCCCTCCTCCAGGGGATCCTCCCAACCCAGGGACTGAACCCCGGTCTCCAGCATTGCAGGCAGATTCTTTACCAGCTGAGCCACCAGGGAAGCCTGTTAATTACTGTAATAATTATCAAATTAAATACTGCTTGCTGGCAAACTTGCTGGCCACCAAATGAAGCAGGGTGAAGGGATAGTTAGGGAGTTCAGGAAGGTCTGTGCACACTGCTATATTCAAAATGGGTAGCCAGTAAGGACCCACTGTACAGCAGACGGAACTCTCCTCAATGCTCCGTGCCAGCCTGGATGGGGGGTTTGGGGGAGAAAGGATACATGTACATGGACGGCTGAGCCCCTTCGCTGCTCACCTGAAACTACCGCAACGTTGTTAACTGGCTACACCCCCACACAATATAAAAAGTTTGGAAAAAACAAAAGCTCCTAGTCTCAACTCTTGCCTTTGCTTACTTACTTACACTTGAGCATGACAGAGGAAAGGAGGAACTGAACGGAGGGGGAGAACGGGCTTCAAGCAGAGGATTACGACGAGACTGGAGGAGTAATAAAATTCACCCCGACGAGGCACACGAGGCAGAGCTGGCACACACAGCAAGCCTGGGCGGCCACGGGCCCAGCCCTGCTCACCTCTTCAGATGACAGACCTATTCTTGATCTTCACATGCTCTTGCCCCTGCTGCACGTCTCTTCTGAAGCCAACAAGCAGAAATTCCTGCCTAGTCTATCGTTCCCCGTTTAGTTACTCAATGAGAAACCACTTACAAAGCTATTTCAACCATCTTAAGAGATGGCAGTACTCTGAACTCTGAGTGGTGGCTGCAAGGACACAAGTGACCTAGACACATGGGTGTGAGTTGGGGAGAGAAGGGGGAAAGTCAAGTGAGGCGCCCAGATTTCTGCCTGGGCATTCTGGCGGCTGAAAATGCCATTTGATGGGCGAGAGAACAGTGGTGTGGGGGCAGGGTCAGCTGACTGGTGGTGTCCGTGCCAAGTGTGAGCAGCGCTGTCGAGTGAGTGGTTTTTTGACGTGATGGGCAAAGCTTTGGGTGAGTGAGACCAGAAACAAACTGGAGGCCGCAGGGACAGAAATGGTAACTGAGGCCAGAAACTGACACGTAAGCAGAGGGAGGAAAGTGGATCCACTGAGGACAATGAGGGACGACTCAAGGAGCAAAGAGCTTAGCCCATAGAGCCGTTCTCGCTTTAAGAGGGTGACAGTGTGACATGTCCACTGTGCGATGCAGCCACACGGCCACTGCAGTTTCACAGGAGGAGGGGGGTGAAAATCAGACTGTACGGCAATGAACATGAAGGAAGTCTCTGGAGCCAGCAAATGCAGCAAACTCCTTCAAGAGATCTGGTGGAGAAAAGAGAGACGGGGGCTGCTTAGAGAGGGATATAATGGATATAAGGGTTGAGGGCATGTCAGGAAGGATTATTCAAGCTTCCTTAAAGTTGATGGGAATCCCTACATAAGAGACAAATGAGATGGGAAGCCAAAGGTTCAGAGTCCTGAAGTGAGTGTAAAGAGGAATACACTGTTTCAAGGAAGAATATCATGTGAACAAGGTTCCAAGTAGGGATGGTTGGAAGTGAGAGCTCTAGACAAACAAAAAACACCTATTGTATAGAACAAGGAACCATATTCAGTACCTTGTAATAACCTAGAATGGAAAAGAACATGAAAAAGTTTATGTGTATATACATAAATATATATACATGCACACACACTGCATCACTTTGCTGTACATCTGAAATACTGTAAATCATCTAAACTTCATTAAACACACACATACAAGTTAGAGCTCTTATCTGCTGGTTTCTTCATTCTCCCATGGAGTCTGCTACTGTCCCCTGAAATTAAGGCCACATCTGCAACATGCACTGTTTGTTTGTTGTTATTTTTACTTTCTTGTGTTTGTCTTTTGGTGGCATGTGGGATCTTAAAAGGGCTTCCCGGGTGGTTCAGTGGTAAAAGAATCTGTCTGCCAATGCCTGCAATGCCGCTTTGATCCCTGGGTTGGGAAGATCCCCGGGAGGAGGAAATGGCAACCCACTCCAGTATTCTTGCCTGGAGAATACCCATGGACAGAGAAGCCTGGCGGGCTACAGTCCATGAGGTCACAAAGAGTCGGACATGACTGAGCGCACACACACACACGCATAGGGGATGTTAGCTCCCCAACCAGGGATCAAACCCTTGCTACTCGGCAATAGAAGCACGGGGTCTTAACCACTGGACTGCCAGCGAAGACCCAGCAACACGCACTATCAAACCAACTACAAGTGCAAAGTACATCTCTAAGTACATTCTCTACTTACCTGATGTCCCCTCCTCAATGTACTAAAATCTAGCTTTACTATCAGCATAGGAACTGTCCTCTCTCTGGAATCAATAACTTCCCAAATGTTCTCAACAATTTCCTAACATAAGACCCACTGGTCTCGTTTCTTCATCAATTTCTGGGACCCCCTCATCCTCTAGCTCTCCGGCATTCCCATCAACCCTTCCCATCCCCAGCTCCTCACTTCCCGCCATCTAGTAAGATGTTGATGTTCTCCAGCTTCACGTTTCACCTTCTCTTCGAGTCCCACCTGCTCTTCCTGGTTAAACTGACAAAGATGTCAAACTATCAGCAGTGATTCTCTATTCTGTACCACCCATCTCTGCCTCTCTCTTGAGATCCAGTCCTTTGTTGGAATCTTCCCACTGGATTTCTTTCACCTCCATTCCTCTCAGGCATCCACCGCAAATACGACTGGTCCAAAGCTCGGTCATCTAAGATCTGCTTCTTTTTTCTTGATTCTCTGTAGACTAGTGACATCACCACTCACTCAAGCCAGAAGCCTTACTCCTTCCCTCCAGCTTTTTCTTGCCCACTCATTCAATCAACCAGATACTGGGCTACACTGCACCTCCCTCAGAACAACTTTTCAGATGGAAGAGGGGGCCCAGCACCACTCCTGCTGTATTTCCAGGGACTGCACATGTCCAGGTCATCCCAGATGGATTCCTGCCTTGGAGCTGTGGTTCTCCCTGCCTCCAGATGGATCGTGGAGCTCTACACCCTTCAAAAGAATCATTCTCAGTGTACAGCCTCTCTTCTTTAACACCTCCATGAGCTTCTTAGTGCCACTCCTGGGCGGCAGGGGGCAAGACAACACTTTATTTGACAGACAGCGATCCTCCCCTAAGCTCTCCACGCAGTCTCCAGGCCTTTGCCCAAAGTGCAGTCAGCAGTGACATCATGTGGAACCTGTTAACATGCAAAACCTCAAGCTCCACCCCACATGTCCCTCTGACTCAGCTGAACATCAAAAGAAGGGCTAGTTAGATGCCTCGTATGCCCTGGACATCTCAGCTCCCAAGGCAAGTTAGGTTTCCGTCCAGATTTCTATCTGCTGGGAATGCTTCATCAAACCTTGCGCATCTTGCAAAATCCTATACAACTGTCAGGGCATCCGGCACAACCACAGTATGCAGCAGGCCATAAATGTTTTAATGACTGGACCATTTAATCAGTTAATTAATGCTAAGTTCAGCTGAGGACCTGCAGAGTCTCAGGTACTCAAGCACATGCAAAGTGGAAGGCTGAATGTTGAAGGCAGCTGGAAACAGTGGCCCAGAAATCAAAAGAGAGGTGAGCCGGCAACATTTTGATGTCCCTAGTGACTATTTTGAGAATGCAGTGGTGGATAGATGAAGATCCAGGTTTCAGATGGAGACGATGGTTATCGGGCCAAATCATGGGGGAGGCTGACATTTAAGGGACGTAGTGAAGAAGGCAAAGAAGGGCAGGGGAACACAGTGGAAAGGAACCAAAACAGGTGTCATGGAGCTCCAAAGAAATGGATGGATTTGGCACTTGATTATTGATACCTTTGACAACTGAAGTAGGGGCGTGAGACCAGGAGAGAATAACAGATGTAACTGATGACAGCCGTACCATATCCCTAAGCCTAGTGGCAAAGAGGCTGAAAGCGTCTGGTCGTTCAGCATTTGCTGAATACTTGCTATCTGCTAGGCACCACAGGCTAACACTGGGACTGTAACCGTGAACAGCAACACAGATGAGGCCCACGACCCAGCGCAGTGAGATATATTGGGTACTTTTATGGAAACCCCACAACAGATAGGGTAAGGAGCCAATGCTGGGTGGCTTGCCTTGGAGGAAAAGCAACTTTTGCCCTGGTATAATGGGGACTTTTGGTGGTGGCATAAATACAGGAATGTACTTAAGAGACAGACATATGGAGGGGATAAAGTTCACATCTACTAATCTTCATTTTTTTTTTAAGTGAAGGAAAATATTCCTGGTAAACCAAAGCAGTAAGTATTCCTGACACATAAACCAACTGAGTGAGGCTCACAGAGAACAGGGTCTTGCTGTCACCGAATGGCTAACAAGTAGTCTGGAGACCAGAATCATTGGCCAGGACTTTACTCTCACTCAGACTGATACTGTGAAAAGCAGCAGGGCCTCAAATTTTTCACACTGCCATCCCTAGGTGACAACAATGCTGCTGGGTCATGCGCCATATAAGCTTACACCACCAGTCCAAGCCCTGGATCCTCATGTTCTTAGAGCGTCCGAAAATATTCGACTGAGATTATGAAATTATTAATAAGAGGCTACTAATAAAAGGCTTCAGTACCTGGCATGTGGTCAAACCAAGAGCAAGTTCTTAATAAGTGACAGATAACCGGTGACATTAATTTAGGGTGTCGATCAGAGGTAATCAAAGAGGAAAGTGATAGCACAGTGATAAAAGCAGGGATTCAGGAGGAAATTTACGATCTGGGCAAGTAAAGTTATACAACCACATCATGCCTCAGTTTCTCCATCTGTGCAGCTGGGATCATTACAATACACATCCTCCAGGGCTGCAAGGTACATTGGATAAGTCTATGTAAAGCCTTGCAACAGTGCCTGGCATTTAATAACTGCAAAATCAAGCCTTACTTTTACTGTTACTGCTACTCCTCTATTACTACGGTAACTAACTACTAGTGGAACAGCTTGCTACTCGGAAGGCAATGAAAAGTGTCCCACCAGCAACCAGAGTACACCACAAAACTCTGCAACCCACATAGAGACAACTCCAGAGGAAGAACTACTCATGGCTCGTTTTTAATGTCAGCCTCCACCTTATGTTGCCAACTGTCAAACAGATTCCAACTGTGTTACCACTCAAACTGAGTTCATGGCAATCAATTTCTCAAGTGTCAAGAAGTATCTGAAGAAATACTCAAAGCCATAAATCAATTACAGCTTTTGAGTTCTTGCTTAAGCGGGAAAACTGAAGTAAAACTAGTTTAGTTGAAGACAATAGTCCTTTAAAGAGACGTACACTGTACCGTGTGCAGTTTACAAGCAGCAGGACTCTATACCTATCAAAATATCCTGGGTTTAGATTGTGCCTACCAAAGTGAGGCATCCAGAAGAAATGAAATTATCCTCATATGGGGGTTGGGGGGAGGGGATGGAGAATCCTCTATAAAGTTTATATTCCTCCACTTCTCTGCTTTAGATGTAGCCTAAAACATTTTTCTCCTTTTTTTCCACAGAGATCACAATGTTCTCAACTTCTTCGGTTTAGTCCTAGACCAAAACAAGGTGAAAAACCTATCACCTAAAATGGTTACTGATCTTTCATCTTTTCCGGAAGCTTTACTTTGGATATTTCAGCCATGTCGAAATGACAAGCATTAAAAATGTGGAGGTAATGCTATATAGACTCAGATCGAAAATTAGACTTGTTAATAGAATGTTGATCCCATGAGTAATGCTCACAGCTGTGGCATCCAACAATGGAATTAACGTTTCAACAGGAAGCAGAGAGCCATCCCAATACAACGGGCCACTCTATCCAGCTTCGGAGCGCTTTAAAATTATCCTTCCGGGGCTACACAAAGTGTCTGTCCTAGGGTCCCACCGATGGATGTTTTGTTGTGGGTGGTTTACTGAAATCTTTTGGTTCTACAATGAGACAAGCGCTTACTTTGACATAACAAGATCAGTAGGCTAAAGCACGGACATGGAAACAAATCCGTCTTTTTAAAAACTATCAAATGACCACGTCTTTTGTCCCCATTATTTTAAAAGCCCTTTCCTCCTCCTTTGACAAAGACTCAGTCGAACATGGACTTGGCGGATCCTTTCGGAATTACCCCGTATAAGTCATCCTATCTTATCATCAACATGAATCAAAACATTATAAACTCAAGGTTACTAATTTCTCCTTTGCACTCGGCCCGGCGACTGCCGAAATCAATACTGCATTTTTTTTTCCGGAACCTACTTCCGATTTTCCACGGTTTACTTCGCCGAGTTACCGTCGAGTACAGCTCGAGCTCGCCTTTTCCCAGAGACCGAGAATGCTCAGCCTGCAGATCGCTCTGCGCCTCTTTCCTAGAGGTAGCCTGGACGATCAGAGGCGCTGAGCAGCTCACTGTACATTTAATCATGGCGTTTGTAATTCGGTCTCCTGGCTGGGGCAGCTCGGCACCTGAAAACCGGCTGATGCCCAAGGCTTTCGAAATCGAGTAACCCTGGACAGACACGGCCCAGCAGCCAACAAGGGAAAGGGCGAGAGCAAATAAAGCAAAGCCTGCACCGGCAGCAAAGAATAGTCCGGGAGAAGCGCCAGGCGCACCCAGTACGCCGCGCCCACTCGCCCGCGTCCCGGGTGCCCCTCCACCGCCGCCGCTCCCTCTGCCCGGGGCTCGGTCCTCCCCCCACTCCACTGCCCGCTCCCCCCCACCGGGCACCCCACGTCCCCGCCTGGCTCCCCTCCCAGCGACCCCACCTACGCGGCTCGCGCGTCGGGTCCTGCAGAACCACCCCGGCGCAATTCGGCGCGCACCGCCACCGCCGGCCGCGGCGCCCCAAATCGCCCCCTCCCCCACGCCTCATTGTTCCCGGGTGGCCGCAGGCAGCGAGCGCCCGAGGGCTGGCCAGGCGAGGGGGACCCGAGGGACCGAACCGCGCCCCCCCGCCCCGACTCACCCGCCACCGCGCACAGGAGCGCGAAGCGCAGCAGAAGCGCCATGGTGGCGGCCCGGCCGTGGGAGACGACGGCAGGTAGGCGGCTCTCACCCCGGGGTCTCAGTCTCCCAGCTCCTCGCGCGCTCCCGACTGGCTGGCGGCGGCCGCACCTCGCTGCCCGGTCCCACCCCGCCCTCGCTCGGCAGGTGAAACACGTCACTTCCGGTAGTAGCGAAGCCCCGGCGGCCCGCGCCATCCCCGTCGGGTGCGTGGGGTTGCTATGGCAACCAGGAGCCCCGGGAGCCCTCCCGGGAAAGCATTCCTGTCCCCCGGAGCTCGGGCGCTGAGGTGCTCCAGCAGCCTCTCTCCCCAAGCCGGAGCCTGGGTCCCCGCCTCCATGCCTTCATTTAAATCGGGTTGGTGCACGTGGGTCGGACCAGCTCTTCTCCCCAGACGACTGAAACTGCTGTCGCACCCTTGCTTAAAGGCAAGGCACGAGACAACCCTCGCCCACCTGACCCCCGACACAAAAGGGCTGCTAAAGCAGTCGGCCCAGCCTGCACTTACCCCACCCTCCGGGGGGAAGGGTAGGAGCCTCCAGCCACGCCTCCTACCTCTGGAGATTTGCTGCTGGCGCCGGCTCTCCCACCTAAGGATCCCGGTGTGGGCACGTGTGCTTAATTAACAGGGAGGCCTGGCGTGCTACGGTTCATGGGGTCGCAAAGAGTCGGACACGACTGAGCGACTGAACTGAACTGAACTGACTCTTTGCGACCCTGTGGACTGTAGCCCGCCAGGTGTCTCTGTCCATGGGATTCTCTAGGCAAGAATTCTGGAATGGGTTACCATGCCCTCCCCCAAGGGATCTTCCCAACCCAGGGATCGAACCCGCTTCTTATGTTTCCTGCGTTGGCAGGCGGGTTCTTTACCACTAGTGAAGTGAAGTCGCTCAAATGTGTGCAACTCTTTGCGACCCTATGGACTGTAGCCCACCACGCTCCTCCGTCCATGGGATTTTCCAGGCGAGAATACTGGAGTGGGTTGCCATTTCCTTCTCCAGGGGATCTTCCTGACACAGGGATCGAACCCTTGTCTCCCGCAGACTCTTTACAGTCTGAGCCACCAGGGAAGCTTTACCACTAGCGCCACCTCAATGGAGGAAGCCAACTGGGCATTCCCCGGGCATTCGCTCCCGTAAGGTAGGGTCCTTTGGCTGTTGTACTAGAAGGTTAGAGGCTTTTCTGCGTCTTCAATAATGACGGAACTAATTTGGGAAATTCCCAGATTGGGTTTCCTCCCTTCTATTTAAAGGTTATTCCAGCCCTGAGATTGGCCAACGACCAGTGGGGATAAGCAGGGACGGCTAAAGACTTGGGGGTGGGGAAGAGGGCGGTGATTGGGAGACCTGGGAATGAGATCTTGAATCTCCAGACTCTCCCTGTCAGCCCTGCGATGTGGCTTCTGCCTGCAGGGGCTGACCATCCTTGTTCTTCTGTAATTTTGCTACTTCTCCTTGGTTGGTGTTTGCAGATAATGTTTATTTATAACTGAAAGTGAAAACCTTAGTCACCCAGTCATGTCTGACTGTGTGACCCCATGGACTGTAGACAGCATGGCTTCTCCGTCCGTGGAATTCTCCAGGAAAGTATATTGGAGTGGATTGTCATTCTCTGCTCCAGGGGATTTTCCCAATCCAGGGATCGAACCTGGGTCTAATGCACTACAGGCAGATTTTTACTGTCTGAGACACCAGGAATAACTGCAGACAGACTTTGGTGTTCCCAGGAGTTCCTTATTGGGAGTGAATTAGAGGAGAAAAGCAGTGGGTGAGTTCTTGGGCTCCGGAATGGGGCAATAACTGGGCAAGTAACTTAGAAATAGCACCTACCTCATGGGGTTTTTCCTGGTGGCTGGGTTGGTAAAGAATCTTCCTGCAATGTGGGAGACCCAGGTTCAATCCCTGGATCTGGAAGATTCCCTTGGAGAAGGGAATGGCAACCCACACCAGTGTTCTTGCCTGGAGAATTCCATGGACAGATGAGCCTGGCGGGCTACAGTCCATGGGGTCATAAAGAGTCAGATGCGACAGAGTGACTAACACTTTCACAGGTAGCTATGGAAATTAAATGAGATAATTCACGAAAGAATGCTTGGCACGGTGCCTGACACATAGTAAGTGCTCATCAAAGTGGAAGCTAATAAGAAGTGATGGAAAAGTCTTGTTATTTATTGAACCAGCAAAGAAAGTGAAACAGTTATCAGGAAGGCCAAAACTGCCCCCCTGCAATTTAGGTGGATGGTTTGCAACCCTGGCTGCACATTCAAATTATTGGAGAACTTTTATAAAATACAAATACCTGAACACCAAGTCCGGCAATCCTGGCTTAACTTGTCTCCAGTGGAATCTTGGCTGATTTAAGAAGAGTCCAGAGTAACTGTTAGGGGCTTCCTATTAGTTGAGGAAAGAAGAATTCTACTGGATGTAACTGAAGGTGATGGTGATAGGTTAGTCTCTAAGTCGTTTTCCACTCTTGTGACCTCATGGACTGTAGCCTGCCAGGCCCCTCTGTCCATGGTATTTCCCAGGCAAGAAGACTGGAGTGGGTTGCCGTTTCTTTCTTCAGGGATCTTCCTGATCCAGGGATTGAACCCATGTCTCCTACATCGCAGGATTCTTTACCACTGAGACACCAGGAAAGCCCATAATTGAAGGTACTATATAAAATATTTGGAAGTTGAATTTTTATGCACCACATTATACTTTAGCATGCACCCTGGTGGCACAGATGGTAAAGAATTTGCCTGCAATATGGGAGACCCGGTTCCACCCCTGGGTTAGAAAGATCCCCTGCAGAAGGAAACAGCAACCCACTCCAGCAATTGACACTTCACTTCACATTATACTTTATGAAATGAGAAAGAAAATGTGACGTGTTAATCCCTCAGTCATATCTGACTCTTTGCAACCCCATGGACTATAGACCACCAGGCTCCTCTGTCCATGGGATTCTCCAGGCAAGAATTCTGGGAGTGGGTTACCATGTGCTCCCCCACAGTATCTTCCCAACCCAGGGATCGAACCCACCTCTCTTATGTCTCCTGCATTGGCAGGCAGGTTCTTTACCACTATGCTACCTGGATGAAGGAAGCCAACTGGGCAGCCCCAGGGATGGAAGCTGGGTCTCCCCCATCGCAGGCAGATTCTTTACAATCTGAGCCACCACGGAAGTATTAAAGTTTCAGACTATTTATGAGGACTCTTCTAGTGAATCACTTCCAAGCAGCACACATTTGTTATAAAGTTGTTGTTAATACCTTGAGTATCTCCTTCCATAGTAATCAAACCCACTCTCTGGGGTCATCTCAGTCACTTACTAAAGGAGATCTTTAAAAATTACCCCAAATTATTTTCATCTTAATCTCTTTTATTCTGGTACTTTGTTGTACAATCCTTGCCTTTTGCCTCCTTCTGTGGTAGGCATTTTCATTCCTATCAATCACTTCTCTTTCCTGAATATTCCTAGAAGGCCAAAAGGCACATTACTCATCTTTTTTACTCTGGGGAGCATAGCCCACAGTAGGTTCCCTAGGATTTGTTGAATAGATTCATATATTAATTAGTATATTGGCTATATTAATGGAGTATGCAAATATCCATACAGTAACTCACAAATCATTCCATCTTAATATAGCTTTCAGAATGTACTTCTAAAAGGTAAATTTCACTAAATTAATGTTTTCTTCTTTAGATTACTGAACATAGATTTTTCCAAATGAATCATCTCTAAAGGGCTGACACTAGTGCTAACGAGGGCTTTCCAGGTGGCATTCATGGTAAAGAACCCACCTCCTGCAGGAGATGTAAGAGAGAGATGAGGGTTAGATCCCCGGGTCAGGAAGATCCCCTGGATTAGGGAATGGCACCCCACTCCAGTACTCCTGCCTGGAAAATCCCATGGACGGAGGAGCCTGGTGGGCTGCAGTCCATGGGGTCACGAAGAGTCTGACACAACTGAGTGACTTCACTTTCACTTTTCACTTTCATGCATTGGAGAAGGAAATGGCAACCCACTCCAGTGTTCTTGCCTGGAGAATCCCAGGGACGGGGGAGCCTGGTGGGCTGCCGTCTATGGGGTCGCAGAGTCGGACACGACTGAAGTGACTTAGCAGCAGCAGCAGCAGCAGCACCCTCTCCAGTATTCTTGCCTGGAAAATTCCATGGACAGAGGAGCCTGGCTAACTACAGTCCATAGGGCCATAAAGAATCAGATACAACTGAGCACACACACTCGAGTATATCTAAGGATTAAATCACTTTGAAATGAGCAGTTTATCCTATTTAGTGAAGTATTTTTCTTTTAGAAATTACATTAAAACTGGGGGAAAAGGGATAAAAGTTATTTAAAGTCATCTTTAGACTTTGGTTTACTAGTGCATTATTTCATATAAACAGCAGCTGAAATTATGCAGTAATCTGAAACTTATTAATGACACCTTAAAACCTTTGGTTACTGTCTGCTTGGAAATTATGTTCCTAGAATGGGCAGTGAGATAATCTTATTAATTCTGGAACTTGCAAATTATGGATTGTTTGGTATCCTCAAACCAAGTTTACAAATAACTCACAGCTGTTAAATGAATTTCCCTTTCTCAGTAAGGGACCAAGCACTCATAGACAAGTGTTGGCTGGAAAGGAAAAGTTGCTTTATTCAGGAGACTGGCAACCTGGGGAGAAGGCAGACTTGTATCCAATTCCCAAGATTCTGCTCAACCATGAAAACTTTTAAAGGGAGAAAAAGGAAGCTAACTGTAGTTAATCATTTGGGGAGGAGATCAGTCTTTGTTGGGCTTCCCTGCTGGCTCAGACAGTAAAGAATCAGCCTGCAGTGCAGGAGACCCAGATTCGATCCCGGAGTCATGGAGATCCCTGGAGAGGGAAATGGCAATGCACTGCAGTGTTCTCGCTTGGAGAATTCCATGGACAGTGGAGCCTGGTGGGCTACAGTCCTTGGGATTGAAAAGAGTAGGACACAGCTTAGTGACTAAACAACAACAGTAACAGGTTGGTAATCTGGAAATCTTGCTCTCAGCCTTGTTAACATCCGCCACCTTCGTGGACGCCTCAGTTCCTGCAGAAGAACTCAAAGATGTTGTTATATATATCCTTTAGGAGGCCCCAGGACCCTGTCCCATGGCTGAATTATTGTTTCATATATATATATATATATATTTCTCCCGGCAATCGTGATTCCAGCTTGCGCTTCATCCAGCCTGGCATTTTGTATGATGTACTCTGCATGTAAGTTAAATTAGCAGGGTGACAAAATATACAGCCTTGATATACTCCTTTCCCAATTTGAAACCCGTCTGTTGGTCCATGTCCAGTTCTAACTGTGGCTTGCTGACCTGCATATAGATTTCTCAGAGGCAGGTTAGGTGGTGTGGTATTCCCATCTCTTTAAGAATTTCCCACGGTTTGTTGTGATACACACAGTCAAAGGCATTGGCGTAGTCAATATAGCAGAAGTAAATGTTTTTCTGGAACTTTTTTGCTTTTTTGATGATCCAATGGATGTTGGCAATTTGATCCCTGGTTCCTCTGCCTTTTCTAAATCCAGCTTGAACATCTGGAAGTTCACGGTTCACATACTGTTGAAGCCTCGCTGGGAGAACTTTGAGCATTACTTTGCTAATGTCTGAGATGAGTTCAATTGTGCGGTAGTTTGAACATTCTTTGAAATTGCTTTCTTTGGGATTGGAATGAAAGTCCTGTGGCCACTGCTGAGCTTTCCAAATTTGCTGGCATATTGAGTGCAGCACTTTCACAGCATCATCTTTTAACATTTGAAATAGCTCAATAGGAATTGATCACCTCCACTAACTTTGTTCATAGTGATGCTTCCTAAGGCCCACTTAACTTCTCATTCCACGATGTCTGGCTCTAAGTGAGTGATCACACCATAGTCGTTATCTGGGTCATGAAGATCTTTTTTGTATAGTTCATCTGTGTATTCTTTCCACCTGTTCATAATATCTTCTGCTTCTGTTAGGTCCATACCATTTCCGTCCTTTATTGTGCCCATCTTTGCATGGAAATTTCCCTTGGTATTTCTAATTTTCTTGAAGAGACCTCTAGTCTTTCCCATTCTATTGTTTTCCTCTATTTCTTTGCATTGATCACTGAGGAAGGCTTTCTTATCTGTCCTTGCTCTTCTTCAGAACTCTGCATTCAGATGGGAATGTCTTTCCTTTTCTCCTTTGCCTTTAGCTTCTCATCTTTTCTCAGCTATTTCTAAGGCCTCCTCAGACAACCATTCTGCCTTTTTGCATTTCTTTGTCTTGGGGATGGTCTTGATCACTGTCTCTTGTACAGCGTCAAGAACCTCCGTCCATAGTTTTTCAGGTGCTCTGTCTATCAGATCTAATCCCTTGAATCTATTTGTTACTTCCACTGGAGAATCGTAAGGGATTTCAGATCTAGTGGTTTTCCCTACTTTCTTCAATTTAAGTCTGAATTTGGCAATAAGGAGTTCATGATCTGAGCCACAGTCAGCTCCCGGTCTTGTTTTTGCTGACTATATAGAGCTTCTCCATCTTTGGAAGCGAAGAATATAATCAGTCTGATTTCGGTATTGCCCAGGTGGTGATGTCCATGTGTAGAGTCTTCTCTTGGGTTGTGGGAAGAGGGTGTTTGCTATGACCAGTGCGTTCCCTTGGCAAAACTCTTTGCCCTGCTTAATTTTGTACTCCAAAGCCAAATTTGCCCGTTACTCCAGGTATCTCTTAGCATCTCTGCCTCTGTGGTATCTCTGCCCTTATGCCAGAAAACAAAGAAGAGCTAAAGAACCACTTGATAACACTGAAAGAGGAGAGTGTAAAAGTTGACTTAAAACTCAAAATTTAGAAACTAAGATTATGGCATTCGGTCCCATCACTTCATGGGAAATAGATGAGGACACAATGGAAACAGTGACAGACTTTATTTTTTTGGGCTCCAAAATCACTGAAGATGGTGACTGCAGCCATGAAATTAAAAGATGCTTGCTCCTTGGAAGAAAAGTTATGACCAACTTAGATGGCATATTAAAAAGCAGAGACACTACTTTGCCAACAAAGGTCTGTCTAGTCAAAGCTATGGTTTTTCCAGTTGTCATGTATGGATGTGAGGGTTGGACCATAAAGAAAGCTGAGTGTTGAAGAATTGATGCTTTTGAACTGTGGTGTTGGAGAAGACTCTTGAGAGTCCCCTGAACTGCAAGGAGATCCAACTAGTCCATCCTAAAGGAAATCAGTCCTGAATATTCATTGGAAGGACTGGTGCTGAAGCTGAAGCTCCAATACTTTGGCCACCTGATGTGAAGAACTGACTCATTTGAAAAGACACTGATGCTGGGCAAGATGAAGGCAGGAGGAGAAGGGGATGACAGAAGATGAGATGGTTGGATGGCATCACTGACGCAATGGACATGAGTCTGAGTAAACTCCAGGAACTGGTGATGGACAAGGAAGCCTGGTGTGCTGCAGTCCATGGGATCGCAGAGTCGGGCACAACTGAATGACTGAGCTGAACATATATATATACATACATAATTTTATTTATTTATTTTTCTGGCCATGCCGCGTCCTCATTGCAGTGTGAGGGCTACTCATGGCAGTGGCTTCTCTTGTCGTGGAGCACAGGCTGTAGGGCATGCAGGCTCAGTAGTTGCGGCTCGAGGGCTTAGTTGCTGAGAGGCATGTGCAGTCTTCCCAGACAGGGATTGAACTCATGTCTCCTGCATTGGCAGGCAGATTCTTTACCACTAAACCACCAGGGAAGCCCTACACTATTGTTTCTTGACTGGTCCTCCTTTGTCTCTGCATTCCCTCACTTTTCTTTCTTTCAAAGAATATTTATTAATTTGTTTATTTGGCTGGATCTCAGTTGCAGCACATAGAATCTTCTAGTGTCGACATGAAAACTCTTGTGGAGTCTGTACGCCATTGAGTCTGAGCCCACATGGCATGTGGGTTCAAATTCCCCGATCAGGGATTGACCCCATGCCCCCTATGTTGGGAGCTTGCAGTCTTAGCCACTGGACTATCCAGGTAGGTCCCTCCGTCACTTTTCTAATTGTCAGCTGTTTGAAGCTGCCTTTTGGACTACACGGAAGGACAAGGAAAGTGAATAATGCCTATTTCCTACTAACAGGGAATGGGCTCACAGAAAGTATTTGTACCTAGGAGGACGCCACAGGGTTCTGTTTGGTTTCAAAACTATTTGAAGCTTCACTTGGACCACTGCTGGCTTAGAATTCAACTTTCTTGAGTGCATTCAGTCTGTAATTCATCATCTGCTTTTCAGTTTCTAAAATGTTGGTATTGTTAACGTCTGTCCTTTTACCTTTGTCCCTATGCCTGGAGGCCTTTTTAAAACTTCCATTTACTATAATATATTGAGATTTTCTTTGGGAGGAGTAGAGGCAAATGCATGTGTTTAATTCTCCTTCTTTATTCAAAAATCTGCCCTCAGTTGGGGCGAAATGTCCCCATGCATATTGAAAATTTTAAGGCCTGAAGAAAATTGACATCTTTACTCTGCTGCAATGATATGAAGATCTTAGAATGGTTTTAACTCCTACCAAATCCCTCTCCTAATTTATTGTAATCCATTGTTTTTGTTCTGTCTACCTTATAATTATGTATTGCCATTTTTGTTGTTGTTGTTACATAGCACTGTTTAATTAGATTTGTCTTGTGGAAAGGGAATGTTGCCTGCCATTCTAGTAAACAAAGAATTTTGCCTGCCATTCTAGTTCTACAAGGATCAAACCATCAACAACTGCAACTACCCTCCTCCCCTACCCCCCACCCCACCCCCACCCCCGCCAATGTACACCTGGAGGGTAGTGCAGGATGGAGAAAAACAGGAAGCATTCTGTGCTTTGGCTATAGGCCCTGGATAGTAAAGAAGCGTATCTAACTTATAATTTCAGTGAGGCCAGACTCTTGCATCGTCTCATATGTCAGTTCAGTTCAGCCACTCAGTCGTTCCCAACTCTTTGTGACTCCATGGATTTCAGCTCACCAGGCCTCCCTGTCCATCACCAACTCCCGGAGTTTACTCAAACTCATGTCCATCGAGTCGGTGATGCCATCCAGCCATCTCATCCTCTGTCGTCCCCTTCTCCTCCTGCCTTCAGTCTTGCCCAGCATCAGGGTCTTTTCAAATGAGTCAGTTCTTCACATCAGGTGGCCAAAGTATTGAGTTTCAGCTTCAGCATCAGTCCTTCCAATGAATATTCAGGACTGATTTCCTTTAGGATGGACTGGTTGGATCTCCTTGCAGTCCAAGGGACTCTCAAGAGTCTTCTCCAACACCACAGTTCAAAAGCATCAATTCTTCGGAGCTCAGCTTTCTTTACAGTCAAACTCTCACATCCATACATGACCACTGGAAAAACTATAGCCTTGACTAGATGGACCTTTGTTGGCAAAGTAGTGTCTCTGCTTTTTAATATGCTGTCTGGGTTGGTCATAGCTTTTCTTCCAAGGAGTAAGCATCTTTTAATTTCATGGCTGCAGTCACCATCTTCAGTGATTTTGGAGCCCCCAAAAATAAAGTCTGTCACTGTTTCCACTGTTTCCCCATCTATTTGCCATGAAGTGATGGGACTGGATGCCATGATCTTAGTTTTCTGAATGTTGAGTTTTAAGCCAACTTTTTCACTTCCTCTTTTACTTTCATTAAGAGTCTCTTTAGTTCTTCTTCGCTTTCTGCCATAAGGGTGGTGTCATCTGCATATCTGAGGTTATTAATATTTCTCCCACATATAGCAAAGTACTAAAATTATTAACTTGAGATGTCTGTTTTTTTTGTTACTAGTAGTAATATTTTCATGTTTGACTACATGTATTTTTTTTTTCCTTTTTCAAGAGAAAATTGCTATATAATGTATATCCTAGCTTTCCCCTTACTTCCTCGGAACAGATACCTGAACTATCTGAGAAACTGCTTCCCAGGCTATAGTCCTCAGTATGGTCCACAAATAAAACCTCACCCACAACTTTCACATTCTGCATTTTTCTTTAGTCAACAATTCTCACATTCTTTCTCATTTTTTCTTGTATGTCAAACCACTTCTTTTCCTTCTTCCAGAAGTATGTCCTTCACAAATTCCTTTACTGAGGAAACTTCGTTTACTGAGAAATTATTTCTGTTTGTCTAAAAATATGTCTTTATTTTGCCTTCCTTCTTAAAAAGTAGAGTTCTTGGTGTAGAATTTGGGTCTTGTCAGTCTATTCTGTCAGTGCTTTCAAAATTCTGTTCCATGTATTCTGTCTTCCTTTGCTGCTGGATTGAAGTTAATCTAATGATCGTTGTAGTTAATCTGGCTGTTTTTAAGATCTTCTCTTTAATTTGTTAATTTCATTACAAGGTGTCTAGTTCGGAGTTTCTGTTTATTTATCCAGCCAAGGATTTCCTGAACCTGAATTACTGTCATCCTTCAATTCTGGAAAAATCTCAGTATTCAAAATTTTGTTGAATATTGTTTTCCCCACATTCTTTTATCATCCTCTGAGATACCAGTTAGATATATATTACACCTCCTCATTCGAACTTTCATATCTCACTCTCTTTTATTTTTCAAGTATTTGGTATTCTGAGCTAAATCTCAGGTAATTTTTTCAATTTTGCCTTTGAGTTAACAACTTTGCTCTTTAATTGTGTT
Source organism: Cervus canadensis (assembly GCF_019320065.1). Lineage (NCBI taxonomy): Eukaryota > Metazoa > Chordata > Mammalia > Artiodactyla > Cervidae > Cervus > Cervus canadensis. The sequence continues at coordinate 17,635,945 of NC_057412.1, forward strand.
GAGTCTTCTATTCAGTTCTCTGGATGAATTTTAATTTCAACTACATTTTTCATTTATAGACATTTAATCTTTTTTCCTATTTGTTTGGTTTCTTATTCCTTACTCATACTTCCAAATACCTCTCATATTTCTCTAAGTATATTGAATATAGATTAGGTGTACAGTAATTACTTTATTTGAAATCTGTGTGTCTCATCCTTTTCTTTATACAGGTTCTTGATTATTTTAGGCCTCTTTTTTCATGTTCTATGATTATTTCTTATTGTTTGCTTCTTATTTGTGGGGCTTTGTGTGAATCATCTGAGAGATGTTTAAATACCTTGCTTGAGAGAGAATTTGTATTCGCTTCTTTCGGGATCTTAGGGGCACTACCAATCCAGGAAAACTTAAAAAATAATTTTTTACAATAGGTTTACCAGATAGCACAGTTAATGTAGATTAGGGTCAGAAACCAGCACGAGGAAGAGCTTGAAGTTATAAATTCTCAATGAGACTCATCACTCGCATCACTTCAATAGCCCTTTTAGATAAAATAACAACTCTGTGCTCTCTGGATTAGCTGCGTAGAGAAATCAAACCATGTCTTCCTTTGTTGGTTGTCCTCCAGATGTTTTCATTTAGCTGGCTCCATTCGGTTTGTTGAATCACTTGAAAAACATCGTATTCAGTTGTTTTTGTGAGATTCTCTAGTGCCTGGGTAGAATAAATAAATCTTTGTCAATGATTTTCTCATCAATTTTTCTTTAAAATATCTAAGTTAATGCATTTGTAAGGCCTCATGCTAACTTCCACAGGCCCTGGGTATTTTTGCCTCCATGAACCCCTCCCACCAAATAAATTTTTTTTGCATTATCTTTTATGGCTGTGTTGATATAGAGACAAATTTAATCCAGACTAGATCATTTTAAAAGAACTGAAAACATTTTCACAGGCCCTGGATAAGTTTACTCTGGGCCTTGTTCTCTCTCCCTCCTTTTCTTCACCCCTAAGATAAGCTGTTCCGAAGATATCAATAATATTAAAAGTCTTCTTTGGAAGGAAAGAAGAGGATGCAACTTGCAGACTTCCTTCTCATCTCTGTCTTTATGTTACTTCTTTTGCCACAAGTCTCTATCCTCGTGTTTTCTTCATCTATAGTTCCTTTTCTCTACTCTTCCTCTTACGCCACAACAGTACATAAGGTATTAATTTTCCCTGTATGAAAGAAAGAGATAGGGGCTTCCCAGGAGGCACTAGTAGTAAAGAACCATAAGATACATGGGTTCAAGCCCTGGGTCGGGAAGATCCCCTGGAGACGGAAATGGCAATCCACTGAGAGAAGACATTTACCTAGGGGGAAAGTTTATTGCTTCTTTTTAAAAACAAAACAAAACAAAAAAAACCTCTTCCTTCATCTCCATGTTCTTCTTTTTTTTTTTTTAAGATGTTTTTTAAATGTGGACCATTTTCTTGGAGTCTTTACTGAAGTTGTTACAATATCGTTCTGTGTTACGTTTGATTTTTTTTGACCATGAGGCATGTGGGATATTAGCTTCCTGACCAGGGATCAAAAACTCACACCCCCTGCATTGGAAAGTGAAGTCTTAACCATTGGACAACCAGAGAAGTCCCCATCTCCATGTTCTATAGTTTATATTTTGGTTTTGAGGTATTTTTGTTTGCTTGAGTGAAAAACAAACAATAGGACTGGCAGAATAAACCAGGAGTTTATATCCTCTTCTGGGCATTTTACCCTGCCTTGGGTGGTGACCTTTAAAAAGAAATGTAAACTTTGTGAACTCGATCGTAACTCTCAGGAATGAATGATGGTGGCTGGTGTTTTGAGAAGAGATGACCTCATGTTTGCAGAGTGCTCTGGGCATTTTAGATCAAAGATGCTGAGTTTACCCAGCATTAAACCCATTTAATTTATACCCAGATTATGAATGTGTTATAGAAGTAGTTGGAGCCTCAAACACTTTATATATTGCTGGTTTCTTTCTGGCTGGAGACAGCTTTCTGTCTGATAGGTAATAACAATGCTTTACATTTATAGGCTCTACAGCATCTTTCATCCAAGGAGTTCAAAGAGCTCAGCAATTATGACTCATTGTTTCTTAAAATATCTCACAACGCTTGAGACTGCACTCATTGAAGTAAACTGGTTGTAGGTAAAGACACTTGAGTCATGGAGGCATTATAGGGTTAACAAGGCATCCCAGAGATAGAATTCAGAAGTTCCCCTCTCTTCCCTGGTGGCTCAGAATCTGCCTACAATGCAGAAGACCCAGATTTAATCCTTGGGTTGGGAAGATCCCCTGGAGAAGGGAATGGCTACTCCAGTATTCTCCCTTCCAGTATTTTTGCCTGGAGAATTCCATGGACAGAGGAGCCTAGCAGGCTACAGTCCACGGGGTCTCAAAGAGTCTGATGCAAACGAGTGACTAACTCTTGCACTTTCCCCTCCCTTCGATGAGACCATAATCACACGTGGTAGCACACATTCCCTCCCAGTAAAGTTAGCTCTTGAAGGGCTTCCATTGTGTTTATGATAATGATAGGTACATTACCTATGAATGGGATTAGCTATTACCTACCTCTCCAAGCTCATCTCATACTCCCACTTTGCAGAAGCTATTGTCTCTGCCTGGAATACTTGACTATCTCAAGTAGATATCTCCTAGTCATCCTTCCTGCTTCAGATCAGGTGTCCCTACCTAGGAGACCTGTGGATTAAGTCAAATTTCAGCTTTATAGTTTTTCAAAATACCAGGCACCTCCCCTTCAGAGCACTTGTGGTTTTGTGCTTGAACGTGTTATGTGACTGGTTAGTGCCTATTCAGCTCTCCCTACTGTAGGCTCCAGGAGGGCAGGAGACACGCCTGGTTTCCTTACTGTTGTGGCCCCAGCACCAATGTGCTTGCTGCTAAATATGGGCTCAACGTATATTTGTTTATTGAATTAATTTGAATTTCAGGAATTCGCAGAGAATTCTTTCAGAATTTGAGCAGAAAGAAAATGGTGGCATTCTAAGTCATTATTCTAATTTATCCGAATAGGTAAATATATCGACTGTTTTAATAACTTGATTCAAACCGAAGCCATTAAAATTCTAATAATATGACCAGAGAGAAATCAGGAAAATGGTAAAAGGGGGGAATGCATAAAAACTGTGGTTAAGAGGAGTTATCACAACAACACATTTCCCTCTGGTCTTTGGAAATCTGAGATTAGACGAAAAAGCCAGGAGATTATTTCTTTTTTTTTTTTTATTTATTTTTATTAGTTGGAGGCTAATTACTTTACAATATTGTAGTGGTTTTTGCCATACATTGACATGAATCAGCCATGGATTTACATGTATTCCCCATCCTGATACCCCTCCCACCTCCCTCTTTACCCAATCCCTCTGGGTCTTCCCAGTGCACCAGGCCCGAGCACTTGTCTCATGCATCCAACCTGGGCTGGTGATCTGTTTCACCCTAGATAATATACATGTTTCGATGCTGTTCTCTCGAAACATCCCATCGCCTTCTCCCACAGAGTCCAAAGTCTGTTCTGTAATCTGTGTCTCTTTTTCTGTTTTGCATATAGGGTTATCATTCCATCTTTCTAAATTCCATATATATGTGTTAGTATACTGTATTGGTCTTTATCTTTCTGGCTTACTTCACTCTGTATAATGGGCTCCAGTTTCATCCATCTCATTAGAACTGATTCAAATGAATTCTTTTTAATGGCTGAGTAATATTCCATGGTGTATATGTACCACAGCTTCCTTATCCATTCATCTGCTGATGGGCATCTAGGTTGCTTCCATGTCCTGGCTATTATAAACAGTGCTGCGATGAACATTGGGGTGCACGTGTTTCTTTCAGATTTGTTTTCCTCGGTGTGTATGCCCAGAAGTGGTATTGCTGGGTCATATGGCAGTTCTATTTCCAGTTTTTTAAGAAATCCCAGGAGATTATTTCTGTAGCAGGAGTCCCCACTTGAACCCAAGAACTGGTCTCCTCTCCGTATTTCCTTTTGTCTCTGTGGCCTCCAGTCATCTTGTCAGTTTCATTTGGTCCGTAAAGAGGGGCTCACTATAGGGCAAGACCGACAGACTGGAAGCATTCAAGCCGTCTGTTCCCTGGCCATATTGTAGGACTGACATCAGAGCTTGGGGGCTGTTGCCAGCAAAAGCTGCAGAGGTGCCGACCAGTTGAGTGACACAGTGTGGGCAGTAATCTCTCTACACGGTGACCATTTTGTAACATATGGAAATGTTGAATCACTATACTATGCCCCTGAAACTTATTTAGTATATTTTAGGTCAGTTATGCGTGTGTGCTCAGTCACTCAGTTGCGTCTGACTCTGTGACCCCATGGACTATAACCCACCAGGCTTCTCTATCCATGAAATTTTCCAGGCATTGTACAGGACTGCGCTGCCATGCGCTTCTCCATGGGATCTTCCTGACCCAGGGATTGAACCCACATCTCTTGCATCTCCTGCACCGGCAGGCAGATTCTCTACCACTGCACCACCTGGGAAGCCCACAGGTCAATTTTACTTCAATGAAAAAATTATTTTAGGACTTCCCTGGTGGTCCAGTGGTTAAGTGCTACGCAGGGGACATGGGTTCCACCTATGTTCTGGGAAGATTCCACACACCGTGGGGCAACTAAGCCCACATGCCATAACTACTGAGCCCTCAGACCCTAGAGCCTGTGCTCCACAACAAGAGAAGCCGCTGCAATGAGGAGCCCTCGCACTGCAACTAGAGAAATCACATGCACAGCAATGAAGACCCAGTGAGCCCAAAAAATAAAATAAAAATAAATTTTAAAAAATTTATTATGTACCTTAAAAGGGGCTTCCCTGATAGCTCAGTTGCTAAAGAATCTGCCTGCAGGAGACCCTGGTTCAATTCCTGGGTCAGGAAGATCTGCTGGAGAAGGGATAGGCTACCCACTCCAGTATTCTTGGGCTTCCCTTGTGGCTCAGCTGGGAAAGAATCCATCTGCAATGTAGGAGACCTGGGTTCGATCCCTGGGTTGGGAAGATTCCTCTGGAGAAGGGAAAGGCTACCCACTCCAGTATTCTGGCCTGGAGAATTCCATGGACCGTATAGTCTCTGGGGTCACAAAGAGTCAGACACAATTGAACGACTTTCATTGTCATATACCTAAAATAAAATAATCTCCTGAAAGCAGGTGGTTTGTGTATGTGTGTGTGTGGTGGTGGTGTTTCTATTGCCTTTTGTTTTAAACAAGGTTTGTCATAATCCTGTATTTTGGGAAGAGGCAGTACCAAGGATAGATCTGAAGAAAGTAGAGAGAAACAAAGGAAGGAAATCATTGAAATTATTGTCATAGTCACAGAAAAGGCTGCTGGAGTCTGCACTTAGGTTGTGGTGGTGAGTGAGGTTTGGGACACATTTCAGGGAAAGGCCTAGCAGGATGTGAGCCTGTGAAGAACAGGAAACAAGACGGCCATCTCAGGTTTCTAGGTTTGGACAATCAGTGGATAAAGCGCTATTAACTAAACAGGGAATAGAGGACAGGCAGGTTCAGTGCAGTGAAAATGTTAGGTTTTTGGCACCTCGTGGGCTTCTAAATGGAAGTGCCAGAAAGAGAGACGACCTGGCTGGAGATCCAGATTTTGGAACCTAGATTACACTCCTTTGAGGAATTAGTTTCTTTTTTATAGTGGTTGTAAATCCTGTAGCAGCCGGGCTCATTCCCCCAGAAAGCCCACAAACACCCATTTAAACTATTGTGTTCCTGATAGAGCAGATGAAATGTCACTCATCAGAATGCTTCTCTGGGGACTTGAATTTACAAGGCCAACCCAGGACCCCTGTAGAGCAACATCTCTAGCTCAGATATAGAATTGGGAGCGAGAATTCTGTTTGTTAGTAGCTCAGTTATGTCCAACTCTTTGTGACCCAATGGAACATAGCTGGCCAGGCTCCTCTATCCATGGAACTCTCCAAGCAAGAATATCGGAGTGGATAGCTGTTTCCTTCTCTAGGGGATCCTCCTGACCCAGGGATCGAACCTGGGTCTCCTGCATTGCAGGCAGATTCTGTACTGTCTGAGCCACCAGGAAGAGCAGACTTCTATACCAAACCTTATTCTTTTCCCCAGGGATAATGGAGCATACAGTGTTTCAGGGCAAGCCACATATATTATGATGTAGACTAGTACTGCTTGTAGTTTTAGGGAGAGAGGACTATATTTGCATTTAAAGAAGTGAGGGAGAGAACTGGTAGATCATTCAGGTGAGGATAAGTGATCAAACATGGCTAGATGCTTGTGGGCATGCTGTGGCCAGTTGGCGTGAAGGATCCTGGTTAGAGTTAAGTGACTAGCAGGAGTGGTGAATCAGGAAAAATAGAAAGCCTGGGACCACAGATCCCAGGCAGCTTTGGAGACTTTGTTGATGAGTTTGGGACAATAACAGTTGCAATATTATGATATACATTTACATGTATATGGGGTTTCCCAGGTGGTGCTAGTGGTAAAGAGCCGACCTGCCAATGCAGAAGACACAAGAGACCGGGTTTCAATCCCTGGGTCAGGGAAGATCCCCCGGAGGAGGGCATGGCAACCAACTCCAGTATTCCTGTCTGGAGAATCCCATGGACAGAGGAGCCTGAAGGGCTACAGTCCATGGGGTCGCAAAGAGTCGGACACGACTGAATCGACTTAGTATATATCATTCAGACGTATATATCATTCAGATGATCAGAATATATAACTCATATGGATTTGCTCTTTGCCCACAGTACCTGACTTACAGCTTCCAAAACTCGTGGAATTTTCCTTAGCAACAAGAGCAATGGGAGAATCTTTTGTTACAAAACTTGATTTCTTGTTCTCAGTTCTTGAAAATGCTTCAAAGGCATAAATGTGGAATAAGTGTCTTGATTTTCATAACAAGCAACTTTGTACCACCTTTGGGTTTATGTTAATGAGGTGACTTATGGAAATCCCCTAAAGATCAGGGCTGGCTGCGAGGGGAACTAACCACGACGAATAGAGGGTTGGAACTTTCAGTTCCATCCACTGATTTCTGGGGTGAGGAGAGGAGTTGTGGGTAGAATCAGTCACCAGTGGCCAATGATGTAATCATTGCTTATGTGATAAAGTGTTCGTAAAAATCAGAAAGAATTCTTGGTGAAACAAAACTCTTTCATGTGCCATCATGCCAGGCCCAAAACTCTATGGATAGAAGCGCCTTTGTTTAGGACTTCACTCTCTGTATCTCTTCATCTGTCTGTTGATTTGTGTCCTTTAATATCCTTTTGTAGTAAACTGATAATCTAGTGGGTTTCCTGAGTTCTGGGAGCCACGCTAGCAAACCTAAGGAGGGTGAGATGGGAACCTCTGCTTTATAGTCAGTTGGTCAGAAGTACAGGTGACAACATGGGTTTGTGACTGGCATCTGCAGTCTGCTCTAGGAAATTAATTAAACGCATCATGGAGGTGGTTATAGCCAGTTAGTCAGATGCACAGGTGATAATAAGAGCTGTCAACTAGCCTCTGAAGGGTGTGTGTGTGTGTGTGTGTGTGTGTGTATGTTGGGGGAAGAAGGGGCACTCCTTGAAGGACTGAGCTCTTAACCTGTGGAATCTGATACACTATCCAGGTAAACACTGTCAGAATTGAGTTGAATTGTAGGACACCCAAATGGTATCAGAGACACTAGAGACTTGGGTTCGCTCCCTGGGTCAGGAAGATCCTCTGGAGAAGGAAATGACCACCCACTCCAGCATTCTTGCCTGGATAGTCCCACGGACAGAGGAGCCTGACTGGGTACTGTCCATGGGGTTACAAAGAGTTGGACAAGGCTGAGCGGCTGAGCATTCACACAGATATACAAGTACATTGGAGTTGGGGAACAGAACCTTTATCAGCCACACTTTCTGCTAATCAGTAGTGAAGAAGAGAAGAAAGGTGATGTGGAGAGTGCCCAGAGGCAGTGGGGATGGGCAGGGAAAGGCTATTCTTTGGATAACCAGGTGACTTCCTGGCTAGGACAGCCATTCATAGGTATATTGGATATTTCTAGTTGGGGATTGCTAGTATTGAGAACAAATTATCCCAACTTACAACTCGAGCTCTGAAGACCTAGGAAATGTGTCTTAGGAGAAACTTTACTATTGTGAAGATGAGCCCGCTGTCAAGGTGATTTCACCTGTCCCTATTTTTATGGGCTTAAAAGTAAGCCAAGCATCCTTGATTCAAAAGCACTTGAAAGATTTGAGAAGTCCTTATTTATTTCAGGGGCTTCCCGAGTGGATCAGATGGTAAAGAATCTGCCTGTAACACAGGAGACCTGGGTTTGATCCCTGGGTCAGGAAGATCTCCTGGAGAAGGGAATGGCTACCCACTCCAGTACTCTTGCCTGGAGAATTCGATGGATAGAGGAGCCTGGTGGGCTACAGTCCATGGGGTCGCAAAGACTCGGACACTACTGAGTGACTAATGTTCTTATTTTTTTTTTTAAGTATTCTTTTCATCACTGACAATTGTGATTTTTTCTTTTTTTTTGGCTGCTCTGGGTCTTTGTTGCTGCACATGCACTTTCTCTGGTTGTGGTGCACAGGGATCTTATTGTGGAGGCTTCTTCTGTTGTGGAAAGTGGACTCTCAGGTCTTTGGGCTTCTGCAGTTGCAGCACATGGGTTCAGTAGTTGTGGCACATAGGCTCTGTTGCTCCAAGGAATGTGAAATCTTCCCACACCAGGGATCAAACCTGTGTCCCCTCCATTGACAGGCAGATTCTTATCCACTGTACTGCCAGGGAAATTCTGTGATTTCACTTTCATATTAAACCTTATTGTATATAAAAATAAACTGGATGATTTCAGGGTGTTTTTTGTTTGTTTGTTTTCTATTTTCCTGGTGATGCTGTTGCTAAAGCAAGGAAGGAATACAGGGAGAATCAGTGAAAGAAGATTCATTTTTGTTGTGAGTCAGACAAAGAAGAGATGCTGGGTAGGGAATGGGGTGGCAGTTGACCCTTTGTTGAAACATAATCAAACTGAGGAAAGGACATTTAAACATATTTAATATGCACTTATTTTCAAAGTATTTCAGTTCAGTTCAGTTAAGTCACTCAGTCATGTCTGACTCTTTGCGACCTCATGAATCGCAGCACGCCAGGCCTCCCTGTCCATCACAAACTCCTGGAGTTTACTCAGACTCATGCCCATCGAATCGGTGATGCCATCCAGCTATCTCATCCTCTGTTGTCCCCTTCTCCTCCTGCCCCCAATCCCTCCCAGCATCAGGGTCTTTTCCAGTGAGTCAACTCTTCACATGAGGTGGCCAAAGTCCTGGAGTTTCAGCTTCAGCATCAGTCCTTCCAATGAATACCCAGGACTGATCTCCTTTAGGATGGACTGGTTGGATCTCCTTGCAGTCCAAGGGACTCTCAAGAGTCTTCTCCAACACCACAGTTCAAAAGCAGCAATTTTTCGGCGCTCAGCTTTCTTCACAGTCCAACTCTCACATCCATACATGACCATTGGAAAAACCATAACCTTGACTAGAGGAACTTTGTTGGCAAAGTAATGTCTCTGCTTTTTAATATGCTATCTAGGTTGGTCATAACTTTTCTTCCAAGGAGCAAGCATCTTTTAATTTCATGGCTGCAGTCACTATCTGCAGTGATTTTGGAGCCCCAAAAAATAAAGTCTGACACTGTTTCCACTGTCTCCCCATCTATTTCCCATGAGGTGATGGGACCAGATGCCATGATCTTAGTTTTCTGAATGTTAAGCTTTAAGCCAACTTTTTCTCTTTTTTCACTTTCATCAAGAGGCTTTTTAGTTCCTCTTCACTTTCTGCCATAAGGGTGGTGTCATCTGCATACCTGAGGTTATTGATATTTCTCCCGGCAATCTTGATTCCAGCTTGTGCTTCCTCCATCCCAGCGTTTCTCATGATGTACTCTGCATATAAGTTAAATAAGCAGGGTGACAATATACAGCCTTGACATACTCCTTTTCCTATTTGGAACCGGTCTGTTTTTCCATGTCCAGTTCTAACTGTTGCTTCCTGCCCTGCATACAGGTTTCTCAAGAGGCAGGTCAGGTGGTCTAGTATTCCCATCTCTTTCAGAATTTTCCACAGTTTATTGTGATCCACACAATCAAAGGCTTTCGCTTAGTCAATAAAGTAGAAAGAGATGTTTTTCTGGAACTCTCTTGCTTTTTCAAAGTATTTAGGTAGCTCCAATTTATAGCTTATAGTGTGGTGCTATTTTCGATAGAGATTACGTACACTCTGCTTGACCAAGTAGAAATGCATTTGGCACATACATTGGACTCTGTTAACATGATAGGATTTTTCCCAAACTGACCTGTAGGTGTGCTAGGTAATACCTTTCTTGAGTTCTTTACTCCATTATTATGTGTTTCCTACTTGCTTGATTAAGAAAATAAATGGATTTCTGCTGAATGTCTCAGCATATCCCATGTGGCTCTCGATAAATAGCTGTTGGTTTCCTAACATTCTTTTCCTGCAGATGCTCTTTCATGCACTAAAATTGCTTAGTGGACAGGAGAGGAATCAAATGGACAAACATTGGCAACTCACATGGAAACTCAGATGACAACTCAAAGAGGATAATTAGGTTTGGTCTGCAGAACTGCTAAAAACCATCTGCCAGAAGACACGCCTGCAGATTCCAGGGGCCAACTTCTTAGAATGCTACTGAGACTCCTATTAATTTCTTAGGAAGTGTGAGAGCCAAGTAACAGCAGCAAGAAGGAGGAGTCTCAAGTCAAGGGAACAAATAAACCAAAGTAGGCTGTAATCTTCAAAGGAATGAGGGAATAAACACTTAGCCTCCTGATACCCTAGGTCAGCTCCCTTACACTGCTTTCATTTTTATCCTCAAGCCCCAAAGGATTGCTGAGATTTTTTAAAGTAGTGATGCAGTGCATAGAAGCCTAAAATATGAGGAAGAGTGATGTATTTTCCCATAAGTTACCTTGTGCAGTATGGAACCTGGTGAGGTTGAATAGGAAGTAGGGTCTAATGTCACATTTCAGGAAGGATGAGGGAGACGCAGATGGGCTTCCTAAGATGGATATAGGACTAGGCCCATTAACAGGCCTTCTGATTTTAGTATTGATTGGCTGGAGTGTAGATGACCCAAATGACGGCCATAATGGACTAGCTATATGGGAAACAAAAGGGTAGTGGTTTGACTTAGATTGACCCTGAGGAACAGATTTGAGTATAGGTTTTTATTCAGTAGGTCACAGGACACACAAGAGGGGAAATGGGGAAGTGAGACAACCATGGGAAAAAGCCAATAGAAGGTATGTTGATGAGAAGATTGGCTCTGTGAATAATGAGTTAATCTTAATGGAAGATCTTAGACGATACAGAGAGCAGGTCTTGGAGTTGTCCCCTATGATGTGTGAGGAGCTGGGGCACTTAGTCACAAGTTCTCATCTGTCAATGGCTCAAGGCTGCTCCTGGAGACAGTAACTCCCCAACATTCCCCATCTGCCCTTTTGGGGCCTAGCATACTCCATACCTGGAGAAGCCCTTAGGCAGTCAGTCAGTCATTGGTTCTTACCCATAGGAAATTGAAAGTGAAAGTGAAAGTTGCTCAGTCATGTCTGACTGTTTGCGGCCCCCATGGACTATGCAGTCCATGGAGTTCTCCAGGACAGAATACTGGAGTGGGTAGCCTTTCCCTTCTCCAGGGGATCTTCCCAACCCAGGGATTGAACCCAGGTCTCCCGCATTGCAGGCAGATTCTTTACCAGCTGAGCCACAAGGGAAGCCCAAGAATACTGGAGTGGGTAGCCTATCCCTTCTCCAGAGGATCTTCCCGACCCAGGAATCAAACTGAGGTCTCCTGCATTGCAGGCAGATTCTTTACCGACTGAACTAGGAAATATGGGGACAGTAAATGTAAGATATATATAGACCAGGCACCTACAGTATCTGTTACCTGGCTCTTAAGTTTTTTTTGACAATTGTCAATCACTTGGAGAATTTGATTCAAAGTCATAGATCCTTTCACTAGAAAAAAGTAATCAGTGCATTTTTCAATTTATTGGGAGTGTAAAGTTCTACTTCAAGTGCCAAAGAAGCTCTATCTTTGGGGATCTATGCTGATCTATAGAAAAATTTTCACCTTGTCTCAGTCTGCTGAAAGGTGAATACAGAGTGATGGGGGCCAGCTAGGGAATTATCTGTCTTGGAAAGTCTCATGGGAGAAAGCATCCATAGTTTTATTGAGACACCATGTTCTAAATGGATGAATGGAGGCCATTATTAGAGGGATTCAGAGATGTGAAGTGGGAAGACCCATGTGTTCTTGTAGCAGGAGGAACAAATAAGACACAAATGAAAGTGAGGTGCCAGAGAGATACCTAGTGACTGAAGAGTGATGTTGCTATAGAGTGAATGCTTGTGTTGCCCGCAAAGTCACTTGTTGAAACCCCAACCCCTAATATGATAGTATTTGAACAGTGCAGCCTTTGGGAGATGATTAGGTCATGGGGGTTAAGCCCTCATGAATGGAATTAAAGTCCTCATGATAAAAGACCACAGAGATCTACTTCACTCCTTCTACTGTGTGAGGACACAGCTAGAAGAAGGCATTACTGAACTAGGGAACGAGTCCTCTCCAGACACTGAATTTTCTGGTACCTTGAACTTGGACTTCCCAGCCTCCAGAGCTGTAAGATATAAATATTTGTTGTTTAAGCCTTTTAGTCTCTGAGTGCAGGCCAAACAGACCATGGTGCGTCTCTTCCCTAGCTGGTGAATTTTGAGTCTTGGTTTGATTTTAGTAAGATCATCTGAAATTCCTGTAGGAACAGCACAATCACCTACTTTATTTTACAGTTTGTTTGTTGAGTGGATAATGCAACTATATAGCCCTAACTTCAGTAACTCTGTGTGTGTGTGTGTGTGTGTGTGAGTGTCTGTGTGTGAGTCACTCAGTTGTGTCCATCTCTTTGCGACCTCATGAATGTAGCCTTCTAGGCTTCTCTGTCCATGCGATTCTCCAGGCAAGAATACTGGAGTGAATTGCCATTCCCTTCTCCAGAGGATCTTCCCAACCCAGGGATTGAACATGGGTCTCCTGCATTGCAGGCAGATTCTTTACTGTTTGAGCTACAGGGGTTGTCAGTAACTACGCATGCGTGCTAAATTGCTTCAGTCTACTATAAGAGGTTATAAAAATAAAAATCATGACTTATGTCCTGACTGCTAATCATCTCTGATTTCTCCGGAAGTAGTAACCATTATCAGTTTCAAGCATGATAGTGTTGGCAGTTTCTCAGTGCCTAGGAAAAATGAACCATTATTGAAACAATATCCACAGTTTCCAGGGTGTCATCATGACTTTGAAGCAAAGGCCATACCACAAAACCAGTAAATATAGCCCTCCCTGCGCAGTCTAGGTTAAGAAGAAGGCTTTTGGGTTTACTGGTGAGGTTTAGGGCATGGCATAGACCTGGCACATGTGTTATGCATGCTTTCTCTCACTGTGGCGGATCAGGGGTCACTGGATATCTCTTGTTACTGGGTTATGTCTTAAGGAATGTGTGGTGAGCTCCTAGTGAGAAAGTAGGACACAGTTCCGTGGTTCTGATATACCTTGTGGGGCTAGACCAGCAGCAGTCTGGTTCACTGCAGAAATACAGACTTTCTCTTAAACAGATGCTGGTCAGTGTAGACATCGTAAAACAACTCTTGAAGGTATAAGAATTCTGTGTCCTTGTTTTCCAAGAGGATCTGCTGACTCAAAGGAAAGTAAAAGGTGGCAACGTGTTGGACCTACATCAGTGGTCCCCAACCTTTTTTGGCACCAAGACTGGTTTCACAGAAGACATTTTTTTCCAAAGACTGTGGCAGGGGTGATGGTTTGGGGATGATTCAAGCACATTACACTTATTGAGTATTTTATTTCTATTATTATTACATCAGCTCCACCTTATATCTTCAGGCATTAGATCCCAGAGATTGGGGACCCCTGACCTGTGGTTTCCATGTGGTGTCTTAGTAACTGGAGATGGATGGTAGGGGATGGGAACTCTAGTTTATGGGTCAGAAGCTCCAGTTTGGGGCTGCCGAGAATATAAGTAGTGCTTCCCTGGTGCCTCAAATGGTAAAGGATCTGCCTGCAATGCAGGAGACCTGGGTTTGATCCCTGGGTCAGGAAGATCCCCTGGAGAAAGGATTGGGAACCCACTTGAGTATTCTTGCCCGGAGAATTCCATGGACAGAGGAACCTGGTGGGTTACAGTCCATGGGTCACAAAGAATTGGACACAACTGAGCGACTAACACTTTCATGAATATAGATGTTTTAGAAAATTAAGCTAGCATACCCTGTGATTATTCCTATTACTTAACTAATTTAAGTAGATAAATTATGGCCAAAAGCAGAAGACAGAGGTGGAGGAACAATTGCCCATGATTCAACTTCTCGATAATTCTCCTGTACTTGTGGTTCCTGAGAGTCTGATTTAACCACAGCCCAACTTCCCTGATGTAACACCTCCAAGTCTCTAAGGCTGACCTGATGGCCAAGGAGTTTTGGCCTCTGGTTTTGGCCACACTTCACAGCTTGCGTGATCTTAGTTCCCTGACCAGGAATTGAACCCTGAACCTGTGTCCTCAGCAGTGAAAACATCAAGCCCTAACCACTGGACTGCCAGGGAATTCCCTGGCCTTTGATTCCGAGTGTGTGTGTGTGTGTGTGTGTGTGTGTGTGTATAACAAGTCTGGTGGTTAAGTTTGGCCTGAGTCATTTAGGGAGAAATATGCACACAGGAGCGAAAAGACAGATTATGACCTGTGTTAGTTCAGGTCCTTCAAGAATCAGCTGTCAAATCAGGGTTAGAAGCGCATGGAATTTCTTGAGAAAATACCTGTGAGGGAGAAGGAAGAGACATGGAACAGAGGAAGCTGAAAGAGGCCTCAGACAACTACACTGATCTGATTCCTGTGAAGGAGAGAGGGGAGGGAGGAAGGGTGGGTGGACAGAGTCTTGGACTGCAATGGAGTTCAAAAACTTTTGGCCAAGCCAGTGGGGAGTCCTCAAGAGAAAGTCACCAGGTGAGGAAGGAGCCTACCTTATTTCCCTACCACTCGGGGCCATTGGCTGGGAGCAGCTCATGGGCAGCCTGACCTTGGAACTCACATGGTGTTGAATTCAGCTCACAGCACCTGGGAATGTCCCCTAGATACCATGTAATCAGGGCTTGTTTTACAATTTTGGAAATATATGTAGTAAATTTGTGTAGGAGTTTGGAGTATTTCAGGATGGTGCGGGAAGAGAGGTGACTCATCAAGGAATAACTTCAGCCCAAACAACTGACATCTATATTGACAGCTTCCCTGGTAGCTCAGATGGTAAAGAATCTGCCTGCAATGTGAGAGACCCAAGTTCGATCTCTGTGTTGGAAAGATCCCCTGGAGGAGGAAATGGCAACCCACTTCAGTATTCTTGCCTGGAAAATCCCATGGACAGAGGAGCCTGGCAGGCTATAGTCCATGGGGTTGCATAGAGTCGGACATGACCGAGTGACTAACACACATATATACATATGCACCAAATACTTGCTAAGCTCTATGTGTGCATCAAATCATGCAATATTTGCCATAACATTATGAAGTGCTATTTTAGACAGGACTGTTCCAGTTGGACATGATGGAACAAAAATTAACTCAGGTGAAAAAGAAAAGAAATTCTAGAAATTTACCCGCTCACCTAAGCAGGTTGTCTCAGATCTGGGATTAGAGGGAGGCAAGTGAGGTAGGTGTAAAAACAGAGTAGGATCCTGTTTTTATTGAAAAAGTCAGTATTCTTTTCCATCAGGAATTTTTTATATTAATTTTGATTCTTAAAAATATTATTTAAAATACTAGTTTTTAACATTTATTTTTATTATTATTTCTTTAAAATTTATTTTTAATTGAAGGATAATTGCTCTTCAATATTGTGTTGGTTTTGCTATACATCACCATGAATCAGCCATAAGTAAACATGTGTCCCCTTGCTCTTGAACCTCTCTCCCAACCTCCCATCACATCCCTAGGATGTCAACTCCTCTAGGCTGTCACAGACCACCACTTGTTTGAGTTCCCTGTGTCATACAGAAAATTCCCACTGGCTATCTCTTTTACATATGGTAATGTATATGTTTCCATGCACTCTCTCCATTTGTCCTACCGTCTCCTTTCTCCTACCAATCCACAAGTCTCTCTGCTATGTCTGCATCTCCACTGAAGCCCTGCAAATCTGTTCATCAGTATCATCTTCCTAGATTCCATATGTATGCATAAATATATATTTGTTTTTCTCTTTCTGACTTACTTCACTCTGTGTAATAAGCTCTAGTTTCATCCACCTCATTTTCGAACTGACTCAAATGTGTTTCTCTTTATGGTTGAGTAACATTCCATTGTATATATGTTTGTGAAAGTGAAGTCGCTCAGTCGTGTCCGACTCTTTGCGACCCCATGGACTGTAGACTACCAGGCTCCTCTGTCCATGGGATTTTCCAGGCAAGAATACTGGAGTGGGTTGCCATTTCCTTCTCCAGGGGATCTTCCTAACCCAGGGATTGAACCCAGGTCTCCCGCACTGCAGGCAGACGCTTTACTGTCTGAGCCACCAGTTCCAGTGTATATATGTATAACAGCTTCTTTATCCATTCGTCTGTCGATGGACATCTAGGTTGCTCCCATGGCCTGGCTGTTGTGAGAAATGCTGCAGTGAACATTGGGGTACATGTGTCTTTTGCAATTATGGTTTCCCAGGGTATATGCCCAGTAGTCAGGTTGCTGGGTTATATGATAGTTTTATTCCTAACATTTTAAGGAATCTCCATATTGTCCTCCATAGTGGCTGTAGCAATTTACCTTCCCACCAAGAATACAAGAGGGTTCCCTTTGCTCCACACCCTCTCCAGCATTTATTGTTTGTAGATTTTTTTGATGGTGGCCATTCTGAACAGTGTGAGGTGATACCTTATTGTAGTTTTGATTTGCATAAAATTCTGGTTTTTTAATTACTGAGTTTTGTTCACATTCTCTTCAACTTTCACTCCAGAGTGAGTGCCTCACTTGCCTCACGCTAGTCCTGACCTGATTCAGGCATGGCTGAATCCAGAGGTTCAAATGAACACATCCTGACTTAGCTAGATCCTTTGGCTCTGCTTTTTCTCAGCTTGGCTTTATTTTAGGTAGGCGCTCTCTACCTGTGGCTTTTAGCACTCATAAATTCAGAGAGAGAGACATCCTCTTAGATCTTTGAGAGGACTCTGCTTGAATCCATCTGAAACCTAGCACATTCTGGAAGAATTTTGAATTGTAGAATATCCTCCAATCCAGGAAGTCATTTAATTTCTGGACCTTTATTGCCTTCTTGGAAATTCAAATCTTTTTTTTAAAAATCATATTTTTAGTTTACAAAATTGTTCTCACTGGAAGGCAAAACCAGTTTTAACTAACTTCATATATTTACTAGGAGAGAAAATGAAAATATCTTTCATTGAGGCAGCTTTTTTTTTTTTTTCATTGAGGCAGCTTTTTATGCAATAATATTTCTCTTTTTGTGCAATAATGATGCATCAAGGATCTTTTTGTTAACTGAAGAAAGCAAGGTACAAAATTGTCTATCATATACTATTATTTGTGTGAAATGTATATGAGTGCATATATGCCTATGATCATTATTTCTGAAAAATTATAGAAAAACACTGATGATAGGTATTGCTTCTGAGGAGGGTAGTTGGGTAGCTGGGAGACCACGGGAGAAAAGCTAAGTTTTCATTGTATATTGTGTAGTATCTTTTGAATTTTGAACTGTGTGTCTACATTACCTATTCAGAAAATAAACTTTAAAAATATCCTTTATTCCCCTCAATAAGTATGTGATGGATATTATTATATACATTAGTAATAAATTAGGGAGCTGGACAGACAAGTTTTCTGTGCTCATGGAGTAGATTACCAGGCCTTGATTTGGTGTAAAATGCAACTCATTATAAGATCTCTTGAGGGTAATATACAAACATACAAATATACAAAGATCCCTTGAGGGTAATGTCAAAACAGCATGGTTATGTCTTACTGTTCAGTTTTCATTTTTTCACTCCTAACTTCTTTTACCCAAAATGAGACCCATGCAGAAGTATACACCCAGGGATGCTAGAGTTTTTATAAAAGATGGCTGAGATTCAAGAAACGAACAGAAAACCAGTGTTAGTTGATAATGGCAGTCTGTCCCGAGTAGTAAATGGAAAATAGATTGCTTTTTTGATCCCTACCCCTAGCAATAAATATGGGTTGTTTTGTCAATAATATTAAAGGCTGTATGAGTCTTTAATAAACATTGGTACCTAGAATTCCTAGAGTACCTGGGTGTTGAGGCTTCCCTAGTGGCTTAGACAATAAAGAATCTGCTTGCAATGCAGGAGACCCAGGTTTGATCTCTGGGTCAGGAAGCTCTCCTGGAGAAGGAAATAGCAACCCACTCCAGTATTCTCGCCTGGAGAATTCCATGGGCAGAGGAGCCTAGTGGGCTACAGTCCGTGGGGTCGCAAAGAGTTGGACAGAACTGAGCAACTAACACTGGGTGTTAGGTCAGACAGGAGGTATACCAGTTTCATGAAGTCTCATGTTCTAGGGACCAAAGAGTTAAGAGGATCTCAGGTTACCATGGTGGGAGGTGATTCTCTAGCTACCTGGGAGCATAGCTGCCTCCATGAATTTGTAGGATCCCTCCTTACTGCTCTGGAGAAGGAAATGGCTACCTACTCCAGGATTCTTGCCTGGAGAATTCCATGGACAGAGGGTCCTAGTGGGCTATAGTCCACAGGGTAGCAAAGAGTCAGATAGGACTTAGCGACTAAACAACAGCAAACAACATGAAGGTCAAAATCTGCTGTGCTACTAAAATCAATGTCAGAAGCTGATGGGGGGATATGTGGATGTGCAGGAACCACAGGACCAGATGAAAATTCCATTACCAAAGATAAGAGAAGGTGCTGTCATGCTTCCAGGTCGTCCATCAAATAACTGCTCAGCTGCTATGTGGCTAGATTGGCTTCTTCTGGTAATTTCTTCCCCGGACCACTTCCCTTATAAGCCTGGAAGAAACAGTTTTTCTACCTTCAGATGCATCCTTTTTTTTTTTTTTTAACATCATAGGCTTTGCTAATCTGAACATGATTGCTGTTAGGTTGGTTGTTCACGTCCATCTGGACTTGTTAGATGAAGTATATTTAATTTCAGTTTTCCCTCCACTTATGATTTTAAATCACCATAGGTTATTCTCCAACATCTATGTTACTATATCAGAGAACTTCAGACACAGAGAAAAGTCAAGAGATCCATCCATCTTACTCATTTTGCATATGTGGATGCTTAGGTTTGGGGAAAAAGAGGTATTAACTTATTCCTATTCAAAGGAAAATTACTTTGCTAAAATTAGTTGACAATTTGGAAAAACACATTTAGTTAATTCCCTTTACAGCAATATACACAAATGGATTAAAGAAGTAGGAGAAAAATCCGGTTTTCCCTGGCAGTCCAGTGGTTAAGAATCCACCTTGCAATTCAGTTCAATGCTTGGTCCAAGAAGATCCCTCATGCCAAGGAAGAGCTAAGCCCGTGCGCCATATCTACTGAGCACGTGCTCCAGAGCCCAGGAGCTGCAGCTGCTGAAGCCCGGGCACCCAGAACCCATGCTCTGCAACAAAAGCAGCCACCTCGAAGAGAAGCCGGCGAACTGCAACAAAGAGTGGGCCCCGCTCGCCACAACTAGAGAAAAGCCTGCTGGCAGCAATGAAGACAGAGCACTGCCCCAAGTGAAATAAATAAACAAATATTTAAAAGAGTTAAAAAAAAAAAGAATATATACATATATATATATTTGTGTGGTTGAGTGTGTGTACACATGCATGTTATAGGCTAGAGAAGATCTCTATTATCTGGTAAATTTTTTGAAATATCAATATGGAAAAGTGCACAGATCCTCAGTGTGCTGGATAAATTTGCACTGAGTGAGCAGTTCTGTGTAATGACATAAAACCAAAGGAAGGAAACATAAGGGGAATATTGAGAAGGTTGACAGCACAAATAATTTAAAACATCTGGATGTCAAAAAAAAGTCAGAATTATCAGAGAAAATGATACACTGGGAAAAAGTTTACAAATACCTGACAAGGATAATTAATGTTTATTTTTTCAGAGTAAAACTATCATTGAGAAACTTAAATACCTCGAATAAAATGGTGTACACAAAAAGCAATTAAATATATAAAAAAGAAAAAAAAACAGACCCCTCTTTAATAACTAAAGAAATTGGCAGTACCGAAAAACATATAACACTCCATAGGAAGGTGCTGGAAATATGCATCTCTTATAAGACTATACAAGGACTTTCAGGTAGATGTGTAGTGAAAGGTAGTGGTTGGCTGTGTGCAATTTGCAGTATGTATCTGGAACCTGAACATGTATAGATACTTAAGCTCAAAAGTTCTACTTCTAGAAATTTGCTTGGAGTTAATAATAGTAAAACATAAGTAATGATTTAAAATGTCTAAAAATAGGGATTGGTTAAACAGTAGAGCTATATGATATGATCTTCTTCAACCATTATAAAAAAAAAATCACAGGGAATTCCCTGGTGGTTCAATGGTTAGGGCTCCATGCTTTCACTGCTGAGGGCCTGGGTTCGATCCCTGGTCAGGGAATGAATATCCTCACAAAGCTGAGCAGAGCGGCCAATAAATAAATAAGTAACTATAAACTATCACAAAAGGATGTTGAATAACATGAAAAAAATTTCAATATAGTAAGTGAAGACATCAAACTGTAAAACTGAATGTATACTCAGAACCCAGTTTTTAAAATAAATTATGTACACATATATATGCTGAAAAAATACTAGTAGGTATTACATCAAAATGTGGAGAGGTTTATATCTGAATTTTAAAATGTGGATGATTTTAGTTTTTCTCTGTGCCCCTCTATATTTTCCAGATTTTCAGTAGAGAGCATTAATTTTGTAATCAGAAAAAAATTATAGGTAATAAAAATAATTTTAAAGTGTTCTATAATGTGATTGCATAACATCCATATCCTAGGCAGTAAAGATTTCCATTTATGTGCGAGGGGCACACCAGAAGAAATAAAAACACTGACTCATTTTTTTCGTCTAAAAGTGTTAAGAAATTTCCTACTCATGTTTAAAGATGTACATGTTATGATTGCCTCTCTGTGGTGAAATCCAGAATCCTGACAGGCATTCAACATACAACATCGGGATTAATCAACAATAACCATTAATAAACAACCAAGGTATTAGTTTTGACAAACCATAAAGAGACTCTCCAAGAACACTAACTAGATAAAACATTGAATTACCAAATGTATCCAATTACTCTGATAATATCTCAGAATTGTTTGAAGGGTTTCCCTAAATCTGTTGTTTAGTCACTAAGTCATGTCCAACTCTTTTGCAACCCCATGGACTATACTTCACCAGGCTCCTTTGTCCACGGCAATTCTCCAGGCAAGACTACTGCAGTGCATAGCCATTTCCTTCTCCAGGGGATCTTCCTGACCTAGGGATCGAACCCATGTGTCCCGCATTGTAGGCGAATTCATTACCCCTGAGCCGCCTGGGAAGTCCTTCCCTCAATTACAAAAATATAAATATCAAGCTTTTACTGACTTGCCAAATGGGATTATCTGCCAAATTTATACCCTGGAAGATATTATATAAATATTTTCTTCCTTTGCTTATGCAAAAATGTTACCACTCCCTCCTTGTACCAGTAGAGATGGTGGTAGTTCATTGTGCCTTTGGAATACTAGGAGGACATGAGTGATGCCCAGAAGAAAGGTAAAAAGAAGGATTTTGTTTAAAGCCAGCTTCTGAGGGAAACCGTTTCCATCAGGAGCCCAAGGATCTTAAAGGGAGAGGAAAATACTTCAATCCTTGTCCCCCCCCACCCCCACCCCAAGTTTTCTCCCTGAGGTTTGATTTCAGGTAGATTCATAGATTTGGATGAGGGTGGTCTCAACCAGGGCCCAGGTGCAAATAATGCAGCAGGGCCTGAAATAAGACGTGGGAGCAAGGAGCTGCCTCGGACACTAAATCAACAGGAGAGGTAGGGCATTTGAGGGGCTTGCCCCACTGTCTGTCCTCAGCCGGCTCTTTGGGGCCTCCTGCTCTTTGAGTTGCTGTTACTATGAACGGAGGAGCTAACCCCTTGAACTCTCACTGGAGATTCTGGCCTCTGAAGGAATGCCTGCCCTCGAGGACCTACTGAGAATGCCAAAGGGCTGTGTGCTAGCAGCTCTAGCTCTAGGAATCTCAGCTTGGGTGTTCTGGACAGAAACTCTGATGATGGGAGCAGTCCTCACTCCCTTGCAGTAATAAACTCTTAGAACCAGTCAAGAGTCACTGTTGCCCTGGGTCCCACTCTGGAGAGGGCCACACATGTCACAAAAATATCCACAAAAAATTTTTTTTTAAAAGAACACATGGGTACCTGCTATGGATGGCATATTTGTGTCCTCCCAAATTCATATGCTGAAACCAAACCCTAGCCCCCAGTGTGACGGTATGTAGCATCAGATCTTTGTGAGACTTCCCAGGTGGCTCAGTGGTAAAGAATCCAGCTGCCAATGCAGGAGCCGCAGGAGACTTGGGTTCGATCCTTGGGTCGGGAAGATCCCCAGGAGGAGGAAATGGCAACCCACTCCAGTATTCTTCCCTGGAGAACCCCATGGACAGAGGATCCTGGCAGGCCACAGTCCATGGGGTCACAAATTGTTGGACACCACTGAAGCGACGGAGCACACACAGGCATGCACTTGGGGAAGCACTGGGGTTAAATTAGGTCCTGAGGGTGCTGCCTACTGAACTAGGGTGAACGGCCTCCTGACCTACTGGACTAGGTTCATTTTTGACATGCAGCAAGCCAAAACACTGAGATGCCAAAAGTGAAGTGAAACTGTTAGTTGCTTAGTTGTGTCCGGCTCTTTGTGATCCCATGGACTGTTAGAACACCAGGCTCCTCTATCCATGGAATTCTCCAGGCAAGAAGACTGGATTCGGTAGCCATTCCCTTCTCCAGGGGATCTTCCCAACCCAGGGATCAAACCCCAGTCTCCTGCACTGCAGGCAGATTCTTTACTGTCTGAGCCACCAGAGATGCCAATATTTGCAACCAAAAGAGGATTTATCCTCAACGCAGCCAAACCCAAATGAGGAGACAGGAGAGCAAGTCTCAGATCCACTTCCTTCAAGGCAAGGAGCTTGAGGTATTTTTGGGGTAAAAAATTATGAGGCAGGGGACTTCCCTGGTGGTCCAGTGGCTAAGACTCCACGTTCTTAATGCAGTGGGCCGAAGTTTGATCCCACGTGCTGCAACAAAGACCCAATACAGCCAAATAAATAAATAAAAGAAAATAATCAGTTTTAGAAAAATAGTGAAGCAGGGCTATCAGAGGCCTGGAGAGCGTGGGGGCGTGGGGAAAGGTGATTAGAAAAGATGTGGCAATTGTTATTCTGCGCAGGTGTAACTAAGTTACAGGCGTGAGCACATTAAAATGGGAGGCATTAAGCATCATCTGTGGGTGGAGCTTTGGTCCGCTGACGTCATGAGGTCACCGAGCAGACACTCGCGCATGCCCAGTTGGAGGGTCGGTGGTCCTATCCAGTCTCAACCAGCTCAGTTCCAGCTAGACTCAGCCGACTTCAGGTTCCTGGAAAATAACTCGGGCAAGCATATTGTTTCTGCTACCTGCTTCTTGGAGGATGTGCATGTCTCAAAACGACCTTGATGAGTAAAGGCAGGGGAAATGGCAATGGGATGACTGCCCTTATAAAAACAAGAGGATAAATTAATGTCTGTGCATGCACCAAGGAAGAATTGGTGAGAACCTAAACGTGCTGGCACCCTCAGCTCAGATTTCCAGCCTCTAGAACTGGGAGAAATACACGTTTGTTGTTCATGCCTGCCCAATTTGAGATATGCTGGTGTAGCAGCCTGAATTGCCTAAGACAGCATCTTTATCATTATTATGGGCATGAGGTTCCATGAGGTCCGTGACCCTAAATTCACTCCGGTGGCTGACATCGTTCAGGCTCCAGGGAGATGCTTCTCCTGCCTCCTCTTCTTGAAACTGAAGACCACCTGTGATCAAACTGAAGACTTGAGGTCTGCTGCTGTCAGTGTCGGGAAACACCCTGCCTTACAGTGTAAGGAGGAGCCGCAGAGCAGGAATGCCAGGTAAGAGACAGGACAGATTCTCGGGTCCTTTCCTTCAGATTGTGTAAATGCAGTAGATCCTTGCTTAATGCACGTGTTATTTTCCAGTTACTGGGAAGCTTCTGCTTTCTTGCTTCTGTTCATGTTCCCATTTGGTGTTCACATGGTATTTGGAAGAGTGGCAGATGAGGTTGAAGAATTCATGTTATTCATACAAGTGCATACGTATGTCTGGACATACTGACATGGGATAATGATTCTTTATGTTGGTAACTTGACAGTGAATGCTAGAATTAGGCTTAATTTTTCAGTTCAGTTAAGTTCAGTCACTTAGTTGTGTCCAACCCTTTGCAACCCCATGGACTGCAGCACGCCAGGCTTCCCTGTCCATCGCCAACTCCCGGAGCTTGTGCAAACTCGTGGCCATTGAGTCGGTGACGCCATCCAACCGTCTCATCCTCTGTCGTCCCCCTCCTTCCGCCTTCAGTCTTTCCCAGCATCAGGGTCTTTTCCAGTGAGTCAGTTCTTCACATCAGGTGGTCAAAGTATTGGAGCTTCTGCTTCAGCATCAGTCCTTCCAATGAATAGTCAGTACTGATTTCCTTTACGATGGACTGGTTGAATCTCCTTGCAGTTCAAGGGAGTCTTCTCCAACACCACAGTTCAAAAGCATCAATTCTTCAGCGCTCAGCTTCCTTTATAGTCCAACTTTCACATCCACATATGACTACTGGAAAAACCATAGCTTTGACTAGACACTCCTTTGTTGGCAAAGTAATGTCTCTGCTTTTTAATAAGCTATCTAGGTTGGTCATAACTTTTCATCCAAGGAGCGAGCGTCTTTTAATTTCATGATTGCAGTCACCATCTACAGTGATTTTGGAGCCCCCCAAAATAAAGTCTGTCATAGTTTCCATTGTTGCCCATCTATTTGCCATGAAGTAATGAGGCTGGATGCCATGATCTTGGTTTTCTGAATGTTGAGTTTTAAGCCAACTTTTTCACTCTCCTCTTTCACTTTCATCAAGAGGCTTTTTAGTTCTTCTAAGGGTGGTGTCATCTGTGTATCTGAGATAATTGATATTTCTCCTGGCAGTCTTGATTCCAGCTTGTGCTTCATCCAGCCTGGCATTTCTCATGATGTACTCTGCATATAAGATAAATAAGCAGGGTGACAATATACAGCCTTGATGTACTCCTTTCGCGATTTGGAACTAGTCTGTTGTTCCATGTTCAGTTCTAACTGTTGCTTCTTGACCTGCATACAGATTTCTCAGGAGGCAGGTCAGGTGTTCTGGTATTCCCATCTCTTGAAGAATTGTCCACAGTTTGTTGTGATCCACACAGTCAAAGGCTTTGGCGTAGTCAATAAAGCAAAAGTAGATGTTTTTCAGGAACTCTGTTGCTTTTTCGATGATCCAGTGGATGTTGGCAATTTGATCGCTGGTTCTTCTGCCTTTTTGAAATCCAGCTTGAACATCTGGAAGTTCATGGTTCATGTACTGTTGAAGCCTGGCTTGGAGAACTTTGAGCATTACTTTACTAGTGTGTGAGATGAGTGCAATTGTGTGGTAGTTTGAGCATTCTTTGGCATTGCCTTTCTTTGGAACTGGAATGAAAACTGGCCTTTTCCAGTGCTGTGGCCACTGCTAAGTTTTCCAAATTTGCTGACATAATGAGTGCAGCACTTTCACAGCATCATCTTTCAGGATTTGAAATAGCTCAACTGGAATTCCATCACCTCCAGTAGCTTTGTTGGTAGTGATGCTTCCTAAGGCCCACTTGACTTCTCATTCCACGATGTCTGGCTCTAGGTGAGTGATCACACACCATCATGGTTATCTGGGTCATGAAGATCTTATTTGTATAGTTCTTCTGTGTATTCTTGCCACCTCTTAATATCTTCTGCTTCTGTTAGGTCCATAGTTTAAAACACTGAATTGTTTTAAAATGCTTAGTTTAAAACAATGAATACAATGTAATTAAATTTCCAAGCAGCAAATAAAAATTCCATATTTAAAAATTATTTTAATTTAAAATTGTGATATTGTTTAATTCTAATTTGTATTTGACCTTTAACTTCAACACATCTTTGAATTGTTTTTCATATTTGAATACTTTAAAAAATATAGAATTTATCATTTGATTTTTTTACCTTTAATTTAATTTCCATATTTTGATGGATGTACTTATCTAATCTTCTACACTTTGTACTTTCATCATCAAATTTTGAACACTTTGAATATTGTTACATTAAAAAAATTTTTGAGATCAGTACTGCCAATTGTCTATAAATTATGAGAATATCTTGGTTATGACATCAAAATGTTTGATTTGACTGCAATAATGATGAGAAAATTGAATAACATAAGTAGTAATGTATAAATTAGATATCCTTCTATTTTATTAGTGGTTCAGACACTGAGCAGTCTTAGGAGTACCATTATTTCTCCACTTCCCTGGCTTCTTGTATGCATAGAAAAAAAGATAGAATAAGGATGAAATTATCAATAATTGCAAACAAGGTCAGTTTTGCCCTTCATTAACCAGAGGTTTCATATCATGTTGATTTTAAGTGTTTGGTTTACCACATTTATTCTGTCAGTTCTCCACCCTACATATTTACATTCCTCTTTCCAAAATGAATACTGTGGCGTAGAAAGGAAGCTTAGTGTGGGAAATTCAAATAACACCTTTAGGATGCATTTATGTTGTGCAAGCAAAAGGAAGTATGTTCTGTTATATATCGGTCATCTCTGTATATATTTTTCTTGGCACTCTTGGAACCCAGTATAATCCCCAGCTGCATAAATCTGTTGACAACATTTCTGGTGGAAATGTGATGTGTGAGGCTTTGATAGAAAATGTGCAAGGTATATTCAGAACTTTATAAATAACAAGATAGCAACTGGGTAACTTACTTTGAGTTTTGGTCAGGCTTTTCAGGTTTCGCTGCAAGACAAACTTTTAGTCTGTTGCTAAAACATCCCCTAACGTACTTGTTATAAAATGTTTTTCTTGGATGTCATTTCTGTAAACAGTCAACTTTTTATAAAGATTATAGTTCTGTTCTGGCCCTCTTGGGAAAAAATAGAGCTCCTCTTATGTGTCAGCACTAGTAAGATTTTCATGTACATTGTCTCATTTAATTCTCATCCTGGACAGTACTATTACAAACTCCAATTTTATAGAAAACCAAAGCCAAAGAGATAGTAACTTGTATAGATCCCACAGCTAGTAAATTGTGGGTGTGAGAGACAAACCCAGGCAGACTTCTTCCCAAACCTGCACTTTTGAGGGTGAAGTTGGGCCGTGGGTCACCTTGCTTTGTTTCCAGTCCTGCGTCCACCACTTAATAATTGTGTGACTTATAGGAAAGTCACTCTCAACTTCAGCTTTCTTATCTGCAGAATAGGAATAGTAATAGTATTAACATTGTAATATCATTGTAATAGCTAAGAGAGACAATATAACTGAAGATCTTGGTAAAATGTCTGGTAAAATGTAAGCTCTCAAAAGTTAGTTTTAACTATATCATAAACTACTAAATCATGGTACCTAAAAAATGCTTATGTTCATTGATTTAGTAATTCTACATTTTTAGAATCTTTTCTGAGACATAATCAGCAATAGATATGCAGACAAATTTGTGTCCTAGGCTGTTTCTTGAACTTCTGTAAGAATCAGATTTTAGAAAAAATTTAACTGTGTAACAGGAGGGAAATCATGAAATAAATGAATTTTGTATGCTGGGCAATTAGCAGGCATAAAAATGTTTCAATAAAATGTTTAGTCACATGGGGAATAGTTTATTAGATATACAAAATAGATAAATAAAGGGAAATGCAAACTCAGATACTGCATTATCTCAATTTAAAACCATTTGTTAAAGTAGGAAGTGTTTGATTTGTTTTTAAATCGAAGTACAGTTAATTTGCAATGTTGTGTTTCTGATGTACAGCAAAGTGATTCATTTGTACATATATATTCTTTTTCATATTCTTTGCCTTTATAGTTTATGCAACATATTGAATCTAATTCCTTGTGTGATAGATACATTAGGCCCTTGTTGATTATTTATTTTATATATAGTAGTTTGTATCTGCCAATCCCAGACTCCTAATTTATCCCTCCCTGTCTCCCCCTTGGTAACTATAATTTGTTTTCTTTGTCAGTAAGTCTATTTCTGTTTTCTAAGTAAGTTTGTATCATATTTTAGATTCCACATATAAGTGATATGGTGTTTGTCTTTCTCTGACCCACTTCATTTAGTATGATAATCTCTAAATCCATCCATCTTGCTGCAAATGGCATTATTTCATTCTTTTTATGGCTGAGTAGTATTCCATTGTGTATATAAACCACATCTTATTTTATCCATTCATCTCTTGATGGACATTTAAGTTTCTTTCATGTCTTGGCTATTGTAAATAATGCTTCCATAAACACTGGACACATGTATCTTTTTGAATTAGAGTTTTCTCTGGATATGTGCCCAGGAGGGGGCTTGCTAGCTCACATGGTAACTTGAAGTAGGAAGTATTAATTGAGTGCCACGTGTGTGTGGCCACTGTTCTGGGCACAGGATACAGCAGTGAGCAGATTGTCTCTTTCCATCTCCAGGAGGACATTCATCGTAGTGGATTATATACACAATAAGAAACCAGAAGAAAGTGCTTATTTATAGGGCCTATCACTATGTATTGAAATATAAACTGTCATGACTGTTTACAGCTTTTTCTTACATTTTAAAGCATTTCTATATGTTTACATTTTTACACCGTATACATTTTTTAAAGAATAACCAGGTGTTGCTTTTATAGTCAATATGGCAATAAAATGGATGTAACAAAAAAATTTCAGAAATTACACGCATGTTGTGAAAAATCTTTTGGATGCTTGTTGCTTTTTGAAAAATCATTCTTTATTCATTCACATTTTGTGATATTGAAAAATACAAAGAGGAAAATCGCAAACACAAATATCCCCATCTATAATAAATCACTAAACACATTATATATGCTTCTAGTATTTTATGTTACTGTTAAAAATTACTGTTATTATTATAAAATCAACATATACATGTAATGAACTTATGTAATGCAGAAAAGTATGAAAGTGAAAAAAAATAATCAAATTCTGGCATTAAGAAATATCACAGTAGTAAACCTCACTTATGGAGAAGGAAATGGCAACCCACTCCAGTATGCTTGCCTGGGAAATCCTATGGACAGAGGAGCCTGGCAGGCTACAATGGGGTTGTAGAGAGTTGGACATAACTTAGTGATTAAACAACAAATCTCACTTAAAACATTTTCCAGTTAAAGTAAGAAGGAAGACTAAAATATAAACTTCTTTCCAAATGAGATTATATAATCCTATTTCTAAATACAATTTAATTCAAATATATAAGAACAGTGAAACTAAAGGAATTGTTGAGATTCAAAATCAGGACGTTGTTGACAAGTTGACAGCAGATGAATGGATAAGGAAGCTGTGGTACATATACACAATGGAATGTTACTCAGCCATTAAAAAGAATTCATTTGAATCAGTTCTAATGAGATGGATGAAACCGGAGCCCATTATACAGAGTGAAGTAAGCCAGAAAGATAAAGACCAATACAGTATACTAACACATATATATGGAATTTAAAAAGATGGTAATGATGACTCTATATGCAAAACAGAAAAAGAGACACAGATGTACAGAACAGACTTTTAGACTCTGTGGGAGAAGGCGAGGGTGGGATGTTCAGAGAGAACAGCATTGAAACAAGTATACTATCAAGGGTGAAGCAGATCACCAGACCAGGTTGGATGCATGAGACAAGTGCTCAGGGCTGGTGCACTGGGAAGACCCAGAGGGATGGGATGGAGAGGGAGGCGGGAAGGGGGATCGGGATGGGGAATACATGTAAATCCATGGCTAATTCATGTCAATGTATGGCAAAAACCACTACAATATTGTAAAGTAATTAGCCTCCAACTAATAAAAATAAATGGAAAAAAAAAGAGACAAGTTGAAATTATAATGCAGTAATTTGGCCACTTCATGCGAATAGTTGACTCATTGGAAAAGACCCTGATGCTGGGAGGGATTGGGGGCAGGAGGAGAACGGGATGACAGAGGATGATATGGCTGGATGGCATCACCGACTCGGTGGACATGAGTTTGAGTAAACTCCAGGAGTTGGTGATGGACAGGGAGGCCTGGCGTGCTGCGATTCATGGGGTCACAAAGAGTCGGACATGACTGAGCAACTGAACTGAACCGAATCGCAGTTCAGGCATACGAAACTGGAGTTGGGCAGCCACTGAGGATCTGGTCTGGGTCATGTCTCTGCACCACTGAAAACTTGAACTTTCTTTGAACCATACCAGACCCAAGGACAGCACCAGGCATATTCAGAACATCTGTCAGCTGCAACTTTATGGTTTCAAGGTCTCTCCTTGTAACTATGCAACTGTTTAGACCCCAACCAATCCTTACTTAAAAGCATCTTTTCTTCTTGCCAGCTTCAATTATAATTCTTGATAAACAACTCATGTAATGAGCTATAACCTTGGGACTTTTGCCTTTAGAAGCCTCCTCCGTTTTGGAGTAAGGCTGAAAAGAAGTGCTTCTCAAATTTATGTCTCCTGGGCTGTGGTCCTAACAAATCCCAACTAAATACCTTCTTATTTCAATGAAGTCTCTAAGTTGTTGGTTAAAAACATAGTTCTTCACTACAAGAGAGAATATTTTCTAAAAAGTTATTTTTAGATTAACAAGGAATCGGTGAAAAATCCAAAGAAGTTGGAGTCTTGTTTATTTTGTAATAAAATCTTTACATTTTGCATATGTACTCAGCGTCTTCAGTGGTGCCCAGCTCTTTGCGACCCTATGGATGGTAGCCCACCAGGCTCCTCTCTCCATGGGATTTTCCAGGCAAGAATATTGGAGTGGGTTGCCATTTTCTTCTCCAGGGGATCTTTCCAATCCAGGGATCAAACCCACATCTCTTAAGTCTCCTGCATGGGCAGGTGGGTTCTTTACCACTAGCGCCACCTGGAAAACCCCTTTGCATCTTGAAAAGTGAAAGTGAAGTTGTTCAGTTGTGTCCTACTCTTTGCGACCCCGTGGACTGTAGCCCACCAGGCTCCTCCGTCCATGGGATTCTCCAGGCAAGAATACTGGAGTGGATTGCCATTTCCTTCTCCAGGGGATCTTCCCAACCCAGGGATCAAACCTGGGTGTCCCGCATTGCAGGCAGATGCTTTACCCTCTGAGCCACCAGGAAAGCCTTTGCGTCTCAGCTGATAGTAATAATATCCTGCTATTGGCCTTAAGGAAAAAAAAAAGAAAAATGAATTTTTTGAAGAAGAACAGAGTAATATCTTTTTGGGACAAGCAAACCGTGGCAAACCATAGGCAGGTCTGGAGAACAGAGGAGCGGGGCTTGCTATCACCGAGGAACAGAGGAAACTGGGGAGACTGTGGTGGTTACTCACTGGCTGCAGGTGAGGAGCAGCTTACTCTTGCTAGGTCAGGAAGTGTTTTTTCCTGTTGGGATCTGTAATCTGGGGTGACTGATATGCATGAGAGCACCCCGTTCAGGGTTTCCCAACTTCATTTTATTTTGTATTTTTATTTTTAAAAGATATTTATTTATTTATGACTGTGCTAGGTATTCACTGCCGTGCACTGGCTCTCTCTAGTTGTGGCCAGCGGGGGCTGCTCTCCAGCTGCGGTCTACGGGCTTCTCTTGTTGTGGAGCATGGACTCTAGAGCACAGGCTCAGTCATTATGGCACACGGACTTAGTTGCTCCGCGGCATGCGGGATCTTCCTGCACCAGGGATCGAACCTGTGTCCTCAACATTAGCCCATGGACTCTTAACCACTGGACCACCAGGGAAACCCCTCAACTTCGTTTTAAATGAGGTTTCCTTTATTTATTTTCATACTGCCAAGAAAGATCAAGGACCTTACCACTCCTACAATCTGTCCCAATCTTGTTATTTACACTGTTACCGTTGTTGCTGTTATTATAGTTTATACATTGTATGATTTTTAACATTTATTTTTCCAACCTGCAGCAAAATGTCTGTAGTGTCATGCTTCCATTTTCACAGTTAATATCCACTGTCAGTTTTTTCACCATGATTTTTGTTTCTGAATTTTTTGCTTTAATCTCTTAACCAGCTGAATTTTTTTTTTCTTAACAAGTTCTTTTAATAGATCTTGCATTGCCGCATGGTTTTCTTTTATGAAGACATCTGCTTGTTACTTCTATTATTGAATAACATCTTGTCAGGGTAGGCTGTTCTTAGGTTACCCTGTGTATTATCCTTGGGCCATACTCTCTTTCCCTTTCTGAGGATTATTTTAATTATCCATGCTGTGCAACAAATCATTTACAACAAGTATGACTATTAGACATCATTTCTGAGGATCAGGGAGACTGAGCTGTATGGTTCTGGTGCAGGATCTCTCAGGATGCATTAAGCTGTGGGTCAGGGCAGCGGGCATCTCAGCGGTTCACTGGACCTACAAGATCTCTGTCCAGGATGGCTCTCAGATGTTTGTTGTCAGGAGACTCTTCCTTTCTGGGTGGTTCCTTATTGGCTTGGCCTTTGCATACCAGCTGGCCTACCCCAGAATGAGTCATCCGAGAGAGACTGTGAGTGAAACCAGGGCACCAGCTGCCGTGCCTTTTGTCACCTAACCTTGGAAGTGACACATTGCCACATCTGCCAGGTTCTATTGGTCACAATGACCAACCTTGTTAAATTGAGGGCATGGACCACACAGAGGTGTGAAGACCAGGAGATGGGGATGGTCGAAGGTCTTCTTGGAGGCTCACTACTACTGCTGTTTTCCTTCTGACATTGAGTGTTATCATGGAGAAGTCAGAAGACAGTCTAAATTCTCTTCCTTGTTAGTATTTTACCTATAAAACCTAGAATGCTTGTTGGTGGCTGAGATGGTAAAGAATCTGCCTGCAGTGCAGGAGACCTGGGTTTGATCCCTGGGTTGGGAAGATCCCCTGGAGGAGGGCATGGCAACTCAGTCCAGTATTCTTGCCTGGAGAATTCCATGGACAGAGGAGCCTGGTGGGCTACAATCCATGGGGTCACAGAGAGTCCAACACGACTGAAAGACTAGCGCTTTCACTTTCAAAACCTAGATGCCTGAGAAGTTCGTTTGTCTGTGAGTTGAATGTTCCCTGTCAGATTTTCTTTGGAGATGATATTTATTCTGCAGATTCAGTTTTTGTCTCATTTCAGGGATATTTCTTGAATTATACCTTTGAATAAAATGTTCCTTGCATTTTTAGATTCTCTTCTTTAAGAACATCAGTTATACTTTATCTTCCATATCTATTTGCCCCTCTCTAGTCACCTCTATCTTTGGCTTTTTCATTCAGCTTTCACTGTAATGATCTCTTTTAGTAATGTAACTTTTACCTGTGTTTCTTACCCCTAGCCATTTAGTATCAGTTCATTAATTGTAACTTAATAGTGTTTTGGTTCTAATTTTTTTTTCTTTAGGACTGCAATGTTTCTTTCTTTTCAAAATATCATTCTGTTATTTGGCCATATTACCTGAATTTTCTTAACTTATTCATTTTATATTTTAATTAAACTGTTTTATAATTTAATTTTAAGACATTTTCTTACTTATATTCAGTTCAGTTCAGTTCAGTCACTCAGTGGTGTCTGACTCTTTGTGACCCCTTGGATTGCAGCACATCAGGCCTCCCTGTCCATCACCAACCACCAGAGTTTACTCAAATTCATGTCCATTGTGTCAGTGATGCCATCCAACCATCTCATCCTCTGTCATCCCCTTCTCCTCCTGCCTTCAATCTTTCCTAGCCTCAGGATCTTTTCAGATGAGTCACTTCTTCCCATCAGGTGGCCAAAGTATTGAGGTTTCAGCTTCAACATCAGTTCTTTCAATGAATATTCAGTACTGATTTCCTTTAGAATGGACTGATTGGATCTTGCTGTCCAAGGGACTCTCAAGAGTCTTCTCCAACACCACAGTTCAAAAGCATCAATTCTTTGGTACTCAGCTTTCTTTATAGTCCAGTTCTCACTTCCGTACATGACCACTGGAAAAACCATAGCTTTGACTAGACGGACCTTTGTTGGCAAAGTAATGTCTCTGCTTTTTAATATGCTGTCTAGGTGGTCATCATTTTTCTTCCAAGGACTAATTTCATGGCTGCAGTCACCATCTACAGTGATTTTGGAACCCCCAAAAGTAAAGTCTGCCACTGTTTCCACTGTTTCCCCATCTATATGCCATGCAGTGATGGAACCAGATGCCATGATCTTAGTTTTTGGAATATTGAGTTTTAAGCCAACTTTCTCACTCTCCTCTTTCGCTTTCATCAGGAGGCTCTTTAGTTCTTTTGTTTTCTGACATAAGGGTGGTGTCACCTGCATATCTGAGGTTGTTGATATTTCTCCCGGCAATCTTGATCCCAGCTTGTGCTTCATCCAGTCCAGCATTTCTCATGAGGTACTCTGCATACAATATACAGTCTTATTTATACTATGAGGTTCTAAATATTTCCCTATGTGATTTGGTCAGACAAACAAAAGTGAGGGGATATAGAAATACTATTAAATAACTCATTGTAACATTCAATTCTCTCATGTCTGAAGCACTACAAATAACTAATTTATTTCTCAGCTCTTGTGAACATGAGGAAATGGATAATCCTTAAATACCTATGTGGCCCTACCAGTTCCGGGCTCTTAGTAAGAACCCAGAGAAGACAACCTAAGTTCAGGTTTAGTAAACAGAGTTTACCATAATGTCTAGCACCTTTTCTCCCTAAAATTATATAATCATTGATCCTTCTTATAACAAACTCCTAGAGATAATCCATGTTATTTCATTGAGATTTTGCCATATTAAATATTGTTTAAAATAAGTAAAGTGTCAGGAGGAAGAAGTGTGGGGTATCCTTTTGATTACTAAAGCTTGTAGATATAATTGATTTGTCCTTTGTCTATTTTGTCCATTCACAATTTTATGGAAATCAAAGTTGGCAAAGTATTTCAAAACATCTGAAATAGCTATTGCCACTGACTCTCCTATTGGTAATTTCTATGATATGTTTCCAGAATTGTTATATATATATAAGCCCAAATACATAAAAATGTTTGTACATACAAGTAAATGAGGACATACTACAGATGTTTTTGCACCTACTTTTTAAACTTTTTGATATTAGAAATCTTTTCATATCAGAGCAGAGATTTAATTTGATTAAAAAGCCTCCATGATTTAGTTACCTTGTTCTCTGCAGATTAATCTTTATTTCCTTTTATGCATATGTAAATACTGCTGCAGTTAGCACCTTTGTTTATATAGCTCTTTGTATATATATGAAAGTGTGTCTATAGGACAAATTCCCAGGAGGAATTCATAAAATTCTTCATGTAGGATAAATATGATTTACCAGGAGTCTTTGTAAGAAATACTTCCATATACCTGTGTTTTTTGAGCCTGGGCAACTCAAATTTTAGAGGAACTTATCATATTTGGGGTCTTCCTTAAGAATGGCTGAAAACCTCTGAAAACTGTGAGGTTTTCTCCTCTTTTATATGATAATTTTAATTGGTACTTTAAAAAATAAACAAATTATTATTGTACTGGAATTATGTAGTTAATGAAGTAGAAGCAGTTTATAAAGTCCCCTTCATACTTGGTTCACCCCAGGAGTGAGTCATATCTGGGTCTTTGCAGAAAGCTGTTTCTGAGTGTAGCACAGTGTCTGCTATTCATGTGGTGCTAGGCCAGTCTAGGTCCTAAAGTGAGGGGCTGTATATAAAGACTAAGTTCAAGATGGGCAGAGGTATTTATTGCATATAATATGAGAGTGGCATCTTTCTTTGCTTCTTACCAATCATGGCAGTATCAGTATATTGCTTAAATCATTCTATAGATTGCTTATGTCCTCTCAAATTTCCTATGTTGAAATCCTAACCCTCAATATGATGGTATGAGGAGGTGAGTCCTCTTAGAAGAGATTAGATCAAGAGGGATCTCTCATTAGATCTCTTCATGAATGAGATTAAGATTAATAAATGCCCTTATAAAAAGGTCCTCAGGTGTTCCCCGTAGCTTCCTCTATGGGGGGACACAATGAGAAGATAACTCATCAGGAAACAGGCTCTCAACAGACACCAAATCTATGAGCACTTTGATTTCGGATTTCCCAGCCTCCAGAACTATGAGAAATAAATGTGTGTTGTTCATAAATGACCCAGTGTGTGGTATTCTGTTATAGTAGCCCCAACAGATTAAAACAGTTTAAAATAAGCACTCAATAATGTTAACTAACTGCTGTATATGCATTCAGTTCAGTTCAGTCGCTTAGTCATGTCTGACTCTTTGCGACCCCATGGACCGCAGCACGCCAGGCCTCCCTGTTCATCACCAACTCCCGGAGTCCACCCAAACCCATGTCCATCGAGTTGGTGATGCCATCCAACCATCTCATCCTCTGTCGTCCCCTTCTTCTCCTACCCTCAATCTTTCCCAGCATGAGGGTCTTTTCAAATGAGTCAGCTTTTCGAATCAGGTGGCCAAAGTATTGGAGTTTCAGCTTCAGCATCAGTCCTTCCAATGAACACCCAGGACTGATCTCCTTTAGGATTGACTGGTTGGATCTTCTTGCAGTCCAAGGGACTCTCAAGAGTCTTCTCCAATACCACAGTTCAAAAGCATCAATTCTTCGGCACTCAGCTTTCTATATGCATTATGTCATATCATTACCACAACTTTATCAGGTAAGGGCTATTAAAATTCCCATTTGACAAATATACAAAGATTTGTCAGTATTAATATACCTATTAAATGGCAAAGTTGGAATTTGAACTTTGGCCATGTGACTTCAAAGAATAGAGAAAGGAGATGTCGCCTTTTCCAGCAGACGCTGGCCGCCAAACAGCATACCTCTGCAAGTTCAGTAGCAGTGGCAGCAACCTCAGCGAACATTGGCATCACAGTTGCTACTCAGCAGATTGGAAGTGACCAGAGTCATTTCTAATAACTCAGTGAGTTGATGTAGGAGAGAGAAAAAAATGGTGCTAAGAACTAAACCAAGTTAATCATGGAAAACAGTCTCTAGTTTCTTCTAGAACAATTCTGGAGGAATAGGAGAAACTGGAGATCCTCGATGATACATAAGGAACAGATATAGTGAAATACCTAAGCTATCCCATGAACTGTAGCCTGCCAGGCTCCTCCTTCCATGGGATTCTCTAGGCAAGAATACTGGAGTGGGTTGCCATTTCCTTCTCCAGGGGATCTTCCCAACCCAGGAATTAAACCCAGGTCTCCCACATTGCAGGCTGACACTTTACTGACCGAGCTATGCAGGAAGCTCCTCTCTTTGCCCATAGTTCACCCTAGACCTGGCTCACTTAAATGTAAATACATGTACAGATACATTGTTCTGGATGCATATGAGAACCAAGACAGCTAGACCATGTATGACCCCAAAGGTGTTGATTGTCAACACTTTCTCAGTAGGGTGTTGGAAAAACCTATAATTGAAAGTGAGATAAACAGTTCTGTTCTTGTTCTCTCCATTGTTCTGGCTCTGATTCACCTGCGAATCCTTTTGACACTCTTATTCTAGTCTTTATCCTAGGCTGTATCATAGTGGTTCAAGCCAGGTTGGGAACTTCCTGCTATCAGGCTAAATACAGAAACTGTATACAGTCTACAACTGTGCAAAGTTCAGTTGGAAACACTCAGACGTTTCACCCATATTATGCTATTGGTTCTAGATATTTCTGTTTGCTGCACTCAGCTCTGATTACGTGTTGTGACTCTCCTTTTTCCACTCTGTAAAATGGCTTTCTTTTTGCTTGCACTGCTGTTTTTTATTGATGGCCTACTTTTGGAGGAAGTTCCAGGTGGAGTGCTTTAGGA
Source organism: Cervus canadensis (assembly GCF_019320065.1). NCBI lineage: Eukaryota > Metazoa > Chordata > Mammalia > Artiodactyla > Cervidae > Cervus > Cervus canadensis. Next base: position 17,674,147 of record NC_057412.1, read on the forward strand.
GAACTCTCATTATTTAGAAGCAATTTACTTTGGTTATTTGGGGCATTACTCAATGCTTTTGCCTTACTCCCATCCCTACCCTATTATTTACAATGATCACTTAGCCTGAAGCAAGAAATGTATTTGCATATGAAGAATAAATTGTGAATCACAAAGATTTGGAGTCTGCTTCAGATTCCAGGCTGGCTCAGCTGGTAAAGAATCTGCCCACTATGCGGGAGATGCAGGTTCGATCCTTGGGTGGGGAAAAATCCCCTGAAGAAGGGCATGGCAGCCCACTCCAGTATTCTTGTCTGGAGAATTTCATGGTCAGAGGGTTCTGGCGGGTTACAGTCCATGGGGTTGCAAAGAGTCAGACATGACTGAGTGACTAATGCTTTCACTTTCACTTTAGATTCTAGGTTAGACCTTGTTCTTCCAGACTGTGTGACTATGGGCAAGATACTTAACCTCTCTGATCCTCAGTTTTCTTGACTGTTAAATGACACCTGGCAACAATTCTAAAAGGCTCTCTTTCCTATTTATTTTGCATGTTTTAAAAACTTATGAGGAGACAGTTCTATATTATAGAAATAATATACAAAATATACAAAATAATAATACAGTTATTATTTTGAAAGATCTTTTTTATTTGGGGAGAGTAGTATTGGGAGCTAACGTTTTTACTTGTGGTTGTGAGAAAACTTTAACTTCTCTAGCCCAGAAAACAGCCTCACAGATAACTCTGAGGAACTGTTCCAAAGAACTAAGGGAGGAGCCAGAATATTTAGGTGTTTCTGCTGAAACAAAACAAAACAACAAAATGTGTATTCGAACATCAAACAACTACAGCTCATCACAAAAGACAAACATCTCAAATTAATGATTTTCATGCATTTCTGTGTAGAGGAAGATTCAAGAGCCTGGGCTCATTGAAGTTAGTTCTTAGATAGGTACCTTAACTATCTCGGGCCAATATCCTATTTTTCTCCAACCTAAACTCCCCCTCAGGGTGCACAGTCCAGCTGACATCACTTGTTGTTTACTGGAATGGCAGGAAACATGTTTTTCTTTTGTCCACATCCCCAAGAAACTCTGTAATTCCGCACCAATTAAAAAATAACTCCCCACTCCCCCCCTCCCTTGGCAACCACCAGGCAGATATCTTGTAAGAGCAGATATTTTGAGAAGGAAAACAGAATGGTGCCTCTCTAGCTTGTGGCAGGCACTGCACTTTTGCTTCAGGTCTGTGTGATTTCTCAGCTGTCCCACTGGTTAATCCGGCTTCTCTGAATCGACCTCACAGAGGAATACCTGCTTTAACCAGAGCTCGGGGCTCTAGGGGCCAGCCCCGTTTGCTCCTGCTGTTTTTGGGAAATCAGCTTTAATCTGGATACCCTGTTTTTAAGTTTTGCTCAGCCTCTGTCTCTTCCTTCCAAACCTTGAATTTCGGGCTGGGTACTTAAGCTGGCTTGACATTCCCCTGTCAATGTCAGTTCAGTTTCCCTCCCACCAGAAATGTATCACTCTGCAACCAACTGTGTTTCCTCCAATCCAGATACTTACCTTGAGCACTCTAGATCTCTGTGGACAGTGACTGCAGCCATAAAATTAAAAGATGCTTCCTCTTGGAAGGAAAGCTATGACAAACCTAGACAGTGTATTAAAAAGCAAAGATGTCACTTTGTGACAAAGGTCCTATAGTGAAGCTGTGGTTTTTCCAGTAGTCACGTATGGATGTGAGAGTTGGACCATAAAGAAGGCTGAACACCAAAGAATTGACATGATTTGTGTTGCTGGAGAAGACTCTTGAGAGTCCCTTGGACTGCAGGGAGATCCTATAGAAGATCAACCCTGAATATTCATTGGAAAGACTGATGCTGAAGCTGTAGCTCCAATACTTCGGCCACCTGATGCAAGGGAGTGACTCACTGGAAAAGACCCTGATGCTGGGAAAGATTGAGGGCAGGAGGAGAAGGAGGCATTGACAGAGGATGAGATGGTTAGTTAGAATCACCAGCTCAACGGACATGAATTTGAGCAAACTCCAGGAGATGATGGGGGTCAGAGGAAGATGGCATGCAGTGGTCCACAGCATTGCAGAGAGTTTGACAACAATGTAGTGACTGAACAACAAGGGAATTAAGCTCCAACATGCTGACAGACAGCTAAGCCCATGCTCAGCAATGAAAGATTCCTCCTGATGCAGTGAAGATCCCGTGTGCCTCAATTAAGACCCAGTGCTGCCAAAATAAATTTTAAAAAATGATCGAAGAGGATAAATTAGGTAATCTCAAAGATGTTTTGCTGTTCTAAACTTGTTACTCTCCTCAGACTTCCCTGGTTGTCTAGTGGTTAGGATTCTGAAATCCCTCAAGCTGTGCTACAGGGCAAAAAAAAAAAAAAGTTGTTACTCTCCGGTTAAGACCAATAAATCCTAACATTCTAAGGTAAGAGGCTAGATAAGATTCTCCTATAGAAATCCTCTCTTAAAAAGGCATTAGGCATCTTTTGTTGTTGTTATGTCTCTCAGTCTTGTCTGACTCTTTGCAGCCCCAAGGACTGCAGCATGTCAGGCTTCCCTGTCCTTCACCATCTCCCAGAGTTTGCTCAAACTCATGTCCGTTGAATCAGTGATGCCATCCAACCATCTTGTCCTCTGTCGTCCCCTTCTCCTCTTGCCTTCAATCTTTCCCAGCATCAGGGTCTTTTCCAATGAGTTGGCTCTTCTCATCAGGAGGCCAAAGTGTTGGAGCTTCAGCTTCAGCATCAGTTTAGTTCTGTTCAGTCACTCAGTTCTGTCTGACTCTTTGCAGCACACCAGGCTTCCCTGTCCATCACCAACTCCGAGAGCTTGCTCAAATTCATGTCCATCAAGTCGGTGATGCAATCCAACCATCTCATCCTCTGTCGTCCCCTTCTTTTCCTGCCTTCAATATTTCCTACCATCAGGGTCTTTCCCAGTGAGTCAGTTCTTCCCATCAGGTGGCCAAATTATTGGAACTTCAGCTTCAGCATTAGTCCTTTCAATGAATATTCAGGACTGATTTCCTTTAGGACTGACTGGTTTGATCTCCTTGCAGTCCAAGGGACTCTTTAGAGTCTCCAACACCACAGTTCAAAAGCATCAGTTCTTTGGTGCTCAGCTTTCTTTATGGTCCAGCTCTCACATCCATACAGGACTACTAGAAAAACCATAGCTTTGACTATAAGGACTTCTGTCAGCAAAGTGGTCTCTGCTTTTAAATATGCTGTCTAGGTTGGTCATAGCTTTTCTTCCAAGGAACAAGCATCTTTTAATTTCATGGCTGGAGTCATCATCTGCAGTGATTTTGGAGCTCCCCCAAATAATGTCTGTCACTGTTTCCATTGGTTCCCCATCTATTTGCCATGAAGTGATGGGACTGGAAGCCATGATCTTCATTTTTTGAATGTTGAGTTTTAAGCCAGCTTTTTCACTCTCTTCTTTCACCTTCATCAAGAGGCTCTTAAGTTCCTCTTTGCTTTCTGCCATAAGGGTGGTATCATCTGCATATCTGAGGTTATTGATATTTCTCCTAGAAATTTTGATTCCAGCTTGTACTTCATCCAGCCCGGCATTTTGCACGATGTGCTCTGCATAGAAGTTAAATACAGCCTTGAGGTACTCCTTTCGACATTAGGAACCAGTCTGTTGTTCCATGTCTTGTTCTCACTGTTGCTTCTTGACCTGCATACAGGTTTCTCAGGATGCAGGCAGGTGGTCTGGTATTCCCATCTCTTTAAGAATTTTCCACAGTTTGTTGTGATCCACACAGTAAAGGCTTTAGTCAGTGAAGCAGAAGTAGATGCTTTCCTCAAATTCTCTTGCTTTTTTGATGATCCAGTGGATGTTGGCAATTTGATCTCTGGTTCCTCTGCCTTTTCTAAACTGAGCTTGAACATCTGGAAGTTCTTGATTCACCTACTGTTGAAGCCTAGCTTGAAGGATTTTGAGCATGACCTTGCTAGCATAAGAAATGAGTGCACATAGGCTGGATGCATGAGACAAGTGCTCGGGCCTGGTGCACTGGGAAGACCCAGAGGAATCGGGTGGAGAGGGAGGTGGAAGGGGGGATCGGGATGGGGAATACGTGTAAACCCATGGTCGATTCATGTCAATGTATGAAAAAAACCACTACAATATTGTAAAGTAATTAGCCTCCAACTAATAAAAATAAATGAAAAAAAAAAAAAAGAAATGAGTGCAATTGTGTGGTAGTTTGAACTTCCTTTGACATTTCCCTTCTTAGGGATTGGAATGAAAACTGACCTTTTCCAGTCCTTGGCTACTGCTGAGTTTTCCAAATTTGCTGCCATATTGAGTGTGGTATTTTAACAGCATCATCTTTTAGGATTCGAAATAGCTCAACTGGAATTCCATCACCTCCACTGGCTTTGTTCATAGTGATGCTTCCTCACGCCCCCTTGACAAAACATGGTCTATTGGAGAAGGGAATGGCAAACCACTTCAGCATTCTTGCCTTGAGAACCCCATGAACAGTCGCATTTTGATGTAAGCACAAATGCTGAAAGTATTATGTTTGCTTTGAAAGTTCAGTCAGTGGTCAGCAAAGCTTCACCGAATTTAGGAGAAAAGATAATCTGTTACTACAAAGAATTTCATATCCTGAATATAATCCTGAAAGAATTGGTGATCTCCTAGGGGCCTTTGGATGGAGTTTTTATGTTGTCTTTGCATAAAATCATTTTGACTCTCACTTGAATACAGTCTTAGCCCAGGTGACTGCAAGTAGCTTGCCATTTGATATGGAGATTTGCATTTCAAACCTAATCAGTATTAAATAATGGCTGGTAAAAGAAGAGTAAGAGGGTCATTGTGTGTGTTTCATTATTGTGTAAACTCAGGAAAACAAGCTGAGAGGCCAAGAGAGCTCACTTGAATTCTAGCAGATAAGAAGGTGGCTTCTGAAAAAGGTCTCTCAATGGGCGAGTGACTCATTTCTTTCCACAGGGAAGGTGATCTTGTGACTGCTAGGCTTTATCAGTTCAGTTCAGTCACTCAATGGTGTCCGACTCTTTTCAACCCCATGGACTGCACCATTCCAGGCCTCCCAGTCCATCACCAACTCCCAGAGTTTACTCAAACTCATGTCCATTGAGTCAGTGATGCCATCCTACCATCTCATCCTCTGTGGTCCCCTTCTCCTCCCGCCTTCAATCTTTCCCAGCATCAGGGTCTTTTCCAAGGAGTCAGTTCTTCGCATCAGATGGCCAAAGAATTGGAGTTTCAGCTTCAGCATCAGTCCTTCCAGTGAATATTCAGGACTGATTTCCTTTAGGATGGACTGGTTGGATCTCCTTGCTAGGCTTTATAAGGACGTAAAAACAAAATGTGGAGAGAATCATTATATTAATTCCAATATAGACTCTGTACTTTACACTTAAGGTGAAAGCACTTCTTCAATTTTTAGCTTTCACTTCTCTATTACTAGATGGTTACTTTTCAGGATTTTTAATAGTTCAAAGTAATTAATTCAATTCAGGCTTGATTGTAACTCTAATCTGGTGTGTTGTTTTTTTTTTAATCCTAGCACATTAGACTCATCAACGGAAAAGAAAAATATTCATGCTATTTTCCCACCCTAGAGAGTTAATATAATTAACTCTTGATCATTAGCTTGGTCGTTACCATTTTTTGATAGTTCCCAGGTCATTCTCCTGAGCTGAAGCTTGGGAACCACTATTCTAATTTATGTTCTCAACATACCTTTCTTCTAAAAAATAAAGACCTCATTGACTTTCCCAATGTCTATGCTGTGGTCTCAATTTTTGATTGCACACATCTATTAGTAAAAAAAGAATAAAAATTAAAACACACACAAAGTACCTGTGTGTATATATACTACTTTATTAATATGTTATCTTTATCACAAAACAGAAAAGCAGACATTTATGAAAGTACGTTTGTCTCAGTTACTCAGTCTAGTCCAACCCTTTGCTGTCCCATGGACTGTAGGTTGCCAGGCTCCTCTGTCCATGGGATTTCCCAGGCAAGAGTATTGGAGTGGTGTACCATTTCCTACTCCAGGGGATCTTCCTGACCCAGGGATTGAACCCCCATCTCTTGGCTCTCCTGCACTGGCAGGCGGATTCTTTACCACTAGTGCCACTTGGGAAGCCCTTATGAAATTATGAATAATAATAATAATTTCTTCCTCTACTCCTCTTAGCCACCCAATTTTGGAAACCACTGTTCCACAGGATAAAGTCCGAATTCCTTATCATGGAATTAAAGGTTTTCTCCAAACAGAATTTTCTCTCTCTTTTATCATTGTTGTATACCAGTGGTTCCCCAACCTTTTTGACACCCCCACGGACCTGATTTGTGGGAGACAATTTTTCCTTGGGCCCTGGAGGGAGGGTAGTTTCAGGATGATTCAAGCACATTACATTTATTGTGTGCTTTATTTCTATTGTTGTTACATTATGGTATGTCATGAAATAATTATACAGCTCACCGTAATGCAGAATATCATGAAATAATTATACAGCTCACCATAATGCAGAATCAGCTCATCAGGCATTAGATTCTCATAAGGAACATGCAGCCTGGATCCCTTGCCTGTGCAGTTCACAGTAGGGTTTGTGCTCCAATGACAATCTAACGCCGCCACTGATCTGACAGGACGTGGAGCTCAGGCAGTAATGCAAGTGATGGGGAGCAGCTGTAAATACAGATGAAGCTTTGCTTGCTCACCTGCTGCTCACCTCCTACTGTGTGGTCCAGTTTCTAACAGGCCACAGACCTGTACCAGTCCATGGCCCCCAGGGGCTGGCCATCCCTGATATGTACCATACTGTCTTAGTTTATTAACTGATTGATATATTTCCAACTGTCTTAGGTCTACTTTCCTGGGAAATAGATCCTGAGATGGAGATGTGCATGAAGAATGTTTATTGGGAAGTGAAGGAAGTAGGATTGGGCAGAAAATGGAGAAGATGTAGCCACAACAAAGAGTTCTGGATCTGGGTTGCCCCTCAGGATCACCCCACCTTGAGGCAAGGGGGTTAGGCTTCACATTCCCACCCTCTCTCCAACATTAGGTGGTTATCTGTGTAGGCTGCCTGGGGAAACGCGGTTCCTTTTGAGAGCAAATCCCAGACAGCTGTCACCCACTCCGCTTCCACCTGTTGGGGGGAATGAATGCCTCCAGCCTAGAGGGGATCTGGCATGCTCACTATAGCATTGTTACTTACTTACCCTGGAATATTTTACCCTCAATCTCTGCACATAGAAACATCATTTCCTGGAGGCTCGACTCAAAATGCTACCGCTTCCTTGAAGTTTCTTTATCCTGATCCAGGATCCAGGAAGATCCCACACGTTGCAGAGTAACTAAGCCCATACATGAGTGTGTGCTCAGTCGTGTCCAACTCTTTGTGACCCCATGACTGTAGCCCACCAGGCTCCTCTGTCCATGGGATTTTTCGGGCAAGAATACTGGAGAGGGTTGCCATTTCCTTCTTCAGGGGATCTTCCAGACCCAGGAATCAAACCCACATCTCTTGTGTCTCCTACAATGGCAGGTGGATTCTTTACCGCTGCACCACCTGGGAAACCACTGAGTCCTGGGTTTTAGGGACCTTACGTGGTTGAGTTACTTTTCTGAGTGCGACCAGCTATTGAGACCTCTACAAGCATCTGTATCAGATGCTTGTAAGGATTAACTGAAAAACTCACCCAGCTGGTGGTACTGTGACATTTTCTTTCTAGCTTTTGCTTTCTCACCTCCAGATTTCTGTAGCTTACTTAAATGATTTAAATGACAAAATAATTTGGATGCTGTAATGATTTTTCATGTTAGTTTATTCAGTTAAAAATCCTACTGTGTATTCTAAGGTAATGTTTCTACTTTTATGAAAAATTGATTTTTTTCAGCTTTATAAAAATCTGATATTAACAGAGTAACGTATTTATGTACCACAATTTTATGGTGTTATAAGTTACACAACAATGAATTTTTGAAGTAATATTAGGAAAATAAACTTGTCATATATGTACACACATGCACATATAGGCATTAATTTTTTTAAAATTATTGGTTCATGAAATTTTAAAATGTGTGGATAATATATACTCTATATATTATCTAATACATATATCAGATATATATATTGCTTATATATATATAAACAGGTAATATATATGCTAATATTATATATGTTCATTAACTTCTTTTATAAAGATCAATTATTTGTTGAGTACCTACAGCAACTATAATATAGAAAACTTTTAGATTTATGCTTTTAGAGAAGCAAAGATAGATGAAATGAGATCCCTACTGTGATGGAACTTAACGTTGTTTAAGTGATGAAAAAGTAAACAAAAGTATTTTAGATAACATTAAAAATGTTTATTTTTTGGCTGTAACAGGTCTTAGTTGTGGCACGAGGGATTTAGTTCCCTGACCAGAGATCAAACCCGTGCCCCCTGCACTAGGAGTGCAGTCTTAGCCACTTGACCACCAAGGAAATCCCAAATTTCTTTTTTTAAAAGACATCTGTAGGAAATAGTTTAGCTCATTTATGTAATTGTTACTGTCATTTCTGAACATAGCATAGAATTTCACAGGCCAGGCTGGTCTGATGATGTTCTTTCAAAGGATGGATAGGATTGTTTTTTATTTACATTTTTAAAATTTATTTATTTTTAAACTGATTATTTTTGGCTGCACTGTGTCTTTGTAGCTGCAAGTGGAAAACTGGAGCAAGCCCAGCACAGCAATGAAGACACAGCACAGTAAAAAATTAACTAATTAATTAAGAAATAATTAAATAAAAAGTAATCCTGCTCTCTAGTTGAGGTGTTCAAGCTTCTCACTGCAGTGACTTTTGTTGCAGAGCACAGGCTTTAGGGTGTGAGGGCTTAGTTGCCCCAAGGCATGTGGGATTTTCCAGGAGCAGAGATTGAACCTGTATCCCCTGCATTGGCAGGCGGATTCTTTTTTTTTTTTTTTTTTCATTTATTTTTATTAGTTGGAGGCTAATTACTTTACAGTATTGTAGTGGTTTTTGTCATACACTGACATGAATCAGCCATGGATTTACATGTATTCCCCATCCCGATCCCCCCTCCCACCTCCCTCTCCACCCGATTCCTCTGGGTCCTCCCAGTGCACCAGGCCCGAGCACCTGTCCCATGTATCCAGCCTGGGCTGGTGATTTGTTTGTTGTTGGCAGGCGGATTCTTAACCACTGGACCACCAGGGAGGTCCCAGATAGGATTTAGAAAGTCTGTAAACTCCCTGATTAGTGCAGACCTGGTATGGTATAACTTTATACCTCACATGCTGCTTAGTATATACTTAGACACTCAGTTAAAAAAAAAAAGTAACACACACATATGATTTAAATAAATGCTGAGTGTATAAATTGGATAGCTGGAGATGAATGGGGAAGGAAGGATTCCAGGCTGATGGTAGAGTTGGAAGGAAACCACAGAGGTGACAGAGTTCAAGTCACATGGGGATGTCAGAATGAAATATTTGGTGGAAGTGGAGCATTCTGACGGGAGCAGAATGGGCCAGAGTTTCAGCAATAGAAGGGAGGGTGGGGAGAGTTTGGTAGACTGTCAGTAATACATGGGCTTCCCTGGAGGCTCAGACAGTAAAGAATCCGCCCACAATGCAGGAGATCTGGGTTTGATCCCTGGATCAGGAAGATCCTTCCGAGAAGGGAATGGCTACCCACTCCAGTATTTTTGCCTGGAGAATTCCATGGACAGAGGAGCCTGGCGGGCTCCTGTCTATGGGGTCACAAAGATTCTCCCTGTGTGAAGTAAGAGACTTCGTAAGGTCGTGCTAAGGAAACACAGATCTGAGCAAGCTGGCTTTTAAGACGCGGGGTTTATTTTCTTAAGTCTGAGTTCCTCAGTTGGACTTACATTCTTCAGTTTCTCAAGTCTCTTTTATTCCTTAATCTCCTTGTTTTCCTGTCCCTCTGACATTCCCACGTGGTCACTATTCACGCTTGCAAATCCCCCCAGCTGGAGTTAATCTTCCCCATTCTCAAGGCTCTTCACCTAATCCGTGGTTATAGCCCTTGTTAGTTTGCCTTTGGAGGAAAGTGTCTCAGGCACCAGACTCCACATGTAGAGAGAGCACAGATCACATCAGGTTCACCTTTGTACCCGCCTCCTTCCAGCAGTCAGTACAGACGAGTATTGAATGGAGATTATTTGAAAGAGCGATTTCTTATTATAAGCTAGTGAAAATGCTGAATGCCATTTCCTCTTGTAAACTGACATTAATACATATTACAAGTAGGCCCAACATAAAAAGGTGCTTGATGAATGGTAAAAGGCAGTGAATATCATATAAATTTCTCTGTTTAAAGAATTATTTCTACCTGAAAAAACACCTACAGGGTGTTTTTGATCCAACCAATGAAAGTAGATATGTCAGGTCTTAGAAATGTTTGACAGGGGTAAAAAAAAGAATTCTAACAAAGACCAGTTACATTAGGAGAAACCTTCTCTTACTGAAAGAACATTTTTACAAATAGTAATAAATAGAGGTCTCGCCACTAGATTTTATGACCTTTATGGGTTGGTTGTATTAAAGAGAAGCAATATTGTAAATTGACTGTAATTTAATTTAAGAAGTATTTTTTTATAGTGATAAAAAATTAGAAGGAATGGGCATGATAATCAAACTTGACTTCCTGTTGTAGGAAGGTCGTGTTGTCAGCTGTTTGGGATTCAGGGCTGGACTTTATTCCACTGTTTGATAAACGCTATCAACACTTTACAAGACAGAAACTTTCTATGAAACCAGTATTTTTATTGCCGAGTTCATAGTTGGTGTCGAATATCTGACTGATTTGTACTTACACTGATTACTAAGTGTACTTTCATGTCAGGGATAGAGTCACCAGAATGGAGGCCAAGAAAAACATAAACCTGGGCTATTCATTAATGAATAACCATCAGGAACTATTCATGAATAACACAATGAACAATAATCTACTTGTTTGGAAAAATGTTTGTTGCTCATTCCCAGAAGACCCAGGCTGAGTGACTATGTCATTCATACTTTTTCAATTCCCTTTGGTAAATATGCAACTGCAGGGCCTGCCCCCTGCTGAGCTCCAGGGAAGAGACTGCAAACAGTATCCTCTAAGTAGATTATTGTCCCAGAGTTGGGGAAGGGCTTCCCTGGTAGCTCAGAAGATAAAGAATCTGCCTGCATTGTGGGAGACCTGAGTTTGATCCCTGGGTCTGGAAGGAAATGACAACCCACTCCAACATTCTTGCCTGGGACAATCCCATGGATGGAAGAGCCTGGCTGGCTACAGTCCACAGGGTTGCAAAGCATCAGACACAGCTGAGCTACTAACACTCAGCAGAGTTGGGGAACATGGCGGCCCTGCCCACCATAGAAAGTGTTCTGTAGTGATTCCTAATCGAAAGAAGTACTTAGTCTAAAGACTTCCCTGGTGGTCCAGTGGCTAAGACTTTGTGCTCCCAATGCAGGGGGCTTGGGTTGGATCACTGGTCGGGGAACTAGATTCCACATGCCTCACATGCATGCCGCAACAAGGATCTGGCATGCCACAGAGAAGGTCCCATGTGTTGCAGCTGATAATGGGAGCAGCCAACAAATGAATAAATAATAAAAAAGAAAACAAAGCCCATCCCCCACCAAAGGTATAATGTTAGTCTAAGCACTGTGACCCTCAAGTTAGCGTGAATGTCCAGTTAGCCATCCCAGACACTTAGGGAAATGTGTCTCCCCAGGAAAGTGAGTTAAAAAAAATTAATTCCTCATAAAACCACTTTTGAATATGTTTTGAATATGTTTCCCAATGGAAATACCAGGAACAAGTTCAGAATCAATGTGACGTTTAGAAAATTATCTCTGACTATGGCACTCCCCTCTGCACACTGCCCTCCTCACTCCGTCACCCTTGGGGTGCGGAGCTGTGCTTTTGTTTACGAGGCATTAGTGAGTCATAATAGCTATTTTTAATACATAGACATGTGAGAGAGCTGTTTGGTAGAGGATTTGCTTGCCAGAAATTGGATTTGTGAAAGTCCAGGCTTCCAGCCAGATTCTGGGGTGAGTTAGAAATGTGGACTAGACAGAAAAGCTTGTAGGCTTTTTAGACTAGAAGAGAGAGACTACAGATGGAAAATTAGGGCGTAATTTGAGTAGTAATTTAGAATAGGTGTTGATTTAGGAAGATCTAAAAGATGTAGAATTAATGGAAAGGTTAATGATGGGCCTCTTGAAATAAAGGAATGATAACAGTTTATGGAATACCTGTAGTTCCTAATCATTACATATTTTAGCACGTAGGTGCTAAAAAGTGGTAGCTAAAAATAGCAGCACATTTTAAAAATAGTAGATTTCTTCCCTTCTTTGAATTTCTAACCTTATTTCATGAACATGAACCGAATTTTAATGTACTAATTTTTATACTAAGCAAAGCAGAGAGACCATGAATTTTTCAATTTATGGGTAAAGAAGTACTTATTGAGACTGGAGAATTATTATTTGTGTGCTTATTTAATGTATTTATTTGTCTGTTTTGTGCCATGTTCCACAGATAATTTAGGCAGAGATGATAGATAATTTAGGACAATACCAGATCGATGTAAAATTCCCTTACCCTCCCACATAAGGTAACTAGAACCCATTTGGGAAACTAGGGTAACCCTGCAAGTCTCTTTGCATATAAATAGATGTTATAAGACTCATGCATTAAGTCAGTCAGTACTTTTCAGCCAAAAAAACCACTCAGGCCCTCACTCATTATTTATTTACTTAATTTTAGACATAATTATATAATGCACTTGGTTATCTGGGTTTATGTAGACCACAGAGGGCTGGAGCAGTTGGACGCTGCACATTTCCTTGGCATTAGTGATTATACAAAGGGCTTTCACATCCATTATTAGCTGCTTGAGGCAGACACAGCAATAACATCAAGAAGTGGTAGTGGACTGCCCGACAGCCCCAAGAAGACAGACCAATTCTAAGCAGTCAGCACATCAACCACAAGAATACACTAGTCCACTGCCATGACTGGGGGGGCGGTGGCGGGGAAGGCATGCGTCACCCTCCCCAGGAGGCATCATCCCCATCGTCCAGACTCAGAACCCCAGGTGAACACAGAGGTCGTCCCAGCCAGCCTCCCAGTCAGCACACGGCTCACCTTTGTAGTTTTCCTCTCTGATCGTTAGACAGCTGCTGTCAGGGTTGCCACTGATGAGATTCTCTCAGTTGACAGGGACTATGATGATGAATAATTTTATGTGTCAGCTTGGCTGGGCTACGGTGCCCAGCTATGTCGTCAAACATAATTTTGGATGTTTCTGTCAGAGTGTTTGTGGATAAATTAACATTTAAACTGGTGGACTCTTGAGTAAAGCAGATTGCCTTCCATAATTTGGGAGTGAGCTTCATCTAATCAGTTGAAGGCCTGACTAGAAGAAAAGACTGACCTCCCCTGAGAAAGAGGGGATTCCACAGGGGACAGCTTTGCAGTGTGAACTACATCACTGACTCCTTTCTGAGCCTCTAGCCTGCTGCCCTACCCTGCAGATTTTGGTCTTGCCTGCCTCCATAATCATGTGAACCCATTGTTAAAATAAATCATTTTATGCCTATCTATTTATCTCATATTGGTTTTGTTTCTTTGGAGAATCTTGAGTGCAAAATTCCTTTTGAAATTATGACATAATACATTGTGTAGGTCTGATTGTGTCATTACTTTGTTAAAATTCTTGGTGGGAAATGCTCTTTGTAGCATTGTTTATAATTGCAATAATTAACCTAAATATACATCAATAGTGAATTGGATAAGTGAATTGATATAAGAGGACATATTCCACACACTAATATACTGTGATTCTGTAGAAAATTACTGAGATAGAGCTACATCCATGTGTAGTGACATAAACATATGTTTAAGATATATTGTAAGTGAAAAATTATAAATTGCAGTGAATTACATATGGTTCCATTGATATGGAAATTATTATATATGGTATAGTCCTATAGGAAAATGGTAAATTAAAAAAGCGAATGCTGCTAACACTTACTGAGGGCTTCCTATGTGCATGCTTCCTGTGTTCAAGGAGCTTCCCATGTATTAATTCTTGTCATTCATTTGATTCAACAAATATTTATTACATGCTGTGTTAGGTGAGAGGCATTCAGCAATAAATAAGATCAGTTAAGGTGATTGATCCTTAACCTGGGGTGATTTTGCCCCCCAGGGGACATTTAGCCATGTCTGGAAACATTTTTTGTTCTTGTTGTCAGAAGAGCGTATGTATAGGGGGGTTGCTACTGGTATGCAGTGAATGGAAGTCAGTGATTCTGCTCATATATTACAATGCACGAGACAACTCCCACAGCAAAGAATTATTCAATGAGTAATTCTAGAATGTCAATAGTGCAAGAGGCTGAGAAATCTGGAACTAGACAAAACCCCTGCCTTCATGGATTTGGCAATAATTTATTTAATTCTCTGGAGAAGGAAATGGCAACCCACTCCAGTACTCTTGCCTGGAAAATCCCGTGGACGGAGGAGCCTGGTAGGCTACAGTCCATGGGGTCTCCAAGAGTTGGACACGACTGAGCGACTTCACTTCACTATTTAAGTCTCACAACACCTGGATGAGGAAGGTACTATTATTATTATCTGTTATTATAGAGGAGGAACCTGAGCCACAAAATGGTTAAGATACAAGCTAAATTGTTCATGGGTGTGTCTGGGAATTGAGTTTGGTGGTGAACTTTCACTTTGTACATGCTATATCTTTGTATTTTTAATAGTAAACTTGTTTTATTTTTAAAATTATTTTTCTAATTAAAATTTGAGTTCAATGGGATTTTTAAATGATTTAAAAGGGACTTTTAGGGACTTCCCTGGTGGTCCAGTGATTAGGGCTCCACACTTCCGCTGAAGGTGTTATGGGTTCGATCCCTGGTCAGGGAACTAAGATCCCTGACCAGGGATCTTGTGTGGCATGACTTGTTTGGTAAAAAAAAGGATTTTTAAATCACTCCCAATTGTTTGTTTAAAATAATCCAGGATCCTTAACTTCACTTTCTGGGTCCTCTGTGATCTGCTTGTATCAACTGTTCCAACTCACTTACTTGCCACCTCACACACTCCACATTCAAGCTGCAGTAGGATGATGTCTCTTTTGGGAGGTCTGTACACTGGGCTTCCCCAGTGGCTCAGAGGTAAAGAATCTGCCTTCCATGCAGGATACACAGGAGATGAAGGTTCGAGCTGTGGGTGGGGAAGATCCCCTGGAGGAGGAAATGGCAACCCACTCTAGTATTCTTGCCTGGAGAATCCCATGGACAGAGGAGCCTGGCAGTTAGGTTTGAAAAGAGTCTGACACCACTGAGCATGCACATACATTGACTTGCTCATCTTGATATTACCTGTGAAACTAAATTATATTTTGCACATAAATTGTGAACCAAAGTGAACTGCAAAGGTGAGTTTCTTTCATATTGAATCAAAATATGCTTCCCCAGAACTTCCTGGTTCTCTGCCCTTGGTATTTATGATTTATATCTAAGACATATTCACAGCACAACACAACTGACATTTAAATATTTACCTTCTGGAAAAGGAAATGGCAACCCACTCCAGTATTCTTGCCTGGGAAATCCCATGGACAGAGGAGCCTGGTGGGCTACAGTCCATGGGTTAAAAAAAAAAAAAAATTTACCTTCTCTGAGTTTTCTCTTTGTAAGTGAAGCCTCTCTAATTCTTTCAGTCATTTCCCTGACTGGACCTTATTTCAAGACCATTTACCATCCTAGCTGCTCTAGAATGTTCTCAGTCAGTTCAGTTCAGTCGTACGGTTGTGTACAACTCTTTGCAACCCCATGGACTGCAGCACGCCAGGCTTCCCTGTCCATCACCAACTCCTGGAGCTTACTCAAACTCACGTCCATCGAGTCGGTTATGCCACCCAACCATCTCATCCTCTGTTTTCCCCTTCTCCTCCTGCCTTCAATCTTTCCCAGCATCAGGGTCTTTTCCAATGAGTCAGCTCTTCCCATCAGGTGGCCAAAGGATTGGAGTTTCAGCTTCAGCATCAGTCCTTCCGGTGAACACCCAGGACTGATCTCCTTTAGGATGGACTGGTTGGATCTCCTTGCAGTCCAAGGGACTCTCAAGAGTCTTCTTCAACACCACAGTTCAAAAGCATCAATTCTTCAGCCCTCAGTTTTCTTTGTGGCCCAATTCTCACATCCATGCATAACTACTGGAAAAACCATAGCCTTCACTTGACAGACCTTTGTCGGCAAAGTAATGTCTTTGCTTTTTAACATGCTGTCTAGGTTAGTCATAACTTTTCTTCCAAGGAGCAAGTGTCTTTTAATTTCATGGCTGCAGTCACCATCTGCAGTGATTTTGGAGCCCCCTGAAATAAAGTCTGTCACTGTTTCCATTGTTTCCCCATCTATTTACCATGAAGTGGTGGGACCAGATGCTGTGATCTTAGTTTTCTGAATGTTGAGTTTTAAGCCAACTTTTTCATTCTCTGCTTTCACTTTCATCAGGAGGCCCTTTAGTTCTTCTTCACTTTTTGCCATAAGGTGGTGTCATCTGTGTATCTGAGGTTATTGATATTTCTCCCAGCAATCTTGATTCCAGCTTGTGGTTCATCCAGTCTAGCATTTCACAAGATGTACTCTGCATATAAGTTAAATAAGCAGGGTGACAATATACAGCCTTGATGCACTCCTTTCCCCACTTGGAACCAGTCTATTGTTTCATATCCAATTCTTAGTGTTGCTTCTTGACCTGCATATAGATTTCTCAGGAGGCAGGTCAGGTGGTCTGATATTCCCATCTCTTGAAGAATTTCCCACAGTTTGTTGTGATCCATACAGTCAAAGGCTTTGGTTTAGTCAATAAAGCAGAAGTAGATGTTTTTCTAGAACTCTCTTCAGGACTGGGAAACAGACTCTTGGAGGGCACAAACAAAACCTTATGTGTACCAGGACCCAGGAGAATGGAGCAGTGATCCCACAAGAGACTGACCCAGACTTGCCCATGAGTGTCCAGGAGTCTCCGGCGGAGACGTGGGTCGGCGGTGGCTGCTGCAGGGTCGGGGGCACTGAGTGAGGCAGTGCGTGCATGGGACCTTTTGAAGAAGGTCGCCATTATCCTCATTACCTCCACCATAGTTTGGCCTCAAGTCAAACAACAGGGAGGGAACACAGCCCTGCCCATCAACAGAAAATTGGATTAAAGATTTACTGAGCATGGCCCCGCCCATCAGAATAAGACCCAGTTTCCCCCTCAGTCAGTTTCTCCCCTCAGGAAGCTTCCATAAGCCTGTTATCCTTATCCATTAGAGGGCAGACAAAATGAAAACCACAATTGCAGAAAACTAACCAAACTGATCACATGGACCACAGCCTTGTCTAGAATGTTCTACTTTGCTGATATCCACCCTAAAGTGGTACATCAGAGTTCAAGGGTGAAATGAGTAGTTAGAAAGCAAACAATCTCTTATTGCTTATTTTTTTCTGAACTGTTTGTTTATTGAACTCACTTACTTGGTGGTTGTGTCACACACCATTGAGTCATAGCTCACCATGATAATAAGAGGTGTTTATCATGGGTTGAGTCATCAATAAAGCATTAAATCATACTCAGCATACTCTGCTGAAGAAGGCAGGGAAGTATTTAATGCAATTTATATTTTTATATGGACTTCCCAGGTGGCACTAGAGGTAAAGAATCCACCTGCCAATGCAGGAGACACAAGAGATGTGGATTCGATCCCTGGGTTGGGAAATCCCCTGAAGAAGGGCATAGCAACCCACTCCAGGATTCTTGCCTGAAGAATCCCATGTACAGAGGAACCTGGCAGGCTATCATCCATAGGGTCTCAAAGAGTTAGACACAACTGAAACGACTTAGCATGGGCATGTACCATGTATCTTTAGGCACAAAATTCAGTTTGAAATGAAAAATGGTAATTTATGTGTATGTATAAGGAAATCAGTCCTGAATATTCATTGGAAAGACTTATGCTGAAGCTGAAGCTCCAATACTTTGACCACCTGATGAGAAGAGCCGATTCGTTGGAAAAGACCCTAATGCTGGGAAAGAGGGAAGGCAGAAGCAGAAGGGGGCGACAGAAGATGAGATGGTTGGATGACCTCACTAATTCAATGGATGTGAATTTGAGCAAGCTCTGGGAGACTGTGAAGGACAGGGAAGCCTGGCATGCGGCAGTTCTTGGAGTCCAAAGAGTTGGACACGACTAAGCGACTGAACAACAACAATATGTAGACAAGCAGGAATCTAAGACAAATATTCCAAAAGCATGTCACAAAATTGTATTACTTGCTATATGATGACGATCATAAACTGAAGTAGGATGCCTGCACATTGAAAGATTAATCTATGTGTTGAAATTTGAGAACTAGTATAAAATGATTGCTATGTGAAAATAGAAGTCAAAGCAGTTTTTATCCTGAGGAAGACTATATTTCTTTAAGTCTTGAAGACTGACTTAAAGTTGGCTTTTAATTTCTAAAAGCCATCTGAAAATAGGGTTGATTTGGAGGGAGGGTAGGAGATTAGAATTCTTGGTGGGAAAATAAAACCACAATAGCAAATTTTCTTTTGTCTCTTGCTCCTCTACCAATAAATATTAATTGACCTTTCTCACTGTCATCCCCAATTTAATGTTTAAATAGTCTAAACATGCAAGACACACCTGAAAAAAACTTTGTCTTTTTTGCTCCAGTGTAATTTCCATTCTCACTTCCTGTGAACCTGGGAGTTCTCTTTTCTGTTTTCTTTCTCCGGGATAAGACGTAAAGTGAGTTTTCAATACATGCTCATGACCAGTGTAAGATTTATACAGAGAAGAAATTACAAGTAAATAAGGTTTCTAGATAGTCCAGCTTTGCCTGATTTAGAAATAAATCTCAAATGTTTACTAGTTCTCCTCATTCAGCCAGCTTGTTTCCTGCACGGATTCCTCCTTGACCTGGCAATTTTTTCCCCTTTTCCTGTTACTTCTCACTATGCCTGTTTTGAAGTGCTACCACACAGAGCTTGTGGTTGCTTTACTTTCAGTCCAGTTGGTCCTACCAAGAGTGGTCGTCTTAAGTAAGCAGTTTCTTATACATTTGTTGACTTTTTTTTTTTTTAATGAATGCTCAATTTTGTTCATTGATATCTCCCATACCCCATTGACTTTGTAATCATTCCTCCTGTAATGAATCACACAATTTCAGTAGGCTTTACAGATTTATCTCCTTAACATTTACAGAAACAATTTGTTTGTAATCAAGTATGATGTGATGAAAAGAGAACCACATGTTATATTAAGAAACCTCGGTTATTCTTAATGTGTCCCCTGTCCCCCACCCAAGTGACTTCACCTCCCATGTTTGCATCATCAGCAAAATGGAGAAATAGGATTACATCAGTTGTTTTCAACTCTGGGTACATATTAGAAGCATCTGGGGAACTTGAAAAATGCTACTTGGATATACCAGATAAGCTAAATCAGATTACACTTGAGGTGAGACCTAGGCATTGATATTAATACTATATTAAATGCTCAACCAGCATTAGAAGTCACTGGATGACTGATTTTCATGGGTCTTTCCAACTTTATGATTCCCTTATTCTTATACTTACTGACTTGGACTCCTTCTCTTACCTAATCTTTATAGGTGGTAAAGGAGGAGGGCTTTCTTGATTTGATTAGTTAATGGCTACAGATGTGAGCTATGCAGTCTTTATGTGATGTTTTAACCACCCTGAATAGAGAAAAATAAGTACAGTACAGAGAAGAGTTTATGTCCCAACTGTCTTAAGGTTTTCTTTTTTTTTTTTTAATATTTATTTATTTGGCTGCACCGGATCTTAGTTGAGGGACATAGTATCTTCACTGCACCATGTGGGATCTAGTTCCCCAGCCAGGAATCAACCCGAGCTCTCTGCATTGGGAGCGTGGAGTTTTAGCCATCAGACCACCAGGGAAGTCTCTGGTGGTTAATTTCTGGTTCCATAATTTTTAAATGTCTCTTATGTGCCAGATGTGCAGTTAAGGTGCCTTCCACAGTGTCTTTACTGAGGGAGATTTTTCAAGAAGCCACTCACAGAGGTAGGTATGAGCTGCAGTGGTGCCAAGGGAAGGCCCACCCGTCCCAAACTGGAGCACAGAGAGACTTTCCTACAGTCCTGTGCCTGAAAGGGGAAAGGAGTATGTCAAGGCTGCATATTGTCAGCCTGCTTATTTAACTTATATGCAGAGTACATCATGAGAAACGCTGGGCTGGAGGAAGCACAAGCTGGAATCAAGACTGCCGGGAGAAATATCAAAACCTCAGATATGCAGATGACACCACCCTTATGGCAGAAAGTGAAAAAGAACTAAAGAGCCTCTTGATGAAAGTGAAAGAGGAGAGTGAAAAAGTTGGCTTAAAGCTCAACATTCAGAAAACTAAGATCATGGCATCTGGGAAATAGATGGGGAAATAGATGGGAAATCTATGGGGAAATAGATGGGAAAACAGATGGGGAAACAGTGGAAACAGTGAGAGACTTTATTTTTCTGGGCTCCAAAATCACTGCAGATGGTGATTGCAGCCATGAAATTTAAAAGATGCTTACTCCTTGGAAGGAAAGTTATGATCAACCTAGACAGCATATTGAAAAGCAGAGACATTACTTTGCCAACAAAGGTCCGTCTAATCAAGGCTATGGTCTTTCCAGTGGTCATGTATGGATGTGAGAGTTGGACTCTAAAGAAAGCTGAGCACTGAAGAATTGATGCTTTTGAACTATGGTATTTGAGAAGACTCTTGAGAGTCCCTTGGACTACAAGGAGATCCAACCAGTCCATCCTAAAGGAGATCAGTCCTAGGTGTTCATTGGAAGGACTGATGTTGAGCTGAAACTCCAATACTTTGGCCACCTGATGTGAAGAGCTGACTCATTTGAAAAGACCTTGATGGTGGGAAAGATTGAGGGCAGGAGGAGGAGGGGATGACAGAGGATGAGATGGCTGGATGGCATCACTGACTCAATGGACATGAGTCTGAGTAACTCCGGGAGTTGGTGATAGACAGGGAGGCCTGATGTGCTGTGGTTCATGGGGTCGCAAAGAGTCAGACATGACTGAGCGACTGAACTGAACTGTGCCTGAAACTGTGACTACAGGTATCTAGAGGAAAAGGAGGCGGACGTTGGGAGGCCGGATGACAGAGAAGCTGTGATGTCCTCTGAGAAGTACAAGGAGTTCAATGTGCTGTGGGCACTTTGGCATGATAAGGGTAGAGAGGTAATGGGGAGCATACTGTGAAGGCCGAATTTGATATTTATCCATGTATTATTTCTCCTCACTTTCCTAGAGTTTAATGCAATCACTCAACTTCTCTCCACCTCTATGATACTAATGAGATGTTTTCAGAAATTCTCATCATTCTATTTAAAAAAACAGAAACAATAGTAAATTCTGTAAGTAAGAAAATAATTCAAAACATGCTTATAACAAATTCCTGGTTTGACTATACTCTTACTCATTGTATTAGATGGAGAAGGCAATGGCAACCCACTCCAGTGTTCTTGCCTGGAGAATCCCAGGGCTGGAGAAGCCTGGTGGGCTGCCATCTATGGGGTCGCACAGAGTCGGACACGACTGAAGTGACTTAGCAGCAGCAACAGCAGAAGCATTGTGTTAGATTTTTAAATTTTTTAAATTCATTCTTCTTTGCCTAATAACAGTATTGTCCAGAGGTTATCTCCTTATCTTAAATCATAATTCCTTAATTCTTGTTCTAGTAACTGTTTGGCTAAATTATAGTTTTTCACCAAAATCTTTCTTGTAAGTAGAATCAGGGTGCTTTCCTATACATATATATTTCAGCCTAGGCTAAATAACCCTTAATCAGGTACACCTGACACTACCACACCATTGTAAATTCACTTTACTCCAATTAAAAAAAAGAAAAAACCCTTAGAATGCCTTCGCCATCATCCTGTAATTTATCTCCCGCTTTTCCTATCCTCTTTTTCGTTGGAAAGTATACCTTCTATGAACTTTTCCATCATCACTCGTTAAGCTCATATTGGTTTCTGCCTCCCCTAAATTTGTGCTACTTGAATTATGTTTAATTTTTAAATCAAAGTACCCAACTTATTTTGTATCATTTAGATTTTTATTAATTTTGACTACTTAAGTTGCTCAGTTGTGTCTGGCTTTTTGCGACCCCATGGACTATAGCCTACCAGGCTCCTCTGTCCATGGGATTTTCTAGGCAAGAGTACTGGAGTGGGGTGCCATTTCCTACTTAAATGATAGTAATATAAAGACCAATTAGGATATTGGCCCACATTAGCCAAGAGAATCTTAAAAATTAGAGAGATAGAAATTTCTATCACTAGCTATTATAATGTATCAAAATGCTCTATGAATAAACTTATACTGGTATTAGAAATGGCATAGATCAGTGCAGTAGGATGAACAGCCCTTAATTATGTCTAAGCATATTTAAGTGTTTAGAAAAGATGATAATTCAAATTTAGTGTAGATCAGTGGACTGGTATATAAAAGGTCTTTGACAGATCTTGGACTGGTGTCTAAAACATTTTGACAAATCCAATATTCTTTCCTAATTAAACAAAAAAAAGCAGAAGAAAGTAAACATACCAGTAAGAAGCCCAAACCATCAGTGTAATAGGAAAAGATGTAAATTTCTTTGACATTAAAATTTTATGTGTGTATGTATATGCAATATACCAAATACAGCATCATTTTAATGAAAGATTTAAAAGTTTGTAACAAAAGACAAAGAACCCCATCATCATTACCAGTTCTCCTAGTTGAGAAGTACTGACCCATGTAATTAGACATGAGAAAGTAAGAAGGGGTATGAGTATTTGAAAGAAGGAAACAATTATCATCATTGACAGATGATGATACTATATTAAGAAAAACAGAATTAAAATTATTAGAAACAATGAGATAGATCAGTAAATTGATTAGTTTCATATGCACAAAAAATATTCAAATCAATAGTTTTCCCTTATATTTCCTCTTTATCAACCAAAAGATTGGTTAGATAATGTAGTGGAGCAAAGTTGCCAATTGCTGTAACAACCTAAGAAGGAAAGATACCTAGAGATAAAATTAACAAGACGTGAGCAGAAGCTAGGTGAAGAGAAGTTAATACTTGGGAGATTTAACTGAAAAAGACCAAAAGAAATACTCTGACTTTTTGAGTTGGGTGTGAAATCAAAGGCATGTTCAAAATCGGTTAAGATGATTATTTAACTGTCTTCTGAGGAAGGCAAGTTTTGGTAACTGGAGGGCCGTTTGTTTGCCTGAATATCAGAACAAATTTGAAGAAGCAAGTAGAGGAGAAAAACTGGATTGGTTGCAAGCCACTCCCTATTTCAGTCCCAGATAAAGTTAACAATAAGAACAGACCTGTCTACTAAGGATTTTTCAGTGGGGTGTGTTTTGCAAAACCTGTTCTCCATCTTTGCTATGAAAACTCCACTTATGTTTTCCTCTTCATTAAGGTTTTTTGCATGAGAAGTTTCCTTAAGAGCATCAGAGACATGCTGAGTTCAAGTATTCTGGTAGTAGGAAGCATGGGACAAGTATGAAGGCAATCATGTGGATACTGTGCTACTGCCCCTCCCCCATTCCCAACTTCTAAAATTAGAGGACATCTGGGACTTCTCTGGTGGTCTAGTGGTTAGGGCTCCGAGAGGGCACAGGTTTGATCCCTGACTGGGGAACTAAGATCTTGCAAGGACCGTGGTGTGACAAAGTAAATAAAATTAGGGGACATCTGAAATCTAGTTTATCTTGGAAAAATGTTTGTAATATTTTTGACAAATTCCAATAACATATGTAATATGAATTTAGCTAGGAAGAGATAAATAAAAAAATAAAAGGACAGGGACTTCCCTGGTGGCCCAATGGCTAGGACTCAGAGCTCCCAATGGAGGGGGCCTAGATTTGGTCCCTGGTCAGGGAACTAGAGTGGCTCAGACGGGAAGGAATCTGCCTGCCATGCTAGAAAGCCAGGTTCAATCCCTGGGTCAGGAAGATCCCCTGGAGAAGGGAATGGCAACCCACTCCAGTATTCTTGCCTGGAGAATTCCATGGACAGAGGAGCCTGGTGGGCTACAGTCCATGGGGTCACAGAGTTGGACACAACTGATCGACTAACACACACACACACACACACACGCAGGGAACTAGATCCCATGTGCCACAATTAAGAGTTCACATGCCTCAACTAAGACCTGGTGCAGCCAAACAAATAAATAGATGTTAAAAATAAAAATAAAAGGGCAAAGGCAATTCAAAAATTACAAGATACAAACGGTCAGGAAGTATAAGAATCATACGTTACTAATAACCAAAATGAAGCCCATCCTGAGTAACACAGATATAAATTATTACCTATCAGATTGAAAATACCTATTTTTCATCCACTTGAAAATGACCTTCAAATGATAATAATTGTGAGAGAAAGAGATATTATATGTTGCTGTTGGGATATGAATTGGTACTATTTTTCTACAGGGTAATTTATAATTTTATTTTAAAACCAACATAATAAAGCATTATCTTTGATCCATCGATCACAGTTCTGAGAATTTACACTAAAATGTAATTAGACACATGCACAAAATTGTAGGGAAGATCCCCTGGAGGAGGGCATGGCAGCCCATTCCAGTATACTTGCCTGGAGAATCCCAGGGACAGAGGAGCCTGGTGGGCTACAGTCCATGGGGTCACAAAAAGTCAAACACAATTGAGGTGACTTAGCATGCACGAACACACAAAAATGTATGCAAGAGGATATTCATTGTAAAACTGTTTAAAAATTTGTAAAGAATTCAAACCATCAACCATAGGGTATTTGTTAAATGACTTATGCTATTATGTTGTGTTGTTCAGTTCCTAAGTCCTGTCTGACTCTGTGGGATCCCATGGACTATACGTAACATGCCAGGTTCCTCTGTTCTTCACTGTCTCCCAGAGTTTGCTTGAATTCATGTCTGTTGAGTCGCTGGTGCTATCTAACCATCTCATCCTCCACCACTCTTTTCTCCTTTTGTCTTCAATCTTTACCAGCATCAGGATCTTTTCCAGTTGGCTTATCACATCAGGTAAAGTATTACACACCATAGAAAGGAATATTATGTACCCATCAACAATGATGTGGTAGGTGTTTATTTACTGAGTTGGTGAGATTTTCTATGACTTCTTGCTAAGTAAAAAAGGCAATTTATATAACAAAATGTAATTTATGATATCATTTGGCTAAGCAAGATTTCCCTATGTGTCTATAACAAAATCCATATATGTGTGTATCTACAAACAGTCAGACATATTCTACATGTTTAGATGTCTAGAAGGTGGAATTTTTACTTTCTAAGCTTACCTGTTTTCTGTTTTTTAATGAAGTAAATGTTATTAACTTCTATGATAATAAAGATTTATATCCCATCAGATCTTTTTGTATTTCCCTATTCCCTGAATGGGGCTAGGGGGCTTCCCAGGTGGCGCTAGTGGTAAAGAACCCGCTTGCCAGTGCAGGAGACATGAGAGACATGGGTTCGATCCCTGGGTTGGGAAGATCCCCTGGAGAAGGGCATAGCAACCCACTCCAGCATCCTTGCCTGGAGAATCCCATGGACAGAGGAGCCCGGCGGGGCTGCAGTTGATAGGGTCACAAAGAGTCAGATACAATGAAGAGACTTAGCAGGCTTGCCTTGAACAATATTTGTTTTGTTTTCTTACTTCACTCTAGTTTGTAATTTTAAATGCTATTCATTTAAAGTGAAACCACAGCTTCTCTCCCTCTCCCTCAGGGAGTTACATTTTTCCTTGTATTTTTTGGCATGAAAGAGCTGGAAGGAGGGTGGGTCGGTGTCTTCTTCCCAGCCCCAGTGGTGTTTATAGGTAAGAACATTCCTATCTCGGAATTTGTTCCAACACAGTCACCCTAGGCAATTCTCTTGAATCAAAAACTTTCCCAGTGTGTGTGTGTTTGTGTTAGAGAAGCCAGTAGAATAATAAATGAAGCTCTGGAGGAGAGCTCCTGGGAATGTATGCATATACACTTTCAGACAAAAGACCTGAAGACCTGAATCCACGCCAGTACATAGGCTACATGGACAATCAGACTGCTTTTCTTGCAACTCTTCTATATATTTTACAAACCAAACCAGTGTTTGCAGATACTCTTGCATTTAAATCCAAGTAAGATACCATTAGGATATCTTTCAGTGTGCCTGTTGCAAAGACAGAACAAAAGCTATTGGGAATATGAGGATTGAGAAAGGCAGGGCACTTGGGTCAAAGAAGCCAATCCTCCAGCCATATAATTTGATGTTTTAAATGTTAACACATCATTTCACCAGCAAAGAAATTATGGGGTATCCCAGACAGAGAAATCGCTCAAATCTTAAATGTAGGATACAGAGAGAGGACAGAACCCTAGCAGTGGAATATTTTAGCAACGTCTGGGTCTTTTGAGGTGTTTTAAGTGTGTGTGCAGTAGAATTTACACTGTAGACGTATGTAACTTGCTGTGTTTATTCTCTTGTGCAAACTTGTGCGTCATCATCTAGTAACTCAGTCACGTCCAACTTTTTTCGACCCCGTGGTCTGCCAAGCTCCTCTGTCCATAAGATTATCCAAATGAGAATACTAGAGTGGGTTGCTCGTTCCTTCTCCAGGGGATCTTCCTAACCTAGGGATCAAACCCAGGTCTCCCACATTGCAGGCAGATTCTTTACCATCTGAGCCACCAGGGAAGCCCATAAACTTTTGCGGATGACGATAAAAAAAAGTGTGTTTGCTCCAATGTGTGTTCCTTTGTCACTGTGTTCCAATGTCACTGTTTTTAGTGACACTAACCTTAAAGTGCTAGGGTTCTCACCTATGTTCCTGATGTGTTAGTAAGTGATTGGGCTAAAATTTTATTTTAAAACAGCTGGTAAAGAATCCGCCTGCAATTCAGGAGACCCCAGTTCGATTCCTAAGTCGGGAAGATCCCCTGGAGAAGGCATAGACTACCCTCTCCAGTATTCTTGGGCTTCCCTGGTGGCTCAGATGGTAAAGAATCCACCTGCAATGCAGGAGACCTGGGTTTGATCCCTGGGTTGGGAGGACTTCTTGGAGGGAGGGCAGGGCAACCCACTCCAGTATTCTTGCCTGCAGAATCCCTATGGACAGAGGAGCCTGGTGGGCTACAGTCCATGGGGTGGCAAAGAGTCAGACATGACTGAGCAACTAAGCATAGCATAGCACAGCACAGAAAATAGCTAATAAAGTACCTGAGTTGGCCCCAGCAGATCATGTAGTTCACCATATTGACTGGCTACTAGGTCCAGAGTATGTTTTCTAGAGAGGGAGTTATGGGGGGGGCAGGGATGGAAAATGATACGTTTCCTTTATTTATGCCTTTTACTCTCACTAATAAAAATGCTGGTTACTGCAAAAGTGTCCAGATATTTTAATACTTTTCTGCAAGTTTTATAGTATCCTTTATGTACTGCCCATTTCCTAGAGAGGAAGGAAAGGCCAGAACTGAATGAGAAGCTAGACAATGGGAGTGGTTAGTGGGCCCGAGTGTCTTTGTTTTGCGTTTCCAGCATTTGCTTACCCCTGAGGAGGTCACAGTACGAGGAGTGCAAGTAGGGCAAAGGATTCACTACTCAGCACTTTAATCAGCAAGTCACCAGAACTGGCATCTCTCTCTGTGGCAGCTGTGGGGAAACTCCAGAGGATCTTCTGTGAATGAGATGAGCCAAGACGCTTCCGCTTGCTTCCAGCTGGGGGATGTTTTGTCTTCTCTCTGAGGGCTACTCGGATGACTTTTATGATGCTCCCAGACCATCCCAGTTTTCATCAGGACTCTTGCTGACTACCACTAGCTAAGCTTATTTCATTATTATTTGTCAAAGGTTAACTGAGAGAAGGAGTAGTCAAGAGCTGAGAAAATAGGCATAAAATGAAAGGGGAAAAAAATTTGAATTGGTACAGTTGGTGGCCTAACCAGGAATGAAAATGGTTCCAGAGTGAGATAAAAGGAATAAAAATAGGAATGCAATTTGGTAAACAGATCAAGGCTCTTGAGCCCATTATGTTTTTAAAATTGAGAGTGATAAACATATGGAATGTCTTTTATGCTAAGGACCTTTTCCCAAAGGATAGAATTTGGGTTCTCAAGGAGTGACCTCTCCGGCTTTAAGGTCTATCTCAGTCTTTTTCACCAGTGTCAGAAGAGGCATGCATCAAAAGTTGATAGTACTGTCATTCCCGACATGGCAGTAGTGAAGTTAGAGCCTGCTGACTGGAGCAGTTCAGTCCCAGACGGCTCTGATCTTCTCATAAACTGCTGGCATGGCCTGAAAGGGAGGTATTGTTGGTAGGTAAGCCACCGATCTACGGGCTGGGCGTCAGCCAGCATCTCATATGACAAACGGACTGCTGCTCCACTCTGTTTGTTTGCCCGGACAGAAATGATTGCACACATTTTGGGGCCAGTGTAAAAACCTGGCCTTTTGCATTGGATGTGATGTATTAACTTGCTCTCAGGAGTGAGATAGTCTACATTGCTAGATATGACGACAGTATCCAACTTAAACAAAACAAAAACAAAACCAGTTACAAGCTCAATTGGCCAAGAGGTTAATTATTACTTTTGTAAAGTGACCATCAGTTTTTTTTCCCCCCCCATTGGAATATAATTGCTTTACAATGTTGTGATAGTTTCTGTTGTAGAAAACATGAACTAGCTCTATGTATACATGTATCCCATCCCTTTGGATTCTCCCTCCCCACAGTCTCAATCTAGGCTGAGCTGAGCTCCCTGTGATACACAGCAGCTTCCCACTAGCTATCGGTTTTACGTGTGGTAGTCTATGTATGTTAATTCTATTTGTTAATTCTACTCTCCCAATTTATCCCACCCTCTCCTTCCCCTACTGTGTCCACATGTCCATTCTCTATGTCATCATTTTCAGGGCACCCTTGCCCTGAAAATAGGTTCCTCTGTACCATTTTTTTCTAGATTCCATATATATGCTTTAATATGCCATATTTGAGCTTCCCTGATGTCTCAGTGGTAAAGAACTGCCTGCCAATGCAGGAGATGCAGGTTGGATTGCTGGGTCGGAAGATCCCTGGAGAAGGAAATGGCAACCCACTCCGGTATCCTTGCCTGGGAAATCCCACCGACAGAGGAGCCTGGCAGGCTGTCGTCCGTGGAGTCGCAAAATAGTCGGACACGACTGAGCGACTAAAACAACATTTGTTTTTCTCTTTCTGACTCCACTTTTTTTTTTTTTGCAGGGGGTGGTAGAAAGATTTGGGGTGTTGCCAAAGGAAAAAGTGTTATTTCCTTTCACCAGGCCGTGTGGCTTTGTGGGACACATGCTAGCTTAAGCTTCAAGACACTTGAATAGTAACTGTGCTACTTTGGACAGATCATTTCATCTCCCTGAGCTCCTGTTATTTATTTATAAAATGAGGATAACAATATTTCCACTAACTACTGCACAATGTGGTTAACATGATTAAATGAGATATTATATGGAAGCATTTATCAGCTGCAAGGTATGGCCCTGGTGTGATGTCTGTAGGGGTCCTTTGGTTTTCCTTAGAGCAGATGCTGGTGTTGGGGCACTGGGGGAGTAGGGGAGACCCCACACCAGTTCTCTCTCATCAACCCAGGTCAGAGAGGCTGGAAGGAGAAAGAAGTAGGGTCCGTCTTTAGTTGGCAGCTCCCATTTCTCCATTAATATGCACAGAGAAATACTTTTCAGGCTTTTCCCCTCCATGCAGTAAAAGTCCTTTCCTTTAAATGTTAGAGAAGCTCATTAACTACCCCAGGCTCGTCTCCAATTCTGCTACTTGATCTAGACCTGTGTTGTCCCAGAACAGTAGCCACTAGAGGTTATTGAATTCTTGGGATGTGGCTGCTTGAAACTCTGTGGGAATAATAACAACCCCCCAAACTGAAATATCTTGTTAATATTTTTAACATTGATTACATGCTTTAAAGTTAATATTCTAGAGATAATCAGTTAAATAAAATATATTAAAATACATTTATGTTTCTTTTGACTTTTAAAAATGTGGCTGCTATAAAATTTATAATTCCATGTATGGCTCACTTTGGTGCTTCTGTTGGCTAACACTGCCCCAGACGGACAGAGGGGAAGGACAGACCTGAGTCTGATGGCTTTATTTACATGCCTCTTGTGTTTCTCAGGGTCTGTGTGCCCTGTGTGGGGCTCTCTTTCCTTGTCAGTCCAGTTCTTAGGCAGCTAGTTCTTTCAAGAAGAACATGAAGAAATCAAAGATCAGTAGGACGACTATTCCATCACATGGTAGAGCAGAGGCACCCAGTATGCATTCATTCATTCATTCATTTACTCTTGCATTTAATTAAAATAGAGAAATTTGGTAAGTTCATATTTTGAAAATTCACTCTAATGAATTCTGCAAAAGGAGTGATACTATGACTGGATTTTGTTCTGTCCTGTGTCTAAGTCACTTATTAGAATCTTATCTATAGAAGCATATTTAGCTGCATTTCCTATCTCCCTTATGAAAGTCTAGATGCTTTGACATCATGGAATGTGTTTTACATACCTTGCTTTGTAACTAGCAGTTGCAACAGCTATTGTTGTTGAATATTACAGGTAAAATAAGTTATATAATGAGTCTGTTACTTTATCTTCCTGACCACAATGATAATTGAAACTTAAAATGCTGTATAATTAATTTGATATTGATGATATATGCATTTTTTAAAATGTGGCTTAAGATGCATTGAATTGTCTTTGTGCAAAAACATCTTATTTTCAAATTATCCTTTTAGAGAGGATAAACTCTTCCCAGATTGAATTTTTGACTGATGAAGAAACACTGTTCCTAAAATACAGTCTCCACCCACTTTTGTCATCTCAGCAACAAACTAAAAGTCGTTACAGGAACAAGCTGACAAACCCTGTATGAAGTAGGAGAAGGACAATAAAAGTAGAACAATCATCTCATTAACCTGGCAGGTCGGGGAATGAAAGCTCAGCAGGCCAGTGGAGCAGGTTGGAGTGGGAAACAGTCAAACAACACAGTGAACTCGCAGCAGGCTGCCGGCCCAGCAACCCGCAGACTCTGAACAGCCTCCCCCAGCGTAGAAGGGAGGTTTGGGGGAAGGGCTGGGATCAAAGAGAAGCAGGCGACACAGCCAGAGCCGTGTCTGCTCTTTGAGCAAAGATAATGGAATCCTCTCTGGGGTGAAGAGGATGAACACACAGAGAGATTTGAAAACATAACAAACCAGAGCTGATTGGATTCCTTTATTCCATACCTTGAACTCATCAGGCTTGTCCTCAGTTCCAAAGCTCTCTATATTGACTTACAGGGTTAGAAAAATAAGTCAAAGGGTATCCCGTTGAGGGTTTTGCAAACTGTGGGTTGCACCTCCTTAGTGTGTGAAACCAGTGGGTGGAGATTTGCCTGTAAAAAATGAAATGGAAAGGAGGAGGACTTGCAAGTACTAAGGATAAATATTGCTCTCTGAAGTCTTTGTCGTGTGTGCTCATGTGTATTCATGTACATGTATGTGTTTGGTATCAGTAAGACATATTTCTTATTGTGGGTCTCAGTCAAACTGCAAAACTCAGCAAAAACTGATCTAGTCTGTCCCATTGCCTTACTGTTGAGGAATACTGAAAGCAATTCTAGAAAATGAAGCCTTCAGGGTTAGAGGTTTCATGAAGCTCCCCGACTAATCCTCAGTCAGGGTATTCTTGCATTCCACAAAGGTAGGGAATGTCAGACTCCACCCAGCACCTCAACAAAAGCCGTCAAGTCTTCAGGAAAGAGCTCTAGGATCAGGCATTTCATTCTGATGAGGCTAATGCTCTTTGTCAGAAACTGTGGGCAACCTTCCTTTTAAGCCCCCAATTAAGGAGAAGGAATGAAAAAAAAAAAAAAAAGATAATAGTATGCCTCAAATGTGAGCCTGCCTCTCGGCCACTCTTCATTAGAGAACCCGCAAACTGTGGACTCTATTTAAGGAAAGTTTGGGATGGTTTGGGGGAAAAATGAAACACCCCTTTCTCTTTACTCCCAACTTTGCCCTCATCATTCATACTTATCTCACCTTGATTTATGTCTTGAAATGTTCATCAAATTTAGCCTACAATTTGCTTTAAGATTTAAAAGTTGACAGGGATGAATAAAGGACCAGACAGAGAAAAGAGCAGACACTAAGAGATTCTAGCAGAATGTGAGGATATT
Organism: Cervus canadensis; assembly: GCF_019320065.1. Lineage (NCBI taxonomy): Eukaryota > Metazoa > Chordata > Mammalia > Artiodactyla > Cervidae > Cervus > Cervus canadensis. Next base: position 17,706,473 of record NC_057412.1, read on the forward strand.
CTCCCATCCACTCTAGAAAATCACCAGTGACAAAGTGACCAGATTCCAAGTCTCAAGGAATCAGAAATGAAACTCAGCTTCGACTGATGAAGCAAGGGTCCTAAACGACAGGCTGTGTTATTTCCGTAAAACATCTAAGAGAATGAAAGGGGCGAGAAAACCATTCGCTGAAAAGATGTCTTGAGTAAAGTCATGTAACAATAAAAAGGTGGATCTCTTCCCACCCAGGGGCAAAAGAAGGTACTAAAGGTTTTCCAATGGTGTGGTCACTAAAAACACCATTTAAAGATGAGCACATTTCTTTATCGCCTCAGAAATCAGAGTAGAGCATCTGAAACCTAAGCTGTAGGAAATCCTGCTGCTCAGGTGAACTATCCACTGTGACGCTGAAACAGCCCTATCACTTTCAGAGCAGGAGGCTGCCTGGCTTAACCCTCCTGGGCATTCAGTTCAGTGAAACAGACATTCCCTCAGCTGTATCAGAGACACGCATGTTAGCTGTAATTACGGTCTGCTAATCTGGTGCAGCCTTAGTCAAACAAACAGAATCAGCACGTTATCATTAGGATGGCCACGCAGTCTCTCTCTCACTGGTCTGGGACAGAGAAGACATTTGAAGAGTTGACTTGCTCTTTCCAGCTCTGCCTCCATTTAATCTTCGAGGAGCTCAGTTTCTCCAAAGGAAGAAATGTGTGCCACCCTCCTGTCTCACAGAGTGGCTGGGAAAAACACAATAAAGGCAGTGTTTAAACATGTCATAACTGGGCACGGAATTGCTGTGCATGAATGTGTCCCATCCCACCCCCTCTTTTCCATCTACCCTGGGAAACTGGCATGGAATGGGGCGCATTCTCTTCTTTTTCTGTGCTTGCTTTTCCCAGGCCTACTCTCCTTTCGGTTAAGCAAGTCTGAAGCCTTGGGAACATGCTGTCATAGTTTAGATGCAGAGGAGTATTTAAAGTTAAGTGACTGGTTTCTTTTTTTTTTTCCATTTATTTTTATTAGTTGGAGGCTAACTACTTTACAATATTATAGTGGTTTTTGCCATACATTGACATGAATCAACCATGGATTTACATGTATTCCCCATCCCGATCCCAAGTGACTGGTTTCTTGAAGAGTCCCTAATTCTTAATCAGAAAAATGAATCTCTAACAGTGGGAATTTCCAGTTAGCGGGAAGCTGGATGAAGAAAATGAAAGCAAAGGGAAGCCGGATATTAGAGGTAACTTGAGGAAAGGTCTTGTCAATAGTTCCTTCAGATTTTACCATAAGAGGCAAGGCTTAACCTCATTTGTAAGCCCTTCCTCTGCACTTGTCTTTTTCCTTCTTCCCTCCCTACTGTCAACCCTCCTTCTTTCCTTTTTTGAAATATGATGTTTTTTAGAGCAGTTTTAGGTTTACAACAAAACTGAGGGCAAGGTACAGAGATTTCCCATGTCTTCCCTGCCACCACACCTGCATAGCTTCTCTTGTTATCAACATCAGTCAATAGAATGGTAATTTTTTTTTTAAACCAAAGATTTCTATTGACACAGAATGATTACCCAAGTCCACAGTTTACCTTAGGATTCATCCTGGGTATTATATATCTATAGGTTTGGACAAATGTATGATGACATATATTAATCATTAAAATGTCATACAGAGTATTTTCCCTGCCTAAAATTCTCTGTCCTCTGCCTTTTCATCTCTCTCCTGCTGTTTCCTCTGGCAACCACTGATCTTATTGCCCCCATTTTTGCTTTTTCAAGAATGTCCTGTAGTTGGAAGAGTGTCCTGTCGTTTTACAGTTTTGTGTTTTAAATTTCAGATTGATTGCTTTCACTTAGTAACATGTATTGAAGTTTCCTCCATGTCTTTTCATGGACTGATAGCTCATTTCTTTTTTTAGCACTAAATAATATCCCATTGCTTCTCTGGTAGCTCAGCTGGTAAAGAATCCGCCTGCAATACAGGAGACCCCGGTTTGATTCCTGTGTCGGGAAGATCTTCCAGAGAAGGGATAGTACTCATGGGATTCCATGGGGGCTCAGACAGTAAAGAATCTGCCTGAAATGTGGGAGACCTGGGTTTGATCCCTGGGTTGGGAAGATCCCCTGGAGAAGGGCCTGGCAACCCACTCCAGTATTTGTGCCTGGAGAATTCCATGGACAGAGGAGCCTGGCAGGCTACAGTCCATGGGCTTGCAAAGAGTGGAACATGACTGAGCAACTAACCCTTTCACTTTCATTCATGAATGTAGACTGTCTTTTCATTTACTTAGTTCTTTGATTTTGTTTATCAGAGTTTTGTAGTTTTCCTCAGTCATCTTGCACATATTTTGTTAGATTTGTTTTAATACCTGAGTGCTTCATTTTTGGAGGGTACTAGTATAAATGATGTTATGTTTTTAATTGCAAATTCCATTTGTTCATTCTTGGTTTGTAGGAAATCGATTGACTTTTGTGTATTAACCCTGTATCCTGCACTTTCCTCCATTTTTATCAATTATTTATAAACGTCTACCTTGTGGTAGCAGTCTGTACTCTGGAAGCTCAGAGTTTAGTGAGCAAGGGAGATAGATAAATATAAAAGTTAAAAGCATGTGTGATCAGTCCAGTATCATTTCATGGGTTTACAATTAGCTACTGACATTCGATCTTCTGGGAAGATGACACAGCAGGAGATGAAATATGTGTTTCTTGTGTTGTATCATCCTGTCTGTGCTTTTCAAGGACTGTTGAACGTCCCACACCTTCTAAGTATTCTGTGTATATATATATTTTAATTAGAGTATAATTGATTTACAGTGTTGTGTTCATTTCTGCTGTGCAGTGAAGTGAATCAGCTATACGGACACATCTCTTCTGGCCCTCTTGGACTTCCCCACCCCATCTCACCTACCTAGGTCATCACAGAATACTGAGCTGAGCTCCTTGGGTGATACAGCAGGTTCTCACTTGCTATCTGTTTTACACATGATAGTGTATATATGTCTATCCCCATCTCCCAGTTTGTCCCGCCCTCCCCTTCCCCGCCTGTGTCCATATATCCGTTCTCTATGTCTCCATATCTATTCGTGTCCTACAAGTAGGTTCATCTGTACCATTTTCCTAGGTTTCACATATAGTCGTTATTTATATCCACACGTATATATCCACATATATGTGATATTTGTTTTTCTCTTTCTGAACGTTCTTATTCTGGTAAGTTTCTAAAAATTACAGACTTGAATTTGTTTACATTAAAAACTTTAACTTTGTTCTACTTTTGATGGTCACTTTTTCATTGTTTCTTTACATCCTAAGTTTTTAAGAGAAATTTAAAAACCAAACTTAAAGAACTTCATGATGAGCTAGGAATTTAAAGCTTTTTAATTAAAACAGAAAAGGTATTTTAGAAGAGACTCATGCACACTTTTTTATATTTTTTTCCTAAAAAAAAAAAAAAACTATTTTTGTCACATTCTTTCCTTAAAAATAAATTTGCCTGTTGAAGATAAATAAAAAAACCAAACAAAAAGCTATCCACCCCCCCCCCAAAAAAAAACCCCAAATGTGATTATAAGGGACATATGAAAGAGGTCCTTCTAACTGGACCTTGATGGTCCAGGGAGACTTTTTGGAGAGGTATGATGTGAGTCTTATAGTCTTATATTAGCCTCAGCCTTGCAATTTTTTTATGGCTGAGTTTTGTTTGTTGTGCAGTGCCAAGATAATTTTGATTCACAGAGATAAATCGTTGCAAGTAGTCACAGTTTTAAAATGCCTTATCTCAGGATGCTTTTTTATAAAAAGACATGGAAGAGAAGGTCGACACAAAAATGAGATTCTGGCTTGAGTGACTCTGCGGATGACAGCACCAACACCCAAAACTGAATACATGCCAGAGGGTAATTTCCAGGAAAAGTTCAGCTTCTGACATTTTGTGTTTAAGATATTTCACATCAGAAGATAGGAAGCATCCTATGACCATAGAAATAATTGGTTCGTTGAAAATCAAACATGAATATATATATGTTTTAAAGTTGCAAAGCCTCATTTTCCTCTGACATCTTGTGGCCTGCTTTTGATAAAATTTTAATGGTTTGTGTATGAAACTCTTCACTTCTGGAAGTTCATGCAGCTGCTCAGCTTGTTGTTCAGAATTCTGCTGCTTCATCATCTCAGATGAATCTAGACCAATGTCATTTTACATTTAGCCAAGTGAGAATGGTTCACAGAGGCTCTTGTGTCCTTTCTGAATGTTACAAATGTCTAAGCTAGGTCATGCCACTACTCATCTCCCTTAGTCAAGCTGAATTAAAATGTGTTTATTTAATGGATGGCTTGTTATCGAGAAAACCTTTCTTGATGTTTCCTAGCAGTAGGACACCATCACTGTTCATTTACTTATTTAAATCCAGTGGAATTAGAGGCTAGGTCCTTCTGCTATTTTTAAGGTAAATGATGTTATTACTTTGCTAGGGCTGCTATAACAAAGTACCTAGGACTCAGTTAGCATCAACTCTCAGTTACTCAGTCACATCCGACTCTGCAATGGCTATTGGCTACAGCCCGCCAGGCTCCTCTGTCCATGGGATTTCCCAGGCAAGAAGTTTGGAGTGGGTTGCCATTTCCTTCTCCAGGGGATCTTCCTGATCCAGTGATTAGGTGGCTTAAATAGTAGATGTTTATTTCTCATAGCCTGGAGATTGGAAGTCCAAGATTAAGATCAAGGTCAAGATCAAGTTGTCTTGGACCAAGGTGATGGTTTGGTTTCCTCTCGGGCCCTTTTCCTTGGCTTGCAGATAGAGGGCCACCCTCTCCCTGCCTTTTGTCATGGTCTTTTCTCTGTGTGAACCTCCTTGATGTCTGTGTGTGTTAAAATTTCCTCTTATTATGAAGACACTAGTCAGATTGGGTTAGGGCCCTCCTTAATGGGCTTTTTAAAAATTAAGTGTTACTTTAAATATTTTATTTCCAAATATAGTCACATTCTGAGACACAGGTGAGAGGTTAGGACTTCAATACATAAACTTTGGCGGGGGGGGGGTCACAGTTCATCCCATGTTATGAGTAAATATTTTGCCTTGGGTATTGTAAAAATGACAATAGATTTAAGTTTTCTGTATAGCTTCACAGCTTCTTCATTTTGTTTGCATTTTCATTTAAGATTTTATCCAAACCCATCAGAGAAAAAATGGATAGCTTGGGTCTGTAACAAAGTATCATTTTTGAAAAGCATTTTTAAAAAAGCAATAATTGTATATGAGGATATACATTGCCACATGCAAATTAACTGATTGGACCACAGCTTTTCCACATTTAAAATAGAATAAACTTCCCTGTAAAAGCAATACCTGTGTGACATTTTTAACTTGAGTGTTTCTCTCCTTTTTCTTCTACCTCTCCTTCAACAGAATCCACACCATTGTCCACATAACCCTTCTCAAGGGCAGCCGTGTCCACACGGGCCTCAGAAAACTCTCCTTCCTGCATGCCCACACCCATGTACCAGTGAACAAAGGCACGCTTGGCAGGCATCAGGTCAAACCTGTGATCTAAGCGAGCTCAGGCCTCAGCGATGGCTGTGGTGTTGCTCAGCATGCACACAGCTCGCTGTCCTTTGGCCAGGAGTCTGCCAGGTGTCACAGTGGGAGGCTGGTAGCTAATGTCCACTCTGAAGCCAGTGGGGCACCGTTCCATGAACTGGATGGTCCCCTTGGTCTTGATGATAACAGTGGCAGTACTGACATCTTTGGGAACCAAATTGCCATGGTACAATAGGCAGCGGGCCGTGCATTTACCACGGTGAAGGTCACATTTCACCATCTAGTTAGCTGGCTCAAAGCAAGCACTGGTGACCTCTGCTACAGAGAGCCTTTCATGGTAGGCTTTCTCAGCAGAAATGACAGGGGCATATGTGGCCAGGGGAAGTGGCACCAGCTTGGTCTGGAATTCTGTCAGATCAACATTCAGGGTTCTAGGACTTCCCTGGTGGTCCAGTGGTTAATACTCAACACTTCCATGGCAGCGGGCATAGGTTCTATCCCTGATCAGGGAATTAAGATCTTGCCGTGCAAAAGTGGCCAAAATAAATAAATAAAAACAAACCAACAAAAAAGCACCAGGCATTCAGGTTTCCATCAAACCTTAGGGAAGCAGTTATGGAGGACAAACCTTGATGTTTAGGTTAGTAAATGTTGGTTACTCAATATCAAGGTTTCTAAAACAGACGTCATAGGTGCCCTCATTGTCTACCATGAAAGCACAGCCAGAGTGCTTCAGGAGGCGTGGGTGGTGATGATGGAGTTGTAGGGCTCAACTACAGCTGTGGAAATCTGGGGTCACTGAGTAAATGAAGAACTCCAGCTTGGACTTCTTGGCATAATCAACAGATATTTCACCAGCACGGAGGTGAGCCTAGAACCAGTTCTCTTGGTGGAGAACCGAGGAGCCTTGCAGACCTGTGACTAGTCAGTCAGTTTCTGAGTTTGGTCCATGATGAGGTTAGGGATCCGCTTGCCAGTCAGTTCAGTTCAGTCGCTGAGTTGTGTCTGACTCTTTGTGACCCCATGGACTGCAGCACGTTAGGCTTCCCTGTCCATCACCAACTCCTGGAGCTTGCTCAAACTCATGTCCATTGAGTCGGTGATGCCATCCAACCATCTCATCCTCTGTCGTCCCCTTCTCCTCCTGCCCTCAATCTTTCCCAGCATCAGGGTCTTTTCCAATGAGTCAGTTCTTTGCATCAGGTGGCCAAAGTATTGGAGCTTCAGCTTCAGCATCAGCCCTTCCAGTGAATATTCAGGACTGATCTCCTTTAGGATGGACTGGTTGTATCTCCTTGCAGTCCAAGGGACTCTCAAGAGTCTTCTCCAACAACACAGTTCAAAAGCATCAATTCTTCTGTGCTCAGCTTTCTTTATGGTTGAACTGTCACCTGGTCAGTGGTGTACTGAAAAAACGTTGGGCATAGTTACTGGCAACATCTTCCTTGTCTGTGATGAGCTGCTCAAGGTGGAAGAGCTGGCGGTATGTGCCTGTGTGAACTTCATCAATGACTGTGAGTTCCAGGTCTGCAAAACTGCCCTAGGCACATGCCTCCCAGCACTTGTCTCTGTGAAGAAGATGTTGAAGGAGTCGTCTCCTACCCCAGTGGTCTTGTCACTTGGCATCTGGCCATTGGACCGGGTGCCATGTTCCAAGCGGTAGAGCTACCAGCCAGCAATGCTGATCTGGACACCATCCTGGCCAGCATGGATGGAGATGCACTGATACAGAGTTGCTATTTTATGGCTGCCCAGGGATGGCAGAGAGGAGAAAGCGAGGTTGTTGCTTCTTACAGAGCAACTCATGGGCAGTAGATGTAAGAGAACTGGCTTTGTTTATATTTTTGAAGGGACTCAGAGCCACGCCTTCCCTCCTCCACTGGAAAAAGGGAGGGAAATCGTCTCTTCTGGAACATGTCATACGTAATGCAGTATTACTCAGTCTTTTTGCTGACCCAAAATGTAGACACGTAAGAGGGATATTACATAGCCACAACAAATGAATGGCTTGCTAAGAGCTCGAGTTGTGAAATCTCTTACTTAAAAGCTGTATGACTTTGTCCAAACTAAGGATATTGCCTAAGCCACTTTAAAACAGAGATCTCTATAATACCATGACCCGAGAAGAGAGAAGGGTATTTTTCTCTCCTGTATCAGCTCACAGTGAGGTAATGCACGGAGTGGGAGGGGCAGATCGGTCTGTCCTTAAAAGACGGCTTCCATCTCTGGGTCCATCACGGCTGTTGCAGTTCTTGCCATCACACTTTCATCTCAGCCATCGGGAACAGAAAAAGGAGAAAGAAAAGCTCACCTATATTTCTTTTAATGTCTAGGCTTGGCATATAAGTTCACATATATCCCATTGGTAAACAAGTCATATATACTCATTTAGTTGCAAAGATGGTGGAAAAATGTAACCTCTAATTATGTGGTCATGGGTACAGATAAAACGTGGGGTTTTGTTAATAAAGGAATAGAAGAATAATGAATATTGTTTTATGTCTTGGGTCCTGCAAAAGTGGAGCCTAAGCAAGGACTTGGATATAGCAAGTTCAAGTGCCTTTACCTGAGGACTGAAGCTATAAATCCCAGGAAACAGAGTGAGGAAGTGAGCAGAGTAAGACAAGAAAAAGAGAGAGTCAATAAAGGGTATGCTACCCAGATAGAAATCACTGTGGTAATATGAGACTCATTTACTCTGAGGATTATCTGTAGAACCACACAGAATGTGGCTCAGCAGTCCATGGGGTCACAGAGAGGCAAATATGACTTAGTGACTGAACAATAACTGAATTGTTCAGTTAAGGGTGGGGAGGCTGGGACATTTATCCACTGACTTCCATCCCTTATCATTTATTAACTCTCCTGTACTTCCAGGCTATAACCCTGCTTAGATAGTATAAGACTGAAGCCAGAGCATTGCAATATTCATGCAATCATTGACAGTAGTGGTACAAATGTCAAATGGGCCAAAGGGACGTGGCCCAGGGCATCTTCGGTGTCTGCTCCTAAGTAGAAGAAAACCTGTTGAGTGAAAGTTGCTCAGTCGTGTCCGACTCTTTGCAACTTCATCGACTGTAGCCAGCCAGGCTCCTCTGTCTATGGGGATTCTCCAGGCAAGAATACTGGAGTGGGTTGTCATGCCCTTCTCCAAGGGATCTTCCCAACCCAGGGATAGAACTCAGGTCTCCTGCATTGCAGGTGGATTCTTTACCATCTGAGCCACCAGGGAAACCTCTTGACCTTTGTCCTAAATATGTCAGTGATGGATAACTGGGAAAGAAGAGAGAAACAAAGCTCTCTCAGGTTATTTAAGGAGGAAAAAACTTGGTTTGATCTCTTAGAGATAAGGAAATGACAGCAAAACCAAGATGGCTGGGGAGGAGATTTTGTGCTGGGAAATTGTGGGAGCTAACTAAGGTACCAGTATTAGTTATTTGGTGCTAGTCCTGGAGGACCTTGAGTATCATTCTGGAAAGTTTAAATTGGATATTATAGACAAGTATATAGATTTTGAATTTCTAAAAATAAATACTTCTGTAACATGTGGGTTTGTTGGGAGAGCCTAGAGGCAGAAGACCAGTTTTGAGATGGTTACGGTGATCTAAGCATGAGATGATGAAAGCTGAAACTAAGGTGAGGCTAGTATGGTGAACCAGGAAGAAAGTTTTCAATTTAAAAAAGAAAAGATAGAGAAGGATACAATGGGGAAGGGTAACAGGGTCAAAGAAGGTAAAAGTAAGAAAATGGAATGACACAGGGGAGATGAGGGATGGAGATTGGTGTGGGGGACAATGACTGCATTGTTTCCATGAAGCTTACTTTAAAATGTGAAGAATTAAAACGTAAAGAAATTAAGTAATATGAAATTTTCTAACCAGAAAATATCCCTGGACAATCACAGGAAAATGGAGGAGTATGGTGGCAAATCAGATCATCATGGAGTGTTGACAGGTATCAGGAAGTTACCAAAGTTACATTTTTACACCAGGTAGACTTTAGAGTTGGTCATTAACTCTTCAGTTTGTTTTCAAATCTCCTTACTTGGTCCAAATCTTTCTAGTTCAGAATAAGTATAGGACTTAAATACAGAAAATTGTAAGTAGTATTTTAATCTAAATTATTCAGATCTAATTCCTTCCTGAAAATACAGTATACACAAAATATTTATGCTACTATTTGGTTTTCAAAGCACCCAAAGGAGGAAAGGTTATCATTATTAAACGATCAAAACACTTTCTATTTCTTACCAAAGAAAATAAAAGCCTTATTACAGTTTAACACATTATTGACCAGGGATTTTTGCAGAAGCTAACGCCTATGGTGTTAATACATCTCTGATCAATAATGTGTTAAAATACTGAGAACAATACATTTTAGGCCAAACTGCATGTGACCAATTGCTCCATTTAACCATTTTAGGACAAAACCTTTAAAAAATACTTTAAAAGTTACAGATGAGTTGCAAGAAAATTACAAAAATTTCTTGAGTACCTTTAATCCAGATCTGCTATTTGCCACATTTACCTTATCACTCAGAGTCCCTTGGATGGTAAGGAGATCAAACCAGTCAATCCTACAGGAAATCAGTCCTGGATATTCATTGGAAGGACTGATGTTGAAGCTGAAACTCCAGTACTTTGGCCACTTGATGTGAAGAACTGACTCATTGGAAAAAACCCTGATACTGGGAAAGACTGAAGGCAGGAGGAGAAGGAGATAACAGAGGATGAGATGGTTGGATGGCATCACCAACTTGATGGACATGAGTTTGAGCAAGCTCCAGGAGTTGATGATGGACAGGAAAGCCTGGCATGCTGCCGTTCATGGGGTCACAAAGAGCTGGACATGACTGAGCAACATTTATAATATATATTGAGTCAGTGAAGTCACTTGGTCGTGTCCAACTCTTTGCGACCCCATGGACTGTAGCCTACCAGGTTCCTCCATCCATGGGATTTTCCAGGCAAGAATACTGGAGTGGGGTGCCATTTCCTTCTCCAGGAGATCTTCCCGACCCAGGGATTGAATCCGGGTCTCCCACATTGTAGGTAGATGCTTCACTGTCTGAGCCACCAGCAAAGTCCCGCATAATATATATTACTGTTAATTTTCCCCTAAATTATATAAAAGTTAGTTATAGATATCATATCCTTTTACTTCTAAATACTTTGATATGTATTTCTTAATAAGGACATTTCCTCACATAACCACAGTTCAGTGATCACATTTAGGAAGTTTAGTGCTATGATATAATACACTGTCAATATTCAAATTCTGCCAATTATTCAATAATGTTCTTTAAAGCATCCTCCCTTGCTTTCACTATCCAGTATAGGGTCACTCGTTGCATTTAGTTGTCGTATTTCTTTTAGTCTCCGTATTGCTTATCTATTACTGTGTATGACTTACTCCAAAATTTAAACTTAAAATAATAAATATCAACTATATATTAATCTTATATCCTGCAACTTTACTGACTTCACTTATTAGTTCTAATAGATTTTTTGGTGGAGACTTTAGCGTTTTCTACATATAGTATCAAGTCATCTACAAATGAGCTGTAGGTCCCTGGTGGCTCAGACGGTAAGGAATCTGCCTGCAATACAGGAGACTTGGGTTCGATCCCTGGGTGGGGAAGATGCCCCAGAAAAGGAAATGGCAATCCACTCCAGTATTCTTGCCTGGGAAATTCCATGGACAGAGGAACATGGCAGGCTATAATCTATGGGGTCACAAAGAGCCGGACACAGCTGAGAGACTCACCATTTCAATTTCACTTTCATCTGCAGATAGGGACAGTTTTACTTCTTTTTTTCCAATTTGGATGCTTTTATTTCTTTTTCTGGCCTGATTGGTGTGGCTAGGACTTTCAATACTATGTTAAATGGAAGTGTCAAAATTGGGCATCCTTGTTTTGTCCTTGATTTTAGAGGAAAAGCTTTCAACTTTTCATCATCGCGTGTGGTGTTAGCTGTAGGTTTCTCATATATGGCCTTTATTATGTTGAGATATGTTCCCTCTATAGGACTTTAGATGAGAGTTTATGTCATAAATGGATGTTGAATTTTGCCAAATGCCTTTTCTGCATCTTTTGAAATGATCATGGCTCAGAGTCAGAGAGTAAAGAATCTTCCTTCCGTGTAGGAAACTCAGGTTTGATCCTGGGTCAGGAAGATCCCCTGGAGAAGGGAACAGCTTCCCACTTCAGTATTCTTGCCTGGAGAATTCCGTGGACAGAGAAGCCTGGTGGGCTACAGTTCATGGGGTCACAAAGAGTTGGACATGACTGAGTGACTAACACCCTCACTTTTCACTTTGAGATGATCATGATTTTTATCCACCCTTTTGTTAATATGGTGTGTCCCATTGATTGATTTGCAGATATTGCATCCCTGGAATAAATCCCACTTGATCAAGGAGTGTGATCATTTTTATATATTGTTGAATTCAGTTTGCTGATATTTTGCTGATTATTTTTGCATTTATATTCCCCAGAGATGTCGGCCTGTGATTTTCTTTCAAGTAGTATCTTTGTCTGGTTTTGGTATCAGGGTAATATGACACTAAAGAGTAAATTTGGGAGTGTTCCCTCCTCTTCAATTTTTTGGAATACTTTGAGAAGGATAGGCATTAGTTCTTCTTTATATATTTGGTAGAATTGCCCTGTGAAGCTGTCCAGTCTTGTACTTTTGTTTGCTTGGAGTTTTTTGATTACTAATTCTTTTTTTTTTTTTTTAACCAAGCTGTGAGGCACATGGGACTGACCAGGGATTGAACCTTATCCCCTGCATTTCAAGGTAGATTCTTAACCATTGTACCACCAGGGAAGTCCCCAAAAGCATTTAGTTTTTTAACCAATAAACACTACACTAGTTCAGAGTTTCCTAAATTGTTTTGGCTCATGGTACCATTAGTGTCTCAATAATTTTTTCCCACAACCTCCCTGGGCCAAAAGAAATACCTAACAGTTTCAATTGTTTTTAGGTTTAAACACCTTAGTAAGTGTTCATGTTTTAACAACCAAGTAGCCATTTATAAAGCGTGAAAGTGAAAGTCGCTCAGTCACTCTTTGTGACCTCATGGACTGGGGCCTGCCAGGCTCCTCTGTCCATGGAATTCTCCAGGCAAGAATACTGAAGTGGGTAGCCATTCTCTTCTCCAGGGGATCTTCCCAACCCAGGGATTGAACACAGGTCTCCCGCATTGCAGGCGGATTCTTTACTATCTGAGCCACCGGAAAAACCCTTTATAAAGCATATATATATATATATATATATATATATATATATATATATACTTGAATAAAAAGTGTCTAGTTTCATTTTGAATAGAGTTACTAATAGGACGTGTGTACCTACTGGGCACAGTCCAACTTCATTAACCTTGGACTGTCTGGACATTGCAGTCTCATTTCCTGTTACCCATTGATTTTCATGTGGTCCTTGCTTTTTATTGCAGCAATCATGGAAAGCCCAGCTTTGCAAGGAAAGAAATGTCTTTGGAAGGAATGTAGCATGATCTAATGAGAATGTGAGTCACTTCAAGGGTAGTAGTATCTGACAGATGCTGCTATGCTGTCCTTGAAAATTTAAAATATCTTGCTGGGTCTCCTAGATTACCTCGGGTCATAGTGTGGGAACTCCAGTACCAGCTGGTGGAAGATTAACAGAGAGATAAGGAGACCAATTATACTACTGCATGTAGAAACGTGGTCAAGTAGGCATTCCATAAGGTAGAGTATCACAATCAATTGCAGTGGGCATTTTTTTTTTTTGGTCTGTTTGATTTTGGTATTTGAAGCCCTGGTTTGTGGTTGTGTTTTTGCTGGACCGATTCTGTGGTGTGATTTTGGCTGTGGATTTTGGCTGTGGTTTCAGCCTCCCACCGCCTTTTTTTCTCATTCTGAACACAGTTCTCTAGTCTTCCTGAGAATGTGCAAAACCTCATATTCTTCCAATAAATTTCTTTCTCTGTTTGTCAGCCCAACTACTCAAAGTTGGGACAAATAAAAAGGAATGTGATCCAAGATTTCCTGGAAGAGAGGCAAGATTATAGAGGGTGTATTGGACTGATGTCACCAGGCAGAAGGCATATCTCACTACTTCCTCTCCTTGCTTTCTGATGACATCAGAGGTCTGTGATAAATGGTAGGCAGATGAGAGGATGAATTTTAGGTAGAGTTATCCAAGTAGGGGAAATAAGGATGCACAAGATTTACTTAGATGATAGATGCTTCTGGTAAACTCAGAAGTCATTAAATTTTTGGTTTTCACTAGCAAATATTCCAGAAGGTCAGATCTAGAGGCATGTATTAGGAAACTAAATATCTGGCTCAGAAAGCAAGGGGAAAGGAAAGCAGTGTCTACCTTCCTTACTCATGAAGCAGGTTAATGAATGAAACTCAGAAAGGCCTCTTTGAAAGAGGAAATGAACAACATCAGGAAATGGAATTCTAGAAGCATATCATGAAGAAAACATTGTATCAGAAAGAATTGCTCTACTGTTTTGAATTAATGTAAGTTCCTCAAGATGAAAAAGCAGGTTTGGAGATACACCAAGCAGAAGACATTAGCCTTTCCTTGTTTCAATAAAATAGAATAGGACATGAGTTTTTAGCATATGAACTCTCAGTGAAATAGATGAAATCCATAGTTTTGAAGTTGACATGTTGTTTGGCTTCCATGAAATGAAGCAGTTTCTGATGTGATTCATTTTGTCCTTGGTGAGTGAAATCATGATGTCATGTATACATGCCATTGTTAGGTACACACAGGCTTGTGAGATTTCCATGCCCATAGGAAAGCTATGTGGTGGCAGTAGTTGGCACAAGAGCCTTTCAAATAGTAAGCAACATTATAATTTATATTACTTCTTCAAGAATAATGAGTGATTAGAGCAATGCTCTTAAAGGCACATGATTGACCTTAACGTGAATCCCATTTCACATTATCATTTCTGTATCTCATTTCACATATCATTATCGCATTATCATCATTTCTCAAAACTCAGTTTAAAACCAATTGCCTAACTTGTTTTAATTATGCTTTAGGGTTCTAATATCCACCCATCTTGTTGACCTATATGATGTTGTTGTTATTTAGTTGCCAAATTGTGCCCAACTGTTTTGAGATCCCAAGGATTGTAGCCCACCAGATTCCTCTGTCCATGGGATTTCCCAGGCAAGAATATTGGAGTGGGTTGCCATTTCCTCCTCCAGGGGATTTTCCTGACCCAGGGATTGAACCCATGTCTCCCTCGTCTCCTGCATTGGCAGGCAGATTCTGGTATGCTTTATGTAAGCTGTGTTGTCTGTGTTCTTATAAATCAGGTTCTTGTATACCAACTCTTTCTCTCCACCATGGATAGAAGCTAGTTTTTTTTTTAAATAACATTTTTTCCCCTTTATTTATTTATTTATTTTTTTCAGTGGGTTTTGTCATACATTGATATGAATCAGCCATAGATTTACACGTATTCCCCATCCCGATCCCCCCTCCCACCTCCCTCTCCACCCGATTCCTCTGGGTCTTCCCAGTGCACCAGGCCCGAGCACTTGTCTCATGCATCCCACCTGGGCTGGTGATCTGTTTCACCATAGATAATATACATGCTGTTCTTTCAAAACATCCCACCCTCACCTTCTCCCACAGAGTTCAAAAGTCTGTTCTGTACTTCTGTGTCTCTTTTTCTGTTTTGCATATAGGGTTGTCATTACCATCTTTCTAAATTCCATATATATGTGTTAGTATGCTTAATGTTCTTTATCTTTCTGGCTTACTTCACTCTGTATAATGGGCTCCAGTTTCATCCATCTCATTTCAGAAGCTAGTTTTATTCAGAAGAGAAAACTCTTGCCCTGTTGCAATATCAGGGGAGTATCATACTTTTCTACTGTTGAAATTGTGCATTATGAGGTAATCAGGTGTGAATTTGGGTTAAGATTCAATTACTGGGCTCATTTTTTCTTTCAGAATGAGCAGAGACAGAGAAGGAAACCAGCAGGTTGAGAAAGACCCCCTGTGAGTTAAAGGAAGTTGTCTGATAAGAGCCGAACACTGATGCCATGAGTCAGACAAGACACACCAGTCTTCCTTTGGGTACTTGGCATAAAACATTTCAGGGAAACATTCTTATTCCTTTAGCAAATGGACGTGGGCAGAACGTCCTCACAATTGATAGCAATCTGCGTTTCCAGGATTGTATCCTACCGTTTCTTCCTACGCAGTCTAAACAACCACTTTATGAAGCTCCTCATGGTTTTCTCTCCTTGCCGGGACCTTCTGTGACTCTTCTTTGCTTCTGCAATGTTTCTTTAACAATACCCTTAATCTTCTTCCTCTTTGCATGCGTGCTTAGTCTATTCAATCATGTCTGACTCCTTTATGACCCTATGCACTGTGGCCCTCCAGGCTCCTCTGTCCATGGGATTTTCCAGGCAAAAATACTGGAGTGGGTTGCCATGTCCTCCTCCAGGGGATCTTCCCCACCCAGTGATTGAACCCATGTCTCCTGCATTTCCTGCATTGCAGGTGGATTCTTTACCCACTGAGGAACCTGAGAAGCCCTCTTCCTCTTTAGCGTGGCGTTAACTTGTATAATGGTGCACCCACAAAGCTTGCTTCATAACTCTGTAAAGGCATATAATTAACCACTCAGTTGTGTCTGACTCTTTGTGACCCTGTGGACTGTAGCCTGCCAGGCTCTTCTGTCCATGGGATTCTCCAGGCAAGGAGACTAGAGTGGGTTGCCATTCCCTTCTCTAGGGCATCTTCCCAATCCAGGGATCGAACCCAGGTCTCCTACATTGCAGGTAGATTCTTTACCCTCTGAGTCACCAGGGAAGCCCCTGTAAAGGCATAGGGTCTGCTTTATTGTACTGTTTCTGTTTGTGTTGTATCTTCATGGGCAGAGTCTATTGCTTAGTCATTTTTGTTCTTGCCATATTACAGGCACACTCAAAATATCAAGTTGAATCCTATATATTCTTGTATCAATGGCCATACCTATTGTTTAGAATATTTTAAACTTAAAATCCTGTGTTTGTCTTGATTTTCATGTTTGTAGTGGTGTCATTTGCTCTGCTGTAAGTGGTCTATGGAGACAGTCACTTAAATTCACTGAACACTTTGTTTCGTCTATTAAAAGTTGTATTTTTCTACATGACTGCTAACATGTCTCACATCCTGGTTTTTTTTTTTTTTTAATTTATTTACTTGGCTGCATCAGGTCTTAGTTGTGTCGTGTGGGATCTAGATCACTGAAAAGGGAACGAACATGGTCCCCTTGCATTGAGAATGCAGGGTCTTGGCCACTGCACCACCAGGGAAGTCCCCTAAGATGTCTGTCTTATATCCTTGGTTTGTAATCAGGCCTTTCAGTGTGATCCTGGATGAATTACTTAGTCTCTTTATGACATGAAGAAAACACTTGGAAATTCAGAAGGTGGTTGTGAGTATTAAATGGGATAACGTCTGGAATGCATTTCGATTGGCTCAGTAAATAAATGTTTATTGAGCAACTGTGTAGGTGCCAGGAACTGTGCCAGGCACTAGAGATGCCACAGATACAGTCTCAAGTCTGGGACAAGCTACAGCCTAGAAGCCTTGCCTGGTACATAATATGGACTCAGTAACTGCTTATTTCCTTCTTTCTTTCTCTCTGTGGCCTATCAGATGTTTCATGCTGGTGTTTGGACTGGAATGGGGAGACAGCTTTACACTTTGCATTTACTTGCCACATAATCTTTAAATACAGTAACGAACCTTACTTCAAGAGGTAAAGCTAAAGTACAAGTCATTTCTTAATAGCGAAAGGGGTGGTGTCATTTGGGAAGAACAGGTCAGATAAGAGCAGCCCTCCATCAGATGGGAGTTGCGTGCTCTCGGAAGAAGAATGTTGTGGGAGTGGCTGGCTCCATGCTCTCTCAGCCCAAGAACAGCATTCAAGATTTTCTTATAAAGAAAAAAAATCATTTCTGTTTCGTTAGCAAAGCAAACCCAGTGACTAATTTTCCTAACGCATCAGTTTTATACTTGTGTTACACACCATAAAACATTTGCTTAAGAAGTTTATGCTGGTATTTTCAAAACAAGCCATCCAGTGCACTTGGCCTCCAGGAAAACTGCCCACACTATTTAAACATGTACACTGGCCAATCTGTTTGGACACATCCATCCTGCCTTACTGGTTTGCCCCACTTCACTTCATTTACCATCTTGTCTCTGCGTCAGTCATTTACATGTACATCAAGTTATGGCTGGATGATGGGAGATTCCTTACTGAAGATGAGCAATCCAGCGATTTATTCACAAAGATGTACTTAACCGTTCAAAATTTTTAATATACTGAGATAAGAAAATCAGAAAATGCTGAACTTCTTTTTTAAAGCATCAACTGTTGTCCGTTGTGGAGTTTGGCTAAGTGTTAATATAGTGAGTTATACCAATAACATATGATGGACAATTAACTCTCAAAGTAAGGGAAGGAATTCTTGATAGAAGAATCTTCAAAAGCATAGAGTTAAAAAGGAGTATTCAAGGATGTCACAAATGTATCAACAGGAGGAATGTAAAGTGGGTAATGAAGCTGGTACCACTGATTGTGCATGCTCACTCAGTTGTGTCCAACTCTTTGTGACCCCATGATCTATAGCCAGCCAGGCTCCACTGTCCCTGGGATTTTCCCAGCAAGGATACTGGAGTGGGTTACCACTTCCTCCTCCAGGGGAGCTTCCCTGATCTAGGCATTGAACCCATGTCTCCTGCATTGGTAGGCAGATTTTTACCACTGAGCTATCTGGGAATCCCACCACTGACTGTTCAGTTCAGTTCAGTTCAGTTCAGTCGCTCAGTCGTGTCTGACTCTTTGTGACCCCATGAATCGCAGCATGCCAGGTTTCTCTGTCCATCACCAACTCCCAGAGTTTACTCAAACTCATGTCCATCGAGTCGGTGATGCCATCCAGCCATCTCATCCTCTGTCGTCCCCTTCTCCTCCTGCCCTCAATCCCTCCCAGCATCAGGGTCATTTCCAATGAGTCAACTCTTCCCATCAGGTGGCCAAAGTATTGGAGTTTCAGCTTCAGCATCAGTCCTTCCGGTGAACACCCAGGACTGATCTCCTTTAGGATGAACTGGTTGGATCTCCTTGCAGTCCAAGGGACTCTCAAGAGTCTTCTCCAACACCACAGTTCAAAAGCATCAATTCTTCAGTGCTCAGCTTTCTTCACAGTCCAACTCTCACATCCATACATGACCACTGGAAAAACCATAGCCTTGGCTAGACGGACCTTTGTTGACAAAGTAATGTCTCTGCTTTTTAATATGTTATCTAGGTTGGTCATAACTTTCCTTCCAAGGAGTAAGTTCAGTTCAATTAAGTTAAGCCATTCAGTCATGTCCACTCTTTTGCTAACCCATGGGCTGCAGCACGCCGGGCTTCCCTGTCCATCACCAACTCCCAGAGCTTGCTCAAACTCATGTCCATTGAATCGGTGGTGCCATTCAGCCATCTCATCCTCTGTTGTCCCTTTCTCCTCCTGCCTTCAATCTTGCAGTTCTTCCCATCAGGTGGCCAAAGTATTAGAGTTTCAGCTTCAGGATCAGTCCTTCCAATAAACATTCAGGGCTGAGTTCTTTTAGGATTTACTCGTTTGATCTCCTACAGTCCAAGGGACTCTCAAGAGTCTTCTCCAACACCACAGTTCAAAAGCATCAATTCTTCGGCACTCAGCTTTCTTTATAGTAACTCTCACGTCCATACGTGCCTACTGGAAAAACCATAGCTTTGACTAGACAGACCTTTGTTGGCAAAGTAATATCTCTGGTTTTTAATATGTTGTCTAGGTTGGTCATAACTTCTCTTCCAAGGAGCAAGCGTCTTTTAAATTCATGGCTGCAGTCACCATCTGCAGTGATTTTGGAGCCCCCAAAAATAAAGTCTCTCACTGTTTCCATTGTTGTCCCCATCTATTTGCCATGAAGTGATGAGACTGGATGCTCTGATCTTAGTTTTCTGAGTGTTGAGTTTTAAGCCATCTTTTTCACTTTTCTCTTTCATTTTCATCAAGAGGCTTTTTAGTTCTTCTTTACTTTCTGCCATAAGGGTGGTGTCATCTGCATATCTGAGGTTATTGATATTTTTCCCAGCAATCTTGATTTCAGCTTGTGCTTCATCCAGTCCAGCATTTCTCATGATGTACTCTGCATATAAGTTAAACAAGCAGGGTGACAATATACAGCCTTGGCGTACTCCTTTCCCGATTGGGAACCAGTCTGTTGTTCCATGTCCAGCTCTAACTGTGGCTTCTTGACCTGCATACAGATTTCTCAGGAGGGAGGTCAGGTGGACTGGTATTCCCATCTCTTTAAGAATTTTCCAGTTTGTTGTGGTCCACACAGTCAAAGGCTTTGGTGTAGTCAATAAAGAGGAATTAGATGTTTTCCTGGAACTTTCTTGCTTTCCCAGTGACCCAGCAGATGTTGGCAATTTTGTCTCTGGTTTCTCTGCCTTTTCTAAATCCAACTTGAACATCTAGAAGTTCATGGTTCATGTACCATTGAAGCCTGGCTTGGAGAATTTTGAGCATTACTTTGCTAGCGTGTGAGATGAGTGCAATTGTGCGGTGGTTCCATTGGCTGTGCCTGCACAGAAATAGTTCTTTATGTAGTTCTAAGGCGTTGAGACATTGTTTTGTGTGTGGGAACCATTAAATGTTTTTAAGTAGCATGGTGTTAAGTCTTGCATTTCTGTTGATGGTCATTGGTCCGTCTGCCCACCTATCTCTATGCTCCCCTTGCCTCTGTGCTGCTATAGCTGTCTGTCAGAACTTTCAGACTTACTGGCCCAAGTACCATTCATGGACTCCAGCTTTAGCAGGTAGAACTTCGAGCCCTAACTCTGGAGCAACGTGACATTTAGGATGCACAGCTGGAGGAGAATCTCTGTGGTCTTAGTGGAAAGAGGATGATGCCTGTCCTGAAGCCTCAACAAAAAACCACAAGTTTCCTGCGATTTCGTAAGATAGAAGGAAGTGTGCTTGCAGCACTTAGCTTCATTTGCAATTGTGAGGATTCTGTTCCCATGTGAACATTATGCTATTCTTTTTTTTTTTTTTGTAGCTGTGCAAAGGGGCACACAGGATCTTAGTTCTCCAACCAGGGCCTGAACCCGTGACCCTGCAGTGGAAATGCCGAGTCTTAACCAATGGACTGCCAGAGTAGCCCCCATGTGAACCTTATGGATTGACTAACTAGTGTGTTAGTCAATCAAGTGGCACCAGTGTAAACCCGATTCTTTGAAAGAAAGCCAAAACTTTGCTTATTCAGAGAATTGAGTAAGTTTGCTCATTGTTTGCTCCCCATTCTGAACCTACCACTAAAATTTAAGGGAAGACGCTGAGGAAATGTCACAGATGCATGCAAGTCAGGGAGGTCATGGTATACTCCCCAGCAGCTGCTCCCATTGGGAAACAGAAATGTCATAAGGAGAGTTGACCTCAGCCCAAGAATCGGCATGTCTTGTCTAAAAGAAGCAGTTTACTTGCTGGTGATGGGTTTACAAGTGGTATGTGACCCCATCCTAGTCAATGAGATGCAAGAAGAGCTTTCCAGGAAGTGTTCTGAAAGTGCTGGATGAGAAATCAGTCTCTTTTATCTCCAGCTGATTGTGAGCAGGGACCACATAGCTAGATTATCCTGGAAACTGTCTTGTATGCATATTATCTCTCCCTCTTGGACCTCCCCTCCTAATCCTACAACCCTCTAGGTCATCACAGAGCCCTGAGCTGATCTCCCTGTGCTATAGAGCAGCTTCCCGCTAGCTCTCTATTTTACACATGGTAGTATATATATTCTAATCCCACTCATCCCACCGTCCTCTTCCCCCACTGTGTCCACATGTTCATTCTCTGCATCTGCATCTCTATTCCTGCCCTGCAAATAGGTTTCTCTGTACCATTTTTTTCTAGATTTCACATATATGCATTAAACGTCTGTTTTCCTCTTTGAAGCTATCTTAAGACTTCAAAGTTAAGTTAGGTTAAAGCTCTGAGATGAGAATAAAGACAGAAAGAATCAAGGTCTTGATGTCATGAATGAGCTGTTGAGATAACTGCTCCTGAAACCCATTCTGCCTCTGCGCTTTTGTGGTTTAGTTGTTAAGTCGTGTCCGACTCTTAAGACACTATGGACTGTAGCCTGCCAGGCTCCTCTGTCCGTGGGATTCTCCAGGCAAGAATACTGGAGTGGATTCCCATTTCCTTTTTCAGGATAATCAAAACATTTCTTTAAACCAAAATACTTTAAATGTTTATTTTTGTATTCCTTTTTCTAGTTTATTGTATTACATCACCCTTCTTTCAGAAGCATGCATCTCAGCTCTGTTGCTCTCTCCCCCAGTCATCCCCTGAGTCTTAGGGTATTGTTCTGTACTTAGGATACTGACACCTGACTGATGTGTCTTCACTGTTGAAATCCTGCCATCGTCCTGGGTGACTTCAGTATCCTCCTATGTTGTGTCCAGCATCCTTACATCAGGGACTGTGGATCCCTGATGACTTTCACCTCCATTTCACCCAGCACCGACTTCTGAAGTCACATTATCTTATTTGCTGTTTAACTTTCTGACCATAAAGTTCTGTTCCCATCACTTCTCCCACCTCTCCCACTTCCTCCCTTTCAACTAATTCTGTTTTCTGCCTCATCGTACCCTTCCAGCTCTGGCTTCCTTCCATGTTTCCCATTTGTTCAGTTTCTTCTTAGTTTCACGTTCCTCTCTAAACTGGCCCAGAACCTGCATTTCCATATCCCTATTTATCATCCTCTTATCAACACTCTGCTTCTCTTCCCCTTTTGGCCTTCTACTAATATTTTTAATGGAATCAGTTTTTTGTTTACCTTGGTATAATTTTAATCATCATTGACGATAACAAGCAAACTTCTTTTTTAATGTATTTTTTGTAATTTTGTTTACTTATTTTTGGGTGTGCTGGCTTACCATTGCTGCGAGGGCTTTTCTCTAGTTGCGGCGAGCAGGAGGGGGTACCCTCTTGTTGCAGAGCAGGGGCTCTAGAGCACAGGCTCAATAGTTATAGTACCCAGGCTTAGTTGCTCCGTGGCTTGTGGGATCTTCCTGGACCAGGGATTGAACTCATGTCTCCTGGATTGGTAGGTGGATTCTTCACCACTGAGCCACCAGAGAAGCCCTGATTTTTTAAAAATAATTCTTAGCTTTTGTGTGATCTGACCATTATTTTTACAGCTAGTACGCCTGGGCAATGTGTTCCTGGAGTGCTTAGGCCAAATCCACTCAAGTTTGTTATTTTCATCAGGACATTCAGTGCTTTTTTTTTTTTTTTTTCATACTTTTCTTTGATATTGACCATTCAAAACATTTATCTACTCTTTCAACCTCTGCCCACTTTCTCACTCCCTCATTCTTAGCAGATATCCTGACTGCCTGCTTCATATAGAAAATAGAAGCCCCCGATTTAATTTTTCTCACATGGTCTCATCTCCAACTTTGCTGCCTCTTTCCCCATCTTT
This sequence comes from Cervus canadensis, assembly GCF_019320065.1. Taxonomy (NCBI): domain Eukaryota; kingdom Metazoa; phylum Chordata; class Mammalia; order Artiodactyla; family Cervidae; genus Cervus; species Cervus canadensis. The sequence goes on from NC_057412.1 coordinate 17,729,534, forward strand.
CCAAGTTCTGCTCCTGTTTCGAAGGAAGAGGTGTTGCTCCCATCCCCTGAGTGGAGAAAGACCCTCCCGTGGATATTCTTGACCTTACTAAGTTTGGCCAGCTCTGGAGGTTTACCCGAGAATGAGTCAGATCCACGTGCGTTCTGTGTGTTCACATCCCCCAGTCTCTGCTCTCGTCTGTTCTCATGGAACCTGGCACCTGCTGGCTTGGTCCTGGCAAATTCCAAAGCAGCTGTTTCCTGCGATGCACTTTACCGGGGCAGGGAGTCCACAAGCTCCCCCATCCTCGCCGGCTGAGGGCAGAGGAGTTAGTGGCGTTGTTGAAGGGCTGATAATCAGCTGCCCTAGGAGAGCCTCCAGCAACGTGTCTGCCAGCTGACCTTTGCTTTCCCGTAATTCTCTGTGACTAAACTCTCACCTCGCGCTCCTCCTCAGCGCCCTGATCTCCACTGAGATTAGAATTCCTGGCTGATGTCGTGGTTTCGGTTGCTTTTCACTGCAAAGCAGCTTTTGTAGTCATCTTAAGCAAACAGAAATCTTGCTAGAAGGATGTTGAAAGTTCCAAGAATCACCGAGAGAGTGAGGGAAAGGTTTGACAAAAGGCCAAGAAGCAGCACAACTCTAGAGTCGAAAAGGTAGACAGTACGACAGACATCAGGCTGAGATGCGGGGGCATCATTGTCACTATTACTGTAACTGTGGCTCCAGTGATAAAGAACCCGCCTGTCAGTGCAGGAGACGGAAGAGATGCAGATTTGATCCCTGGGTTGGGAAGATCTCCAGGAGAAGGAAACGGCAACTCACTCCAGTACTCTTGCCTGGAGAATCTCATGCACAGAGGAGCCTGGCAGGCTGTGGTCCATAGGATTGCAAAGAATGGGTCATGAGTGAAGCGACTCAGCAGCGCTGTAGCTGTCCTGTTTTCCTTGTGATACATATTCACAGTTCAAAGTCCTCACAGGAGCTTTAGATTGTCGGAAACTGTGAGTCCCTTGGTATGTGACTGCCAGGGCAGGAGTGAAGATGATGGTAGAAAGGAAGGACCAGTTTCCGTCACGTTCCACAGTGGAAGCTATGGTGCCTCTGTCTCTACACAGCTTCCCTTTTGAACTTCCAGCATCTACGCACATCCTTCTTCCCATATTCACAGTTATGAAAAAGATGCTTCATTCCCGCTCAATGTAATATCTGCAAATGAGCTCCTTTACTCCCAAAGGGAGAAGAATCCTGATTTGTTTCACGTGCTTATAAATTTGGTAGTTCGGTTTTTCACTTCACTTACTTGAACAGGGAAATACTGCCGTTTTATTTATAACACATGTAGCTCCATTTAAAAAGGATGGCATCTCCATTGTCTCTGAAAACAAGTTTGAGAAATTTAAAATAATTGCACTAAATGAGCAGGAGCACATTTACTTGAAAATATGACAAAGCATCTCCAAACTGATTTCCAACTAATTTTCTTCTTTTTAATTCCATCCGGCCTTGGAGGGGTTCAAAATATTGAGGTAGTTCTGATTTTCATTTTTCTAATAATGAACGAACCTAGAGCCTATTATACAGAGTGAAGTAAATCAGAAAAACAGGTATCATATATTAATGCATATATACGGAATCTAGAAAAATGGTACTGATTTTTATAGAGAATAGAGACGGGAATAGAGACAGACATAGAGAATGGATTTGTGGACACCTTGGGGGAAGGAGAGGATGGGACGGATAGAGAGAGTAACACTGAAATAGATACATTACCATGTGTAAGACAGATAGCTTGGTGCTCCGTGGTGACCTAGAGGGATGGGGTGTGGGATGAACAACATATACATCGTTGTACAGCAGAAACCAACACAATATTGTAAAGCAATTATCTTCCAGTTTAAAAAAGTGTTGAAGTAAGAACATTTTCTCCATTACACTGTAGGATAACCCAAGGATTAGTACGTATCTGTGAATATAAATGATAAGGTACCCTGCCACCAACAAACACACACCCGTTATCTCAATTTCCTCCATTATTGATTTCCTTTATGTGTTGACCATTCCTAATCCACTCTTAAATGTGAATTCCAAATAGCATAATCATGGTATGAGAACCACAAAGAGAGGATGTAATATTTCAAAGAAGCATTCTAATTGGTAAACATGAATGCCTGCCCTTTTCCCCCTCTGCTTCTAGCAAAGGAGCTAGGGACCCCTGGAAACATTGGTGAAGTGAAGTGGCTCAGCTGTGTCCGGCTCTTTGCGACCACATGGACTGTAGCCTACCAGGCTCCTCCGTCCATGATTTCCAGGCAAGAATACTGGAATGGATTGCCATTTCCTTCTCCAGGGGATCGAACCCAGGTCTCCTGCATTGCAGGCAGACACTTTATCATCTGAGCCACCGGGGAAGCCTTTGTAGAACTAGTTATTTTCTTTACACTCTATCATTAACATTAAATCACATGGGATTAGCTTAGTAGCTTGTTTACTTTCTATTACAGTCTGGAAAACTCAAGTGAAATGCCTTTAATTAAAAGTCACATTCCTCTAGACTGTTCTGTGTTGGGAGCCGCCGGGATGCACCCAGTCCGTGATAAGGTCATGGGATGAGAGAGGAACCTGCAAGGCAGCTCTTCCTCACATGGGGCTGCCCCGGGGGCCCAATATGTCCCCTCCGGAGCCACGGGGACGAGAAAGGAAACTGCAAGGTAGCTCTTCCCCTCGAGGTTGTCCCGGGGACAAGGTCACGGGACGAGAAAGGAATCTGCGAGGCAGCTCTTCCCCTTGAGGTTGTCCCAGGGGCCTGGTATGTCCCTTTCTTCCTTCTGTCTTACTGTTGTTGGGCTTTCTATTAATTTTTGGAAATGATAATATATAGTAATAAGGCCTCGCTGGAAAAGTCCAAGCCTTTTTGGAAATGCTCAAGATTGCTCTGGCTTAGGACATGACCATAAACATCAAGTCATAAAAGAAAAGGCCACAGGTATAGTTTGGCTGCTTGCTTAAAAGATTATGTTTTAGAATAGAAAAGAGTAGAGGCATTTAGATTTAGAAGTAGATATACTGCTTTAGTTTACTTGCTCCTTGGTTGAAAGGGTTTTCACTATTGCTATTTCCTTGCTGCTGTTTGTTTATTGTTTCCCTTTCTTTAAACAACATGGGATATTAGGGATATTTTTGTAAAATTAGAAAATGGGGTATATAGGATTTTAATAGAAGATTTATATTAACCAGCTTTACTGCCATTATCTTACTATTAATAGAGGTGTTTTGCTGCTTTAGAGGTGTTTTTGCTGTTTAATAGTTAATCGTTGTAAATTGAGATTTTTGTGGCTTCAGGTAAAGAAAAATATCAGGTTTTTCTCATGGTACTATTTTCAGAAATGTCAAACATGTTACTGTGACCCTTCCCATGTATTGTTTTATTGTGCAAAGAATTTACACTATACCTGAGATTTGTGAAACACTGTTTTTGTTAGAGTAAGAATGTTAGGCCATTGAGGCAAGAAGATTATGTACGGGACATTTAAGTATAAACCCTGTAATCGGAAACGTTCTAGATGAATGCTTAGGGGAAAAACCTGGGGAAAAAAAAATATTGACGGAAGCACAAACCAATATTTGATGTAATATGTGGTGACTTAAGGGGGAGGTAACATTCATTCTATAAAAACTGAGCTATCCTAAAAATAAAAAAAAAACTACCTCTTCTACTCAACGTCTGTGTGTGTGTGTCTGTCTGTCTTCTTCCTCACCGACGCCACTCATCCCTTGGGTACTCCTGGTCCTGCCGGGGCTGGACCTCGGCAGTTCTGACTCTAGGCCAGGACACACATGAAGATTTACACGTCCTGGGACTTCTTGGGTGGTGGTCCAGTGGTTGAGAATCTGCCTTCCAATGCAGGGGACCGGATTCGATCCTGGGTCTGGTAACTAAGACCCCACAGGCTGTGGGACAACTAAACCTGCACATCGCAACTAGAGAGCCTGCATGCTGGAATTACTGAGTCCCTGTGCTCGAGAGCCCCTGCTCTGCCGCAAAAGAAGCAACGCAACTTGAGAAAGCCTGCACACCACAACAAATACCCAGAACAGCCAAAAAAAAAAAAGGTTTATACATCCCTACTTGTTGGAATTTCCTCTATCACCTTGGTTGTTATAAATGTTGAAAGAAAAAGCCAAATGTGTTTAATAGAAGTGCTCAACAGCACTAATGGGGGCTTTAGGAACTGAAATCACCTAGATTATTAATTATTACTCTCAGGTAGACTGCAGTGGGTATGAAATACTGTTTCTCTAGTCTTCAGTGTAGAGAAATAGTGCTCCATACCATTTCATAAATATTCAAGGATTTCCTGATTAGAATAATCATAAGATCCTATTAATATATCAATTATTATGTTAGTAATTCTGTAATTCAAATTGTTTTGTGGCTTATTTATTTGCATTGCTGTGTTTGAGCTTTCACAAGTTACCTCCCTTTAGTAGATGTAACAGCCCTGGATATAGGCTATTCAAATCTCCTGCTGTGAAGTGTGTAGTTGGTGGGTAGCCTCAGCTGCTGGCCTCTGAGTCCATCATTGCATTTCTCCAAAAGCCGCCCTTTCCACAAGCTGGTCTCTGCTCATGATAACAAGGTAGGGACACTAAGGCAGGTCAATTTCTGCAAGAAGGATTCCTCTGCTAGGCAACTTTGACTTGAGGACTCCCTCTTGGCTTGGCCGAAGCTTCTTGGAATGGTTCTGTGTTCTGAAACTCTGGCTATCCTGTTGTTCATGTGCTAAGTCATGTCTGACTCATTGCGACCTTATGGACTGCAGCACGCCAGGCTTCCCTGTCCATCACTGTCTCCCGGAATTTGCTCAAACTCATGTCCGTTGAGTCAGTGATGCCATTCAACCATATCATCCTCTTTCACCCCCTTCTCCTCCTGCCTGCAATTTCTCCCAGTGTCAGGGACTTTTCCAAAGAGTCAGTTCTTCACATCAGGAGGCCAAAGGGTTGGAGCTTCAGCTTCAGCATCAGTCCTTCCAATGAATATTCAGGGTTGATTTCCTTTAGGATGGACTGGTTTTATCTCCCTGCTATCCAGATGACTCTCAAGAGTCTTCTCCGGCACTGCAATTCAAAAGCATCAATTCTTCGGTGCTCAGCCTTCTTTATGATCCAACTCTCACATCTGTACATGACTACTGGAAAAACCATAGCTTTGACTATACAGACCTTTTGGCAAGGTGATATCTCTCCTTTTTAATATGCTATCTAGGTTTGTTATAGCTTTTCTTCCAAGAAGCAACATTTGCTTCTATATTGCTTCTATATCCTATCTATATTGCCCTTCTTTATTTCTTGTCTCCTTTACACGGAACTGCCATAGGTAAGTGCTAAACTACTTACCTATGGCCTTCATGTCATCTGAGTAAATGAAATCCCTTTGTTATTTTTTCTTTAAGCATTTTTTTTGTGAGTTATAACATTGATTAAGGGATGTGCAGAAAAATACAGTTGTACAATGTAATGGATTATCATTAAGTGTATGCTTATAAACCATCAGTAAGGCCATGTAATTTTTGGAACCTAAAATGTCCCCAAATACTTCCTCCAAAATATTACTTCTAGTCTCCCACATAAAGAAAATGACTAACTATTATGGTAACATCTTCCTTATGTTTATTTATAGTTTTCCCAGCTGGGCATGCACTTCCAGTGAACTATCTTTTTGTCTTTTTTCTTTGAACATAGAATGGGAAAGACTAGAGATCTCTTCAAGAAAATTAGAGATACCAAGGGAAACTTTTGTGCAAAGATGGGCTCAATAAAGGACAGAAATGGCATGGACCTAGCAGAAGCAGAATATATTAAGCAGAGGTGGCAAGAATACACAGAAGAACTGTACAAGAAACATCTTTACGACCCAGATAATCACGAGGGTGTGATCACTCACCTAGAGCCAGACATCCTGGAATGTGAAGTCAAGTGGGCCTTAGGAAGCATCACTTTAAACAGAGCTAGTGGAGGTGATGGAATTCCAGTTGAGCTATTTCAAATCCTGAAAGATGATGCTGTGAAAGTCCTGCACTCAATATGTCAGCAAATTTGGAAAACTCAGCAGTGGCTACAGGACTGGAAAAGGTCAATTTTCATTGCAATCTCAAAGAAAGGCAATGACAAAGAATGCTGAAACTACCGCACAGTTGCACTCATCTCACATGCTAGTAAAGTAATGCTCAAAATTCTCCAAGTCAGGCTTCAGCAATACGTGAACTGTGAACTTCCAGATGTTCAAGCTGGTTCTAAAAATATATGAAAATGAAAGAATACATTTGAATCAGTTCTAATGAGATGGATAAAACTGAAGCCCATTATACAGAGTGAAGTAAGCCAGAAAGAAAAACACCAATACAGTATACTAATGCATATATATGGAATTTAGAAAGATGGTAACGATAACCCTATATGCAAGACAGAAAAAGAGACACAGATGTATAGAACAGACCTTTGGACTCTATGGGAGAAGGCGAGGGTGGGATGATCTGAGAGAACAGCATTGAAACATGTATATTATCAACTGAAATAGATCGCCAGTCCAGGTTGGATGCATGAGACAAGTGCTCAGGGCTGGTGCACTGGGATGACCCAGAGAGATGGGGTGGGGAGGGAGGTGGGAGGGGGGTTCAGGATGGGGAACACATGTAAATCCATGGCTGATTCATGTCCATGTATGGCAAAAACCACTACAATACTGTAAAGTAATTAGCCTCCAACTAATAAAAATAATTGGGAAAAAAATAAAATAAATCCATATAATTATTTCATATTTAGTTTTGGAAATGTGATTCTTAATTGCAACTTTTGATGCTTTTTTATATGTTATTGTTACTCTTGGTTGTGAGGATCTCAACACTGAAACACCAGTTGTACTCCTTTTTTATTTTATTTATTTATTTTTATTTTTTTTCATTTATTTGTATTAGTTGGAGGCTAATTACTGTGGAGCTATCGGTGAGGCAAAGTTCAAACCTAAACTAATTGCTAATGTTTTCCCATTAAAATCAAGAAATTGATGCAAAAAAACAAAACAAAACAAAACAAAAAACAGCTGGTTCTAGAAAAGGCAGAGGAATCAGAGATAAATTGCCAACATCTGCTGGATCATTGAAAAAGCAAGAGAGTTCCAGAAAAATATCTATTTCTGCTTTATTGACTATGCCAAAGCCTTTGACTGTGTGGATCACAATAAACTGTGGAAAATTCTGAAAGAGATGGGAATACCAGACCACCTGACCTGCCTCTTGAGAAATTTGTATGCAGGTCAGGAAGCAACAGTCAGAACTGGACATGGAACAACAGACCGGTTTCAAATAGGAAAAGGAGTATGTCAAGGCTGTATATTGTCACCCTGCTTGTTTAACTTATATGCAGAGTACATCATGAGAAACTCTGGGCTGGATGAAGCATAAGCTGGAATCAAGATTGCTGGGAGAAATATCAATAACCTCAGAGATGCAGAGGACACCATCCTTATGGCCGAAAGTGAAGAAGAAGAGCTAAAGAGCCTCTGGATGAAAGTGAAAGAGGAGAGTGAAAAAGTTGGCTTAAAGCTCAGCATTCAGAAAACTTAAGATCATGGCATCCGGTCCCATTACTTCATGGCAAATAGATGGAGAAACAGTGGCTGACTTAATTTTTTTGGTCTCCAAAATCACTGCAGATGGTGACTGCAGCCATGAAATAAAAAGATGCTTACTCCTTGGAAGAAAAGCTATGACCAACCTAGACAGCATATTAAAAAGCAAAGACATTACTGTGCCATCAGAGGTCCGTCTAGTCAAGGCTATGGTTTTTCCAGTAGTCATGTATGGATGTGAGAGTTGGACTGTGAAGAAAGCTGAGCACTGAAGAATTGATGCTTTTGAACTGTGGTGCTGGAGAAAACTCTTGAGAGTCCCTTGGACTGCAAGGAGATCCAACCAGTCCATCCTAAAGGAAATCAGTCCTGGGTGTTCATTGAAAGGACTGATATTGTAGCTGAAACTCTAATACTTTGGCCACCTGATGTGAAGAGCTGACTCATTTAAAAAGACCCTGATGCTGGAAAAGGTTGAAGGCGGGAGGAGAAGGAGATGACAGAGAATGAGATGGTTGGATGGCATCACTGACACAATGGACATGAGTTTGAGTAAACTCCAGGAGTTGGTGATGGACAGGGAGGCCTGGCGTGCTGCAGTCCATGGGGTTGCAAAGAGTTGGACACGACTGAGTGACTGAACTGAACTGAACTGAAATGGCACTGTAGACTATGTGTTTCATGTCTGTCAATTCCACTTGTTAACATTCTTGAGATTTATCCATGCTCTAAGCATATATAGTTTCTTAAAATTTATTGCCGTATTGTACTTGATCTTATGATATATGAATTATTCTTTATATATAGACATCTAAATTATTTCAAGATTGGGATTACTAAAAATAACACTGTAGGGACTTCCCTGGCAGTGCAGTGGCTAAGACGCCATGCTCTCATTGCAGGGGGACTGGGTTCGATCCCTGGTCAGGGAACCAGATTCCACATGACACAGCTAAAGACTTCACTCGCTGCAACTAGGACCCAGTGAAGCAAAATGAATACTTTAACAAGAAGTGTTTATCTCTCTGGAGCAACCTTGTAACTTGCTTTGGATGATAGACTGTGGCAGAAGATGAAAGAGGTAAAATAGATTTTCCACAGGTGTGCTTACCTTCTTGGAATCCTTAAATTACCATGGGAACCAACTCTCACCAGCATGCTATAGATGAGAGACCATATGGAGAGGGGATCCAGGAATCCCATCCATCATAGACAACACCACCACAAAGTGGGCAGACCCAACCAACTCATAAGATGATGGTGGTGGACACATGACTGAGCCCATCTGAGATCAGCCCAGCTCAGCTCAGCCCAGCCTAGAAGAACCTTTCTAATTGTTGATCACTAAATGGAGGCTGTGGCATTGGAGAGATGCTTCTTGGCAGACTACTGTTCCCCGGGTACTACATAGGCAGCAGAGGCACATAGTCTTTCTGTGAAGAAAGTATTTTTTTCTTGCTGTAGTTTCATCCTGAGGGGCAGGCTTCAGGTGTGGCGCTTGTTAACGTCCTATGAAACTGCTCGCAAGGAATGTAGGCCGTGGACACCATCTTGGCACTCTCCCCTGCCTTGCTCTTGCTCACCACTATCACTCAGAAGAGAGCTTCTACACTCATTCAGAGCACTGATTTCTGCAACTGCTACATCTCCAGGGGACACCTCCATATTTCTGGGCTTCGGTGGCTAGTGGGGCTTAATGCTTGTGGTCCCATTGGATTGTGTATGTTTGTGTAATTTTCAAAGCTAATACCTGAGGGTCTAGATTTCAGTCAGGCTGAAAATAGTTCTGAGTCCCTCCCCTTTGGGACACTGATAGGTCTTGTCACATCATCAACTATTGGGAGCTGTTAAAATATAATAAAAAAAAAAAAAGTTTGAGAGATAGCCAAGAGTGAGGCAGGTATGAATGACAAGGTTCATCTCCTACACAGGGCCACTCCTTCAAGACCATGAGAGGTGGTTTTTTCACCTACTGATTAGAAATCAATAGAGAGAGTCAATAACATGAAAAAGAAACAGGGGAATATGTTCCAAACAAAAGAACAAGATAAATCCTTAGGAAAAACTCTTAATGAAATGGAGATAAGTAATGTACCTGATAAAGAGTTCACTGTGATCATAAAGATTCTCACTGAGCTGGGATGAAAACAAATGAACATAGTGAGAGCTTCAACAACAACAACAAAAATATGAGAAAGCACAAAATAAAAAGTCACGGAGTTGAAGACTACAATACCTGAACTGAAAAACCAGAAGGGTTCAATAAGATACTAGATTAAATAGAAGAAAGCCTCAGTCAACTCGAAGACAAGGCAGGGGAACTCATCCAATTCGAGCAGGAAAAAAAAGAATGAAAAAATGAAGGTAGCTTAAGAGACTTATACAACAACATCAAATGGACAACACTTGCATTGAGGGCTGCAAGAAGGAGATGAGAGAAAGAAAAAGGTAGAAGTCTTATTTGAAGAAATAGTGCTTGAAAGCTTCCCGAACTTGAGGAAAGAAACAAACATTCAGATACAGGAGATTTCAGCTCAGTTCAGTTCAGTCACTCTGTCACGTCGGACTCTTTGCAACCCCGTGGACTATAGCATGCCAGGCCTCCCTGTCTGTCACCAACTCCTGGAGCTTGCTCAGACTCATGTACATTGAATCAGTGATGCCATCCAACCATCTCATCCTCTGTCATCCCCTTCTCTTCCCACCTTCAGTCTTTCCCAGCATCAGGGTCTTTTCCAAGGAGTCAGTTCTTTGCATCAGGTGGCCAAAGTATTGGAGTTTCAGCCTCAGCATCAGTCCTTCCAATGAACACCCTGGACTGATCTCCTTTAGGATGGACTGGTTGGATCTCCTTGCAGTCCAAGGGACTCTCAAAAGTCTGCTCCAACACCACAGTTCAAAAGCACCAATTCTTCAGCACTCATTTTTCTTTACAGTCCAACTCTCACATCCATACATGACTACTGGAAAAACAATAGCTTTGACTAGATGGACCTTTGTCAGCAAAGTAATGTTTCTGCTTTTTAATATGCAGAGACTTCTTTAAGCTGAAAGGGGACTTCTTTAAGCTGAAAACAAAGGACAACAGTTAGTAACAAGAACACATATGAAATAATCTCACTGGAAAATAAATATATGGTAAGGGTAGTGGATTAATCACTATAAAGTTAGTATGAAGGTTAAAAGACAGATGGGGTAAAAGTAACCATGATTATAGTAATTACTTAAGGGATACACAAGATGAAAGATATAAAATGTGACATCAAAACCAGAAAACATGGAGTGAAAGAGGGTAATGACATTGAGCTTTACAATGGGATCAAATTTGTTACCAATGTAAAATAAGCTCTTAAAGATATAAATTGTTATATGTAAATCTCACGGTAAACACCCTCATGCAGCTTTGGTAGGAATGTAGTTTGGTGTAACTGCTATGGAAAACACTATGGAGATTCCTCAAGAAATAAAAAAGTAGAACTACTATATAATCCAGGAGTTCCTTTGGGTATTTATCTGAAAAAATAAAAACACTAATTTAGAAAGATATGTGCACTGCCATGTTTATTACAAAATTATTTATAATGACCAAAATATGTAATAACCTAAGTATCCATTAATGGATGAATGGATAGCTATTATTAAATATAACATTTTATATATATATATGTTTACACACTCACAGTGGAATATTATTCAGTCATAAAAGAATATAATCTTGCCATTCGTGACAACATAAATTAACCTCCAGGGTGTTCAGTTCAGTTCAGTTCAGTCGCTCAGTCGTGTCCAACTCTTTGTGACCCCATGAACTGCAGCATGCCAGGCCTCCCTGTCCATCACCAACTCCTGGAGTTTACTCAAACTCATGTCCATCGAGTCGGTGATGCCATCCAACCATCTCATCCTCTGTCATCCCCTTCTCCTCCTGCCCTCAATCTTTCCCAGCATCAGGGTCTTTTCCAATGAGTCAACTCTTCCCATCAGGTGGCCAAAGTATTGGAGTTTCAGCTTCAACATCAGTCCTTCCAATAAACACCCAGGACTGATCTCCTTTAGGATGGACTGGTTGGATCTCCTTGCAGTCCTAGGGACTCTCAAGAGTCTTCTCCAATACCACAGTTCAAAAGCGTCAGTTCTTTGGCACTCAGCTTTCTTTATAGTCCAACTCTCACATCCATACATGACCACTGGGAAAACCATAGCCTTGACTAGACAGACCTTTGTTGGCAAAGTAATGTCTTTGCTCTTTAATATACCGTCTAGGTTGGTCATAACCTTCCTTCCAAGGAGCAAGCATCTTTTTTAGTTTCATGGCTGCAGTTACCATCTGCAGTGATTTTGGAGCCCCCAAAAATAAAGTCTCTCACTGTTTCTCCATCTATTTGCCATGAAATGATGGGACTGGATGCCATAATCTTAGTTTTCTGAATGTTAAACTTTAAGTCAACATTTTCACACTCCTCTTTCACTTTCATCAAGAGGCTCTTTAGTTCTTCTTCACTTTCTGCCATAAGGGTGGTGTCATCTGCATATCTGAGGATATTTCTCCTGGCTATCTTGATTTCAGCTTGTGCTTCATCCAACCCAGTGTTTCTCATGATGTACTCTGCATATAAGTTAAATAAGCAGGGTGACAATATACAGCCTTGATATACTTCTTTTCCTATTTGGAGGGTATTATGTTAAGTGAAATAACTCAGACTGAGAAAGTCAAATACCATATGATCTCTCTTACATGTGTAATTAAATAAATACACACACACACACACATGCATACATTCTCCCCAGGTGGCTCAGATGGTAAAGAATCTGCCTGCAATGCAGGAGACTTGGGTTCAATTCCTGGGTCAGGAAGATCCTCTAGGGAAGCGAATGGCTGTCCGCTCCAATATTCTTGCCTGAAGAATCCCTTGGATAAAAGGAGCCTGATGAGCTACAGTCCCTGGGCTTGCAAAGAGTCAGACATGACATGACTAAGTGACTAAAATTTTCAGTTTCACTTTCACACATACATACATACATAAACTAAGCTCATAGATACAGAGAACAGATTTGTGATTGTCAGAGGTAGAGAGGGGTGGAGGGTGGGAAAAGCGGTCTTGTTTTTATTAAATAAATTTTATTAAGTGAAATTATTTTATTAAATAAAATTTTTGTTAAATGAATTGAATAAAGATAGTATCTCAGAAAAATTGAAGTGGTTGTTATTTTAAATCATTAAATTTTGGAAAGCTCTGTCATGCAGCAAAAGTTGAGTGATGCAAACAGACTTTAGAGTCTCTATCAAATTGCTTTACCACTTGCAGTTTTCAAAGTGACCATTTTTTCTGCTTGCTGCATTTGCTTCATTTGCTATTTCTCAACATCGTGGTTCATTTCTTCATGCATAATGTAATTTTTTATGGCAACCTATTTGCAGTGAAGAATTTTGCTGAGGGCTTCTGATTCCTAGGTTATGTATGTAAAAGATTAGTTTTGATCTGATAGGTCTCTTCTGAATGAGCCCTAGCTATTTCAATTCTGTGGACAAGTTATAATATTAATTTCTTGTCTGTAAATTTTACACTATGCAGGTGGTTTAGATTTGTATTTACATGGCAGTATTTTTCTTGTTGCTTCAAATTGTGGTATAATTTTTCTAGATCCACTTTTGCGTAGACTAAGACGCTCTTTGTGGTTTGGGGCTCAATTCCAGCTCCTCTAACCTCCTGAAGCTACACCCTTTATGATCTCATGCATATTAACATCTTAGCCCTAGTATTTCAAGAGAAGTTTTTATTTTTGACTTCTAGAGTTGGGTGTTTTCTTCTTTGGAGCAGAGATATTGAAGACAAATTAATTTTATTTTGTCCTTTATTTCTGTGAATTTATGTCCATGTTTCTTTCCTTCCATGTCAGGTCAGTTTAATATATTTTGATATTTTGGGGGAGAATTCTGGAACACTGATTACTATCTGTTGATTATTTGCCACAAATTCAGCGTGTGTTCCGTATTGCTTCTTCTTTTTCTATTAACTTCATTCAACCTTTTAAATTATGTCTTACCTTGTCTCCCGTGGATAATTTATAAACCTCTTAGGGAAGATATCATGTTCTGTTCCTTTTGTATTGTGTCTGACTTTGAAAGATCTAGCATAAAAACTCTTCAATGAATGTTTTAAAAAATTCACCTTAAAATTATATAATTCAAAATCAATCTGTGAGACGGCTCCATAGGAAGCTTTAGGAATATACATTAACTCTTGAAAGAGCAGTGTGTCCCACCAAAACAGGATTCAGCCTTTCGAAAGGAAGTGATGAGTTTTTGTTTAGTTTTTTTTGAGCTGATAAAATATTGAAGAGTATTATTCATGTGAATTGTGCCAGTGCGATCATAAGAGCAACATGGTCACCTCTGTTCCCTGTTTTACATTACCTTAGAGTAAATCTTTTTACTCCAGCTGTTGCTATGGCTACCAGCAATGGTGGGTGAAACCAGATAACACCTTGTCTTAGCTGCGCTGTGACGCTGTCGCTTTTGGTCGTGGCTTCCTTGGCCACAGCCCCGGGGAGATGCCTGTGGGACGCTGTCCAGCCATGGTGCTGCACGGACAAACCCCCAAGGGAGGCGGTGTTAACATCCCAACCTCTGACTACTGGAGGATGGGAGACAGGGCAGGGTATCTGCTTTTTCGTTCCTCAGGTGATCAACTCTGACTCAGGCGCCGCAGGGCTTCCCCTGGGATCAGGGTGCGCTCGCCCACAGGACCAGCTGAAGATACTCTGCGCTTTACCTCTCTCTTGGCAAATCGCACTCCGCCAAGCCCTGACTCTTGTGCCTCAGGATTATTTCCTTCAAATTATTTTCATTGTCACACCGGCTCTACTTTTTTTTTATTGTGAGGGAGAATCCAGGCTGACACAACTAACCTGCCATATCCTAGAACAGTTGGTGAAGAGGCCTAACTTCCCCAAAGGGGAATTTCAGCTTTATCAACTAACCCACAAGTCTTACGTAGAAACATATGGTTAGTTGAGAAAAAATTGGCCAAGTTACAAGACCAGGGCTTTTAGGATCCCAGAGCACTGGAAACATCTCTAGAAAGACAGGTTTAGTTCTGGTGGAGGGATCCTTAAGCAGTAAATGCCAAGGGGGTTGAATTGGTAGGGAAAAGGGGTGCGATGGGAGACTGGCAGGGCAGAGCCAAGAAAAAAGCAGAACTTAGAACTTCGAAAGAAACCTGACGCTTTAAAAAACAAAACAAAAACTCCTGACATTGTTCTTCTGTATTTTGAGCTCTGTATTCTCATCTATCCTCTTTTTGTTTTTCTCAGTTGAAAATAATGCATTTTAGCATGATTGAAAAAATGCGTTGTAACCATGTGGATCCAACTGATCACTGGATCAAGATTCTGGTGTCCAGCAGTGTGAGGCTAGGTGGCTAACAGGTCCTGCAGAATGCTACTCCGGTAAAGTTGATTCTTCTTTGACAGATAAACCAGTACGTGACAATAAGATATGCCAGAGGTAAAGACCAAAAAGAATATAATGTTCCCTGAGCACTTTAATCCTGGTTGTACTTCCTGCCTTGAACAAATTGCTGATGGTGTATATCTCCATAAGCTGGGGAAGTTTTCATATGTCCCTTTAACAGTGGCTCTGAGAAGTCCTACTTATAGTAGATACAGTAGAGCAGGGGTCCCCAGCCTCTTGGATCTAATGTCTGATGATCTCAGGTGGAGGTGATGTATAATAGTAGAAATAAAGTGCACAATAAATATAACATGCTTGCAACTACATCAGCATATTGTAAAATGCCCATAATATGTTGTCATTAAGCATAAACAATTATAATTGTATCACATATGATCTAATTTGGGTAATTTTTTGCAATTCTATAGGTACATATGTAAATATACATGTATTTGTGTATGGTATTTATAGAATTCAAAAAGGATTTTTGCGTTTACCACTTAATATTTCTACTATCTTAAAATTTGACATGATAATCTTTTGTTACTTTGTTAATTAAAATATATATAAATATGCCTAAACGTGTATCAGTTCAGTTCTGTTCAGTTGCTCAGTCGTGTCCAACTCTTTGTGACCCCATGAACCACAGCACGCCAGGCCTCCCTGTCCATCACCAACTCCCAGAGTCCACCCAAACCCATGTCCATCGAGTTGGTGATGCCATCCAACCATCTCATCCTCTGTCGTCCTCTTCTCCTCCTGCCCTCAATCTTTCCCAGCATCAGGGTCTTTTCAAATGAGTCAGCTCTTTACATTAGGTGGCCAAAGTACTGGAGTTTCAGCTTCAACATCAGTCCTTCCAATAAACACCCAGGACTTATCTCCTTTAGGATGGACTGGTTGGATCTCCTTGCAGTCCAAGGGACTGCAACTTCTCCAACACCACAGTTCAAAAGCATCAATTCTCCGGTGCTCAGCTTTCTTCACAGTCCACCTCTCACATCCATACATGACCACTGGAAAAACCATAGCCTTGACTA
This sequence comes from Cervus canadensis, assembly GCF_019320065.1. Lineage (NCBI taxonomy): Eukaryota > Metazoa > Chordata > Mammalia > Artiodactyla > Cervidae > Cervus > Cervus canadensis. The sequence continues at coordinate 17,745,636 of NC_057412.1, forward strand.
GCTGGACCTTTGTTGGCAAAGTAATGTCTTTGCTTTTTAATATGCTGTCTAGGTTGGTCATAACTTTCCTTCCAGGGAGCAAGCATCTTTTAATTTCATGGTTGCAATCACCATCCACAGTGATTTTGGAAACCCAAAAAATAAAGTCAGCCACTGTTTCCACTGTTTCCCCATCTATTTCCCATGAAGTGATGGGACCAGATGCCATGATGTTAGTTTTCTGAATGTTGAGTTTTAAGCCAACTTTTTCACTCTCCTTTTTCACTTTCATCAAGAGGCTCTTTAGTTCTTCACTTTCTGCCATAGGGTGGTGTCATCTGCATATCTGAGGTTATTGATATTTCTCCCAGCAATCTTGATTCCAGTTTGTGCTTCATCCAGCCCAGCGTTTCTCATGATGTTCTCTGCATGTAAGTTAAATAAGCAGGGTGGCAATATGCAGCCTTGACGTACTCCTTTCCCAACTTGGAACCAGTCTGTTGTTCCATGTCCAGTTCTAACTGTTGCTTCCTGACGTGCATACAGGTTTCTCAAGAGGCAGGTCAGGTGGTCTGGTATGCCCATCTCTTTCAGAATTTTCTATACATAAATTAAGTGAATTCTGAAGGTTTAGTGACTTCATCAAGGTTATGCAGTGGATATGTGGCAGTTCTAGAATTTTGATATGGGCTGACAGGGCTCTAACTCGTTCACCTTTTCCACTAAGGCTCTGAAAACATATTTCTTATGTCCTGCCCTGTGTTTGCCTCAACTGACATGTTTCTATCAAGCGTGTGATGGGTTAAGTTCCACTTCCCACTGTTTTCCCCAAGGGTCTGACTAAAGCTACTCTCTTCAAGGAACCGCTAATGTCTCCAGTTTAAGCAATGTGCACAGTAACTGATGCGAAGAAAACCTCTTCCTCCAAGGCCTCTCTTACGCGTGGTTCGTTTTCTGAAATAACAAGACCAAGAGGTGGCCCCGCAGGGTCAGCGGATGAAACGTTGGTACCTCCCAGGCCTCGGTGAAGCACCCAGCAGGGTGGAAAGGGAAACAGGCCCTTTTTATGGTAAATCAGTTCCATTTGTGGGATTTCCTCGCACAGTATCTAAGGAGACACGACAAGCTGAAAACTGGATTGAGGATTGATTCAGATGTCTGTTCTCTTTTCTTTCCTGTGGACATAGAATGTTTGTTTCTTAAACAGCAGGATTGTAGAGCCCCAGGATTCAAGGTAAAGAGGAAGAATTCCACGTGTAGGTGGCACAACGGCTTTCCGAGTTTTAACACAAAGCGTCTCTGACATTTCTGCTTTCAGAGAATAACCTAAGAATAATACAGAGCAGGGAGGGAGCAGTCTCATTTTTTTTTTTTTTTTGTTCCTAGAGTTAGCAACAAGGTGTCAGACAGTTTTCTTATTTTCTATTTGGGTTCTCAGAGCATCCAGCCTTTCCTTTCACACTCACCCCTTAAACCATCTCACCTGAAATAGAAAGTGTGACTTGTGAGAGTTCCCTAAAATATTGGTAAAGTCTGTTAGATAGTTCCTAAATAGCAGAACAATACAGTGACATAAATCTATAGCACACAAAACAGTGTTCATGTACATTTGCATGTATAAGCTAAAGAGGAAAGTGCATGGATAGAGGTGGAATCCACTGTGTGGAGGGAATGCAAATGGATACAGCCACTATGGAGAACATGACAGGTCCTTAAAAAACTAAAACTATCATATGACCCAGCAATCCCACTCCTGGGCATATACCCTGAGAAAAACCATAATTCAAAAAGACATGTGTACCCTGATGTTCGTTGCAGCACAATTTACATGGGAGCAACCTAAATGTCCATCAGTACCTGAATGGATAAAGAAGATGTGGTACGTACATAAAATGGAATATTACTCAGCCATGAAAGGAACAAAATTGGGTCATTTGCAGAGATTCGGATAAACCTAGAGTCTGTCATACAGAGTAAAGTAAATAAGAAAGAGAAAAACAACTGTCATATATTAACACATATACATGCAATCTAGAAAAATGGTGCTCATGAACATGTTTGCAGGACAGAAACAGATGCAGACATAGTGAATTTGTGGACATGGGGGTTGGGTAAAGTGAGACAAATTGGGAGATTAAGATTGACATATATATATATATATATATATATATGCTATATATATATATGCCCACTCCAATATTCATGGGCTTCCCTTATAGCTCAGCTGGTAAAGAATCTGCCTGCAATGTGGGAGACCTGGGTTCCATCCCTGGGTTGGGAAGATCCCCTGGAGAAGGGAAAGGCTATCCACTCCAGTATTCTGGCCTGGAGACTTCCATGGACTGTATAGTCCAGGGGGTCACAAAGAGTTACAACTGAGCAACTTTCACTTTCAACATTCATGCATGGTAGGGTACAGTCCATGGGTCACAAGAATTGGACAAGACTGAGCTACTGAGCACACATGTGTGAAATAGATAGCTATTGTTGTTTAGTCGCTCAATCATGTCCGACTCTTCTGTGACCCCATGGACTGTAGCCCACCAGACTCCTCTATCCATGAGATTTCTCAGGCAAGAATACTGGAGTGAGTTGCCATTTCCTTCTCCAAGACAGCTCGTGGGAGCCTGCTATAAAGTGCAGGGAGCTCAGCTGGGTGGTCTGTGATGACCTGAGGAAGTGGCATGGGGGTGGGTGGGAGAGCGGGCCACAAGGAAGCGGATGCAAGTATACTTGTAACTGATTCACTTTGTTCTACTGCAGAAAATAACACAATATTGTAAAGTAACTAAACTTCAATAAAAAAAGCAAAAATTGCTCTATACTGAACAAGATTCTTAACTTCTGTGAACTTCCCATGGCTTTAGGTTGGGTTATGTCTTTTAAGGAGCTCTAACATTTTTCTGGGTCCGAAGATATTTCTATATTCTAATTCTACAGAAGTGCAAGATCACACTATAGGTAATACCCAAGGAGAAAAGAGGAGGAATTCTTGATTATAATCTTCTCATACTTTATGAAAAAGTTTTACTCTCCCCTTTCTCTGTCTCATATATGGTTTATGTTTTTTCTTCACTTCCTGTTCTTCTGACTTTCCTGAAAAGGACCGCCAATGATTTATCATTATCATGCAGTCTCCATTAACAGACTCTTCTCCAGAAAAGCAGTCCAGTTGTCCCTGACTAGCCTTTGATTTGACAATGCCACTAATGTCACTATAAAACATGCTCCACTAACAAAGTCCAGACTCAAAAATGAAAGAGCAGAACCCAGAGGTTTCATCTGATTTTTCAGATCCTCAGTGGCAACCCACTCTAGTATTCTTGCCTGGGAAATCTCCTATGGATAGAGGAGCCTGGTGGGCTACAGTCTATGGGATCGTAAAGAGTTGGACACAACTTAGTGACTAAACAACAGAACTGCAAATCTGAATTGAAAGGTGGCCCTTCATGGGTTAATTTCCTTACTTCCTTCTTATATCCCACATAAGGGGAGGGAGTGTGGAACCTGATCATGTAAAAGGAAAGGTAGGCAGAATGCCCAGGCCAGTCTTTCTCATGCCCCAAGAAATAACAGGAAAGGATGCTCCAGTATTTGTTGTCTGTCCTCTGTGAGAATAGTGCCTATGGTGGTAGGGCCTATGTAAAGAGGATCTTACTGTTTTTATTTTGCAGATAAAGAGACTAAGGGTCAGGGTGGTTAAATATCTCAAAATTACTTAGCTAGACACTCATGGGGGTAAGTATTCAGTCTAAGATGTATCTTCTTTTCCTGTCCTACCAGGCTAGTTATACTGTGTTAGCAGGTATGGGAGCTGGCTCTCCGAGGAGTCCACTGTCTGATTGCTGACAATAGCTTAGGTTGTTTTCTGTTTTTGAGTTCAAGGATTTGAATTGAATTAGTAAATGTTTTATAATGGAGTCCTATAAAAAGTAGTGCTATGGACATCCTTATTGGGAATTGGTGCCAGCTGAGGTTCTTTGTGCCTAGGAATTTTTCATGGCTTTATAAATAAATGCACTCAGCAAAGGTGAGAAAATGTGGACCTGTAACAGAGGGTTTGGGAGCCCTAGGCATGTACATCTGTCAGGAAGCAGTCTCTGATAATAGCCCTCAGACAGAACTTTGCACAAAATATATCATTGATGGGAATTTAAAAAAAAAAAATAGTCTTTTCCCAAACTCTTGAAAAGGGTGAGTTGGTGATGAGAAGGCATCATCCACACCATGTATTCTTTAGTTCTAATCAGAACATGTTAGTTAAGATTCCTGAAAATCCAATTTTAATCAAGCAGTGGATGTCTTCATAAAAGACTCTTAGGTTTAAGTACTCACAACTGCAAAAACATAGCAAAGAAAGACAAGGTGTGGGTAGATTTTTTTTTTTTTTACAATTTCCTTTTCCAGATTGCTCAATAACATTTACTGGTAACTGAAAACTTGGCTAAGAACATAAGAAAAAAGCACTATTCATGACTTTGAAAGCAAATTCTGCTGATAACTTATTTTTTGAATTGGAGTACAATTGCTTTCAATGTTGTGCTTGTTTCTGATGTACAACCAAGTGAATCAGCTATGTGTATACGTGCATCCTCTCCCCCTGTGGACCTCCCTCCCATCCCCTCATCCTACCCTTCTAGGTCATCACAGAGCAGCAAGCTGAGTTCCCTGTGCTACACATCAGGTTCCCACTTCATGTCTATTTTATTCGTGGTGGTGTGTATATGTTAGTTACAGTCTCCCAGGTGATCCCACCCTCTTCTTCCCTGCCCCCTGTGTCTATCCGTCTGTTCTCTACGTCTGGGCCTCTGTTCCTTCCTGGAGGAACATATATTTCCAAGGCATGTTACAGCAGCGTCTCAGTTTGCCCTAGTTTCTCTATTCCTGTAAATATTAAGGCGTATCATTGCATGTTTAGACTTCGCCTGCCCCTCTGCCTGCAAGGCACCAAAACAAAACAAAATCTGAGTGTCGTTTGGACTTGATGTTTCTATTAATGTTTTTAGTTCTACCATGTTTCCTGGTGGCTCAGACGGTAAAGCGTCTGCCTACAATGTGTGAGACCAGGGTTCACTCCCTGGGTCGGGGAGATCTTCTGGAGAAGGAAATGGCAACCCACTCCAGTACTCTTGCCTGGAAAATCCCATGGACAGAGGAGCATGGTAGGCTACAGCCCATGGGATCACAAAGAGTCAGACATGACTGAGTGACTTCACTCACATGTGAAAAGTAGAGATGTGACTCTCTCTCCCTGATTTCTTTCCTCTCTTCCGTCCTTCCCATCTTGTTCTCTCTCTTTTCTAAACTTTTAATTTATACCAGGGATATACATGTATAAAGCATCAAGAGTCAAACAATTTTGAAACACAGCAATCCTCTATTTCTTCCTTGCCCATCTTTTTCTCCCAAGAGGAAACTATATTCATTCCTTTTAACTTCTGAATTTTGTGTTTACCTTTTTGTCTCTCGATAACATGTTTGTCTGGAGACTGCTTGATTTTTCAGCTTTATGAGTCATCTATCAGCTTCTCACTGTTTGGGATACGGATTTAGTTCTTTTTCTTCTCCCCATTCCCTCCACACCTGTGTAGGGACATGTGTTTTCCATGAAGTCATCTTTCCTTGTGGCTGTATGGTCATTTTGTTAGGGTTGGTATTCAGTGTCCACGTTACTATAAGGCGTATTGACAGGTTTGTCATGTAGAGATTAGGATGACTTTTCTTTGCTGGGTGCTGTTTTGTTCATACCACTGTGACCATCATCCCAGTGTAATAAATAGCTTTACTCTCCATGTCTGCCTGCCCCAGTTTGGAAACCACTCAGCGCGCCTTTGCTAATTGTCTGAGGTATTCTAGATGTTGCGCTATACATGTGGCAAGCTCTTGCAGGGCATTTTGACCAGCTGGCGGTGGAACGGGCTGTCATCTGGCCAGCACACAGCTGTCATTCTGAGATCTGTTGGTATCCTCCCGTGGAGTCCTGTCAACCCTGCCTTCTCTCTTCCTCTTTCTTGGCTCCTTCCTTCCTATTCATGGGCTTGGGAGCTTCCAGTTTCTACTTTCTGCACTTTTCTAATTTTGGATTTGTTTTTTTTTTCAGTACAGTGACCTGTGGGTGAAAGAAAAAAATGAAGTGACCTAGCATAACACTTAACTCTTCATAAAGTTCCAACATCTTGGCTTCTTCTTTTATCCACTACCGTTTGTCCACCCCACTCCCCACCTCTGTTCCCATCCACATGGCAGGTGTAGTTGAATGATCTCCTGAGAGTTCAGAGCCTGAAGGGCAGAGTGCCCCTTCCTTTGTTGTGAATACAAACCAGGGCAGCTGGGAGATGATTACAGACCCCATTCCAACAGTGAGGTCGTGTTTTCTCTCTGTCCTCTGAAGAGGGCACCTGATCCCTGAGCCCAAAGAGTGCTAGAGCAGAAATCTAGTCACCCCGACCAGACCTGGGCGGGGGGTCGCGTTGTGCTATAGACCTTCGGTGAATATCTGGTTGAGATAAGAGGACCAACTTCATGCCCTTAAAAGCCACTTTCTCAAAAAATGAGTTGCCTCTATTCCTATTGTATCCTTAAGAGAGATTGGGGCAGGTTAAATTTCCTCAGGGCTTCCCAGCTGGCACAGTTGGTAGAGAATGCACATACCAAGGCAGGAGACACAAGAGATGAGGGTTCGATCCCTGGGTCGGGAAGATCCCCTGGAAGAGGAAGTGGCAACACACTCCAGGATTCTTGCCTGGGAAATCCCATGGACAGAGGAGCCTACCGGGCTACAGTCCGTGGAGTGGCAAAGAGTTGGACACGACCGAGCACACATACACACACATGCACACACGCAGATTTCCTCAAGCCACAATCTAATAGTTATAATAAAACTCTTATGCCCTAGAATATCTCTTTCCTTTTAAATTACATTTTAATTTTTATTAAAATTGTCATGTACATAATTTAAAATATCTCTTAGCTTATTATAATAAAAATTAGTTACTTGCTCCAGCTTTCCCATCCCATGAAAGCTATACCTGGGAGGCAATACCACATTCCACGTTTGGTTATTTCTCCTGTATGAAAAATGATACACGTTTACTTCTCTTTCTTGATTTTCTGTTTTTAGTGTTATCTAGTTATTTCCACTCTGAAATACTATGTCACTGTCTTTTATGTCACTCGGCCTTCCTCAACAGATTCTTCCATCCCTCCCCATTCCTGGTGTATTCAGGTCACAATTTTGGGTGAAGTCAATAATGAACATTGCCCCTTTCGGACCATGTAACTGTTCTGAGAGGTGAGTCACACAGCAGTTGGCCATGAGCTTTTCTCCATGGGTCTTCTGCACATCTTATGAACAGAGGCACTGGTGGCTTGTGTTCGAGATGATCATTTCAAGGATGTACCTATATAGTGAACAGTCTTGGGAGATAGCAGCGGTGTTTCTCTCCAGGGCAGAGGACGAGCTTGTATACTGTCTAATGTGATGTCTTTCTCTGGGGCAAAGGTAATGGATGTTTGCGTTCAGTCCATTATAAAAGCCTGAAAGTGAAAGTGAGTCATTCAGTCGTGTCTGACTCTTTGCGACCCCATGGACTACACGGTCCATGGAATTCTTCAGGCCAGAATACTGGAGTGGGTAGCCATTCTCTTCTCCAGGGGACCTTCCCAACCCAGGTCTCCTGCACTGCATGCGGATTCTTTACTGTCTGAGACAGCAGCGAAGCCTGGGGTTCCCCAAATTCAGTTTCTCAGCTCTGATAGAAACCTGCTTTACATGCAACCTCTGCTAGGCCACTCTGTCACCCACGTGAGACTTGAAGGGCAAGGGGGCCCGGGTCACGGTGAACTCATGCTGCCTGCTCTTACATGGGCAGTAAAATCCTTCACCTCTGATCCAGGCATTTCGTGTCTTGTTGGCATCCATGAAACTGGCTGGGCCTCGGAGCTGGTGCTAGTGGTAAAGAATCTGCCCGGCAATGCAGGGGACATAAGATAAAAGAGTTCCACCTCTGTGGTCTGGAAGATCCTCTAGAGGAAAAAATAGCTCCCTACTCCATGTATTCTTGCTGGAAGAATCCCATCAGCTTCTTCCCCGAGAAGCCTGGTGGGCTACAGTGCATGGGGTCACAAAGAGTCAGACACGACTGAGCATCTCAGCACAGCACATGAAACTGACTGGCTAAATTGTTGGCTTGCAAGTAGGATGGAATCACTGATGCTTCCCAGTTCTTTACCATAGTAAACTCTTTCATTGTCTTTCTTGTACTCTTTAGAAATATCTCAGACTTGGTAATGGCTTTTGTTTTTGTTTTTTCTAAGTTATAAAACGCTGATGAGATTCACTAAGAAAAGCACACCATGGTGTCCATGGTCTTCCTGTTAATGGTATAGAACTGGTCCTGAAGCTCACTGTGAGCATCATGCTATAGAATGTGATGCTGTACTCCTTAAAAACCGGTAAGCACAGCAAAGAGTGAGAAATAGTGTTTTAGGTTGAAAAGATCTAAAGAGACATAAGAAGTCAATCCAACACATATTCCTTAGCACAACCGTGGATGAGAAAGGGAACAGAAGCAGTTTTGGACAACTGGCAAAATTTGAGTGGGTGAGTGTCCTTGTTTGGGGAAAATATGCACTAGATTATTTAAGGGTGATGGGACATCCTGTCTGAAATTTTCTTTTAAAAGGATCAGGATATAACTAATGATAATGGATATATTACATTTCTTGACAGATGTGCACGTGTGTGCACACACTCACACAAACACATATCGTGGGGTGGGGAGGTGTTGAAGAAAGGGAGAGAGAATGTTGGCAATCATGAATATTCAGTGAAATAGCATTTGGGAAATCTGCATAAAATGCAGTTTTTGATCTAACTTGGGAATTTTAATGTAAGTTATTTCAAAATGAATTAAGGAGTGGGGACACTAGAGTGTGTGTTGGAAGCTCTACATTCATGCTAAGCTCAAGTGTCAGGTTTCATTGTAGAGTCACCGGGCAGGTGCTGGCTGTCTAGTTTGGGGCCTCCTGGCTGTTCATATTTATAGGGCTTGACAGTTTCCCCAGGAGACCTTTTTCCCTGTCTTGCATGATGTAGTATAAGCCTATAGTCAGCTTTCTCAGGGCCCAGTGTGGGAAGGGGACTAGAGACCTCTCGTCGGAAAGTTGACACTTTGAACATCTCTGTTATCAGTAGGGAAACTGCTACCTTATTTTTTCATGTTTAAGAGCATACATTAAAAAATAATTTCTATTTTTATATAAAGTTTTTTAATGGTTACATCCCATTTACAGCTATTGCAAAATATTGGCAATATTCCCTGAGTTGTACAATACATCTTTTTATACCCTATTTTATACCTATTTATAGCCTATTTTATACCCAGTAGTTTATGTCTCCCACTCCATCATCCCTGTATAATCTGTCCTCCCCTCCCCACTGGCAACCACTAGTTTCTTCTTTTCTCTGTGAGGCTGTTTCTTTTTCGTTATAGTTACTAGTTTGCTGTATTTTTTCAGATTCTACATATGTGATGTCTTTCAGTATTCATCTTTGTCTGTTTAACTCATCTCACTCAGCATAATGCCCTTCAGGTGCATCTCTGTTGTTGCAAATGGCAAAATTTTGAGAACCTACTATTAATATATTCTGTGATATGTAGTCACGTGCCTGCCTGGAAAGAGGGAGGGAACCAAAATGGCTATTACGCCTTCATTCAGACTTTTAACAGCCTTACCTGCAGGCTCAACACCCTCAGAAGCCCCTGGTCCCTCTATTGTGGGAATATTCTGGGTTTAGGTTGTACAACTCAGCTTGCTTCTAGCTGGGTTTTTAGTTCTTCAGGTACTTAGAGCAGAGCAGAGAAAGTGGAAACCTAAGTCATTTACCACTAGTTGATTTGTTTTCATTTTCCAGGATTTTGTGGACAAGAATTGTCTGCTGTTATTACCTCCCCTGTTTTCTTTGTTTTTCTGGGATTATGCCCTCAAAAAATAATGTTTTTTATTTTAGAGGGATTTCAGGAAGGAGCAAAAAAAAATTTTTTTTTTTGGTTTTGTTTTTCTGCCTGCTGCAGTTCAGGGGAAGATCTCTTATTACCTGAGTATTTTTTTAAAAATTGAAGACTAACTTCCTATGAATGAGGAAAAGGATGTATTGTGTCATCATTTGACATAGATGTCAGGTCAATACCAAAATACCATTATATATTAGGAAAGGAGAATAAAAAGTATTTTTTAAAAAATAAAACTGAAGGAATTATTTCTTGGATACTGACTTTTTTTTCAAACTGAACGTTTAAAAACTTGTCTTTTTATTCTTGGATTTCTTTTTCTTCATATGCAGCTGCTGCTCGGCTAAATGGACAAAGAAAAAAATATTCTGCCCTTAATATATTTTTAGATTCCACAAGCATTTACAAGATTTTATTTCAATGCCTTGAATGGAAGTAACATCCTTATTTTTCTTTCATAATTTCTCTGGAGTGCAAATAATAGGGAAACTGTTAGTGTGTCTAGAAAGCCTTTGAAAACATGTTTAACCTTCATTTTCATTTCTGAGAAAAAGGTCATTAAGTCTGTGGTGCCCAGATTATGCACCGAGGCCGTTCAGGAAGTAGGGGGTCGCTGGGGTAGGGTGGGTCTTCAGTGGTCCCAGCGATGAAAAGATGTCCTTGCTGTTGTTTAGTTGCTAAGTCATGTCCGACTCTGCGTCGCCTCGGACTGCAGCATACCAGTCCTCCACTATCCCCAGAGTTTGCTCATAATCATGTCCATCGAGTCGGTGATGCCATCCAACCATCTCATCCTCTGTTGTCGTCTTCACCTTTTGCCTTTAATCTTTCCCAGCATCAGGGTCTTTTCCAATGAGTCGGCTCTTGGCATCAGGTGGCCAAAGGATTGGAGCTTCAGCTTCAGCATCAGTCCTTGCAATGAATATTCAGGGTTGATTTCCTTCAGGATGGACGGGTTTGATCGCCTTGCTGTCCAAGAAACTCTCAGGAGTCTTCTCCAGCACCACAGTTTGAAAGCATCAAATTTTCAGCCCTCAGCCTTCTTTATAGCCCAACTGTCACATCCATACATGACTACTGGAAAAACCATAGCTTTGGGTATGCAGACCTTTGTCGGCAAAGTAATGTGTCTGCTTTTTAATACAATGTCTAGGTTTGTCCCAGCTTTCCTTCCAAGGAGCAAGTGTCTTTTAACTTCATGGCTGCACGTGATAATGAGGTGGAACACGAAATGAGGGTGGTGGTTTCTAATCTGATTCCTAAGTTTGAGTCTATAGTCATGTATGAGTCAGGGTTCTCCAAAGAAACAAAGCTAATAGGACACATGTCTTTATATGTCTGAACTTCCCAGGTGGCTCACTGGTAAAGGATCCGCCTGCAATGTAGGAGATGTGGGTTCGATCCCTGGGTCGGGAAGATACCCTGGAGAAGGAAATGGCAGCCCACTCCAGTATTCTTGCCTGGAGAATCCCATGGACAGAGGAGCCTGGTGGGCTACCGTCCATGGGATCACAAAAGAGTTGAACACAACTTAGCGACTAAACAACAAAAACAACTCTATATGTCTACTGATAGACATAGATTTACTGTGAGGACTTGGCTGACAGGACTGTGAAGGTTGAGAAGTCCCATGATTTACCTGGCTTTAAGGTGGAGGCGCAGGAAAGCCAGGGGTGTAATTCTTAGTCCAACCCGGAAGGCCTAGGAACCAGGCAGTCGATGGTGTAAATTCTAGTTTGAGTCCAAAGGTCCAAGAACTAGGAGCACAGATGTCTGCAGGGAGAGAAGACGGAGAGCAGAGTCCAGGCAGACAGCAAAATTGGCCCTTTTCCCACCTTTTTGTTTTGTTCAGTCCCTCAACGTATTGGATGATACCCACTTTGGAGAAGGTATTGTTTTTACTCGGTTTGCTGATTCAAATGCTTATCTCTTCCTGAAACACTCTCACAGACACATCCTCAAGTAATATTTTACCAGCTCTCTGGGCATCTGTTAGCCCAGTTGACACATGAAATTAGCCATTAAGAGCCCAACAGCTGCATGTACCTCATTGGTAAGTTTCGTGGTTTAAAAATGTGTCCAAAATTATTTAATCACCTTTCTTTTTAAGGGATGAAGAACGATTCCTCTTCTCTTGAGTATGGACTGGACTTAGTAACTAGCTTCTAAATATAGAATATGACTGAAGTGATGGCGTGTGATTTTCAAGTCTATGTCGTAAAAGCCTTTGCATCTTCCTCCTTGCTGGCGCCCTGGGATCACTTTGGGGACGTCAGCAGCTGTGTTGTGCAGTGTTGTCATGCATGTCGTAGTGAGGAATTGAACCTGTTTTCTAGCAGCCAGCAGGAGGTGAGCCGTCCTGCCAGTTGCCATGTGAATGAGTCATCTTGGAAATGGCTCCTCAGCCATGATCTTGCCTTCCCGTTGCTGCAGCCCCTAGCTGACATCCTGACTCCAATGGATAACACAGGAAATGTGAAATAAAATATTATTATTTTTTCTTTCTGTTTACATGTACATAAAGAATCCGCCTGCAATGTGGGAGACGTGAGTTTGACCCCTGGGTTGGGAAGGTCCCCTGGAGAAGGGAACAGCTACCCACTCCAGTGTTCTGGAGAATTCCAGGGACTGTATATATTTTTCAAACAGTTATTAAGTTATTGGAACCGAAATATTTCTTAAGTTGTTAAACCTACCTGCGTAGTAAATGAACATTTCTTTTTTGGCTTGGGACATGATGGAGAAGTTACTGAGACACCAAGTATGCCATGCATTTTCAAAGTTTGGGAAGCTCTTCATTAAGTTAAAGATAACATTTGTTTCCTTTGACTTATTTAGGCAGATACATAATTTTTATCTCCTTTTGTTATGGAAAAGTTTACTGCTTTTGATAATGAACATTTTTTTTCTTTTTATGTCAATGCAGATATGAAAATGGATAAAAAAATGACATGAACTAAACTTCTACCTAGGAAAGTGATCATTTGAGAGTAAACTGGCTAGTCTTCAATAAACATTAATGAAGTTATTGGATTATAGATATCAGATATATAGGGGTGAATATAAAATTTGAGAATAAATTAACTTGGACATAAAATGAAGAGTGGATATAGCCAAATAGATTTTCCTTCAAGGCAGCAGTCTGTTAACTGGCAATAAGAAGAGATGAAGCTCCCCCTCGTGGTAGTTGTTGATATAATTTAGTGGCAGGAGAATTTTAACAACTTCCTATACCTGGGGACAGTGTTGAAAAGATACTCAACCTGTTTTTTAATGTCGTTGATACTATTAAATCCTTAGTTACTGCTTTGAATTTTAGTTTTTTTGAATGCAAACAGAAAGCACAGCAGTCAGTAATTTTTTTAGCCAAATCAGCAGCATTGGGTAGCTTTATCTTATAAAGGAAAAAATAAAATCTTTTCAAGGTATTACATTAAAAAAACAGAGAATAAAGTCAATGAAGGATAAACTTTTCTTAAGTCAGATTGAGCTTTACTGTTAGCAACCTGCAAGCATAAAGTACTCTTCACACTATGGATTAATTTGATTGTAACATAGCATCTTCCAACTTGCTTGTCTGTAAACAAATATTTGCCACACTGACTTGGTGCTAAACACTTAACCGTGTAGAGGGGTTTGGGAAGAGGCAGGGAGAGACTCAGAAAAGTGAACAAGTGTGAGGAAAAGTAGGTGCTATGAGAGCACATGTAGAAAAACTCACCTGGGTCCAGAGGAACAGACAAGGCCTCCAGGGCAAAGAGGACATACAGTCAGAGCCGACTTGATAAAGCCGTTATGCTGAACTGATTTATCTTGGCCTCTCACAAAACGTAGGTTTTAATAAACTATTATTTGAACGAAGAGAATACATTGCTCTAACAAAAGGATAACAACCACGCTTTGTGAGTTTGCTAATTACCCTCCTGTTTGTACTTTTCATGGGAATATCTGTTTTGTTTGTCTCAGAACTGTGACATCACTACTTCTCAGAACCAGTCATTTTTCACTGGGAAGACTTCTCCAAGTTTTTATTTAACCTTGTTTTTAGAATTGCCACCCATCTGTTTTTCAAGGTTGATTAACAGTTTATGACATGTAAGCAGAGGAGGGCTGATTTGATCCACCATGCGGCTAACCCAAAATCTAATTGTAAAGATGCAAAATGATCTCAACTCCTCTTGAATGTGAATTAAAAACAATTAGCTCACACTTATGTGGATAAGTGTAGTTAGTAGACATACGTGAGCTTGGTGGAGTTTCAGGACCCAGCAACATGTCATTTAGAATACCAGTTTACCTCTACAATTGTCTGTACCCCACAACAGACGGCCACTATATTGCACCCCTTTTCCTGGTTTCAGAGGTATATCGATCTGTAGAAAAATCATTGGAGAATCACAGGGAAGCTGGTTGTTTAGTCACTCAGTTGTGTCCGACTCTTTTGTAACCCCATGATCTGTAGCCCACCAGGCTCCTCTGTCCATGGGATTTTCCAGGCAAGAATACTGGAGTGGGTTGCCGCATCTTCCTCCAGGGGATCTTCTTGACCCGGGGATCGAACTGCATCTCCTGCATCAGCAAGTGGATTCTTTACCACTGAACCACCTGGGCGGTCCAGTGGAGAAAAACTTACAGAGAAGCTGGTAGAGTGGGAACAAACAGTTGTGAAGAATATACATATTTTTCTTTTTCTTAATTGATCAAAGCAAAGGCTTAAAAGTTTTTGTATTGGCTTTACTTAGATAAGGACCACTCTAACAGAAAACTAAGTGACTTTTAAACATGCAGCAATTAGTTTGGCAATTATCTCTGGGTTCGTACTCATTTCTTGAAATCATGAGTCAGAATTCAAAGTTCCTGAATGTAGATAGGTTGCAAATGCAGCAAATGAGGAATAGCTTTATACAGGGCAACCTGGACACTGTTCAGTTCAGTTCAGTTCAGTCGCTCAGTCGTGTCTGACTCTTTGCGACCCCATGAATCACAGCACGCCAGGCCTCTCTGTCCAACACCAACTCCCGGACTTTACTCAAACTCATGCCCATCGAGTTGGTGATACCATCCACCCATCTCATCCTCTGTCGTCCCCTTCTCCTCCTGCCCCCAATCCCTCCCAGCATCAGGGTCTTTTCCAATGAGTCAACTCTTTGCATGAGGTGGCCAAAGTATTGGAGTTTCAGCTTCAGCATCAGTCCTTCCAATGAACACCCAGGACTGATCTCCTTTAGGATGGACTGGCTGGATCTCCTTGAAGTCCAAGGGACTCTCAAGAGTCTTCTCCAACACCACAGTTCAAAAGCATCAATTCTTCAGCGCTCAGCTTTCTTCACAGTCCAACTCTCACATCCATACATGACCACTGGAAAAACCATAGCCTTGACTAGATGGACCTTTGTTGGCAAAGTAATGTCTCTGCTTTTTAATATGCTATCTAGGTTGGTCATAACTTTCCTTCCAAGGAGTAAGCATCTTTTATTTTCATGGCTGCAATCACCTTCTGCAGTGATTTTGGAGCCCCCAAAAATAAAGTCTGACACTGTTTCCACTGTCTCCCCATCTATTTCCCATGAGGTGATGGGACCAGATGCCATGATCTTAGTTTTCTGAATGTTGAGCTTTAAGCCAACTTTTTCACTCTCCTCTTTCACTTTCATCAAGAGGCTCTTTAGTTCTTCTTCACTCTCTGCCATAAGGGTGGTGTCACCTGCATATCTGAGGTTATTGATATTTCTCCCGGCAATCTTGATTCTAGCTTGTGCTTCCTCCAGCCCAGCGTTTCTCATGATGTACTCTGCATATAAGTTAAATAAGCAGGGTGACAATATACAGCCTTGATGTACTCCTTTTTGGACACTGTTAAGTTGTATCTAAAGAAAGGTTGTTTTCTATGTATACTTTTGCTTGCAAGTGAAGAAATCTAACTCAGTTTTGTGTACATAGAAAGTCGATTTATGGCCTGTGTGACTGGAGTGAAAAGGAGCTGGCGCCAGGCACAACTAACTCGAAGCAGAAACGAAGTGATCATACCCTTTCTTCCCGCCTCTGCTCACTCTTGCTTGGCTTTCTCTGTGTGACATCCTGGCCTGGCTTGGTTAGAGTGCTCAACCCTAGACCCCCAGGGGGATAGTGAGGTCCTTACCACTCCCGGGGTTGTCTATAGGTCAGCAGCAGGGCACCTTCTGAGAGAGAACTTGTTAGAAAGGTAAGCTCTCTTAGATAACTAATGAGAACCTGCTATATAGCACAGGGTCATCTACTCAATGCTCTGTAACGGGAAAGGAATCTGAAAAAGCAAGAGGGAGTATATGTATGTATGTGGGCTTCCCAGGTAGTGCTAGTGGTAGACAGCCTGCCTGCCAGTGCAGGAGACTAGGAGATGCAGATTTGATCCCTGGGTCGGGAGGATCTCCTGGAGGAGGGCATGGCAACCCACTCCAGTCTTCTTGCCTGGAGAATCTCATGGACAGAGGAGCCTGGTGGGCTAGAGTCCATGGGCTCACAAAGAGTCAGACACAACTGAAGCGACTGAGCATGCACGCATGTATGTATACCTGAAACTAACACAACATTATAAATCAACTATACTCCAATAAAAATTAGAAAAAAAGAGATGCAAACTTGCAGATGATCCCAAATCTACTGAGTCAGAATCTTCACAGTAAAAAGTTCCCTGGGGCTTTCCTGATGACTCAGTGGTAAAGAGTCCACCTGCAAACGTAGGGGACACGGTTTTGATTCCTGATCTGGGAAGACCCCACAGGCTGCAGAGCAGCTAAGCCATGTGCCGCAACTACAGAGCCTGTGCTCTCGAGCCCTGGAGCTGCAACAGCTGAAGCCTGTGTGCCCTGGATCCCATGCTCTGCAACAAGAGAAGCCACTGCAATGAGAAATGCTCACACCCTAACTAGAGAGTAGCCCCTTCTCGCCACAACTAGAGAAAAGCCTGAGCACCAGTGAAGGCCCAGCACAGCCAAAAACAACTAAATAAAATTGTATTAAAAAAAGATCCCTGGATGATTGGGGTGCCCATTAGAGTACTGGACCACTGTGGCTAGGAAGTGGGGTTTTTATTACTTGCTGGGCCTGGGTCTCATTGGCATCAAAATGAATACAGGGGTATGGGAGAGTCATGGGCAGCTCCATCAAGTCATATGATTGAGGTAGAGAGAGTGTAACCCAGAAGACATGTATGAATGGGCAGCAAAAACAAAAACATGCATTATCACTGCAAGTTGTGAATGATGATTTTGGTCAGAAGGAGGGAATGACTTAATATCAGTCTGGTTTTTGAGCAAATATTGGGAACAAATTGGGGTCTTCTAAGATTGCTTCTGATGGAGAGAAGTTGGAATGAAGAGAGCACATCGGTATGTGTTTTATATATTATACAATCTGGTATACCAGGGCCTTCTTTACAAGATAAACTTGTGAGTTTCAGGATGAAATAAACCAGTTTTTTTAAACCTCAGAACTTTATTTGCCTGAGGAAGTTATTTTATTTCTCTAATGGACTTTTGTCATCTTTCTTGGTGGGCTGGCACATGTCCCCTGTTGAAGTGTGGGGAATTCCCTATTTTATGTGACCTGCTGGGAAGCGGAGTCCATCTGCTGCTATCTGAGAAGGCCAGTGCCATGCTTTCCTATATTCTCTACAGGAGAACTGGCTCCTAGCTTAGGCCCTATCAATCGGACGTTTCTACCCCAGACCCAGAATCAGGAGCTGCTAACCGATAGGATCACAGAGACTATGGAGAATTTTCTCTTAGCCTTGATAGTGGTTGCAATAAAATTAAACTCTCCGGGCTACAGTGACAGCCACAGAAACCAGTCGTGGCAGCAGCTTCGGTATCTTTAATATATAAATACAGGACTTTAGTTTCACAAGATGGTTCTTCCTGTGGAGCTCTGAGTTGTGTATGCAACCTTCTTGGAAATCCAATAATTGCTGCTGAAATGAGCCAGAGCCAGTATCTCGATTGTACTCGGGTTGGCTCTGTGGGCTTTCGAGACTAATAATTGCACAGGGCTCTGCCCTTAAAATTGCCCCTGCACTTGGTTTAATGCCCACTGTCACAGCTTGGGAATTCCTAATAATTTTTACACGGGGACCTGCATTTTTATTTTGTCCTAGGCCTAGCAAATTGTGCAGCTGGTCCTATGATACCTAACAATGCTGATCACTAATATTTCTTTTTTAAAAATACAAGTTAGTGAGAACAGGATGACTCAGAAGAAATCAGGAACCAGGAGAGGTATTCCTATATACAACTTTTTTTTTTTTAATAGTTATTTATTTTTACTTATCTGGCTGCACTGAGTCTTAGTTGCGGCACATACAATCTTTGATCTTTGTTCTGCATACAGGATCTAGTTCTCCCACTAGGGATTGAACCCAGGTCCCCTGCTTTGGGAGCTTGGAGTCTTAGCCACTGGATCACTGGGGAAATCCAGCCCCCTACACTACTTTTTTGGCAGTTGTAATCTTCCCACGTACTACAGTTTTTTGAAAATTTGTATCATTCCTTCTTGTACATTGGGAACTTGAGAGTACATGCTGTGTTCCTGAAGAATCTTATTCCTTCTGTCTTTCTTTATCTATCTATTTATTTATCTATCTATTTACTTGAGTTGAGCAACACATTCTCAATTATAAACTCATTTGATCCTCATCTAAGTCCTATGGATATTGTTATTTTTATTGTATACTTACTATTGCTGAAGGACTTTGGCTTTGGGAGGTCATCGGTTCAAATTCACTTCCTCTGTTATAATGAAGTTAGGGTTAAAACATGGGGCAATATGCATAAGTCCTGTTTTCATATGCTTTATATTTCCTGCCTGTGCTCTGTAATCATCTTAGAAATGAGGACTTTCATTGCACAGTTGATGTTTCAGAGATTTTGAGAGAGTGCTCTGAGAATGTGTGTGTGCTCAGTCACTTCAGTCATATCTGACTCTTTCAGACCCCATGGACCATAGCCTGCCAGGCTCCTCTGTCCACGGGATTCTCCAGGCAAGAATACTGGTATGGGTTGCCATTCTCTTCTCCAGGGGATCTTCCTGAATCAGATATCGAACCCTGGTCTCCTGCATTGCAGGCAGATTCTTTACCATCTGAGCCACCAGGGAAGATGTAATAATTAACAGATTCAGAATTTGACTTAAGCCTAACTCCACAAAATTATCTATAGTGGTGGGGGAAGAAACGAGAATTAAGGTACATGTACAACTGAACCGTTGTAGTTTACATTCCTAGAGATTTTTGAAAATGGCATATTTATACTAGCAAATTTTCTTAAGACAGGAAAGAGGTCTGGAAGATACCACCTGCTTCTTTTTATCTCTGCAGCTTTATTCCTTTTGAAAATGTTTCTTCACTGCTGCAACAAAGTCTCTAGAAACATAGTTAAAATAGTTTCAGCTAGTCTGATAATACAAATGTTTCTGAAAACATAGCCAGCAGGTACTCTCAGTATCTTGAGAGTTCATGACAACAAAAATAATTGAGTTATATACACAGTTAGGTTGCTCAAGTATTTAAACAAATATTTGATTATCTTGGGCTTCCCAGGTGGCTAAGTGGTAAACAATCTGCCTCTAATGAAGGAGACCCAGGTTCGATCCTTGGATTGGGAAGATTCCCTGGAGAAGGGAATGGCAACCCATCCAGGATTCTTGCATGCAGAATTCCAGGGACAGAGGAAGCTGGCAGTTCATGGGGTTGCAAAGAGTCAAACATGACTGAGCATCTAACACTTCACTTCACTTTGATTATCTCATTAGCTCTAAAATAATTTTTTCCAGTTAAGACAGAAAAAAACAAAACAAAAAACACCTCTGTTTGAAAAAACACTATTTTTGGGGGAGTGGATAAGAAAGTGAGATTTATGTGGGTAGGAAATACACTGATAAAATGTCAATTTTCTGAAATTAAGTATAATTTGAAACCTGTTACATAATGTTTGTACAATATGACTCAGAACTCATTTAACCTCTATATGGATGTAGGGATTAAATAGTTTCAAAGTTCCTTCATAGAAACATGCTTGTTTGTTTCTTTCCTGTTGCCCTGTGATGGAATTCTCTAATCTCTTGAAATGCAATAATTTTGCATTGTTAAAAAATGTGGTCTCTGTTTTAAGAAATACTGTCAATTTTTTAAAACGAGGATAATTGCTTAACAATGTCATGCTGGTTTCTGCCACATGACAAAATGAATCAGTCATAAGTATACGTATGTTCCCTCCCTCTTGAATCTCCCTCCCACACCCAAGCCCATCCCACCCCTCTAGGTCATTAGAGAGCACTGTGATGCGCTCCCTCTGTTAGACAGCAACTTCCCACTAGTATCTATTTTACATGTAATAGTGTATATGTTTCAGTGCAATTTGTCCCACCCTCTCCTTCCCCCACTGTGTCCACAAGTCTCTTCTCTGTGTCTGCCTCTCTTTTCTTGCCTGCAAATAGGTTCATCAGTACCATTTTTCTAGATTCGAAATATATGCATTAAAATATGACATTTGTTTTTCTTTCCTTGTTTTACTTCACTCTGTATAACAGGCTCTAGGTTCCTCCACTTGACTAGAACTGACTCAATTTTGTTCCTTTTCACGGCCAAGTAATATTCCATTGTATACACGTACCACAACTTCTTTATCCATTCATCTGTCAGTGAACATCTGTATTGCTTCCATGTCCTACCTATTGTAAAGAGTTCTGTAGTGAACATGGGGGTACATGTCTCTTTTTTGAATTATTGTTTTCTCAGGATAGATGCCCAGTAGTGGGATTGCTGGGTCATATAGTAATTTTATTTCTACTTTTTTGAGAAATCTCCATACTAGCTGTCACCCTAGTAGCTGTGCCAATTACATTCCCACCAACAGTGCAAAAGGGTTCCCTTTTCTCTACATCCTCTCCAGAATTTACAGTTTGTAGATTTTTTGATAATGACTGTTCTGACTGGTGTGAGGTGATATCTCATTGTAGTTTTGATTTGCATTTCTCTAATAATGAGTGATGCAGAGCATTTTTTTCATGTGTTAAATACTGTCACTTTTAAAGCTAATAATTTACCTGATGTTTTTTTTTACTGGGAGCAAGCTAGCAAAGATTTTGGGATAATAAGCAAGACTTGCTCACAAATAAAGAGCAACACCCTCCATTACAAGAGGAGCTGATTCACTCAGCTACAAAATCAGGAGATGGAAATCTGCCTGTGATCAGAGGGCACTCACTCATCCCTGCCTCTCTACTTCCTCATGGAGAGATTTTGGTTGGATGTAATGGAGTGAATGAGAAGTCTGGGCTGTGTAGTTGCAGGTGGAGGCCAGCACAGATTTATAGACTCATCTCTCCCGTAACCTTTGATTAGAGTGTGTGACCTATGCAGTCTCGTGGGGCCCCACCCTCAGAAGGACCACGTGCTTGTTTCAGCGCTGTCCTTTGTCTTTCTTTTAAGTACATATATTTTTGATGTGGGCTACAATGTTTTTCTTTTTTCTGTTGTTGGTGACCTGGATCTTTGTTGCTGCCAGTGGGCTTTCTCTAGTTGCGGGGAGTGGGGGCTACTATCTAGTATCAGTGCCTGGGCTTCTCACTGCAGTGGCTTCTCTTGTTGAAGAGCATAGTCTCCAAGGCACTGAGGCTTCAGTAGTTGCGGCCCGTGGGCTCTAGGGCGCGGGCTTAGGAGTTGGGCCACAAGGGCTTGATGCTCTGTGCCATGTGGAATCTTCCCAGACCAGGGATCGAACCTATGTCCCCTGCCTTGGTAGGTGGGTTCTTAGCCACTGCCCCACCAGGGAAGTTTGATGTGGACCGTTCTTTAAAAAGTATTAAGTTTGTTATAAGGTTGCTTCTTTTTTATGCTTTGGTTCTGAGGGGTATGTGGCTTATCTCCCTGACCAGGGATCAAACCAGCACCCCCTGCATTGGAAGGTGAAGTCTGAACCACTGGATCCCAGGAAAGACCCAGTGCTGTACTTTCCTCGTCTTGAAATTCTTAACCTCCTTTGGATAAGGAACACTGCTTTTCATTTAGCCCGGGGCCTTCACCTCTGTAGACACAAGCCGGGCCAGTCCCAGACTCAGAAGCTGCTAAACCTGTTTTACTTCCTCTAAGTGGAAACTCCAGACTGTCAACACTCCAAGCCACTCCCGGCTTTCCACTTTCAGCACAGGTTTTTGCTTCCTGCTTCATCAGGTGTGAACCGCCTTAATTTCTAGCTTGTGTCGGAAACGTTACCTGCTTCCTTACTCTTGTTCTGTTTCCAGGTAAGAGGCAATCTTTTCATCTGAGCTTTGGAAGCCTCACCTTCTCCAAACCCTTCTCTAGCAATTTTTGTCCCCTGCTAGGCCTTCAGCCAGCCTTTCTCTCTTCACTGGTTTCTTCTCCTAAACGTATGGACATATGCCTTATAGGCAGTCTGCCTGCTGAGCGCTGGTCAAGTGGTTTAATCCCAGACCACCCCCACAGTGTCCATCTGCCCGGCGAAAGCAAATCCTTGTTGGGCCAGCAGATGTGGACAAGGCTACCCCTTGGCTTGCAGTGTTCACTCTGGAGGTCTCTGCTATTTACGCGCTGTGTGACCTTGAGTCAGTTCCTTACAGTCTCTGTGCTTCTGTTTTCTGGTGAAAACTGAGGCTAAAAATAGCATCGACTTCAAAGCCTTGTTAGGACCATAAAGTTAAGTGTGTTCAGCCTGCACTCCCTGTTTCCAAGGATTCCGCCCTCTTTCTTCAGCTCTTCTCTCTCTCTCTCCTGCCCCTTTCTTCACATCAGAGACTAGTGTGTAGAGGAAAGCAGAATGCTGCTCTGCTTGTCAGAGAAATTATTAGACATTTGGAAATAAGTGTAGCAGATAGGCTACACTTTCAATAGTTGACTATGCTCAGCTGGTCTTAGTTGGTCTTTAGTTGTCAAATCTGGAAAACAGGAGACATACCACTTAGTTATCCTGAACTGTTGTCTTACAACTAATTGCTAAATAAAAACTAAAACATATGTGAGTGTGTATACATAAGTATACATACATATTGGACAAGAAATGGCAATCCACTCCAGTAGTCTTGCCTAGAGAATCCCATGGACAGAGGAACCTGGTGGGCTACAGTGCATGGGGTCACAAAGAATAGGTCACAACTGAAGTGACTTAGTATGTGCCCATGCATGCATACATACATGCATATATACACACACACACATAATATATATTATAAAGTGTTTATATGTGTGTGTGCAATGTGCTCAGTTGTGTCTGACTCTCTGCGACCCCATGGACTGTAGCCCTCCAGGCTCCTTTCTCCATGGAATTTTTCAGGCAAGAATACTGGAATGAGTTGCCATTTCCTCCTCCAGGGTATCTTCCCAACCCAAGAATCAAACCCGCGTCACCTATGTCTTCTGCATTGCAGGCTGTTCTTTACCCGCTGAGCCACTGGGGAAGCCCCATAAAGTGTTTATAAGCACTGCGAAATAACTGCCTACCATATCAGTCAGCAGCATCTTCTCCAGAGGGGTGTGTGGGAGTCGCCTTATGTGTGTATCATCAAAGGGACGCACTATCCCTCCATCTCCCAACAATAATAGACTCTGAAGGTAGTGAATTCTTAGACTCAAAAACTGAAAATGTCAGCAACTTGCAAATTCCTCTGCTACCGCCACATAAGGTCCAGATACAATGGGTGTCTTGTTAAAGTGGTATTTTTTAATTTTTTTTTTTTTTTTTTTGAGAAACATTCTGTTCTTTGGGTGAAGTCTTCTGAAACATTATCTGGTACAGTTTAATGTCATCAAAATCAGAAAAGTAGCCCAAGCCAGAAAACTAGGATATGTCTAAATTCTACATACATCTCTGCATCTCACCATTCATTCCAGCATCCACATTCCAACCACTCACACCTACCCCTTCTCCTAATTCTGGCTTAAGAACCTTTGTATCTCAGTG
This sequence comes from Cervus canadensis, assembly GCF_019320065.1. Taxonomy (NCBI): domain Eukaryota; kingdom Metazoa; phylum Chordata; class Mammalia; order Artiodactyla; family Cervidae; genus Cervus; species Cervus canadensis. The sequence goes on from NC_057412.1 coordinate 17,769,574, forward strand.
ACTGTCAACCTTAGACTCTCTTTGAACCTAGAAGACAGGTTATATATATCTGATTTCCAGGTCCACCCCAGGGCATCTGGATATGAGGCTCAGTATCACTGTTTTTTAAAAAGTTCTCAGGTTATTCAGCGGCTCATCCAGGTTTGAGGGCCACTGACTTTCCTGGACAACATGGTGACTGCTTGCCTGAGGGTCTGTTTACTCTCCTCTAATAGATTCCAGTATTGCTCCACAGGAAAGCTCTGATGTGTACATGCGTGCCAAATTGCTTCAGTTGTGTCTGACTCTTTGTGGCCCTATGGACTGTAGCCCACCAGGCTCCTCTGTCCATGGGATCCTCCAGGCAAGAACACTGGAGTGGGTTGCCATGACCTCTTCCCGGGAATCTTCCTGACCCAGGAATTGAACCCACATCTCTGCATTGGCAGGTGAATTCTTTACCACTAGCGCCACCTGGGAAGCCCCTTCCATGCCCTTTTCTGCTTAAATGCTTTGGCTGCCTCTCTAGATCAGTTAAAATTGAAGCTCCTTGGGTTGTCAAAATCCTTCATGATTCCACCAAAGCCTTCCTGTCTATTTTCCACCTCACTATTCCATCCGTAGACTGTGTAAAAACGTTTTTCACAGTTTTCCTCAGCACCAAGTTTTCAAGTCTCTGGCCTTTTTTGTTTTCTCTGCCTGGAATAACTAGAGGGTTAATTCTTGTTTTCCAGGTTATACCCTCTATAGGTGTTTCTCTTATTTCATTAGATTTTTAAAGGCACTCTGTCATGCCTGCACACACATTTCTAAATGCCCTCTTATATTCTACAACCAGGCAAACACTGATTTGAGAGTATCAGGAATACTCATGTTTAAATGTCTCTTCTATGTGATTTTGAGACCCCTTAAGAATTCTTTTTTTGCTGTTGTTTAGTCAGTAAGTCATGTCCCACTCTTGTGACCCCTGGAGTGTAGTCCACCAGGCTCCCCTGTCCAAGGGATTCTCCAGGTGAGAATCCTGGAGGGGGTTGCCATTTCTCCAGGGGATCTTCCCTACCCAAGGATCGAACCCTAAACTCCCACATCTCCTGCATTGGCAGGTGGATTCTTTACTGCTGAGCGATGGTGGGAAACAGAGGAGCCTGATAGGCTACCGTTCAAGGGGTCGCAGAGTCGGACATGGCTTAGTGACTGAACAACAGCAAGAATTTCTGTTAATCCCTAATCTACCTAGCACACAGTAGATGGTAAAGCAAAGTATGTTGAATAATAAACATGCTTGAAATTATGTCAGAAACAGAGCCTGAGAAGAGATAATCATTGGGATGGGAAGAATGATAATGAGTATCTAAAAGTGTCTGATTCTTGATCTAAGTTAGCCTGAAACCCAGAGAATCAAGCCACTCTTTAAAGGACAATCCTAGTTTACATACATTTACATAATTACTAAAAATGCCCCCCTTTTACTCTCAGAAATGTCCTCCATTTGTTTGACAAAGTATATATACATTCTAATTCAAATTTAGTTCATTAAAAGAATACATTTCATATGTGGACAAGCTCATGTGATGTGAATGAGTACAAATATAAATACTGTGACTATGCATGCCTAACAGAAGTGGAAGATATTAAGAATAGGTGGCAAGAATACACAGAAGAACTAAACAAAAAAGATCTACACAACCCAGATAATCACGATGGTGTGATCACTCACCTAGAGCCAGACATCCTGTAATGTGAAGTCAAGTGGGCCTTAGGAAGCATCACTATGAACAAAGCTAGTGGAGGTGATGGAATTCCAGTTGAGCTATTTCAAATCTTGAAAGATGATGCTGAGAAAGTGCTGCAGTCACTATGTCAGAAAATTTGGAAAACTCAGCAGTGGCCACAGGACTGGAAAAGCTCAGTTTTCATTGCAATCCCTAAGAAAGGCAATGCCAAAGAATGCCCAAACTACCACACAATTGCACTCATCTCACATGCTAGTAAAGTAATGCTCAAAATTCCCCAAGCCAGGCTTTAGCAATATGTGAACCGTGAACTTCCAGATGTTCAAGCGGGTTTTAGGGAAGACAGAGGAACCAAAGATCAAATTGCCAACATCAGGTGGATCATCGAAAAAGCAAGGGAGTTCCAGAAAAACATCTATTTCTGCTTTATTGACTATTCCAAAGCCTTTGACTGTGTGGATCACAAAAAGCTGTGGAAAATTCTGAAAGACATGGGAATACCAGATCACCTGACCTGCCTCTTGAGAAACCTGTATGCAGGTCAGGAAGCAACAGTTAGAACTGGACATGGAACAACAGACTGGTTCCAAATAGGAAAAGGAGTACGTCAAGGCTGTATATTGTCACCCTGCTTACTTAGCTTATATGCAGAGCTCATCATGAGAAACACTAGGCTGGAGGAAGCACAAGCTGGAATCAAGATTGCTGGGAGAAATATCAGTAACCTCAGATATGCAGATGACACCACCCTTATGGCAGAAGGTGAAGAAGAAGAGCTAAAGAGCCTCTTGATGAAAGTGAAAGAGGAGAGTGAAAAAGTTGGCTTAAAGCTCAGCATTCAGAAAACTTAAGATCATGGCATCCGGTCCCATTACTTCATGGCAAATAGATGGAGAAACAGTGGTTGACTTTATTTTTTTGGTCTCCAAAATCACTGCAGATGGTGACTGCAGCCATGAAATTATAAGACGCTTACTCCTTGGAAGGAAAGTTGTGACCAACCTAGACAGCATATTAAAAAGCAGAGACATTACTTTGCCAACAAAGGTCTGTCTCCTCAAGGCTATGTTTTTTCCAGTAATCATGTTTGGATGTGAGAGTTGGACTATAAGGAAAGCTGAACACTGAAGAATTGATGCTTTTGAACTGTGGTGTTGGAGAAGATTCTTGAGAGTCCCTTGGACTGCAAGGAGATCCAACCAGTCCATCCTAAAGGAGATCAGTCCTGAGTGTTCATTGGAAGGACTGATGTTGAAGCTGAAACTCCAATGTTTTGGCCACCTGATGGGAAGAGCTGAGTCACTGGAAAAAACTCTGGTGTTGGGAAAGATCGAAGACACTCATTTGAAAAGACCCTGATGTTGGGAAAGATTGAAGGCAGGAGGAGGGGATGACAGAAGATGAGATGGTTAGATGGCATCACCGTCTCAATGGACATGAGTTTGAGTAAACTCTGGGAGTTGGTGATAGACAGGGAGGCCTGGCGTGTTGCAGTTCGTGGGGTCACAAAGAGTCGGACATGACTGAGCGACTGAACTGAACTGAATCTTCCATCTAAAATAGAAGGTGTTGTGAAATCCCTAGCAGTGGTTAGGATTCTGAACCAAAAATTAAAGGAAAAAAAAAACCCAAAAAGTATATAGAAAATGAATTGCTTCCATGTGGAATATCTTTTTTTCCTTTTTCTTGTTTTTTATGGTGACAATGATGGTGATGAACATATTATCGGAAGAAGATATCATGAAAATCAGAAATTCCCGTTATTTTTTTCAAGTTTTCACTTGAAAACTAGTGTTTCCTTTTTTTTTTTTTTTTTTGGCCCCATGGCTTGTGGGCTTTGAGTTCCACAACTAGGAATTGAATCCGCGCCCCCTACAACAGAAGCCTAAAGTCCTAGCTACTGGACTGCCAGTAATTCCCCAAAGCTAGTGTTTTAAAAGCCCTGGCTATGCATGTTGAACGTTTTTGTTAAATTTATTGTATTTTATCTCTAGTTTATAACTATGATTTTTAACTGTTATAACAGGGATATTGAAATAGGAACTTTCAAAGGTATTCTTCATGATTTATCAAGATGAGGGGAATAGAATATAGATTTCAAATTATATAAAGGCCAGGAAGAAATGCTTGTATATAAAGATCAGCTGAGAATAAGCTAGTAAAGATATGCTTAGGACAAGAAAGGAAAATGTAATTGTGTCTTAAGAGTTTGGTCTACTACAGCTAAAAGCATTATTAGTTTCAGTATTTGTTAATGTTTACTAAAGCCTGGTTGGTTGTTTTAATAAAGAGACCTCTTTCTTCTTGGAATGGAATGGGAGGAATTAATGGTTAAGGTTAAATCTGGGTGAGCTCAGGATAGAGCTACCCTGTGAGCCCCAGGCCAACTTTGGCCTTTGAAGTTGACTGAGTGACCATGGCAAGATATAGTTGCATGGTAGCAGGAAATTACAGGACATCTTTTGAAATTACAGGGATGGTTTTCGGTGCTTCAGTGGTGAAATTGCGAAAACAAACAGGAATAGAAGCAGCAATAGTAATTATAGTAACATTTACGCCGCACAGCAGGAGATGCAAGGGATGAGGGTTCAATCCCTGGGTCGGGGAGATCCCCTGGAGAAGGAAATGGCAACCTGCCCCAGTATTCTTGCCTGGGCAATTCCACGGACAGACGATCCTGGTGGACTACAGTCCGTGGGGTCACAAAGAGTCAGACAAGACTGAGCCACTGAGCATACACACACAGCCTTGTGTCAGGCACAGGGCTCCGTATTTCATTATATGTTTTAATTAATTCTTACAGCAGTGTTATGCTCTAAGCCAACACTTAACTCTGTTTTACAAAGAGGGAACCTAGACTGGATCCATGGTGGAGCCTGGAAAGGAACACCTGTCCATCTGACTCCTGAGTCCAGGCTTTTAATCAATGTTAAGTAGCACCTCTAATGATACAGTGCGTGTCATCACAGGTGCCACTTACTGAATGCATACTATGTGCCCAGTGCTCTAAAATTATGTTTAATCCTCCCCAGAAGGAAACTAAGCCTCAGAGTGCCTGAATTAGTTTTCAACTGTGCTAATTGCCACCGTTTTAATGGTTTAAAACAACACAAATGTTATTTTGGCATTCTGGAGGTCTGAAGTCCTACAATCAAAGTTTCAGCAGGCCTCATTTCTCAAATCTCTGCTTCCATCATTATAACTTCGTGTTTGACTCTGACTTCCTGGTGGCACTAGTGGTAAAGAACCCGCCTGCCAATGCAGGAGACTCAGGCACCATCCTTGAATCAGGAAGATCCCCTGGAGAAGGGAATGGCAACCCACTCCAGTATTCTTGCCTGGAGAGTCCCATGGACACATTCCTGCCCTGGACACTTGTAGTTATTAATTCAGTGGGCCCACCTGGAGAATCCAAGATAATCTCTCCAGCTCAAGATCCTTAATTTAATCACATCCACAAAGTTCCTTTTATTATATAAAGTGATATATTCCCAAGCCCACTGCCAAGAAGGTGGACATATTTGGTGGTGGGGGGGGAGGCATTATTTATCCTAATTCATTTCTCCCGGGTCTCAGAACTTATAAGTATTAGAGATGAGATTTAGATGTTTTTAGGCTCCAATGTTCATGCTATTTTTGCTCTGCATTAGTGAGGATCCCATCAGTCATTTAAAAAAGTACTTATTGAGATTTTAAAAGGAGCCAGATACTGTGTTAGGTACTGGAAAAATATGAAATGCTTTATGAATTTGAGTCATCTTTGTGTAGGTGATAAGCTACACATAGCTCTGTATTTTTCCTTAAAATTTTTTAAAAAATAATATTTACCCCATGAAAGTGAAAGTATATCTAAAATATTATTTCAACTTGTAATCAATAGTTTACACTTTTATACTATTTCTTTAAAATCTAGTGTGTTATATTTAGAAGCCATCATTTCAACACCAGATTTTCATTGGAAATATTTGGTCTGTATTTTGGTATAAAATTTTCAGTTGAAGTAGACTCATATACCAAGTGTTTTAAAATACATTTAAATGAAACGTTCCAAACATATTTATATTTTAAAATAGTTGGATTGATATATTTTAAAATTAAAACTAAAATGAAAAGATATAAAACTTTTAACCTTTGTATTTTTCAGTAGTCCAGGAGATTAAAGATTAATACTTAAATAATTAATAAGATAAAATAACTCCCAGAATAAGTATTATTAAGCTCCACTTTATTGCATTAAAAAGATATATTTTTACTTATCTCTCCCTTCCGGATATTAACACTAGATCAAGGTTTTAGATACTGTACTTTAAAAACTTTAAAGTTTTTCCCTCAGATTTGTGAAATGGAAATCTTTGCTGGACAGAGATAGATAGATAGATAGGAGCAAAACATCTGGTTCTGTTTGTTTCCCATTATTTGTGAGACTTGCTTCCCCTGCTGCTAAAAAGCCAGTGCAGTGCTTGGTGGTCTTCTGTAGATTGTAGAAGGGGCAGATGTAGCTATCCCACTTTTAACCAAGTAGCCCGAAAGACTGCCTGCCAGCTCAGAGTGGGTTCCAGAACAGGACAGGGCCCTTTAGCTGGGCCAGCAGGTCTGTTGTGTCTTTTAAGGTCCAGAGGATCCAAATATCCATGACAGATCTGCATGGAGAAGTCTGTGGCAGTCCTTTCTAGGGGAAACGTGATGCTCTCTTGGACAGATAACTGTTCTTTTGGGGAAGAAACTTAGTTTTCTCCTTGCTCCTAATAGAGATTAAATTCCTGGCCATGGTGCCCTAAGTGTTCCTAGGACCTGCATTGCCCATCAAGGACTGGGGGATATCTGGACCTAAGCCTTTACGCTTGGGTGGTTCAGCAGCTCTTTAACAACAGCTTGAAATGGTGTGTTTCAATTCCTAAAGACCAGATTATAATGAATAAACAAGGGGTTCACACTTCCAGTATGAATACTCTGGCTTACACGGCCACATTTCCCCTCAAATCTTGTCTCTGATAGCCAAGGGCCTTTCCTTAGATGAGTTGAATAAGAAGACAAAGAATGAGCCTCTTTACTGATGGTTCTGCACCAGCTGGAACTGGATTCTGGCCCAGTTACAGACTTAGAGGTGACCCTAAGGGGAGTGGGGAAGAGAAAACCTCTTGGTGTACAAAACTTGGACCAAGACCTTTTATCCAGTTTCCCTGGAGGAGAGATGGCTTGACAAAGTGACTCTACAACCAGAGTATTTTCAGAGAATTATATAGAATAATGGGCTTCCCAGATGGCTCAAGTGGTAAAGAATCTGCCTGCAGGAGATGCAGGCAGGAGATGTGAGTTGGAGAGATCCCCTGGAGGAAGCAATGGCAACCCAATCCGGTATTCTTGCCTGGGAAATCCCGTGAAAAGAGGAGCCTGGCGGGCTACAGTCCATTGGGTCACAAAGCATCAGACACAAGTCAGTGACTAAGCGCAGGCAGAATAACACTGACGGGCTGGTGATTAGGACACTTGAGGAAGTGGTCAGTAGATTTATCTTTTGGAGTATGAGAAGATTTATGCCACACTTTCACTTTCACTTTTCTTGCCCCATGTCTATGTTTATGAGAGGTATCCCATTGCAGAAGAGGATCTCAGTGATGGACTAGATAAGAGGAATTGTTATTCTATTGTTTTCTAGTTACCCCAGTACCTCTTTAATGGGTTCACATACAAGGTAGATTGTGACTATACCGAGTCATAGATCATGCATAGCTGCAATGAAATAGGCTTTCTCATACGGTAGCTGACATGACAACTGTCAAGGTTGAGTGTCCAATTTGCTACCAGCATCAACCAACTCTAAATTGCTGTATGCTGTCATACGCCTAGGACACCAGCCAGCCACTTAGCTGATTACATTGGACACAGAGAATCGTATAGGAGAAGTAATTGATTCTTGGTAGACTAGATGATTTATTCTGTACTTCCACTTGCCTTCTCTGATGACACTGCCTCTGCAGAAATACTCTGGAGACTTTTACCAAATGCCTTATTGTGTTAGCTTTCTGTTGCTGCCATAACAAATTACCATGCATCTAGTGCCTTATAACAGCCCCGGTTTATTACCTCAGGGTTTCTTTGGGTCAAAAGTCCAGGCACGACATGGCTCAGCTGGTTCTCTGTTTAGAGTCTTTCAAGGCTAAAATCAAAATGTAGACAGGAGTGACATGTACACAATACTATATTTAAAATGGATAGCCAACAAGGACCTACCAGATAGCACAGGGAACTCAGTTCAATATTCTGTAATAAGCTAAATGGGAAAAGAATTTGTAAAGGAATAGATACTTGGGGAGTTCTCTGGTGATCCAGTGGTTAAGACTCTGCACTTCTGATTTAGAGGCCATGAGTTTGATCTTTGGTCTGGGAACTAAGATCCTACATGCTATGTGGCATGGCCAAATTAAAAACAAAAACAGAACAGACTTTTGAACTCTGTGGGAGAAGGTGAGGGTGGGATGTTTCGAAAGAACAGCATGTATATTATCTATGGTGAAACAGATCACCAGCCCAGGTGGGATGCATGAGACAAGTGCTCGGGCCTGGTCCACTGGGAAGACCCAGGGGAATCGGGTGGGGAGGGAGGTGGGAGGGGGGATCGGGATGGGGAATACGTGTAACTCTATGGCTGATTCATATCAATGTATGACAAAACCTGAAATGTTGTGAAGTCATTAGCCTCCAACTAATAAAAAAATAAATAAATAAAAATAAAAACAACAACAGCGAAGAATGGTTACTTATATGGGTATAACTGAATAACTGTTGTACACCTGTAACTAACACATCATTGCTAATCAACTATACTCAAATATAAAACAAAAGTAAAAAAAATGACCACTTGGGTTGAGGTCACTTTGCTTCCTATCACAAGTGGTGAAGATGAGTGTTAGACTCCAGTAATCCCATATATTCAGGCACCTAGTTTGGGTTATGTCCCCAGATGCTGGCTTAGCACAAAAGATGATGGAAGATGCTGTGGAGGAAGTAAGTCTTACCTTGTTAACTATAGCTTTGTGACCACTTGAGAACTATGTTATCTATTTCTATTTTTGTCCTTGCTCTCTGAACTATTTAATTCATTACTTCAACAAATATTCTACTGTTTTATATAGGTTGTTCTGCTAGTGTGTAGCTTTACAACTTAGTCCACAGATTACAGCATATCATAATGGAGACATTATCATGATATCGATCTAAAGATAATATCCACAGACTATGGGTATACATAGAGATGATATATGTTTACATGGTAGAATTATAAAATTGATTCCTTATAAAGGAGATACATCCATTTTCAACTCTAGGAAAGATAGTGGTAAATTAGGTTTGCTGTTGCTGTTTGCAAGTGTGAGTATAGCAGAGGGTGTTTGTTGATTTGGGGAAGCTAAGTTGAGTGGAGCTTTTTAGGCTTTGTTTTTGTTCAGCATCATTAGAGTTCCCCATTTTAGGGTGGGAAATTTTCCATATTGGGAAGTAATATTCCCCCAGAGAGAAACCAGAAATTAATTTTCCCAGTTTCTTTTTGCACTTGGGGCATAGACTTTACCAGTGAGGAGCTTCAGAGTTTGGCATAGAAGAGTAGCACCTGAGATCATGTGCCATACAGAATCCATTCTTTCCTGGAGGGAAATATGGCATCTGACTTTTAGGGAATCAGTGGTGGAGATTCTGGTTTTTCGGGTTTGGTGTCAGTGGTTTGAACTGCAGTGTCTGTACAGAGTGATGTCATTTGAGATCTTGCCAGTAGGGCAGTCCTACTGATTTCAGTGCTGTTTTTGCCTAGGGGCTTTCCTGGTGGCTCAGATGGTAAAGAGCCTGCCTGCAATGCAAGAGACCCAGGTTTGATTCTTGGATCAGGAAGATCCCCTGGAGAAGGGAGTGACTACCCAATCCAGTATTCTTGCCTGGAGAATCCTATAGACAGAGGAGCCTGGTGGGCTACAGTTCATGAAATCTCAAAGAGTTGGTCATGACTAAGCGAATAGCACTTTCTTTTTCACTTTTGCCTGTGGAATTCCCAAGAGTGATGCTCTGGCCTTCCCATAAATTGTGAGAGCAAAATGATATATTTTGCTTTTTTTTTTGGTGATTGCTCTCTCTCTCACCTCACTTACTCCATGCTCTATGGAGAGTATCCCATGGCAAAGAACTGAGGCTCCTGGCCAATAGCTGTATGAGTGATGAGTGAGCTTGGAAATGGACCCAGCAGGTCCAGTCAAGCATTCAGACAACTGTAGTTCTGGCTGATATCTTGATTTCAACCTCATGAGAGACTCTGCCAGAATCACATAACTAAGCTTCTAAGTTCCTGACCCACAGAAACTGGGATAATAAATACTTGCTATTTTAAGACATAAAATTTGGGGGTAAATTTATTACATAGCAATGGATAAATACAAGCAGATAGAGTGGAATGAGAAATTCCAGGATGATTAAGAAGGCATTGTGCCATACATTGCTAGAATAGTTGAGTCCCTAGGTTCCCTGAACTTTGAGATCTTTGCATGTGGTAGTTAATTTACTACCTATTCTTATCTCTTTTCTCCTGCCTGGATCTGATGCCAACACCAGGAGATACAGAAACCATGAAGCTGGCTGTGTGTGTCTGCTTCACTAGGGAGCTAGGAGGCAGAGGAGTTGTGCATGCTGCATCCTAGGGGGACGGTCTCCTTGCCATTGGATAGCGCCTGGACCTCTGGCACTATCTCCACTGCTGCAGGTCCGTAGAGCTTGCAGTATACAAGGAACTCATCAAACATGATCAAGAATAAAGGCATTGTTCCATGTTTCTATAAAGCTAAGAATGTGAGTATTTGCTCAGGACATGGAAGGCTAATGGCAGTAGACTGTTGTGAACTAGCCCTATCTCAAGAGATGGCAAGTGGAGATATGATCAGATTTATGCCTTGAAGACATCCATCAGTCACTCTGGCTGCTTTCTCTGTTCTTCACCCCATTCTTTCCATCTTTCCCCACATAGTCCTCATATATTATTTCAGGAAGATGAATTGTCACTGTCTTTAGAAGAGCCATTTGCTAATTTGCCAGTGACCTCATCTCAGTTCACTTTCTCCTTGAGTTGTGTGTAGACGTCAGCACTGCTACAGGGAATTCGTTCACTTTCCCATACTATGTGACCAAATCCCTCATCTCTGTGAATTTCTGAGACTTTTGCCAAAGAGTTCTTGTCTAGTCTTCTTTGTTCTCTCCCTCTTCAGCTCTCTAAGTACAATAATTGTAATGCTAATAAAATGGATGGCTAACCTTTTTGATGTTTGAGTTAGTAAGGAATGTTTGGTATTTATAACTGATTCATTTTGCTGTGCAGCAGAAATTAACACATTATAAATCAACTCTACTCCAATAAAATTTTTTTTTAAAAAGGAGTGTTGAAATACAGTTGTTACATTTGGGAGAATGGGCCATTCAACTGTCTGGCAATGCAGACTTGAGAATCATCTGCATCAACATGATAATTTAAGCTGTTTGTGCATAAGATTGTGGAGGAGATAGCTGAAGACAAAGCAAGAAAAGAAATAAATGTTTCACATAATCCACATATTACAATTGAAACGTAATATCCATCTTTTATCAGAGCTACTAAAAAAGAATTGTAATGATACCACCTGATTTTCAGTTGTACCTTTTATTTCTTCTGACCTTTCTAATATAGGAGTTAAATTCTAAGTATTGACAAAGAAAGGGAGAAGTAGAAATTTATATAGTGCATTTTCTGGGTAATTGGTTACTGGAAAAATTAGTTTACTGTTAATTAAGCAGTATTTTAAATATTTTATTAAGGTCGAGTTAGGAGTGAGATATCATTACTGAAAGCTAACTAGTCATTGTTCGAAGATGAAATAACCTGTGGTAAAACTAACAATTTAAATTCCCTCCTATATAAAAGAGTACAAGTGATTCTCATTCCTCAGGAAGTATACTGCTGTGACAGTGTTATTTCAACATTCGAGAAGAGAGAAAACAGTCCTAAGTCCCTCTGAAATCAAATTAAGTCAGTGGAGGGTTGTATAATGAAAAGGAAAAGAAGGCAAACAGAACTTATCAAGTGTGTTGTTCATGAAAAATGGTTTAGAAAATTTACTATAAATTAGATTCTTATATAAATTCACTTCCTAAATTTCATGCACAGAGTATACATTTTTGGGGGGATTATAAGAAAAACTTCAGGATGAAGAAAAATATTTAAAACATTTTTGTTTATTCTAATGCAGTGAATAAATGTCAGGAGAGTAAAAGTCTATGTGGTAGGAAGTTACAGTGATAGTGAGCCGTGGTGGGTGGAGTAATGGCCCCCAAACATGCTTATGCTTCAACGTCTGGAACCTGTGAATATGTTATCTCACATGGCCAAAGAATCTTTGCTGTTGTGATGAAAGGAATCGACTTTGAATTGGGGAGATTATCCTGGATCACCTGTGTGGATTTCAGTCTCATCACATGAGTATATAAAAGTGGAGAACTTTTCCAGGCTGAGTCAGAGACACAAGACAGAAGGAGGAGAGATTTGAAGCTTGGGAAGGTCTGCATCCATCATTGTTGGTTTTAAAGATTGAGAAAGGTGACTGAGAGCAAAGGAATGAGTGGCCTCTCCGTTATGCTTTGGGCTCCCCTGGAGGCTTAGTTGGTAAAGAATCTGCCTGTGGTGTAGGAGACTGGGGTTCAGTCCCTGGGTCGGGAAGATCCCCTGGAGAAGGAAATGGCAAACAACTCCAGTATTCTTGCCTGGAAAGTCCCATGGAAAGATGAGCCCGGCAAGCTACAGTCTATGGGGTCACAAGAGTCAGACATGACTTAGCAACCAACCCACCAGAAGCTGGAAAGGGCACTCAGCGGACAGTGAGAAAGGAAATGAGAATGTCAGTCTTACAACCATGAGGACCTGAATTCTGCTAACAATCTGAATGAGTCTGGAAATGAATCCTCCCGTAGAGACCCTGGAAAGGAACACAGCATCTGATTTTATACTATTGAGACCCAGGTCAGATTCCTGATCTCCAGAACTGTAAGATAATACATTTGGTGCTGTTTTAAGCCACACAATTTATGGTAATTTGTTAGAACAGCAATGGAAAGCTAATTCAGCAACTTTATTTGAAATATGAATAACTATTAAATAATGGCCTTCAGTAAATCTAGTCCAGACAAGTTTGTACCAAAGCCCTTAATATACCTTTTAGATAGAGCTGGCTTTTAACTTCCAATTAAAAACAAAATTTAATCCAATTCCTAAAATATCTATCAGTGTTTCGAATTATAGTTTAACTAAAGAAGATAAACTTGGAACCGCAGTTTCAGTTATTATTACATTATTAACAATAACAGGTCTTCCCTGGTAGCTCAGTCGGTAAAGAGACCACCTACAATGCAGGAGACCCAGGTTCAGTCTGTGGGTTGGGAAGATCCCTTGGAGAAGGAAATAGCATGCCATTCCAGTATTCTTGCCTGGAGAATTCCATGGACAGAGGAGCCTAGTAGGGTATAGCCAGATTATTAACAATAATAAGTCAGATTGCTCTTTTAACTTTTTTATACCTACTACAATATATTTATTTGTGACAGGAAGAATTTACTCTTAATGTTTCTGTAAAATGATGGTCTGGATGGATGCTATGTAGTTATACCTGCAGATCTGATGGTTTTCTTAGCTATGCAAAGAAGGATATCATATAAAGTTATTATAATTTCCTTTCAATCAACGAATAAGATTTCATCTAGCTCATATGCTCAGTTGCTTAGTTGTGCTCAGACTCTTTGTGACACCATAGACTGTAGCCCACCAGCTCCTCCGTCCATGGAATTTTCCAGGCAAGAATACAGGAGTGGGTTGTCATTTCCTTCTCCAGGGGATCTTTCCATTCCAGGAATTGAACCTGCGTCTCCTGCACCCCCTGCATTGGCAGGAGGATTCTTTACCACTGAGCCACCTGGGAAACCCCATCTTAATACAGTAATGTGTTAATGCATGCAGTATGGTATTGTAAATGAGCACTGTCTTTGGAATCTGGAGACCTTGGTTGAATGCAAGCTTCACCACATATTGTGTCAGATAATTCAACAAATCTCTCTGAATGATAGTTCCCTAGCTCGTAAGACAGGAATAATATCTACCTTGAAAATTCATTCTTGAAATAGAATGAAATGTCTTTTCAAATCTTATCCTGTCATTATAGAGTATAAAATTTGGCAAACACCAAATACCAATGTGCTATTTTGGGATTTTCCACTAAGGCTTGAAGAGAATGAGACAAAATATTTTACAGAAAAGAAATTGGATGGAATGGGAGGAGATAAAGTGGAGATAGTAGAAATATTTCCAGTAAAACTGGTCAGAGGAGAGAAGAGGTTGGCAGGCCAGGAGATGGAGACTGAAGAGATGCAGTCTCAAATCACATCAGACAGATTCCATCAGCATCAGTGTTCCTGCGGGATCCAGGCGAGAGGGGCCCAGGCTGTGAGTCCTTTGGCTGTGCTGGTCTTCAGTGTCAGTTTGGAAGTTTCTGGCAAGGACTTATTTAGACCCCAGGAGCTGTAAATTCAATTTAGAAGCAAAGGATTGCTGAAGTACCATCCTCATTGATTCTGGACCTCACTGATTATGAGGGTGGGCAGAGCTCAACGTGTTGGTAGCAGTCATCATCAGAGGCCTCTGGGGCAGAGGCCATCAGGGCCTCTGGCCCTCTGTGGATGGGATAGGAACTGAGGGAGAGGCAACTGAACCCTGGGTCTTTAGTTATCGATGGGATCACACTAATAGCCATTTCTCAAAATTTCTTCACCTGTGCCCACACTTGAATAATACAGTAACTTCCCATAGCTGTTTTAACTCTTTAGATTAAAGAAATAGATATAAATAATAATAATAATAATAAAAAGATAACTTTGTGGAAACTGGAGACACACAAAATCTCAGTCTGGGAAACCAGGATCTCAGGATGTAGGCCTAACAAAAAGAAGTCAGGGCAAAAATTATCTGCTCTGGGGTCTTTTCTGACTTTTTAGGCTACATTTGCTTAATTCTTTCCTTTCTCTCTGCACACTTGATTCTGTCACTTTTTTACTCTGACAGAAAAAGTTTGGCTTCCAACAGATTTTGAGTTTTACATAAAATATGCTTAACTGCCAGAAAACCTATTATTATCTGGTCAAAAATCCTTGGGCCAAGAGCTGTCAATGGCCAAAACTAGAAAAATTCAAGCATCCGAAAAAGTAATATTGAATTAAAACTCAAAGTATAAAGTATTGATGAACTCACACTAATGTAAAACAATGATTAAGTAAATAAGGTAAAAGTGATAAATCTCTTGTGCTGTAGAAAAATCTGAATAATTTATGTTGATACTGTGTCTTTGAGTAGCTGGAACATAGCTTTCTACTTAAGTATGGGTTTCACATAGTGACTTCCTCCCAAATATTACAATATGGAAAGGAAGGAAAGGGTAACTTTAGAGTGGGGAAAACTGACAAATACTGTAATACATCAGCCAGGTGACTAACAACAGTGATAAGTTATATAGATTGTAAATACCCTTGATATGTTGTAATAAGAAAGACAATTTACCTCAGTAGTCTTTCTTCTCAAAACCAGTTACTCCAGTCTAATCATTAGAAAAGTATCAGATAAATTTCAATGGAAGGACATTTTACATAATATCTGATCTTAGAACTCTCAAGGTCATAAAATATAAGGCAAGTCTTAATATAATGTATCAATAAGGATTCATCAATTGCAAAAAAAATGTATAATACTTATTGAAGAGGCTGTCTCTGCCCCATTGTATATTCTTGTTTCCTTTGTCAAAAATAAGGTACCTATAGGTGTGTGGTTTCATCTATGGGCTCTCTATCTTGTTCCATTGATCTATATTTCTGTTTTTGTGGCAGTACCATACTGTCTTGATGACTGTAGCTTTGTAGTAGAGTCTGAAGTCAGGGTTGATTCTTCCAGTTCCATTCTTTCTCAAGACTGCTTTGGCTATTTGGGGTCTTTTGTGTTTCCATATGAATTGTGAAATTTTTTGTTCTAGTTCTGTGAAAAATGCCATTGGTAATTTGATAGGGATTGCATTGAATCTGTAGATTGCATTTGGTAGTACAGTCATTTTGCAATACTGATTCTTCCTAGCCAGGAACATGAAATATCTCTCCATCTGTTTATGTCATCTTTGATTTCTTTCATCAGTGTCTTATAGTCTTTTGTCTCCTTAGGTAGGTTTATTACTAGATAGTTAATTCTTTTTGTTGCATTGACAAATGTTTTTGATTCCTTATGACCCAGCAATCCCATTCCTAGGCACATACCCTGAGGAAATCAAAACTGAAAAAGACACATGTACCCCAATGTTCATTGCAGCAGTATTACAATAGCTAGAACATGGAAGCAACCTAGATGTCCATTGATAGATGAATGGATAAAGAAGCTGTGGTACATGTATACAATGGAATACTACTCAGCCATAAAAAGAACCTATTTGAATCTGTTCTAATAAGGTGGACGAAACTAGATCCTATTATGCAGAGTGCAGTAAGTCAGAAAGAGAAATATAAATATCATATACTGATACATATGTATGGATTCTAAAGAGATGGCACTGATAAATTTATTTTCAGGCCAGCAATGGAGAAACAGACATAGAGAACAGACCTATGGACACGGTGGAAGGAGAGGAGGGAGAAGGGGAGATGTATGGGAAGAATAACATAGAAATTTACAATACCATATGTAAAAGACATCGCCAATGGGAATTTGCTATATGATTCAGGGAACTCAAACAGGGGCTCTGTGACAGGCTGAAGGGTGTGATGGGGAGGGAGATGGGAGGGAAGTCTAGAAGGGAGGGGACATGGCTGATTCTTGTTGATGTATGGGAAAAAACCACGAAATTCTGTAAAGCAATTATTCTTCAATTAAAAAATTAAAAAAAAAATTAAATGATGTCAACAGACAGAACAATGGAGTCTCATCCCAGGATATCTGAAAGTACATTGTACTTCAATTCATGTTGATGTATGGCAAAAAATCATCACAATATTGTAATTATCCTCCAAGTAAAATAAATAAATTAATTAAAAAATTTAAAAAAATGTACAATACTATGTAAGATGTTAACAATAGGGGAAAGAGGGTGTGGGGTATACAACCTTCACAACTTTTTTGGTAAATCTAAAACTATTCTCAAATAAAAAGTTTGTTTAAAAAATCCCTGAACAAGGGACTGACGAATTCATCTTGACTCAGATATCCACCTTGAACCAATGAAGTGAGGGCAAACAGTTTTGAGGCCAAGCTCCAAGACATGGAAGTTTTCTGTGGCCATAGTCATATTGGTATGTGTGGGTGTACATGTGCAGGGAAGCAGGAATGTTAAAAAGAAATCCAAGATATCAGTGCTGGGCAGATAATTTAATAAGTACCCATTAAATCTGATTTCCTTCCTTATCCACATATTTGCATGATCATTTTGGAGGTCTGTGGGATATTTTCATTTTTCTACTCCAGCTCTTCCTTCTTTTTCAGTCTACATTGGTGTTCTGTTGCCTTTGCCTTGCCAGTGTCTTTGGTCTCCCCCGTGACATCACTGCCGAGAGAATTGTTCCAAGGCACTGACCCCGAGGATTCCAAAATATTGCTAGACAAATTTAATAGAAACTTTGTGGGATAAAGATAAGAAATTAAACAGAAAGTAGAACAAAGCTAAGAATGATGCATAATTTAAGAGACCAAAAAAAAAAAAAAAAAAATCTGAGACCTGGAGTTCCAGAGGGAAAGGACAAAGAAAATGGAATGGAGAACACTGTCAAATAAAAAATGCATGGTGATTTCTCAGGGCTGAAAATAATTAAAGAAAACACTAAGTTCTCAGCACAATGAATGAAGACATCCCTAGACATATGATTGTGAAAATTCAAATTACTAAGGGTAAAGAGAAGACTCTATATTTTTTCTTGAGAAAACAAAAATGTGACCTGCAGAAAATGATAAGTCTGGGATCACATTTTCCATCAACAATGTTGAGTGTTGGAAGACAGTGAAGAAAGCACTTTGAAGTTCTAATAAATAATATCTTAAGAGTCATAAGATATTTCTTGCACCCTTGAAAGGGAGGTTATTTGAGGTTGGGTTATATCCAAAAGAGGAAGAAAATGAAGACAGAAAAAATCTTGGCATCCTTGAAATAGTGGAGCCAACTTGTCTGTAGAACAGTGAAGGGGAACATCTGAACTGTAGCTATTCAGCAGTCCTGTAGTTCAGCCAGTCCTCACTGAGGCCTCAGGAGGAAGGGGGAGTCCACGGAACACTTATTATTATTCTCTATTACTGGTGCTGAAATAAAAGCAAGGAAAAAAATCATTACAGTGAGAAAACTGACGACAAAAGCTGACGACAAAAGCTGCTAAAAATGTACCAGATAACCAATGTGTACTGCTTGGATCAGCAGAAAAGTGTATTCACATTCTTAATTAATACTCTTACTAACCTTCATCATTTACATCAACCTACAGATAAAGCATTGAAAGTTAATCATATATATTTACTACTGAGCTTGACGTTGCAAAAGTTATTGCACAGATGCTAGAAGTTGCAGGAGAAAAGAAGAGAGTGATGCTGTGAAGACTATGGTCATTAATATCATCTTAAAAAGGGGGAATAAAAATTATGGGTGCAGCACATTTGGTTTTGCATTGATATTTGGCCATAGTATGCATCTGGTTTTCTGCTGTGTAACATACTATCCACAGCTATAGAAAGAAAGAGTAGAGATGTTAGTATTTTACTAAGGATATGTGTGTGTGCTCAGTTGCTTCAGTTGTATCCGATTCTTTGCGACCCCATGGATTGCAGCCCACTAGGCTCCTCTGTCCATGGGATTCTCCCAGCAAGAAAACTGGAATGGGTTGCTATGCCTTCTTCCAGATCTTCCTGACCAAGGGATTGAACCCACATTTCCTAAGTTGCAGGGGAATTCTTCACCACTGAGCCTCTGGGGAAACCCTTTTACCAAGGATACAAAGTAACTACATGAAGAATGCGAAATAGAAATATAAAAACTGGTTGGAAGGGGGTTGGTGGTGAATCAGCTCATTCCTCATTCATAGTAAATTAGGTTATATATAAAATTTATAAATGAGGAAATGGAATGAGAAGAGTATTATTAAAAGATACAGAAGAAAATAATCAAGCAAAAATGATATAGAAGTAGAGTAGCTACTTCTTAAAAATGGACTTGTGAATGAAAAATGGAATAATGCATCTATTATTTAATGAAGTGGAAAAAATATTTAAAAGAGACAATGAAATAGCAAAACTATGTTTTGTGGAGGTGAAAGAATTATATTAACAGATCTTAACTGTAATTCATCTCAGAGAGGAAACTGTTTGTTTAGAAAACTCTTTTGATTAATTGCTTCAAGCTGAAGTTCCTTTTGGCTTCTTCTGGTGATTGTGCATGCTATTTACATTCATCTAGTATTTCACATTGTTTACTTTAATTTTAAAAACATTATACAAATAAAATGTGGCTCTTGTTATCAGTCTGGATCTTAATTTGAACAGTACATTTAAAATAAGAAGTTTAAGGAGAGTTGTTTACAAAGTGACTATTTACAAAGCTGCAGTAAAATGGAGCCAGAGGAATGGTGCATTGACCTGGAGCTCAGTAGCAGCTAAGATGCCGTCATCCTCTATGTCTAAAGAAACGAGAGGGCAGGGTTTCTGTGATTTGGAAGGAAAAAGTTGTGCAGGGCATCACTATGCATAGGGTATTGACCTCTGGATGGAGGATATAATCAACTTAAGGTGACCTTGCAAGGAGAGATTTAGAGGAATAAATACACTGGTTTCATTCTTCTGTCTCCATAAACTGCTGTGACAGCTTTCTATTGGTGGAAGCCAACTAGCAGACAGAAGTCATGGAATCTTAATATAGTTCAGCTTCAGGAGGCAGAGAGAGAGAGCAGAAAGATCTACAGGGGAAACATGGAGAATTTTTGGTGTAACTCATGGCTAGGACCTTCAGCATTCACTTTTTTCTCTTACCATTTCATTGTCTAGGTGGTAAACTTGTGTTTTCAACACAAAGGGACAAATAGGCACACATTTCACATTATAAAAGCATAGCCATTATTTGAAATGGTTCAACATAGCAAAAAAAGTACATTCATCTGACCATTAATACTTTCCTTTTTGGTGTTAAGTTTCTTAGATTAAAAATAAATTCTAAATGAGGGTTGTCACAGAACAAAACTCATAAAACCTGTAAGATGGTTGGACTACATTTAGATATTCCAAACTAGTTTTTAATCATTTGTTGTTTACATTGAAGCTTGTATTAGCAATAGAGACAACAACATATTAAAAAACTTAAAGAAACTTTAAAAGAAGAAATACTCTAATGTAGCGCAAGTTTCCTCAATCTGTGTCCTTTATAACAGTGTAATAGTTCTAGGAACCACAAAGAACTTGTGTAAACACAAGATTTTGCATCAGATACCTTTCTGTCTATTCACTCTTTTTTTTTTTTTTTTTTTAATTTGACTGTATTGGATCTACGTTGCAACAGACAGGATTGTCATTGCATCGTGTGGGATCTGTCATTGTGGCGCATGGACACTCAAGTTGTCTCATGTGGGCTTAGAGCTCTGCCGAATGTGGGATCTTTGGTTTCCCAGCCAGGGATCAAACTTGTGTCCTTGTATTGCAAGGCAGATTCTTAATCACTGGATCACCAGGGAAGTCCCTGTCTATTCACTCTTAACGGAGTCATTTCAGCACTCTCAATCTCTTATTTTCTAATTTCTAAAATGACACAGGTCAACATTTCAAATGTTTACAAAGTCCAAGCAGGATACCTAGATGAATAAATCCTGTGGTGAGAGGCAGCCTGGCTTGGTAAGGACTCTGGTGAAGTGGTGGGCACATGTCTTGTCCACAGACCTTGGTGGCTCCCAGGCTTCAGCCCATGTTACCACATAGGGACACCAGCCTGGTATAGCCAGATCTGTAAATGCTGATGGGCAATCTTAACATTTTAAAATGGGGCAAATAATTCCAAAGGTTTAAAAGATGGTGTGTGCTAAACCGCACGTTTCTGCAAACCAGATTTTCTCTATGGCTGAGCAATCTGTAATTCTTGGATTAGCTAATTTTTAACTAATCTTCAAATATCAACATAACCAACATTTTGTGATTCTATGGGGTTAGATAAGAACTAAGAATAAGTCAGGGTCACCTATTAATAACTTTGGTACATTGTTGCTGCTTGAATAACATAGTGTAGAATTTTAGTGCAGAATGGAAGTTAGTCATCTTCTGCTTTTGAATTATTATTAAGGTATAACAACTATTTTCAGTTATCGAGAAAGAAAAGGTCTTTGAAGACTCTAGTCTATAAATGAGAAAGCTTTTAGGAGACCTGTAAGTGACGCTTTTATGAAATGTTAATGCACACGTGTGGTGGATGGTTGGGGATCAACAGGATAAACCCCAGTGGGATCGTAACTCTGGCCTAGATTTATGGGACTCAGCTCAATCACCAAGTGTATTACTAAAAGGATGGTAAAAGCCTATGCAAGGATCCAGCTATCTGTCACATGACCTGATCAAGCGAAGAGATAAAAGCTTATATGGATCTTATGGAAGCCTGCCAATACTTGTCTCCATAATACATGATGAAACTCTGACAGTAAACTACTCCTGGGAGTTTGGTATTAAATTAGAGAGGCGGCAGCTCTCCTTTCTGCTGTTTTCAGATATCCAGGCATGACTTTTGAATATGCTGCTGATTTAGAGGCCAGAAGATGAAGGTTCTATTTTAATCTCTCTCCAACACCTCATCTTCTCTATCTCTGCTGTTATGTACCTCAGAAGTATGGAAATATGAATGTGTGATATGACCCATCCACCATGCTACAGCTTTCTTAGGATCATATCACACAGGTGTAGATTACAGTTTGTCTTAAAAATGATCACTATACTCTTTCTAGAAAATACATAAATACATACTTTAGTCAGAGATAATTTTTTGTCCTGAAAAATCAGAAATTCAGTGCATCTAACTTAATGTTTAATAAGGAGGAGATTTTATTTGTCAAATAACAATAAAAGTGTTTAGAAAAATAATGAGCCTTCTAATAGAGGAAGTGAAACTTGGTATGCCCAGGGCAATGGGAGGAGAAGGTGCGAGGGACAGAAGGAGGTAGAGAAGAGAGAGGAAGGTTGAAGTCTGCATTAGCGTAATGTGAATCCTCCTGGCAGCCTCCCAAAATCTTCAGTAAAGTCCACTAAGCTCACACATTTAAGAAATTTTAATTTAAAAAGTATGGTAAAATATACATAACACAAAATTTATCATTTAACTATTATAAAGTGTAGAGTGGCATTAAGTGCATTATCTTGTGCAACCATCACCATGATTGATCTTCAGAATTTATTGTTCTTTCCAAACTGAAAGTCTGCACTCATTTATTGATAACACCAAGCTCTCATTCTCCCCTCTCCCCAGCCCCTGGCAATCATCATTCTACTGTATGTCTGTGTGATTTTTATTATCAAGCTACTAATTTAAGCAGAGTCACAATATTTGTTCCTCTGTGAGAGATTCTGATTGAGAGTGCTTTGTGTTGTGGAGATCAATGAAAGGGCTCCATTTCACATGAGGGACAACATGGATAGGTGAGAGGATCCTGAAGAAAGCATAGGAGCCTGGAGGTGCTAGAGGTGGCTCCAGGAATATGACAGAGGTTGAAACTGGACCCACAAAGCCAGATCTGGTACACAAATGTTATCAGTCTGTAGAATGCCTTAAAACATTTAGACTACATGACATCGTTCAAAATTGGGATGGTTTTAATCAAAATCCAAATATCTTGCCCATCTTGTAAAATCTGACAGTAATGGGCATGCATTTCCCCAGCTACAATCAGATGGGCAACAGATGTACACTCCAGCTCTTTCCTTATATTCATAGTACTTTGTTTATTCATTTATAATTTATTCACAGGATGAATGATATTCATTGTTGTTGTTGTTTAGTCACTAAGTTGTGTCTGACTCTTTGCAACCCCGTGGACTGCAGCACACCAGGCTTCCCTATCCCCCACTATCTCCCAGAGCTTGCTCAAACTCGTGTCCATCGAGTCAGTGATGTCATCCAACCATCTCATCCTCTGTCGCCTCCTTCTCCTCCTGCCCTCAATCTTTCCCAGCATCACGGTCTTTTCCAGTGAGTCAGTTCTTCGCATCAGGTGGCCAAAAGTATTGGAGCTTCAGCTTCAGCATCAGTCCCTCCAATGAATATTCAGGGCTGATTTCTTTTAGGATTGACTGGTTTGGTCTCCTTGCAGTCCAAGGAACTCTCAAGAGTCTCTCCAACACCACAGGTCAAAAGCATCAATTCTTTGGCTTTCAGCCTTCTTTATGGTCCAACTCTCACATTCATACATGACTACTGAAAAAATGATAGCTTTGACTATATTGCCAGCAAAGTATTCATATGATGTTTGTAGTAATCTGAATATTCATAGAAATGTTGGAATAGGTGTTTACATCTCCACATATATAGAGATGGAGCCAAGTTTATCCAGATCTTGAGTGGCCAGGAGGCTTTATATGGTATATCTGGGCTACAAATTAAAAAAAAGGCATTTATCGGGAGGATATAGAGTTGTCCTGTGGACATCAAGAGATGTGGGTCAATGGGTTTTATGGAAACTTAGGTAAACAGTCAGGCAGCCAAGCAGACCCTTCATTTAGCTCTCATTCATCAGGAAAAACATATTCTCTGCTCTTTGCATCTTCTGTATGCCTGCTTTATTCTGCTTTACTCATATTCATATTGCTGTATGTCTGCTATGCTTCTTTAGGATGAAATTGTTTTTCTAAAATATTTTTTAAAATAGACCTTACAGACACTAACAACAGCTGCCTGTTCAAATGCCACCAACCAACTGATTATGGGCTTCCCAGGTGGCCAATGCAGAAGACGTAAGACAAGCAGGTTTCATCCTGGAGTCCAAAGACTCTGGAGGAGGGCATGGCAACCCACTGCAGTATTCTTGCTTGGAGAATCCCATGGATAGAGGAGCCTGGCGGGCTACAGTCCAAAGGGTCATACAGAGTCGGACATGATGGAAATGACTTGAAAGTAAAAGTGAAAGTTGCTCAGTTGTGTCCGACTCTTTGCGACCCCATGATCTATATAGTCCATGGAATTCTCTAGGCCAGAATAATGGAGTGGTTAGCTTTTCCCTTCTCCAGGGGAATCTTCCCAACTCAGGGATTGAACCCAGGTTCGATTGCATTGCAGGTGGATTCTTTACCAGCTGAACCATGAGGGAAGCCCAAGAATACTGGAGTGGGAAGCCTATGACTGAAGTGGCTTAGCATGCAACGGGTGATAGACCCTGAATCGCCATGTCCCTAGGAGAGAGAATCTGGTGACCTGGTTTATGTCCGCTCAGCCACAGGTCTGATTTATCTGTGGCTGGAACAGAACATTCCGGGCAGTTTTCCACTGAGTTCAGGTCGACAGCTACACATCTTTGCTTTCTGACCTGGAAAGGTCCCTGATGCTATGATGCGCCTGGGAGCTGACTTTGTCCAGTCAGCATCCCTGTAAGTTAAGACCCTCAAACAGTGAGGAGTAAGAGCGGCTATCTAAGTGCTCCTGCTTTCCATCCTTCTAGATGTGATTCTAGGGGTCATTCTCAGACTTTTCTGAAAGTGCAAGCAGAATTGAACCCCTTATGTCCTCAGCTTCAGTCTCAATAACATACCCTGATATTGGCTCTTCCTCCTCCCATCTCACTCTTCCCACCCCTCACTCCTGCTCATTGGAAAACTGCCCCCTTTAAAGGCTAAGCCAGACTACTTACAAGTCTTATCACAGGCTCTGCTTTTGGGGAAAGCCATGCCAAGACAGCTTGGCCCATTTGTTACAGTGTGAATTGTGTCCAACCAAATGATAGGTTGAGGTCCTAGTATCTCAGAAGGTGACCTTATTTGGATATAGGACTGTTGCATATGTAATTGGTTAAAATAAGGTCACACTGTGGTGAGTGAAGTGAAGGTCGCTCAGTCATGTCAGACTCTTCGCGACCCCATGGACTATACAGTCCATGGAAGTCTCCAGGCCAGACCACTGGAGTGTGTAGCCTTTTCCTTCTCCAGGGGAATCTTCCCGACCCAAGGATCAAACCCAGGTCTCCCACATTGCAGGCGGAATCTTTACCAGCTGAGCCACAAGGGAAGCCCAAGGACACTGGAGTGGGTAGCCTATCCCTTCTCCAGCGGATCTTCCTGATCCAGGAATTGAACCGGGATCTCCTGAATTACAGGTGGATTCTTTACCAACTGAGCTATGAGGGAAGAGGCTGGGACCTTAATCCATCATGATTTTGGTCCTTATAAGAAGAGAAAAGACACAGACACTTGAGGGGACAACACCATGTGATGATGGAGACAGAGACTGAGGTGGTTTAATTGCAAGACAAGGAACATCAAGATTTGCCAGAAACCATCAGAAGCTAGGCAGATGCAAGGGAGATTCCTTCTTGCAGGTTTTAGAGGGCACATGGCCATTCCTACTCCGTGACTTCAGACTTCAAGCCTCTAGAGTTATAAGTCAATAACTTTCTTTGTTTCAGAAGTCCTGGGAAATGAATACATCATTGTTGTAACTTCTGTTGCCAGATAGTGAGCACATGTATGTGGCCTCTCTGTGTGTGTGTGTGTGTGTATGTGTGTGTGTGTGTGTGTATGCTTAGTCACTTCAGTTGTGTCCGACTCTGCGCGACACTGTGGACTGTAGTCTGCCAGGCTTCTCTGTCCATGGAATTTTCTGGGCAAGAATACTGAAGTGGGTTGCCACACTCTCCTCCAGGGGATCTTCCTGACCCAGGGATCAAACCCATGTCTCTTGCATCTCCTGCGTTGTCAGGTGGATTCTTTACCACTAGCGCCACTTGGGAAGTGGCTTTGGGCAGGTTCTTTAAAAGGGGGATGTGGCTGGAGTGAAGATCATGGGCATGTACAACATAAGTGGAAACGTTTGTAAAAAGGTAAAATGATGATAACTGAAAAAATAAAGTGGGGAACTGATTTAAAGTCTTTAAAAAAAATAGAATAAAATTCTCTTGATACTGTACTAGTGAGAATGTTATGTTTTCTTTTTTACTTTCCTCCTGGACACACGATTAGACTGTGTTTCCTAGGCTCAACTCTGGTTACACAAGGTTATATGAGAAAATTTTGTCCAGAAACTGATTTAACTCAGTAAGTTGATAAGCGTATTTCAGATTCAAGGAATATAGGTCAGTACTGGTTGGTAAGAAATCTAAAAAATAGCAATAAAATATATATAAGTTAATAGACATTTTAAATCAGTACATTATTTCAGACCTCCTCCTCAGGCATTTGACTCTCTTCTGAAATCTAAGACAACTCATCCTTTATGAACCTTAGGATCAGATAAAACTCATAGAAAAAGACATGTCTGTGAAGCTCACTGATATTATGAGGTCTGCGTGTGTGTGTGTGTGTGTGTGTGTGTGTGTGTGTGTGTGTGTGTTAGTCACTCAGTTATGTCCGACTCTGCAATCCCATGGTCGATAGCTCGTCAGGCTCCTCAGTCCATGGAATTTTCCAGGCAAGAATACTGGAGTGGGTAACCTTTTCCTTCTCCAGGGAATCTTCCTGACCCAGGAACTGAACCTGGGTCTCCTGCATTTCAGGCAGATTCTTTACCATCTGAGCCACCAGGGAAGCCCTTATAAGGTCTGTAAATGAAGCCTTTCTGCAGGAAGAAGCTTAAAGTGGATATTGTGTCTTTGTACAATCAAACTATTGTTTATTATTTCTTCAAGACTCTTTGGATAAGGTGTTGTTGTGTCCATTTAAAATTTATTCTCCATAAAAATCATTATTTGTAGACATAGCAGCAGAAGCAGTAAATACCTGTTAAATAATTGGGTAGGAAACTGTGCTAGGTATATGAATTATATGGAAACACATTGCTCTTGGTGAGTTTATAATCTCTTAAACTCTGACTGCAGTGTAGAGAAAAATTAGAGAAAACCAACAATGGATGTGAAGAGAACAAATAGGAATTTAGCAATAGTAGAGGGTTTGACTAGGTTGGTGGTGGTAGAAATAGAATTGGTGGGTGTGAGAAATAGTTGGGAGATCAAATCCATGAGAATCAATGATGGATTGAGAGAGGTGGGGGTAGGTGTTGAAGATGGCTCTTAGGATTGGGATGCTCTCAGATGGGCAGACAGTGGTGTCTTTGGCTATACTGTGGAGCACTGGAATGGAGTTGCATTTGGAATCAAACTTGTTGGGCTTCCCTGGTGACTCAGACAGTAAAGAATCTGCCTACAACCCACAAGACATGGGTTCAATCCCTTGATTGGGAAGATCCCCTGGAGAAGGGAGTAGCTACCCACTGAAGAATTCTTGCCTGGAAAATTCCATGGACAGAGGAGCCTGGTGGGCTATAGTCCATGGGGTCACAAAGAGTTGGACATGACTGAGCGACTAACACTTATTGAATCTGAGGCCTATTTTGGTAGGTGCTTATAGAGGCAAATGGGCTTCCCCAGTAGCTCAGTGGTAAAGAATCTGTCTGCAATTCAGGAGACATGGGTAGACGTGGGGTCAGTCCCTGGGTCAGGAAGATCCCCTGGAGGAAGATATGGCAACCCACTCCAGTATTCTTTTTTTTTTGTAATTTATTGGTCATTTTTATTTCTTTTTAAAAAATTAATTTATTTATTTTAATTGGAGGCTAATTACTTTACAATATTGTAGTGGTTTTGCCATACAGTCACATGAATCAGCCATGGGTATACGTGTGTCCCCCATCCTGAACCCCCTCCCACTTCTCTCCCCATCCCATCCCTCAGGGTCATCCCAGTGCACCGGCCCTGAGTGCCCTGCCTCATGCATTGAGCCTGGGCTGGTGATCTGTTTCACATATGGTAATATCCATGTTTCAATGCTATTATCTCAAATCATCCCACCCTCGCCTTCTCCCACAGAGTCCAAAAGTCTGTTTTTTACATCTGTGTCTCTTTTGCTATCTCGCATATAGGGTCATCATTACCGTCTTTCTAAATTCCATTTATATGCATTAATATACTGTATTGGTGTTTTTCTTTCTGACTTACTTCACTCTGTATAATAGGCTCCAGTTTCATCCACCTCACTAGAACTGATTCAAATGCATTCTTTTTAATAGCTGAGTAATATTCCATTGTGTATATGTACCACAGCTTTCTTATCCATTCATCTGCTGATGGACATCATGGTTGCTTCCATGTCCTAGCTATTGTAAACAGTGCTGCGATGAACAGTGGGGTACACGTGTCTCTTTCAATTCTGGTTTCCTTGGTGTGTATACCCAGCAGTGGGATTGCTGGGTCATATGGCAGTTCTATTTCCAGTTTTTTAAGGAATCTCCACACGGTTCTCCATAGTGGCTGTACTAGTTTGCATTCCCACAAACAATGTAAGAGGGTTTCCTTTTCTCCGCACCTTCTCCAGCATTTATTGTTTGTAGACTTTTTAATAGCAGTCATTCTGACCAGCATGAGATGGTACCTCATTGTGGTTTTAATTTGCATTTCTCTGACAATGAGTGATGTTGAGCATCTTTTCATGTGTTTGTTAGCCATCTGTATGTCTTCTTTGGAGAAATGTCTGTTTAGTTCTTTGGCCCATTTTTTGATTGGGTCATTTATTTTTCTGGAATTGAGCTGCATGAGCTGCTTGTATATTTTTGAGATTCTTTGTCAGTTGCGTCATTTGCTATTATTTTCTCCCATTCTGAAGGCTGTCTTTCCACCTGGCTTATAGTTTCCTTCATTGTGAAAAAGCTTTTAAGTTTAATTAGGTCCCGTTTATTTTTGCTTTTATTTCCATTACTCTGGGAGATGGGTCACAGAGGATCCTGCGTTGATTTATGTCAGAGAGTGTTTTGCCTATGTTTTCCTCTAGGAGTTTTATAGTTTCTGGTCTTACATTTAGATATTTAATCAATTTTGAATTTATTTTTGTGTATTTTGTGTATTTTTGTGTTAGAAAGTGTTCTAGTTTCATTCTTTTACAAGTGGTTGACCAGTTTCCCCAGCACCACTTGTTAAAGAGATTGTCTTTTTTCCATTGTATATTCTTGCCTCCTTTGTCAAAGATAAGGTGTCCATAGGTTCGTGGATTTATCTCTGGGCTTTCTATTGTGTTCCATTGATCTATATTTCTGTTTTTGTGCCAGTACCATATTGTCTTAATGACTGTAGCCTTGTAGTATAGTCTGAAGTCAAGTAGGTTGATTCCTCCAGTTCCATTCTTCTTTCTCAAAATTGCTTTGGCTATTCGAGGTTTTTTGTATTTCCATACAAATTATGAAATTATTTGTTCTAGTTCTGTGAAAAATACTGTTGGTAGCTTGATAGGGATTGCATTGAATCTATAGGCTGCTTTGGATAGTATACTCATTTTCACTCTATTGATTCTTCCAATCCATGAACATGGTATATTTCTCCATCTATTTGTGTCATCTTTGATTTCTTTCATCAGTGTTGTATAGTTTCCTATATATAGATCTTTTGTTTCTTCAAGGAGATTTATTCCTAAGTATTTTCTTTTTTTTTGTTGCAATGGTAAATGGAATTGTTTCCTTAATTTCTCTTTCTGTTTTCTCATTGTTAGTGTATAGGAATGCAAGGGATTTCTCTGTGTTAATTTTATATCCTGCATATTTACTATATTCATTGATTAGCTCTAGTAATTTTCTGGTGGAGTCTTTAGGGTTTTCTATGTAGAGGATCATGTCATCTGCAAACAGTGAGAGTTTTACTTCCTCTTTTCCAATCTGGATTCCTTTTATTTCTTTTTCTTTTCTGATTGCTGTGGCTAAAACTTCCAAAGCTATGTTGAATAGTAGTGGTGAGAGTGGGCACCCTTGTTTTGTTCCTGACTTTAAGGGAAATGCTTTCAGTTTTTCACCATTAAGGATAATGTTTGCTGTGGGTTTATCATATATGGCTTTTATTATGTTTGGGTATGTTCCTTCTATGCCTGCTTTCTGGAGGGTTTTTATCATAAATTGATATTGAATTTTGTCAAAGGCTTTCTCTGCATCTATTCCACTCCTGTATTCTTACCTGGAAAATCCAATGGATAGAGGTGCCTGGCGAGCTACAATCCTTGGGGTTGCAAAGAGTTGGACACGACTGAGCACAGCACATATTACATATATAGGCAGCTGCAACTCAGAGGAGTGGTCTGAACTAGAGATAGAATTGTAGAACATTTGCTTATGAGCAATAATTGATGCCATGATGTGGATGAATTTATTATGGTGACAGTGCAGAGTGAGCAGACAAGGCACCCTTAGGATGATATTGAGGAGTCTACAGAACTTAGAAATTGAGAAGAGAAGGATAATCCTGCAGGCAGTTCCCAAACTTACACAGGTTCATAGACACAGGGCCCCTTGCATTACTGGGGGAAGTTGGGTCTCACTGAGACAAATCACTAAGACAAACCTTGCAACTCAGCAAAAAATGTATAAGTATTCATCCTAGCCTTCCTGAGAGAGGCCTGTGACCACTTCCCAGGATGATTGTGCATTGGAGAAGAGTAAATAATCAGATTTTCAGGGATTTCTGGACACTGACTTTAAACTGACATGAATTCATAGAGATCCTAAATGCCATTAGAGTTCACCAGTCAGAACTGAGGCTTAATAAGATCAGGTAATCAATGGTGCTTTGACTTGTATCAAATGAGCAGTAGGACTTGTGGGTCTCTATACCCATCTTTGTGGTTATTCCTCAGTTCCAGGATTCATGACTGGCATGGACATACTCAGAAAATTGGCAGAATTCTTATGTGGGATCCCTGATCTGGGGCAAGAAAGCCCAATTTAGGTCACCTGAGTTGTCTCTACCTATCAAAATAGTGAAACAAAAAGTAATACCATGTTCCTAGAAACATTGCAAGGACTAATGCCTTCATTAAAGACTTAAAAGATGCAGGGATGGTGGTTTCTATCATGTCTTCATTCAACTTACCTATTGGGCTTGTGCAGAAGACAGATGGAGCTTGGAAAATGATACTGATTATTGCAAATGTAATTGATGGTGATTTCAATTGTAGCTATTGTTCCAGGTATGCTTTACTGTGGAAACCAATCGTCCCATATCCTGAACCTGGTATGCAGCTACTAGACATGGCAAATGATTATTTCTCTAGATAGACTAGATTATTAAAGACCATAAGACAGCTTGATTTCAGCTGACAGGTTATCAGTACAACTTCACTGTTTTTTTCAGGGCTATTTCAGCTCTCATGCCTTATATCATAATCTAGTCTGCAGAGACCTTGATAACCTCTCCATTCCACAGGGCATCGCACTGAACCATTTCATTGATGAGAGCATGCTGACTGGACTAGGTGTTAAGGAGTCATAGTGAATCTAGACACCTTGTTAGGGCACATACAGGTCTGAGGGTGCCTTAAGTCTCACAAGATTCAGTGATCTGCCACCATCATGAAATTTCTTAGAGGTCCAATGTCTAGGATATCTCCAGATACCTTTTCCAGGCTTGAGGATACACTTCTGCATTTTGCCTCTTCTACCATGAAGACAGAGGTACAATGGCTAGTAAGCCGCTTTTAAATATAATGTGCTCTTCATTTAGTCATGCTAGTTTGACTCATTTACCAAGTGACTTGAAAAGCTCTCAGTACTGAAAGAGTTTGAGAAGGCCCTAAAACAAGTTCAGAATTCTCTGCAAATATAGGATATGTGATGGCACTTGAAATATTAGTGATGAGTAGGGTTGCTTCGGAGAAGGCAGTGGCAACCCACTCCAGTACTCTTGCCTGGAAAATCCCATGGACAGAGGAGCCTGGTAGGCAGCAGTCCATGGGGTTGCTACAAGTTGGATGCGACTGAGCGACTTCACTTTCACTTTTCACTTTCATGCACTGGAGAAAGAAATGGCAACCCCCTCCAGTGTTCTTGCCTGGAGAATCCCAGGGACGGTGGAGCCTGGTGGGCTGCCGTCTATGGGCTCGCACAGAGTTGGACACGACTGAAGCGACTTAGCAGCAGCTACTGCTTTAGCAGCAGCAGGGTTGCTTTATGGAGGGGGTGGTGCTTTGGCAGGATTCTACAGGTAAATCATAGCACAGTGATCTTTAGGATTTTGGAGTAAAGTTAGGTTATCCTCTGTAGATAGTTGTTCTCATTTTGAGAAACATCTTGATTATGGCCACCAAGTTACCCTGGAATCTGGTCTTCCCATAATAAATTGGGTGTTTCTGGGTGTGTGACCAAGTTTATGATGGGAAGCTCAGGTTACATGGTAACTTGATGGCCTAGAGCAAGTTGTTTCCCAAAGGAGAAAAGATTCAAATTAGTGAGCATAGTAACACTCCATCATCAAACAGAATTTGTATGTATTGAGATTGGGTTTAAACAGGGACTGAAGGCATAAGTAAGTTGCATATGCACGCAGTCAGATGGCCATACATCAAACTCCTCCCCTCTGTTTTCTCTTTCCTCTCAACCTGAGTTGATGATTGAATGGGAATTTTCCCATGGCCAGTTAACTGAGGAAGACAGTTCTTCATGTTATGCTGATACCACCTGAAAGGTGACGGCTGTTACACTTTGGATCTGCCCTGAATGTCACTAGAGGAGGAAAATCTTCCCAGTTGGCAGAACTTCAGCCAGTTCTGTGGATTTTTTTTTGTTGTTCATTTTGCCTAAAAGAGAGGTGGCTGGAGGTATGGATCTATGTTATTGCACAGAAAGCTAATAATCTGGCTTGATGAGCCTTCCCAGGTGTCATTAATGGTAAAGAATCTGTCTACCAATGCAGGAGACATAGGAGACTTGGGTTCAGTCCCTGGGTTGGGAAGATACCCTAGAAGAGGGCTTGTCAACTCACTCCAGTATTCTTGCCTATAGAATCCCATGGACAGAAAAGTCTGGAGGGCTCTGGTCCATAGGGTTGCAGAGTCGGACATGACTGAGGTGACTTACCATGCTTGCATGGGGTTAGGAACTTAGAAGATATATGATTGGAAAATCAGTGACACAAAGGTTGGGGGAGAAAGTATTTCAATTGAGGTCTCATAGGCACTTCCCTAGTGGTCCAGTAGTTAGAATTCCATGCTTCCACTGCACAGAGCGGGGGTTTAATCCCTGATTGGAGAACTAAGATCCTGCATGCGACATAACATAGCAACGAAAATAGACCTCTCCTGATAGGCACAGAGTGTGAATGATCACCAAAGAATAATTTCTGCAGAGGAAAATTGTAATAATTGACGGACAAAATGACCTGTTCTCTAGACATAATTCAGCCTCTTAAACCAAACACCCCTGTTCTTGCTCAACAGGCTGAGCAAAGTAATCCCGGTGAACACAGATAGATATTTTATGTGGGTTCTGCAACATGGAATTTCATTCAGTAAGGCCCGTCTGGCTTCAGACATCAATGAATATATAACCTGCCAACAACAGAGACCAATACTGAGCCCCCAATATGGTATCCTTTTTTTTTGAGTGCACTATCTAATTACCTGGTGGCAAGTTGGTTACTTAGAACCATTTAACCAAGAGTTAACATTTGTTCTCATTAGAATAGACCTTTACAGTGGACGTAGACTTAATTTTTTTCCTGTAATACTTCTGCCAACACTACCATCCATGAACTCACTGATTGATTCTGACCTCAGGGTTTATTTTACAGCAAACGAAGTTCTGTGATGGTCTCATGATGAGGTAGCTCACTATTCTTACCACATTCTCCTTATCCTGAAGCAGCTGGCCTGGTAGAATAGGGGGATGGCTTTTTAAAGTTCTGTGTTGGTGCCAACTCAGTGGCAATACCTGCATATATGTGATAATTTTCTTTAGAATATATACTATGTGTTCAAAATCATTAACTAATATATGCCATTGTTTCTCCCAAAGCCAGCATTCACAGTTCTGGGAATCGAAGGGTAGAAATGGGAGTGAATCCTTTTATATTCACCATAGAGCTCTATTAGCAATATTTTTTTAATCTTTTTATTTTACATTGAAGTATAGCTGATTAACAATATTAGGGTAGTTTCAGGTGGACAGCAAAGGGACTCAGCCATACATATACATGTATCCATTCTTCCCCAAACTCCCTCCCATCCAGGCTGCCACATTGAGCAGAGTTCCCCACACTAGCGATATTTTTTGTTTCTCTTTCTGGCAATTTTAGGATCTAATGGTCTACAAGTTTTAGTTCCCAAGGGAGGAATACCTTTATCAGAGAATGCAGCAGTGGTTCCATTAAGCTGGGAGTTAAGTCTGCCACTTGATCACTGCGGACTCTTCAGCCAGCAAATCAGTGAGAAAAGAAGGGTTTAACTCTCCTGGCTGAGGCAACTGATCCTGACTATAAGAGGAAATTAGAGTGCTTCAATGGAATGGGAGTGGGGAGGAATATTTCTAGAAAGCAGGCCCTCTCCTGAGGTGCAACTTACTACTCTTGCATCCTTTGATTAAAGTCATTGGGAAACTATGACCCAAAACAGACAGGATACCAGTAGTCCAGATCCCTGAGGGATGAAGGTTTGGGTCATTCTTCCAGGCAAGGAGCCATGACTAACTGAGGAGCTTGCTGAAGGCAGAGGGACATGAAGTAGGTAGTAGAGGAAGTCAGTTGTAAATACTAACTGACCACATACACAGTTTTAGAAACAAGGATTATAAGAGAGATACTTTTTTCTCAACTATGATATGAATATGTCATATGTATATAATAATCATCTTTTCTTCCCTTCTAGCATTTCCCTACCATTAGCATAAACTGTTTTAATAACATTTAGCCTTATGGTGGTTGGTGGTTTAGTCGCTAAGTCATGTCTGACTCTTTGCAACCCCATGGACTGTAGCCCACCAGGCTCCTCTGTCCATGGGATTTCCCAGGCAAGAATCCTGTAGTAGATTGCCATTTCCTTCTCCAGGGGAATCTTCCTGACCCAGGGATCAAACCTGAATCTCCTGCTTCGCAGGCAGATTCTTTATCACTGAGCCACCTGGGAACCCAGCATTTAACTTTATATCTTAGTATTTAAGTTAGGCACTATCAAAAAGAAATTAAAAGCTTAGTATTTTCTTTTAAGGAGAACAATAATGTATTTTTTATGGGGGGTAATGGGGGGCTTCCCAGGTGGCACTAGAGGTAAAGAACCCACCCGCCACTGCAGCAGACATAAGAGATGCAAATCATATGATATGCTGGGATAGGATAAAGTGTAGATAGGATAAGATAGAAGAGATAGGATAAAGTATAGATTAAAAAATGTAGCTATTTGAAGTGTTTTCCCTTATATAGGTGGACAGTTTGGGGTGTCTTCTTTTAATCAGTTGGAAACTGATTAACTTAATGAGGAAGATACAGGAAGTTCCCCTAGAGGAGGATCATAGCAACCCACTGCAGTATTCTTGCCTGGAGAATCCCTTGGTTAGAGAAGACTGCTGGGCTATAGTCCATAGGGTTGCAAAGAATCAGACATGACTAAAGCGACTTAGCATGCATGCACGGATAGTTGAGATGGAAGCATAATTTTGGAAGTTCAGTATTATTAAAGGAGGTGTGTTATTAAAGGAGGTTGACAAAGAATGAAGTGTGGTGAAGTTGCCTTGGAGGAGGGCATGGCAACCCACTCCAGTATTCTTGCCTGGAGAATCCCATGGACAGGGGAGCCTGGCAGACTACAGTCCATGGAGTCACAGAGAGTCGAACATGACTGAATCAACAACACACATGCACAGCTAAGCTGGACCTATATTTTCTTCTTTGCAGAGGTCTGGGTTAGCATGGGCCACAGGAGTAGGTTTGGAGGGTCAAAGGAAAGCAGAAGTTACACTCTTTTTATGCCTGTGGTCAGATTGGTGGCTCCAGGAGCTGTTGCAGTTCACATAGATGGTAGTTGACTGATTTTGTAGGTGTGGCCAGCAGTCAGGCACAGTGGTTCTGGAGCTCCTACTGGGTCACCAACTTCAACTTCTTCTGTTTCTGAACTAGACTCAGGAGCAGAAATAGAAGCAACAATCATATGAACTATTAAAACAACTCCCACAGTCACATAAAGTCAAATTCCTATAATTCCCAGACTGTATACTTTTTCTAGTGGTTCTGTTTGTCTGATTGGGCCTTGATTGCCATAACATATCTTAAGGAGTCAGTAAAACAAAGGAATTTTGAGTATTTGTTGGAAAAAAGGACATAGAATACCAGGTAGATAGGGATGGAAGTGGAAGATGAGAACAGATGACACAGTGAAGAAAGTGGACTTTTTTGTTTGTTTTTAAAAAGTGGACTTTGAAATAAACTAGACAGCAGAAGGAGTAGGAAAAGATTCATAGAGGCAGCAGT
The DNA here is from genome assembly GCF_019320065.1 of Cervus canadensis. Lineage (NCBI taxonomy): Eukaryota > Metazoa > Chordata > Mammalia > Artiodactyla > Cervidae > Cervus > Cervus canadensis. The sequence continues at coordinate 17,805,759 of NC_057412.1, forward strand.
TAACATGCAAGTTGGGATCAGAATGATTAGGGATACGAATGCTTTCTGACTCACTGATTTGCTGGCAGGAAGAATCCAAAATGGCTCAGTAAAGTATGAAGAAAGGTATTTGGAGGCGTTATAGATAGCTGCAGATTATAGAAAATGTTGTATTAGCTTTTGTTGACAACAAAGTAAGATACCAATGATGGAATTCAAACCAGTGCTTGGCACATAGTTGGCTTTCACTGAATTATTTATTCAGTGAATGTATGGACCCACATCTATTTGAGAGACTCAATTGTGATCCAATTTACCTTGATATATAAGTTTAGGCCAAAAATACCTTGATTGTCAGGGCTGGTATTTCTGGATCTCACCAGTAAAATAAATTGGCTGTAGAAAGTTAGATTTGTTGTTGAACATATGCAATTAAAAACTTGAAAATCAAAAGAAATATTAATGTTCAAAAATGGTATGCAAATAGGATAAAGTGTAGATTAAAAATATAGCTATTTGAAGCGTTTTTCATTATATAGGTAGACTGTTTGGGGTGTCTTCATTTTACAGTTGGAAGCTGATTAACTTATTGAGGAAGATTTAAACACCAACACACTTGTATATGGCCTATGAGAACAAAATTTGATGGAGCAGAATAGAGTACTTCTTTCAACAAACTGCAGGTGTTGGGGACTAGTTGCTTTTCCTGTCTATGGCGATTAAAAAGTTTACTTTTTCTGTTGGAAGAGAACAAAAGAATGAATGTCTATCATTCAATGAAAGGAAAGAATAAAATATTATGCTACATAGATTTGCTATAACTGATTATAGTAACACAATTTAAAATTTTTCTTTACATTTCTAATTATAGGATAATTATAATATTGTAATGGCTTTTTGTGTACATCAACATGAAACAGGCCTAGGTATACAAATGTCCCCTCCCTCTTTTTTTTTTTTTTTTAAAAGTATTTTTTTTATTGGAGTATAATTGCTTTACAATGTTAAGTTCAGCTGTACAACATATATCAGACATGTCTACATATATCCCAAGCCTCTGAAGCTTCCTCCCCTCCCTCTTATACACCTTTCCCACCACCCTCCCTGTCTGTCCCTCTAGGTTATCACAAAGACCTGGCTTTGGGTCCCTGCATCATACAGCCAACTCCCACTGGCTATCTTATATGTGGTAATACATAATTTTTTTAAAAGTTATAAATTCAGAAGAATTTTCTTTCTCCTCCCAGGTAGAGCTTCCTATGAAATATTGCCCCAAGCAAATCATATGACCTACTTGCTGTTTTATTTACTTTTTTTGGCTGCACCTAGGCTTATGGGATGCCAGTTCCCAGACAAGGGATTAAATGCAGGCCATAACAGTAAAAGCATGAAGTCCTAACCACTAGACCACCAGGGAACTCTCTGTTTTCCTTTAATTTGAAGAAGGGCAAATACATAATAAGCAACTCATCAGGAATAGTTAGACTATACAGTGGTTATCTGTAGAAAGCAATATAACCTTTAAAAAGAATCTCTGCAAACAATCTTAGAAATGATATCTATCATGGATATCTTTTACAATTTTAAAGACTTGGAGAGGTAAAGATGCTCTCTTTTAATCCCTTTGTAGTAATTATCCCCAAATCAAATTGTGAAATAATTGTTAGGCAGGAAAACAACAATGAGTTACAGACAGTGATTTATCTAATTTCATTTAAAGAATTGAGGACTAATAAAGGAAAAACTCAACCATGTTTTAGGTCATTCAAGAGTATATCTAACAATATTTCAGCCTGGAATACAGACCAGATACTCAGTTATCAAAAAGCAAAGTCCAAAGTCCATTCTGTCCTTTCTGTAAGTCCATTCTGTCCTTTTCTTCCCCATCACAGATTTTGAAGTTTTTTAAACATTTTTGCCAAATTGGCTTTGACTCCATGAAAAAACATGTGAGTAGCTAAGTGAATGTAAGATTTTCCTTTTATGCTTACTATGCTGTCATAATCAGAAACTCCAGAATGAAAAGGAAAGAAATGGCCCAGAAAGTTTTCAGAAATATAAAGTGCTCTCAGGAGTTTCCATACTAAGAGGGGAATGAAAGAATAGATAAAATAGTTAGGAAAAGAAAAATATTTAACCAAATGCCTTCCAAATTGATTTAAATGAAGTATGAGATTGCCCTAAATTATTCAGATGGTAAAATGAAAGTGAAAGTCACTCAGTTGTGTCCGACTCTTTCTGACCCCATGGACTATAGTCCATGGACTTCTCCAGACCAGAATACTGGAGTGGGTAGCCTTTACCTTCTTTGGGGATCTTCCTAACCCAGGAGTTGAACCCAGGTCTCCAACCCAGGTCTCCAGCATAGCAGGTGGATTCTTTACCAGCTGAGCCACAAGGGAAGCCCAAGAATACTGGAATGGGTAGCCTATCTGTTCTCCAGTGGATCTTCCCAACGCAGGAGTCAAACTGGAGTCTCCTGCATTGCAAGTGGATTCTTTACCAACTGAGCTATCAGGGAAGCCCTTATTCAGTTGGTAAATAGTACAATATTATTTTTGTACTATTTTTGTACAAATAATGTCTTTTACATTCAGGTAAGTAGTACAGTAATATCCTTTCATACATTCAATAAACACGTGCAATAGATTCTTTATAAGTCCTGGGGAATTAGTGGTGAATTGAGTCCCAACTTTCTTAGAGTTTACATTTTAATGGAGGTAAAGAGGAGTAAACAAGCCCTAACTTGTTTGTGAATTGTTAAAAGTTAAGGGAGTACCAAGAAGAACTTGGGCTATCTGGCGACTCAGATGGCAAAAATCCTCCAGCAATGTGGGAGACCCAGGTTCGATCCCTGGGTTGGGAAGAACTCCTGGAGAAGGAAATTGTTACCCACTCCAGTATTCTTGCCTGAAGAATTCCATGGAGAGAGGAGCCCATGAGATGACAAAGAGTTGGATATGATTGAGTGAGTAACACTGGTTCAGGGGCACTGGGAAAGTGAATTCAAAGGATAAATAGGAATAGCTTAATGATGAAGAGAGAGGAACCAGTGAACCAGTGAAGTTGCTCAGTCGTGTCCGACTCTTTGTGATCCCATGGACTGTAGCCCCCCAGACTCCTCTGTCCATGGAATTTTCCAGGCCAGAATACCGGAGTGAGTTGCCATTTCCTTCTCCAGGGGATCTTCCCGACCCAGGGGTCGGACCCAGGTCTCCTGCACTATAGGCAGATGCTTTACCGTCTGAGCCACCAGGGAAGCCTAATGAAGAGAGAGGAGAAAGGGTTCAAATGAGAGCAACACTGCCTGTAACAGTCTAGATGTGAAAAAGAACACAGTATGTTTAGGGAACTGAAAGAACTTCAGGATGCCTGCAGCTGAGCTACTTGTATGTGAGTGTGTGAGATAGAGAGAGAGAGAGAGAGAGAATAGTATCTAGGCTGGAGACACAAGAGTGGGGCAGACTATGAAGGGATTTGTATACCATGTGAAAGGATTTGAATATTATCTTAAGGTAATTAAAGTGTTGCTGATACATTTAAGGCAGATAACTGGGGAGACCTACATTTTTGCATGAATCATTTTGGCTTTATTGGAAAGGGTAGATTGGATGGATGATGTGGCTCAGCCTAGAAAGAGAGCTTGGGATTCACTTGCTGTAAGGTAAGAGACCACGAGCTCATAGATGACAAGAGGATGGGGAATTGATGGCATAGACAAATGGTAGCCTGTAACCAGAGGGATGGCCAGTGTGTGAACCACAGGGCAGTAGCGTTTTTGCTTTATTATCAACAAAAGAAGTAGAGAAGGAATGGTGTGAAAGCAGAAGGAAGAAGTGAAGATCTTGCTGTCCACATCTCCCAACACTGAATAAGCAAGCTCAGTTTAAGAGGCTCGTAGAAGAAGGATTTTAGGGGAATTGGGGCTTTCATTCAAATCATAGAAATGAGGAGAACTTTCACAAAGGAGGTACAGGCTATTCAAGTTACTACAGAGGTTCCAGAGAAGACAGGAGTAAACATGTAGAAGGAAAGAAGAGACAAAGTTAGATTGTGGTGACAAAAAAAAAAAAACACACAAGAAACAACTTTCCATGCGCTCCCAGAAAGGACTATATAAGATAGTCTAGAGGTGATTTTTTGCCTGTCAGGTGTACTTAGCAATGTCCGGGGATGTTTGGGTTGTCACATCTGGGGAGGGCAAGGTGGGGTAACATAGTAGCAGGTTGCTAGTGGCATCGAGTGGGATGATCAGGGATGCTGCCGCACCCTCTGTGATGCACAGGCCAGTGTCCCACGGCAAAAGTTTTTCTGGCTAAAATTTCCGTAGTGCAAAGGTTGAGAAGTTGTCATAGATGTAAACAAAAGCTGAGTAGTTACTGGTATTATATTACACACCAGTTCTCAAGTAATCCTTTTTATAACAGTTACACATTTCAAAATATGAATTTAATATTTACTATCATTTAGCTCATCATTTCTAGGGTGAGAATGGAACATAAATCTCAATTTGAGCTAAATATACACTGAGTAAAAAAGGGCACCAATCTTCATATCTAGAGTCTTCAAACACAGTAATCTTTCAGCTACAGTATGCATATTCCTGGAGTCTGGGAAGGTTTTCTAGAGGATATGTCATCATGGATAATTGTAAGAAAATTATTAATAATTACTGTATCCACAATATTCATAATCCCTCTTCTGAAATTAATCTGCCTGAGAATTTACCAGGCGATTTGTGATTTACCAGGTCTCTTTCCTAACTTTCCTTTAGCAGCCTTCTTTCCTTCATCTTTTTTTTTTTTTTTAGTGGAGTGCAGTTTATTACACCGGCGGGCCCGAGGCAGAGTCTCCTCTTAGCCAAGGACCCTGACCAGCATTTGTGAAAATCTTTTATACCCCATGTGTCCAAACCCACTACCCCAATTCCCTTGAGACTTACATAAACAAAGGAAGGGTAAATACAACTACAATAACCCCATCATTCACGTGTTACGTGTTCAAACAGTCAATAATCAATAAGCCCGCAGTTACATTCCAAATAGTTAATAACTGATAAGCCTGTGCTTACATTCTGATAGATAGTGTCCGGAGGCAGGGGTGATTAGTGTCTGTTCTTCAAGATTCCCCTGCCCAGAGGGGGTCTTATCCTTCCATTGTCATTCCCACAGGCGCTAAGCACAGAGTTCAGAGTCCACTGGAGAGGTGGCCGCGCACAATCAGCACAGACAGGCCTGAGATGGAGTCCAGGCCCTATGAATTCCTTCTTCATTCCCCCCTCTTGATGCTCTTAGTTTCCATAACGAGCATCATTTATTGAGATATATTGTACCTTAGCCCTCCTGCCACCCACATGAGAGAATGCTATCAACCTCTGGGTTACAAAATTCACAAGGCATTGTAGGAAGCAGGGTCCACAAAGCAGTATGATCAAGATTACTATAACAACAGTTCATTAGACATGGCTTTCACTTGATTTTGCATATCCTCCAAGGCAGCAGATACATCTTCAGACAGGTCAGGGATGTACACACCATTCGCCAAAGTCCCTCCTTGGGCTGCTGTGAGTATGTCTAATGCCATCCTATTTTGAATTACTGCCTTCCTCATCTGAATCTGTTCTTCGTTCAAAGCTTGAATGGCTTTAGTACTGTCTAAGAGGGCCTGTTTAATGAAATTAGTTAAGGCCTCTACCTTAACCATGATATCCGTTGTCCCTACAGAGGGTATAAACAAGGCAGCAAGATAGTCATACCATTGGAACACAGATCGTGTCCATCTTGCATGCAGATAAGGCAGGTTTACTGGAGGCTGGTGTAGGCTAGGCTTAACTCTGCCATGGGCGAAAACAAATCCTAATGTGCAACGCCCCACCCAGCCAACTGGTAACCATGGCCATAAGTTAAGCCCACAGAGCCACTGGGTCCCATTGGGGGCTACCCAGCGGATTCCAGGATTATATTTCCAGTCGGAACCGGGCCACTGAGCAGACTGATTGGGGTGATAGGTAACTTCCAAGATTTGTTTACTTTGTTCAGGGGACAAATAACAATTCTTTTGGGTCTAGGGGATGGTCTCCAAATCCAACTTTCTGTTCTTTTTGTTCCCAGCAAATAGTAGCAGGGGCAATCAACTGTCCTTTCTCAGGAGTCATCCAGAAATATTCATCCCAGACCTGGTAGTATTGCTCAAGGCACCGGGAGGCCTGTCCCCCTTTTGTAAGGGAGCCCTTTTCCTCTTTAATTCTCTTATATGAGGTATAAGCCTTTGTTATCTCCGTAAGGCTGGTGTTCATGTTAAATGTAACCCTATGTCCCTGGCCCATTGATGGCTTCTTCTAACACCAGAGGGCAAAGAAAGGTTATGGTTGGTGAGAGAGAGGAAAGTTCCTTTCTGTTGTTAAAGTCCCCATAACGGAGTGACGATACCCACCAGGGGAGTCTGTCTATTACTGACAGGGGCATAGCCCCACATACCCAAGTTCAAAATTGCATTGGTGAGGCCGAGCAGCAGGAGTCGTTTACCCAGCTCCATCCTGTAGAGGGCTCGTCTGGGACCTAGTTTTCTTCTTCCTCCTCAGAATGATCTTGGTTTCCCGTGGGTCGGTGGGGTCCTTCTGGGTGGTCCATTTGGCGTCCTCCGGGTCAGCGTGGTATGTCTTCTTTGCTCTGCCAGACCCCAGAGGGAGAAGGGGGATCGGCGTGTCTTCACCTGCCAGTCAGCATAGCTGAACCAGAACATCACATGGTCCAAGACTGTTTCTCCCTTAAAGTCCATTCTGCCTTGGTGGGCTGAGTGCTCAGTTCCCCTGCTGCCGTCCACTACCTGCTGACGTGAAAGGTCCGGGCGTTGAGAAGCAGAATCCTTCCAGAGGGGCGAGGCGCCTTCCCCCCTCTAGGAGATTCAAGCCACAAAGCCTCGGGGTGGCCTCAAATGAGACCTGTCTCCTCAAAGTGAGGAGTTTCCCGGCCAATGCACCAAATGTTATAGCCACGCTTTCCAGGAAACAAACTCACTCAGAAGGACAATGCAGATAGTGGAGTGCAGTTTATTACACCGGTGGGCCCAAGGCAGAGTCTCCTCTTAGCCAAGGACCCCACCAGCATTTGTGAAAATCTTTTATACCCCATGTGTCCAAACCCCTCCTTCATCTTATAAAAGAATGACATACCTCTGACCCTTTTAAAATTGCACATTAATTATAATTGTAAAGGCCTCTGGATACTGTTAATGAGATTGCTTGAGAATGTATCCATCCTGAAGGAGAGCATATCAGAATGTTTCAGCATGAAATAGTGAAGGCAGTGGTGACATATTTAATTTTGGATCCAAACCCAAGACAAGGCTCCTTGCTTCTGCCTATTTATCCTCCTTGTTTCCTTCAAAAAATAATTTAAAAGTGAGATGGCTGTCACATAAATGTATACTAAGTATTTAATTAAAAGATTAAGTTAGATATTTTTATGCATTACAAAATGATCCAGGGTGTCTAGTTACCATCTGTCACCATACAAAGATATGACATCACTACTCATTTTATTTCCCATACTGTGTTTCATACCGGTGATCATTTTGTAATGTATAGAAATAGCAAATCACCTTGTTGTGTGCCTGGAATTAACAAAGTGATTAAGGTCAATTATACTTCAAAACTAACCAACCAACCAAAATAACTCATAGAAAAAGAGATGAGATTTGTGGTTACCAGAGGTGGGGTAGGGAGTTGGGTAATTGGATTTGTTATTGTTGTTCATTTGCTAAGTCATGTCTGGCTCTTTGTGACCCCATGCACACCAGGCTCCTCTGTCCTTCACTGTCTGTCAGAGTTTGCTCAAATTCATGTCCATTGAGTTGGTGATGCTATCTAACCGTCTAATCCTCTGCCGCCTCCTTCTTTTGTCTTCAATCTTTCCCAGCATCAGGGTCTTTTCCGATGAGTCAGTTCTTTGCATCAGATGGCCAAAGTATTAGAGCTTCAGCTTCAGCATCAGTCCTTCCAATGAATATTCAGGATTTATTTCCTTTAAGATTGACTGGTTTGATCTCCCTGCTGTCCAAGGGATTCCCAAGAGTCTTCTCCAGCACCATGATTTGAAAGTATCAATTCTTCAGTAACCTCAGATTTGGAGATGATACCACTCATGGCAGAAAGTAAAGAGGAACTAAAGAACCTTTCACTGAGGGTGAAAGAGGAGAGTGAAAAAGGTGGTTTAAAACTCAACATTAAAAAATAGCAGATCATGGTATTCAGTCCTATCACTTTATGGCAAATAGAAGGGATAATTGGATGGAGGTGATTAAAAGGTACAAACTTGCAGTTATAAGGTAAATAAGTACTAGGGATATGAGCTTCACTATGATAAATGTCATTAACACAACTGTATATTGTAGACAAATGCTATTGAGAGTAAATCCTAAGTGCTCATCACAGGGAAAAATAGGCATTTCCCCCCTTTATTTTGTATCTATATGAGATGATGGATGTTTACTAAACTTATTGTAATTATTTCCTGATGGATGTAAGTCAAATTTTTATGCTGTATACCTTAGATTTACATAGTATTGTATGTCAGTTATATCACCCTAAAGCTGGAAGGAAAATATTAAAATATTAAGTTAGATTTTAGGGATTTAGATTTGTTTGTTGTGAAATCCAGTTACTGTTGTGTTCTCTTTTTTTATTGTTTTTTTTCCATTTATTTTTATTAGTTGGAGGCTAATTACTTTACAATATTATAGTGGTTTTTGCCACACATTGACATGAATCAGCCATGGATTTACATGTGTTCCCCATCCCGATCCCCACCTCCCTCCCCATCCCATCCCTCTGGGTCTTCCCAGTGCACCAGCCCTGAGCACTTGTCTCATGCATCCATACTGTTGTGTTCTTAAATGCCGGGATGCCAGCAAGGACAACTCAAGGTAGTATTATTTCTGATTACGTGAAATAGCCACCAACTGTTGCATTTTTGAAGATCGTATACAGGCTTTCCTGTTCTCTCTCCTATCAGTTGCCATTCTTGTTCTCTGATATGCCTGAGAATGGGTCGCTCTGTGTTTATTCTGCTTGACCACCTCTATTCATTCTCTTTATCTTCCCCCCATAGGTTCTTCACATTAGCTCATTTCTATTGATCTGTTTTCAAGACTACTGATAATAAATACTGGTTGCTTTTTGCTGCCATCTCAAATCTACTCTTGAATCACTTTGGTGAAATGCTCCTTGCAGTCATTATATTTTTCAACTTTACAATTTTTTATTTGGCTCCTTTTTATAATTCCAATTTTTAGAGAGACTAAAATTTCCATTTTTATTGAGACTTACGATTCATTGTCATCATACTTACTTGCAATTCCTTAACTATGGTTTTATTTTGTCCTTTAAACATAGTTATAATTAAATATATTTATAATTATGCTTAGAATTCTTTGTTAAGTCTAACATCTCAGCACCCTCAGAGATGTTTTCTGCTGACTCTTATGGGCCACCTTCTTATGTTTCTTTACATGTCTTAATTTTAAATAACTAGACATATTTGATAATACACGGTAGAAAACCTAGATTCTCGTTTCTCACCCCCCTTCCCCAGCCCCTAGATTATTGCTGTTGCTTCTCTGTGCACATGTGTAAGTGTTGTTTAGTAACTTCCCTGGACGAAATATATGGTCTGTTCTCTTTCACGTTGTGTGAACTTTGATATTCATGCTCGGTGTGTAAAACATTCTCATTTGTATCTTTCAGCTTGGCTTCCTAGGGGTCCACCACTGTGACAGTGTAGCTCCGGGGTCAGCCAGTGATTGTTCAGAATTTGTGCTCAAACACCTTGAGCCAGAAAGACTCTTCCTCCCTTCCTATTGATCTGCCTGTGTGTCTGGGAGCATATTCAAAATTCAGACATTTTACATCTGTCCCAGCTTTTGCATCCCACCAGGCCCTCTCACATCTCTTTTGTGCCCACACAGGCCCCATGTTCATCCAGGGATGAGTGGATAGTTAGGGCCCTTTTTGGTATCTCCTGCCCATGTGCAGCCTTCCAAATTTCCAGGGACTTGTGAGAACTTACCGAGTCCCACTTGAGTGAGACTATGAGACTCTGATTGTCTCATTCCCCTCTTAGTGTTAAGTTTTTTTTGCCAGTTACCATTTTCTTGCTTTCTTTGCCCAGGACTACACCCTCATACTAGCTTCGCTGACCTTCCATATTTGTTTGTCACAGAGATTGTTCCAATTTTGGACGATGACCACAGGCATGGAGTTGTTTGGTGCTCTACTCCAACCATGTGAGAACTCCCCAAAAGGAAAGGTTTTTTTATTTTCTTTCATTTTTTGGGTGTTTGTTGTGGCATGCAGGCTTAGCTGCCCTGTGAAATGAAGGATCTTAGCTCTCTGACTAAGACGGTAACTGCAGCCATGAAATTAAGACTCTTGCTCCTTGGAAGAAAAGCTATGACAAACCTAGACAGCATACTAAAAAGCAGAGACATTACTTTGCTGACAAAGGTCCATACAGTAAAAACTGTGGTTTTTCCAGTAGTCATGTATGGATGTGAGAGTTCGACCAAAAAGAAGGCTGAATGCTGAGAACTGATGCTTTTGAACTGTGGTGTTGGAGAAGACTCTTGAGAATCCCTTGGACTGCAAGGAGATCCAACCAGTCAATCCTAAAGGAAATCAATCCTGAATATTCATTGGAAGGACTGATGCTGAAGCTGAAGCTCCGATATTTTGGCCACCTGATGTGAAAAGCTGACTCATTATAAAAGATCCTGATGCTGGGAAGGATTGAGGGCAGGAGGAGAAGGGGACAGCAGAGGATGAGATGGTTGTATGGCATCACTGATTCAATGGACATGAGTTTGAACAAGCCCTGGGAGACGGTGAAAGACAGAGAAGCCTGGTGTGCTGCAGTTCATGGGGTCATAAAGAGGCAGACACCACTTAGTGACTGAACAACAATTTACTTCCTTCCTAGTTTTCAGTCATGCGGTTGAGATGCTGATAATAAACAAGTGTGTTTCACCTATGGTTCTATAAATATCATATTCTAATTTCTAGAAATATATGTGTACATGGAAGTATATATGACCGGGACTAATTTTCTTCATGTTTTGAAATGAATGCTTTATACTAATTTTTTTTTTAAGATTGTTTTTCGATGTGGACCATTTTTAAAGTCTTTCTTGAATTTGTTACAATATTGCTTCTATTGTTTGTGTCCTGGTTTTTTGGCGGCAAGGCATGTGGCGCCTTAGCTCCCCACAAGGGATCGAACCTGCACCCCCTGCATGAGAAGGTGAAGTCTTAATCCCTGGACCACCAGGAAAGTCCCTAAACTTATTTTTGAATGTTTTACCTATCTCAGCTCTAAATCTCTGGAAATTGTCTGGATAGTAGAATGGATATTTGTGACGTCATCTCTTTTCTTCTTGATGACATTTTAGTAGTATGAAGTAAAGAGGGTCAGACATTAATGGTAGAATATGCTGAACTTATTTGAAACCAAGTCTTTGAAGTATCCCAAGAGCTGAGCTGACAAGCTTTTGCAGATCAAATGCACAGCTCTCATTTAACAAGAAAAATCTGACACTTTGCACTTGACCATGAAGGTAAAGAAGACATTGCCACTAATTTGATAACTTTATGGGGCTTGTACAGATATTTATAGATATTCTGAAAAGAAAAGATGATTTCTTCTTTTAAAAACTAATGATCAAATTTATCTCTTTATCTGGGGTGTTTGGGAAAGAAACACATCAAAGTTAAGGGGACAAAAGCCTGAACAAGGTTCATCTATTTAGAAAAAAATGGAATTTCACTAAAACAATGGAATTTAACATTTAAATAGCTTCAAAGCGGTTGTAGTTATAATTGTTTCCACTAAGGTGTGCTAGATCTCCAAATATTATTCATGCTTTCCTTGTGTTACCAAATGCACTGCAAGGAATTCAACCACGTTCATCGCCTTTCTCTGGGCTGCCAAGCCCACTGCCACACAGGAGCTTTTTAAGCTGAAACAACAATGTACAGCACACAAATTCAGCTAAAGCACAAAAGAGGACAGGAGACCATTTAAAAATTCTAAAAGAGAAGGACAATTTTGAATGGGTGATTTTTACAAACAGACTTGGATGTTGGTTTTGGTTTTGTAGAATCATTTGGTTTGTCTGAGAAATTCTAGAAGGTTAATTTCAGTTTTCAGGCAATTTTTCTTCTAATAAACTCTTTAATGTTCTATTATTTATAACTGGTATTACAGATGTAAGTTATCTTTGCTTTAACTGCACATCAATCTGACTCTATTATTATTCATGATGATTTAAATCCCAATTGGTTTTTGAGATCATCTAGTGAAATCTGAAAAACAGTTAACACAAAAGAGCAGTTCTAAATAAGTATTTCAGGCAGGAAGTGGCACAGATTCAGAAGCATGATGAAAATTTTTTTTGTGCATGGGAAGAAAAATTAATTCTTTTTATTTGCGGTACTGAATTTAATTTTTTCCAAGTCTTAAAGTTACCAACTGAAAATCTAGCTATTTCATTAAGTGCTTTCTTCATAGTTAGTAATTGAATGGTAGACTGAAATGTTTTTCAGTGGAATTTGACAACTTCTCCTATAAACCAAATATAAGCTCCACAGGTAATGATTCTACGTATACACCTTAGTTTGGAAGTACTTTTATACATTCAAAGAACTTCTTTGGGTCATATGATTTCTATTTGAAATATGCTTTAGAAAATTTTTTTCTTATTTCATTTAAAAAAATAATTTGTACTTCCCCACCTCCAAACCAATGTTATCGTCAGCTTCTACAGCTTGTCCACTTATGTTGATTTCCTAATTTTGATTAAATTGACTGATATTGTGACCAACTGTCATTTTAATAATAATTTAAAATGTCAGTTCTAAACAGTCTTAAAGAAAATCTCAAATACTATAGCAATCAATCTTAAATTATTGGCTTGGATTATTTGTGTGGGCAAAAATTACTTCATATTCCATTGAACAGCAGGAAATCCATTGATAAATAATTGCTTAGTTATAGGTTGTTCTAAAAGCAACAGTTTTTGGTGGACCTAACTGCAAGCTTTCCACCAAAATAAAATTTCTTCATTGATAGAAACTATGATTATAGTTCCATAATTTGTATCGTCATATAATGTTGCCTTCTATACCCAGACCAAATTTCATAATATTAAAAAAAAATATTTTTGTTGTAAGACTCCAACTGTTTTGATGAATTTTCAAAATAATGGTAGAGTGCATAATCAAGTAAGTGATTTTTCATGTATACAAATGAGTTTCTGAAAGATTTCATTTCAGTATTGAGGAAAATGACATGTTTTGTCATTCTACTGCCTTCTTATCTGGCTATTAAGTTAGTGACTTGGACAAATGTAAAATGTCATCTGTACTTTTGCTGAGATGTGTCATTTAAATAATTAGTAGTAGAATAATCAGGAAACAATTCAAGATTGTGAAGTTTTTACAGTGTTAATCCAGAAAACCCTTTCACGTGTGAGATCTTTTGAGTTGATTTATTGAAACAATTGTCCCCATAATTGTTGCTTGCTGAATAGTGGTGATTAATTACTATTTCCTAAAACTTTAAATAAGGGAATAAGATTCATTAAACCCACTTTGAATATATCTAGAAGTAGAAAGTTCCCAATATAGAACTTTAGAGAAATTATTTTTCAATGTAACACAAATATAAAACAAGTAGAACCTTTTGATGTTAACTTCAAGTTGTTTAAAAATATTTTCTGAAAACAAAGAGGAGTGAATTTTGAGTATCACAGAGTTAAGAAGCTAATGAGAGGAAATTAGGATCACGCAGAAAGGTGCCTAAGCATAGTGCTGCTCCTGCTAAGTCACTTCAGTCGTGTCCGACTCTGTGCGACCCCATCCCTGGCATGCCACTTACTTGTTAAAATGATACAAAGAGCAAAATGAGAATCTTCAGCATTTGGAAAGCCAGCAGCTCACACTGAATGGAAAATCGCTGTGCTACCTGAGGGTGGACTGACTTGAAATTTAGGAAGACTTGTCAACAGTGCTTGACTTTCATTGAGAAACAGCATCTCCTCAGTTTTAGTTTAGACTTAGGGCATTGGTACATGTGTTTTCCAAGAAGTTTGGCCTGTTTGAGTTTTAATTAGAAATGTGGAGACTCCACCAGGAATATTTAGACCAATTAATGCTCTTATTTAATATAAAAAAAAAATTAAAGAAAACCAACCCTATTCCTATTTGATAAGAAGAGAGACTAACCAGTGTTCCTTTGGAATGCTTTCCCAGAAAATATTTATTTTTTATTATTTTTTTTCATTTATTTTTATTAGTTGAATGCTAATTACTTTACAATATTGTAGTGGTTTTTGCCATACATTGACATGAATCAGCCATGGGTTTACATGTGTTCCCCACCCCGATCCCCACTCCCGCCTCCCTCCCCATCCCATCCCTCTTCCCAGAAAATATTTAAAATAAAATACAACTAATGTGAATTCTATACAAAATGTGTTTTGGAAAACATGTCCGTCTTACTATAAATTTTGTTATGATAATTATTTTTTGCTTGAGTAAATGGGATAAAGTGCAAAGTGCAAAGTGAAAGTGAAGTCACTCAGTTGTGTCCAGCTCTTTGCGACCCCATGGACTGTAGCCTACCAGGTTTCTCTGTCCATGGGATTTTCCAGGTAAGAATATTGGAGTGGGTTGCCCTTTCCTTCTCCAGATAAAGTGCAAGCCCTGTGTAAATTATAAAACACCACCCATCTGCATTTGAAGAGAAATTTGACTTGGTTCAATGTCAAGATCACCCTAAGAGAGCAAACTATGTAAAGTTACTTCAAGCTTTGCTGCAAAGCTATTTTATTACTGAAATGAGCAATTCTCAACACATTTTGGAGCAGGAATGGGGAGGTTTGGTGAATGGAGGCCAAGGAGCTAAGGGAAGGCAGGGGCTGAAGCTCCTGATTGGGGTCCTAGAACCTGACACCAGGAATCTAAGGAGGACAGAGGGAAAGACCACAGACTGATCTTATTTCACAATTTTGTAAGAATCACTCTGAGTTAATTTTTCTTCAAGCAGAAGGAGAACCTATGTTTTACATGTGGAAGCTTAAGTGCAGAAAGAGGAAACCTGAACAGGGAAAGCTCCCAGGCTGTGGGCTGCTGGGGTTGGGTGGTGGCGATGGTGGAGACCAAATTTTGGAAGAGACAAGTGATGCTGGTGTTGTGTATGTAGCTTTAATCTCCAGAGACTAGGACAACTTCCAAACATTCAGGACCAGAGGAAATACAAATTATAATAGGAGGTCAGGAATGGGAAAAATATAGGATAGGATCTTAAAAAATGAATAAAGGTGGTCTGTACATTTAGCTGTGTTATTTTTGATACTCAAAGCAAATTATTATTATTATTTAAACTTTTATTGAAATATGGTTGATTTACAATGTGTTGATTACTGCTGTATGGCAATGTGATTTAGTTATATGTACATGTGTTAATTTAAAAATATTCTTTCCCATTATGGCTTATCACAGGATATTGAATATAGTTCTCTGTGCTATCCAGTAGGACCTTGTTGTTTATCCATTCTCTATATAAATCTTACATCACAGCAAATTACTTTTTATCATCCATAGAGAGAAATTATGCCAGTCTCTCAGGAGAAACAATTTCCTTTCACCATGTTCTAGAAGAATCTTATTAACAGTTTATTATTTTATATTAGGCTTTTTGTCTTTAACTTCTCTTTTAAAATGCAAACATCCAAGGATAACATGTGCTCTATTAAGTCACTAACACCTACAAATTATAAATAATTTTCTTGTGACTTATGGTGGGAGGGTGGGCTTAATTTTGCCAAGGATAAGTCATGGAATCAGTAAAAGAATGGTTTATAATTTAGATTTCCTTTCCCCAGATTTTATTAGTTCCAGTTCTATGAGTTCAAGTTTCCCACGTTGGAAAAGAAATAGAACACGTGATTACCTGTATAGAAAATTACTTAATGAAGCTGAGAAATGATAACTAAATTACAGTTTTAGACATTAGGCACACTGGAACATTTTCATGGTTGCTGGCTTAATCTATATCATCCATGTTGTCAACAGACCCTCACTTTTTCATAAGCAAAGACTGTGGATAATTTTTGAAAACATGCTTTCTAACTAGACTATGTTTACAATTGGCCGATTTTTTAAAGAGACGAGGTGTCCATAGATAGCTTGCTTTCGGTTTGTCCTTTGGCTGATTCAGGGGTAATCAGTGTTTATTTAAGCCATGGGCTATAATACATTTGCAATGAATAACCTTTAGTAGTTGTAATGAGAATTCAGTATGCAGCAGTGATAGCTCACATCACTTTGTATTTTTAACTTTCTTCTTCTCTCATGTTTATTGCCTCATATTCTTGAAAGTGATACTTGTCCACTTTCCCCACATTTTAATCATTAGAGTTAGAGAAAGCAAGCTATCTCAGAAAATCTCTCTCTCTGTGTTGGTATTGTTTAACATTCTTTTTTTTATGTTTTTAAATAATTAATGTGCAAATAAAGAAAAAATAAATTGCATTTAAAAAGCCAAATAAACTGCCCAACTCAATAGCAAAATAAAGGGTGAGAGTTTAGAGATAATGAGCTCTGACAGCATCAAAACCAGATGTCAAAATATAATCCATACTCATTTTTAGCTGTAAATATTACTTTTGTAATTAATTTTTATCACGGGGGTCATGTGAGACATTTAAAAGAAGGGAAATGACAGTTTTAATGAACTATGCATTTTGTATACTTTTTTTTTCCTTTCTTGAAGTGGGTTTGAAATGGTTGAATATATGGCTTTTTACTCTGGTCTCAAAGGACAAAATTGCTAGTTCCTCCCCAAGATGCCATGTCGTCCAAAAACCGTGAAGCGTATCCGAGTGTTTCTTCTGTCTGGTCTTTGATAGGGGGCTGTTTAATGTCCCTGAGAAGTCTTGAAGATGCTCATCAATTTGCTTCCATTTTATCTCCCGCTCAAAAATCCTTTGTTGTGGCCATCCTCCAGTTAAAGAAGGAAAGATGGCGTTCCTTATTTTAATTGGTCAACGGGGAAATACCTGCCGTGTGACAAATTTTTTCTTTCACTCTTGAACATAGTATTTTGCTTTTTTGTGTTTCCTATGTTCACTGTCTGGAAATGAGATGTTTCATCCAGGACATAGCAGTAAGAAGGATTTCTTAGTATTAATATGTTAATACATTATTTTGTATTAATTTTTCTAGCTCTCTTCTTGGGAACTGGAAAACCACAGACTCAGTCTCTCAAACATGAATAGGAAATATTGCATGTGCATGAAATGTTTCTTCCTCTCAAAATATTTATCCAAATAACTGCAAAAATAAGAAAAAAGGAGAGATAGTACTGAGAATGTGATATGGAAAGATCTAGAAACTTGCTGTGTGAGGAGTAATAATATCATGAAATACAAATGTGATAATTCGCTTCAGTTAATGAAGAAGAAATGTTAGTATTTCATGTTACATACAACGGAGGGGCTGGTCTCTCTCAGATTGTATTTCAGCTTGTTACTTAGTTAGCCAAAGGAGCTATTGCCTCTATATACTCAGAATACATAACAGTTATAATAATAGCTACCTGTTCCTGTTACCTTTTTTTAGGCTGAAAATTTCCCACTGATATTTTCTTGTCAGTCATGGGGTCACAGAGTTGGACATGAATGAGTGACTAAGCATAGCACATATAATATATGACAACAACAGGGTTTTCCTTTTCTTATAAGTTCCCAGCATGAATTCTTACTATTTCTAATACTTTAATGTCAAGTTAAATGCAATATTTTTGTAACTAATTTAAAAGAATTCTTTACATTTTTCTAGCAATTGCTACTTTTGTTAATTGAATAACTTATACTCTAACATATACCATGTACAAGTCAGGGTTTAACCTAGGTTTGATAAATAGATCCTCAATTATGACTGTAACATTTAACAATAATTTAAAGTAGATATCATTTTTGTTATTTATTGTTATGATTATTTTTGTAAAAGATTAGACACCAGTGTATATATAAATATTTTTTAAAACTTTTAAAATTGGTGTATAGTTGCTTTACAATGTTGTATTACTTTCTGCTTTATAGCAAAGTGAATCAGTTATATATACTGATTCACTCCAATATATATATATATTCACTCCAAAATATATATATAGGCTCCAATATATTTTTGATAACTACATATATATTAAAAATTTATCTTCATTTGTTTCTTTTCTTCTTGAATGGTGAATTCTTTTTTAGATTTTCTTAGTATCACTTCTGAAGAAAACATGCTCTTCAAACATTTTCTATGCAGATATGAATTGTAATGTTTATTCTCAATGCATTCTCAATGGAAAAAGAGAAAGTGACATAGACAAATGCATAAGAAACAAAAAGCTATGTTCCCCCTCAATACTGTGAAGGATTTCTGTCAAATAGTACAGACCTAAAGTTAGAATTTATTGGACAGGCGATGGAGGGCAATCCGTGGTTATGTTGGGATTTTCACGATTTTTCTATTTAAAAATTTACCACAGACTTTATGTGGCGTTTGTAAAGGAAAATATCATCCTCACTGTATGAAGTCATGAATACTGTTTTATAGAGTGTTTTATTCGTGGCTTGAATTTTGAATTAATGCAGAAAAACTAAGGAAACCAACATGAAACAGTCTTGTGTTTTTGCAGACTTATTTAGTTAAAATGCGGCATTTATCTGAGGTAATATTTACACAGCACAAGCGGTCAGAAGAAAATTTCTTTTCCGTAGGATCTTCATAAAAGAGTGTCCTGGGAGACAACTATGTATAAGCACTGTTTACTTTCAACTCTCTTCCTTATTAACCCACTCTTCAACACTGTGTGGCACTTCGGACAAGGTCAGAAAATATTTTGCTGTCATTTTCATTCAGATTGTTATAAATAACATATTCACAGAAGCAAGTGATGCACTCTTTAACACTTTTTTCACGTTAATTCTGGACATAACTTTCTTTTAGGAATTTAGAAGGATGATGTTACATACTGCCACTGAATGAATGATAAGAGTGTACTCTATTAGCTGTGTTACAGATAAAAGCAAATGGTCAGCAGATGTTTGTTGTTAATGACCTTAGGATTCTCTATTTAATGAACAATTTTAAATTCATGAAATAAATATAAAAGTTTAGACTTAAATGCAATAAGAGCCCATGCTATATGCACCTCCAAAGTTGTATGTCGTGCTGTTTGGAAACCTTAAAGTTCAGAGACAGTCTAAAAAGTCAGGAAAAATCATATTTGCTAGGGTATACATGCATTTTCTAAATTGATGTCTTTTTAAAGGAGTGTAGTGAAAAAAAATCCTGGGGAAGTTTCAGGGATATAATATAGACCTTTTGTTGTTATGCTCAAAAAAGATCTGCATCATACTACTACAACTTGTTTTTATTTTGCATGGAATATCTTTATTTTATGCAGCGTTCTCAAAATATTCACCAAAGCCTATCATTGCAGACAGCAAACAGCTGCTGAAAATGCAGTTCTTGTTTAAGGGCACTTGTAAGACAACATGGACCTAAAAGTAATAAAATTGTATGTTTAAACCTGTAAAGACTTTAAAAAAAAATCCTAGAAAGATTTTTGCTTTACAAAAACAAAATGTTGAACCTGTGGGTTAAGACATTGGTCTTATTTACATGCAGGAGATTGATTAGTTTGGAGACATGTTATACTCTCTATTTAGTTAGATATTTATAAGTTCAGCAAATAGAAATGGTAGCATTGTCCTTAAGCACTTTCAAGGGATCTTAGTTGGGGGCAGAAAGGATTCAGGTATTAAGAGGGAATTGATTAAAATTTAGTAGCGCAGCCTAATTGGACTTGTCTAAATTTGTGAATAGTCTATAGTCTTTAAAAACAGTTTTATTATTTTTATGTGCAGAGGCAAGCAAACCAAGTAAACTAAATGTTGCCTTTTAAAAGTTACTTTAATTACCAGCCAAGAATCATTTGTAATTAGTCAAGTGTGCAAACATAACAATACATGACCTTGCTTATGTAGCAATTATATGCATGAAAATAGAGACTTGTAAATTTGTAAAATGATGTTTTTCTTTAGAAAGAATTTTTCCCCCTTCAGAATTAACTTACGAACCTTCTTGTCCATAATAGTGAAAAAGTAATTTCATCCAACTTCTGACTAAATTAAAATAAATTCTATATATAGCTTTGAACTAGCAAATTGTAGAGTAAGTGCATTTTCAAGTAACAACTTATGTGTGGCTAGTTTGATGTTTTCTTTTGAGGGCATTTTATTTCTTCATACATCTACTTCTGTGAATCTTAGAGTGACCTCAACTTATGCAATAGGAAGTCCACATATAAAAATTTCCTATTGATACCTAAGATAAATTGGAGAGATTCTGTGTTTGAAGGGACTCTTCACCTTATGAAGATATTAATCCCAGTATTACTTTGAATAATAAAACAGTTTTGATATCATTTAAACACACACATTTTAACGCATTCATTTTTAAGATTAGGTCATTTCCAAGATCACCTAAAATGGTGCTTTTCAAAGTTTAACGTGTATCCACATCACCTGTGGATATTGTTAAACTGCATAAGTACTATAGGGTGGGGCGTCAGAGTCTGCAGTTCTAACATGCTCCCAGGTGCTGCTGATCTAAGGGCCTTATTTTTAATTACAGGAATCTAAAACATCTTAAGTATAGTCATTCTTGAAATGATCTTTTTAAAAGCTCTTTTTGTGCATGTGTGTGTCAGGATACACACTGCCTGACTGTAATAGCATTTTTTTCTACTTGAATATTTCCTGAAAGACTCCGAAGAAGGAAACCAACTATATTAATAATTGGATTTAAGCTGAGTTAGTTTTTATAGACTCATCCTATTTCTGTCTTTTAAACAAATTTGTTCTTATTGGTGAACTTGGTTAAGACCTTTTAAATCTCTGGGTTTTAGTTTTCTGATCTGTGAAATGAAGGTGCAGAATCAAAAGCTGAGCCTGCCGTAGACAGGCAAACATATTTGCTGTGTGAATAGAAGACTTACTTGCAGCCTTATATTTTGTAATTTTATAGATCAAGGGTGGGGTGTTTTCTTTGGAAAAAAATAGAATGTAGGTCTAGATATTGTTAATAAAAAGTAACTAATTGTATTTGTGTTTAAAAAACATAGGTTGAGTTTGCAGACATCAAGTAAAGAGAAACCATGTGGATGGGAATGTATTAAAATTTTGTATTTTCAAGTGTCGATGCTTTCTTGGCAACTCAGTCTGCAACTGAGAAATGGTCACACATATATTGACTTTGCCTCAGCTGACTTCTCTCCGGAAAATATATGTTCTCTTGCATGGTCTGCTTGAAGGACTGGTCATTTAAAGTTAAAAGATGATCTCTAAGTCCTTTATTTCAGCCAGTCTTTCCTGATTAATTTACAAAGCACAAAGGAAGTATCTTAACCAATAGATACCAAGCCTCTTTACCCTTTACCATGCATTTATTCTTATATTTGACTTTCTTATTTTCTAAGAGCATAAGTAAGATTTGTTATATGCATTATAGTTACAGACAATAGTGACTAAACCAAACAGTGGTGAACATAATTGTGAAATAAATAATACAAGTGATTTGAAATTATGGCATCCAGGATGTATGCTCATGCCAACCATAATTAAAAAGAAATTGTTCTTCCTTTCCATATCAATTCTCTACCTCTATACCTTCAACTTATGTTCACAAGAAATTTCTGAGTTATTTAACTCAAGAGTTTCTGAGGACAAATTTCTGGCCTTTTGGCTGGGGTGCATTTTCAAGGTGAATGGTGGGGGACAGAGAAGGTTTAGGGATGGCAAAGTCATCAGTAGTGGAAAACAGCATGAAGTGCTTGCTTCATTCTTCTTTTTCAAACTGGCCAGAGCTGAGTCATAGTTTATAAATATGTCATTTTTAGTAGGTTTAACCTGGCAATTAGAGAAGAGCATATGGAATGCTTTTCTTGTGTTTCAACAAATAAGAATTGGAATATCAGAGAAAACATTTTTAAAAGAAAAGTTTGCTCAGGGTAGAAATTCCTCTAGTAGGAACCCATATGACCATATTATTGATCATACTTGTATTGTTTAAAAAATACTGATATACCTGTCTTTTCTCCAGTTGTCAAATGGTCGTGTTTTGAGGCCTCTTCCAACCACCCCCCACCCTACCAAGACACTTCGCACATTCCTGGCTGACTTGGCTTCTCTTCCAGGCCCCAATTATTTAACTAACATTTTAAAAATTATCTTTGCAAATTTGAATTTGAATTTAAGTATTGGGTTGGCCAAAAGTTCATTTGAGTTTTGTTCTGTACAGTGTTGCAGAAAAACCCAAATGAAATTTTTGGTCAACCCAGTAACAACTATCTTTATATTCCAGGAAAAACCCCCAGCATTTGAGAAGGGAGAAGATGGTCAAGCACTTTCAAAGAAGAAAATATAATGTATATATAGAGGCTTATAAGTAAGTTAGCCAGTTGTGTCCACGATAGTAAGTTTTCTCTTTGCTACCATCAGTGAAAGTAGGTACTAGAAAAACTGCTAACAGAAATTTCCTTGACAATTTCAAGGGAAAGTTTTTTTAAATGCAGAAAACCAAGACCAGGAGAGGCTACTCCCTCACCTTCTAAATCTCTGATGCCCTCTTAGGAGAGGTGATCATGGACTGAAATACCAGCATCATTTTATGGTTTTAAACAATTTACAGAATAATCTTAAACTCGTCCACTTACCATGGCAGCTTTAGGATATGTATAATTAGAAGTTGCCTACATGAGGTTATTTTAAAGGGTGCTTCTTCCTAAATATCTCCTCAAGGAAAAGCGGGGATCTTTAGAAACTCATTCCTATGAATTTCAGTTTTCTTTTCCAACGATTTGAATGTTCAGTGCAAATGCTCCTCAGAACATTAACACTGGCTCTCAACCCTTTCTCCAACCCTATCTCCCATAGGGGCATTTAGGGATTGAAGACAGGGAACAGGGCAGAGTTATAGTGGACATTGAATTAAGGGAAGGAGCCTTCCTGTTCTGAGACCAGTGACATCTATTTGGAAACAGTGGTTACAGAAGCGTATGCAATTCCCATGGCAATAGGGAGCATCACCACTGGGGGTGTCTGCAAATGCATATGTAGTTAGTAAAGGAGAAACTCCATGCAGACAAGCTCAGGTGCATCATTTTTATGGATATGTTCCTGTCTCAAATGAGAAAAGATAATTAAAATGTAATTATTAGTTTGAAAATTAATTAATGCTGGTAGCTCTTATTAGGAGTAACATCCTCTATGTTCCCAAGATGAGCAATGCTGAGTGATTTTGGAAATAAATCATTTAAATCTCTATAGCATTTGATAGGGTTGATCACATTACTCATAATGAGAAATTTTTTCTCTTCTGATTTCTTTGATGTTATCTTTGTTCTTTCAGTTCAGTTCAGTTGCTCAGTTGTGTCTGACTCTTTGCGACCCCATGGACTGTAGCATGCCAGGTTTCCCTGTCCATCACCAACTCCTGGAGCTTGCTCAAACTCATGTCCGTTGAGTTGGTGATGTCATCCAACCATCTCATCCTCTGTCGTCCCCTTCTTCTCCTGCCTTCAGTCTTTCCCAGCGTCAGGGTCTTTTCCAATGAGTCAGTTCTTCACATCAGGTGGCCAGATTGGAGCTTCACCTTCAGCATCAGTCCTTCCAGTGAATTTTCAGGACTGATTTCCTTTAGGACTGACTGGTTTGATCTCCTTGCAGTTCAAGGGACTCTCAAGAGTCTTCTCCAACACCACAGTTCAAAAGCATCAGTTCTTTGGTGCTTAGCTTTCTTTCTGGTCCAACCCTCACATCCATATATGACTACTGGAAAAACCATAGCTTTGACTAGATGGACCTTTGTAAGCAAAGTAATGTCTCTGCTTTTTAATATGCTGTCTAGGTTGGTCATAGCTTTTCCTCCAAGGAGCAAGTGTCTTTTAATTTCATGGCTGCAGTCACCATCTGCAGTGATTGTGGAGCCCGAGAAAATAAAGTCTGTCACTGTCTTCATTGTTTCCCCATCCATTTGCCACAAAGTGATGGAACCGGATGTGATGATCTTGGTTTTTTTGGAATATTGAGTTTTAATCCAGCTTTCTCACTCTCCTCTTTCACTTTCATCAAGAGGCTCTTTAGTTTCTCTTTGCTTGGCTCTTTCCCATTGTCTCCTTTTGCTGTGTCTTTTTATTCTTCCCAGAATACAGCAAATTTATCTCATTATACCCCCAACACACATAATTCAGTTCTTACCATTCAAGATTGTAGCAACTTTTTATGGCTTCTTGAAAATGACTCCCAGTTCAACAGCTCTTCTCCCTGACTTCGCTACAAAGCTCTAACTACACATTTCCAACTGTCTACTAGACATCATTATTTGCATGTTTTGTGGTTTCCTTGTGCTAAAAATTTCTCAAACCAGATTTATCACTTTCCTCCACAAAACAACTCATTATTCCTAAATTTGTAATCTTTGCCAAAAAAGTGTAATACTTTTCTCTCTTTGACTCAGCCTGAAAAATGAGGAGTTTTGTTGGAAGCCTCCATCTCTGCCTAATAAATTATCTCCTTCTTCCTTCCCATTTAAAACTTCTGAAAATTCTGCCTGTCATTGCTTTGGTTCACAATTTAATACTGCTTCTCCTTCTTATTTCAACTGCTATTGTAAGATCTACTTGTTTACTTGATTTTCCTGAATCAGGGGATTTAGAACCTGTACAGCAAGAATTTTGACTTCTTACTTTTTAAGCCTAGAGCATGAAGTGTAGTGGCTTAGGCATAGCAGATACTCAATAGATCTTTAACTGTTTTATTGTTATGAACTCCATATTATAGGAGCAATAAAAGTTCTAAGACATAAAAGTAATGCTCAAAATGGGTCACTAAAGCAAGACATCAAAACATAACCTGTATTATTTTACTGGTTTAATTTTGGAAGGAGCCTTGGTTAGCCAATGTAAGTTCAAATTTACATTTGAATTTCTTTAAATTACTTGCCTTCAGTGCGACAAATCCTGTCTCACAAGATTGACTTTAATAATTTAAATATTTCTTTGGATTTTAGACTTGAAAGCTAAGTGTATGTGGGTGGAAAAGGATGGTTCTCAGTTGAGTTGATAGGATTAAGAAGCAGCTCAGCTGAGTAAGCCCTTGTGGCTACGATTCACTTAAAATGCAAAGAGTAGGCAGTTGTATAACTAATGCTAGGGACAGAGACTCATTTTAAGTATAGAGATGGATTTAGATTACTAAATAGCACCTTCTTTTTGCAGTCAGAAATAATTTCACTTTATTTCAAAACAAAAATTGAAAATGGCATTAACTTTAAAGCAGTCAGTAAAGCTACTACAGCAATCAACTATCTTTATTCTCCATCTAAATACAAATCATATGACAAAACTGGGATGGAAAAAATGTGAGAGCCTTTGGATATTATAGTTGCCAAGGGATGAGCTTCTTAATAGTCTGTTCAGCTTTTGCATCTGGCAGGAACTTACTCTCAGCCCCTACTTTCCCCAATATTGATCATGTGGAATAAAAGAGGCCTACACCTTCAGGTCCAGCATGATCCAGTTTTGGAGTACATGCCAAATGCTCATTGGTTCTATTTGCTTGAATTAAATATTCATTTGTTAAAATGCCCATTATGTGCTGGGCATTGTTACTGGAGCTAGAGATATACTGGTGAACAGAACAAGCAAGCTCCCTATTCTTAGAAACTTAAATTCTTTGCAATGGGTGGAGGGAGGGGATAATAAGCAAATAAATAATACTAAATATATACCAACATGAATATTTATGTTCAAAAATATGTGATGAAAAAAAGATTGAATAGGTAAGTGAGAAGGCAGCATATCTTGATAGTGTTGTACAGAGAGTTAAAATACCAGTGGTGTGCTTAGGCAGTCACTTTTGATTGGGTTGTCAAGTCCAGTCTATTTAAATAAGTGACATTTAAGTTGAAATCTGTATGGATGAAGAGGTAAAGAGTATTTGAGGCAGATGGAAGAGCTTATGCAAAGTCCTGAGATAGGAACAGAAAAAAGGCCAGAATGATCAAAGTCTAGTGTGTGAGAAAGTGGTATGATTGAGATCAGAAACATAAGCAAATCCCTAGGGTTTTTTAAGCCATGGAAAGAATTTGGATTTCCTTCCAAGGATCATGAGCAGCCACTGGGGAATTTAAGGAGCATAAAGGGGCAATCTGATTTGTATTTTAGGATAATGGCTCCAGTCTCTGTATGAAGCATGGATTGTATTGGAGCCAGAATGGAAGCAGAGGGATCAGCAAGAAGGCCATTGTGAAAGTCCAGGCAAGATGTGATGGTGGCTTTGATCAATGCTAGTAGTAGAGGTGAAAATAAAAGGATCCAGTGAAATTATTGAGTCAATGTGATTGCGGTTTTTCAATTTTTGCAAGTTGTTCCCTAAAAAGTTTTTTTTTTTAAATTAATTTGCACTCCTCTATTGGTTTATGAGAGTAATGATGCAAAGTAGAAATTGTCCACACTTCAGTTTTATATAAGATGAAAACATGATCTTACATATCTTAGTTTAAGATAACTTCCTTTCCTAGGAAGGAGCTCCATGTGTCTCAAGACCTGGCAGTTTTATTATATGCCACAAGGTCTCAGCACTTTTCTCTATGCTATATGCTCTTTTGTTTGACATCTCTCTGCAGCAACTCTCCATGTTATATATGCATGTGTATATATTCCCGTTCTTTCATATACATATTATTTATTTGCTTATTGAAATATAGTTGATGTACAGTATTTTGCTTGTTTCCATTTTACTGCACAGGGATTTGACATTGCATACATTATGAAATGGTGACACTGTAAGTCTAGTAACCATCTGTCCCCATACAGAAGTATTACAATATTATAGGCATTCTTCCTTATACTGTAAATTATATCTCCATAACTTATTTACTTTATAACTAGAGGTTTGAACCTCTCAATCCCCTTCACTTATTTTGCCTCCTGACTCAACTTCCCTCCATTTTGGCAAATACTTGTTTGATCTCTGTATCTATGAGTCTGTTTTCATCTTGTTTGTTTCATTTTTTAGATTTCACATATAAGTGAAATCATATGGTGTTTGTCTTTCTCTGTCTGACTTACTTCATGTAGCATAATATCCACTAGGTCTATCCATGCTGTAGCAAATGGCAAGATTTCATTTTTTATGGCTGAGTAATATTCTATTGTATATATAGACCATGTATTCTTTCTTCATCCATTGCTGGACATTTATGTTGATTCTGTATCTTGGATTTTGTAAATAATGCTGTAATGAACATATGGATGCATATAAAATTTTGAATTAGTATTTTAATTCAAAGAATGGCTAGAAGTAGAATTGCTGGATTCTAATGTAGTTCTTTTTAAAGTTTTTTTGAGTAACATTCATGTTGTTTTCCATAGTGGCTATGCCAATTTGCATTCCCACCAATAGGGCACAAAAGTTTTTCTTTACTCTGTTTCTTCTTCAATATTTATTATTTCTTGTTTGTTTTTTTTTTTTTTTTGATGACAACCATTCTGACAGATTTATACCTGTCAGGTGATGTCTCATTGTGGTTTGATTTGCATTTCTCTGATAATTAGATCCTCTGTTTTTCAACTGGGTTGTTTGATGTTGAATTGTATGAGTTCTTTGTATATTTTGGGTATTAACCCCTCATCAGAAACATTGCTTGCCAATATCTTCTCCCATTCAGTAGGCTGCCTTTTCATTTTGTTGATAGTTTCCTTTGCTGTGCAAAAGGTTTTATAGTGTGATGTAGTCCCATCACCAATTTAATTTTGCTTTTATTTCCCTTGCCTCAGAGACAGATCCCAAAATCTATTGCTAATAGATTCACTTATTAGTGAATTCACTTATTAGTTCTCATGTCTTTTTTATGGTGTCTTTAGGATTTTTCTCTATATTGTATCATGTCACCTGCAGAGAGTGACAGTTTTACTTCTCCAATTTGGATTTCTTTTATTTATTTTTTTCTTTTCTGACTGCTGTGTGTGTCTATGACTTCCAACATTATCTTGAATAAAAGTAGAGAGAAACAGCATCCTCATCTTGTTTTTCATTTTAGAGGAAATGCTTTCAGCTTTTCACTGTTGACTATGATGTTGGCTATGAGTTTGCCGTATATGACCTTTATTATGTTGAGGTATGTTCCCTCTATACCCACTTTGTTGAGAGGCTTTTTTTTTTCATCATAAATGTATGTTGAATTTTGTCAAAAAGTTATTCTGCATTTGTTGAGATGGTCATTTGATTTTTATTCAGTGTGCTGATACAGTGTATCACATCGTCTGTTTTGTGGATATTATGCCATCTGCACATTCCTGGGATAAATTCCACTTGATAATGATTTATGATTCTTTTAATGTGTTGAATTCAGTTTGCTAATATTTTGTTGAGAATTTTTGCATCATTAATATTGTTTTGTAATTTTTTTGTGTGTGTGATATTTTTGTCTGGTTTTGGTATCAGGGTACTGTCTCTGATGAGAATGAGTTTGGAAGCATTCCTTCTTCAATTATTGGGAATAGTTTGAGAAGAATAGATGTTAATTCTTTAAATATTTTGTAGAATTTACCTGTGAAGACATCTAGTCCTGGGCTTTTGTTTGTTGGGGTTTTTTGGGGTTACTGAATTGGTTTTATTACTGATAATCAGTCTCTTTACATTTTCTATTTCTTCCTGGTTCAGTCTTGAGAGATTGTACATTTTAAGGAATTTATGCATGTCTTCTAGGCTATTCATTTTATTGGTGTATAACTGTTCACAGTAATCTCTTATGATTGTATTTTTGCAGTATCAATTATAACTTCTTTTTCATTTTTAATTTGATTTATTTATCCTTTGATCTTTTTTCTCCTTGATGAAGGAGACCTTCATCAAGACCTGAAGGTCAGGTATTTAGCTAGACTATGCAGAGTACCTCATGAAAAACGCTGGGCTGGATGAAGCACAAGCTGGAATCAAGATTGCTGGGAGGAATATCAATAACCTCAGATATGCAGATGACACCAACCCTTATGGCAGAAAGTGAAGAAGAACTGAAGAGCCTCTTGATGAAAGTGAAAAAGGAGAGTGAAAAAGTTGGCTTAAAGCTCAACATTCAGAAAACTAAGATCATGGCATCCGGTCCCTTCACTTCATGGCAGATAGATGGAGAAACAGTGGAAACAGTGGCTGACTTTATTTTGTGGGGCTCCATAATCACTGCAGATGGTGACTGCAGCCATGAAATTAAAAGACACTTACTCCTTGGAAGGAAAGTTATGACCAACCTAGACAGCATGTTAAAAAGCAGAGACATTGCTTTGTCAACAAAGTTCTGTCTAGTCAAGGCTATGGTTTTTCCATTGGTCATATATGAATGTGAGAACTGGACTATAAAGAGGGCTGAGCACTAAAGAATTGATGCTTTTGAAATGTGGTGTTGGAGAAGACTCTTCTTGAGAGTCCCTTGGACTGCAAGGAGATCCAACCAGTTCATCTTAAAGGAGATCAGTCCTGGGTGTTCATTGGAAGGACCGATGTTGAAGCTGAAACTCCAGTACTTTGGCCACCTGATGTGAAGAGCTGACTCATTTGACCCTGATGCTGGGAAAGATTGAGGGTGGGAGGATAAGGGGACGACAGAGGATGAGATGGCTGGATGGCATCACTGACTCAATGGACATGGGTTTGGGTGGACTCCAGGAGTTGGTGATGGACAGGGAGGCCTGGCGTGCTGCGATTCATGGGGTTGCAAAGAGTCGGACACAACTGACTGAACTGAACTGAAAGATCTGTCAATTTTGTTTATCTTTTCAAAGAACTGGCTGTCAGTTTTATTGATTTTTCTATTGTATTTTTAGTATTTATTTTATTTATTTCCACTCTTATCTATATTATTTTTCACTGTGCTAATTTTTTTTTATTGTTTCCTTTTTCTAGTTCCTTTAGGTTTAAGGTCAAATTGTCAGCGATTTTTGTTTGCTTCTTGAGGTAGTTTTGTATCACTCTACACTTCCCTCTTTGAACTGCTTCCGCTGCATTCCATAGATTTTGGATTGTTGTGTTTCAATTTTTGTCTCCAGATACTTCCTGGTGGCTCAGATGGTAAAGCGTCTGCCTGCAATGAGGGAGACCCGGGTTCGATCCCCACGTCAGGAAGATCCGCTGGAGAAGGAAATGACAACCCACTCCAGTACTCTTGCCTAGAAAATTCCGTGGATGGAGGAGCCTGGTTGGGTACAGTCCATGGGGTCACAAAAAGTCGGACACGACTGAGAATTTTCACTTTCACTTCAACTTTTGTCTCTAGGTTTTTTTTTCATTTCCTGTTTGATTTCATCAGTGACCCATGGGATGGTTAGATTTCATGTTTTTGTGTAGCTTTTTTCTTCTTTTTTTTCTTAAAGCTGATTGCTATGCTGAAGCTGTTGTGGTTAAAAAAGATGTTTTTATATGTTTTCAGTCTTCTTAAATTTATTGAGACTTGTTTTGTGGTCTAGTTTGTGATCTATTCTGGAGAATTTTCCATGTACATTTGTAAAGAATTCTGCTATTTTTGGATAAAATATTCTTTATATATCTAATAACTCTATTGGTCCAATTTGTCATTTAAAGTTAGTGGTTTTTTACTGATTTGCTTTCTGGATGATCTGTCCATTGATGTAAAGAGGGTGTTAAAGTCCTCTATTATTATTGTATGACTGTCAATCTCTCACTTTATGTTTATTAGTGTTTGCTTTATGTGTACAGGTGTTCCTGTGTTGGAGCATGTATGTTTATAATTACTATTACCTTCTTGTTGGATTTATCTCTCTATCATTATGTAATGTCCTGCTTTGAGTCTTGTTACAGTATCTACTTTAAAGTGTATTTTGTCTGATAAAAGTATTGCTACTTCAGTTTTCTTTACATTTTCATTTGCCTAGAAAGTATTTTTCCTTCTCACTTTTGGCATGTGTGTGTCTTGTTGCTTTTGAGGGCTGTTTTGTGTTATGACTGTGGCCCTCTAGATGGAGGAGTAGGCTTCCTGTGTCGTTGGCTAAGTGGCCCAGGGAACTCGGGGCTGGTGCTGGCGCACTGGTAGGTGGGGCTCTGTCCACCTGTGACTTTCTGCATGTCTGAGGGAACTTGTGGCAGGGTCTTTGAATGATGTCTGCTTGGCCTTGGCAGGCTCAGGGTTGCTTCTGGTCTACCAGTGGGCTGGCTGGGTCCCCGGCACTAATATGCTAGAGGGAGGATTCCAAAAAGGCTCTTGCTAGTGCAGTATTATCATGGTAAAACAAGCTTTCAAAAATAGCTGCTGCCAGCATGTGCATCCTCAGGGGAAGTCCCAGTGACATCTTGCATCTCCTGGAGACTCTCCAAGATAAGCAAGTGGGTCTGACCCCGGCTTCATTCAGAGTACTTTCTCTGTGCTGGGACTTGGAGGATGTGAGATTTTGTGCATGTCCTGTTTGAGTGAAGTGTCAGTTTCCTATAGCCCTCTGCCCTCCTGAACATGAGCCCCCACTGATTTTCAAAACCAGGTTCTGGGAGTTCATCTTCCCGGTTTAGAAAACTTAGGCTACAGAACCTGATGTGAGGCTTGGACCCCTTGCTATTTGGTGAGTATCTCTATATTTATGATAGTTTTCCTGCTTGGGGGTCACCAGCCCAGGTGTGTGGATCCTGAGTGAGTCTTTGCCCCTCCTACCTGTCTTGTTCTGGTTCCTTCTTCTTGTGTTCAGTTGCGGAAAAAATTTCCCGCCAGCCTTCTGGTTGTTCTCATAGATAGTTACTCTGTAAGTGGCTATAATTTTGGTGTGTCAGTGGGAGGAGGTGAGTTCATGGTCTTCCTACTCTGCCATTCATCCATCTCTCCTCTATCTCTTCTTTTAGATTATGAATTTTGAGGGCAGGTAGAAACTGTCAACCTATGCAATGGTGATAGCTTACAGTGAGTGTTGTCAGATTAGTGACCTCAGAAGGAATGAATTTCACTTTGGGACAAGAGACATGGCTTCAGGCACTCAGAATTTATGGGGAAAAGTTTTATTACAGTGAAAAAGGGACAGAGAAAGCTTCTGACATAGACATCACAAGGGGGCAGAGAGTGGCCCACTCACTAGTTTGTGCGGGGCTTTATGTACTTTTTCAGTTCAGTTCAGTAACTCAGTCGTGTCTGACTCTTTGCAACCCCATGAACTGCAGCACACCAGGCCTCCCCATCCATCACCAACTCCCGGAGTTTACCCAAACTCATGTCCATTGAGTCGGTGATGCCATCCAACCATCTCATCCTCTGTCGTCTCCTTCTCCTCCTGCCTTCAATCTTTCCCAGCATCAGGGTCTTTTCCAATGAGTCAGTTCTTCACATCAGGTGGCCAAAGTATTGGAGTTTCAGCTTTAACATCAGTCCTTCCAATGAATATTCAGGACTGATTTCCTTTAGGATGGACTGGTTTGAACTCCTTGCAGTCCAAGGGACTCTCAAGAAGAGTCTTCTCCAACACAACAGTTCAAAAGCATCAATTCTTCAGTGCTCAGCTTTCCTTATAGCCCACTCTCACATCCATACATGACTACCAGATAAACCATAGCTTTGACCATATGGACCTTTGTTGGCAAAGTAATGTCTCTGCTTTTTAATGTGCTGTCTAGGTTTGTCATAGATTTTCTTCCAAGGAGCAAGCATCTTTTAATTTCATGGCTGCAATCACCATCTGCAGTGATTTTGGAGCCCAGAAAAATAAAGTCAACCACTGTTTCCACTGTTTCTCCATCTATTTGCCTTGAAGTGATGGGACCAGATGTCATGATCTTAGTTTTCTGAATGTTGAGTTTTGAGCCAACTTTTTCACTCTCCTCTTTCACTTTCATCAAGAGGCTCTTTAGTTCCTCTTCACTTTCTGCCATAAGGATGGTGAAATCTGCATATCTGAGGTTATTGATATTTTTCCCAGCAATCTTGATTCCAGCATGTGCTTTATCTAGTCCAGCATTTCACATGATGTACTCTGCATATAAGTTAAATAAGCAGGGTGACAATATGCAGCCTTGATGTACTCCTTTCCCAATTTGGAACCAGTCCATGTTCCACATCTGCTTCTAACTGTTGCTTCCTGACCTGCATACAGGTTTCTCAAGAGGCAGGTCAGGTAGTCTGGTATTCCCATCTCTTTCAGAATTTTCCACAGTTTATTGTGATCCACACAGTCAAAGGCTTTGGCGTGATCAATAAAGCAGAAGAAGATGTTTTTCTGGCATTCTCTTGCTTTTTGTATGATCCAACAGATGTTGGCAATTTGATCTCTGGTTCCTCTGCCTTTTCTAAATCCAGCTTGAACATCTGGAATTTCACGGTTCATGTACGTTGAAGCCTGGCTTGGAGAATTTTGAGCACTATTTTGCTAGCACATGATTGATACTTTTTCAACTGGTTACCAAAAATAGAAAGGTCTTACGAAAGCCACTCCCATGACATACGTCTTAAGATCACAAAATTATTCAAAAGGTTCTGTGAGAAGGAGAAATACGTTGTTGAGCAAGATATATTGTTCTATAGTCATTAGTACAGAGCTTAAGGAAAAACATACCCTTGAGCAAGATGTGTTGTTTTCTTTTGTCATCATTAGCTCTGGCTTTAAAGAAAGTTAGTCATAGAAGAAATAGATTGTTGCCATGACAACTCATAGCTTAAGAAAAAAAAGTCTCATGTGACTAAGGGGAAGGAATGTAGAAAAAAAAAAGTTTTTCCCTTTCCCCTCCTGGAGGGCCTCGGAGCCTTTATCAACCTGTTTAAGCATTAACCCTCTCAATAGTGTACCACACAGCTGTTGCTTAAGAATCACCCATGATCGCATGAACAGATCACTGAAAAAAGAAGCTGATCAGTCATCAAGTTTATTTTCTACTACAACTTGGTTACTGAGAGTAATGACTCCCAGCAGTTCTATGAAGATTATTTAATGTCTATACTCATGTTTCAGACAGGGCTTCCCTGGTGGCTCAGTGGGAAAGAATCTACCTGCAGTGCAGGAGATGTGGATTTGATCTCTGGGTTGGGAAGATCCCGGGGAGAAGGAAATGGCAACCCATTCCAGTACTCTTGCCTGGGAAGTCTGATGGACAGAGGAGTCTGGTTGGCTATGGTCCATGGGGTTGCAGAAGAGCCAGACATCGCTTACTGAGTAAACAACAACACATTTCAGACACTATTAGGGGAAAAATCCCAAGAAACCCTTTTAACTGTATATAGTAGAATATATTTAGAATTCGTATTCAGAGAACTTGGATTTAAGTCCTGGTTTTGCTCCTTTCTGATAGTGGGACCTTGGGTCTTTGTTTCTCCAACTGTAAACCAGTCTAATAATACAGTCTTCGCTAGGCCACAAGATATTGTAAGTTATGTGTAAAAAGAACTCACAAATTCTAAAATACAGATAAGTGCATCTGTTTAATAAAATATTTAGCTTTTAACTATGCTGTGTATACTGTTCTTAAAGTTTTACATGTACTAACTCATTATTCCTCATGGTTTTCTTATGAGGCTAGAGCTATTCTTATACCTATACCTATTTTTCAGATAAGAAGATAAAAAAGAGATGAAATAATTCATCAAAAGTCACATGCTCAGGAAAGGATAGGACTTGAACCCGTAATTGAACAGTACAGTCCCTGATTTGAGTGACTATGTTCTGTTAGTACTCTTTAAATTTGACACTATTAAATTATTTAGAGCATATGTATTAATACAAAATGTATGCCAAACATTGAGCTAAATATGAGGATATGATAAAGAAAGGGCAAGGTTATTCACAGTCTTTTAATTCACAGTATTTTAAACATCTGTGAAGGTGAAGAATTTTTTTTCTTTAATCAAATTAGAAGCCTCATGCTTGAACAATGGTAATGGCTCTTGACTTAATTAGCATATACAAATTCACAGATAAGTCAATATCGTAATACAGACTCAAATACAAAATAGCATACATTTTATTACATATCATCAGTAAATATTCTTTATTAACTGAGCCATATTTTTTTCCAGAAAAGTAATTTTCTATTTTAACATTCCAAAGATATTAATTTTCTTTCAAATATCTAAATAGTGACTTTAGTTTTCCTTCTTAGAATTTACAGATTTTCAAACATATTCAGGACTCAATCATATTTGAAGATCTCAGCTAATGGGATACCACTTTCATTTTCAATTTAGTGGTCAGAATGACTTTTACTTAGAGAATTCTAAAATAAACATGTGCAGGTGAGTTCACTAAGTATATATTTTAATATCTATAGTGGCATAGAAGCTACATAGCTACAACTTGATAGAACATCTCACCTTAACTGAAGTTTCTTTAGTTCCATATCATAAAAATTCATTCTTTTTTGCATGAATTTTTCTGTGACACAACAGACGGTTATGAGAGCCCGTTTATGTAAGTGAATTGCTCAGTGATATTATCAGCCAAAATTGTAGGTTGAGGTCAAGGGATGTCAAGTTATTATTTAAAGAAACAAAGGCAAAAGGAAAAGACAGATTGTAGAAGAGAAATTTAATACATTTTGGCAACATAAGTAGGAAGGTCAGTAAAGGACATGAAACTAGGATGATGTCATTATAATTGGCTTCAGTTCAGAAGTGGCAGAGTGGCAGTTAGCCAAGAAGGCACTTTGATGTTGTTTGTTTATGTGTTGCTATTTAACTATCCAGGTCCAGAAGTGGAGATTACAACAGATAATTTTATGGTGGATGACTGAATATTGTGGTCACTGCCTTATTTTAAACTTTGTTTCCAGAATGCAATGACTGTATTTTTTTAGAGCTTTCAGTTTTAAGATGCACTTCCTCCATGCCTGCAGATCTGTAGGACCTTCTATTGTAGGACCTTCTATAATCGAGACAGGTCAAACTGCTGCAAGGATACTTGTTTGATGTAATGATATAGATACAGATTTTGAGTTCACAAAACATTTAGGGAAGACTCCCATAATGTTTTAAAATTATGGAATAATCAGATTTATGCAACATCCTCTCTTGCTTCATGGGTGGTGGTTATGATATGCCTGTAAAGATGGAGAAAGGAGTTAGATGGAAGGATGCTTTCCTTTTTCAGTTTCTCATTAGATTGTATTATGAACAACCCCTCTGCAGACCATAACTACCTAAAATAGCTCCTATTCTATTGGCTAAATCACATGCATTTGGCAACTCTATTGGTTAGAGGTTAGAGGTGAAATTTTTGTTGCAGATACTATAAATCAAACCTGTGCAATAGAAGTATACCACAAGTCACAAATATAAGCTCCATATTTTATTTAAAATTTTCAAGCAGCCACATTTTTAAAGAGTTAATATTAATTTAATGATATATTTTCTTTAATGTGATACATCCAAAGTATTATCATTCAAATATGTATTAAAAAACAGCTCAGGTGATGCAACAGGTCTTGAGGCTACAACTGATACCTGTTGTCCTAGTCCTCTTCTACTACTAGATTCTCTTCACCTTTAACATCTTTGCTAGTCTAAGTGGCTTATTTAGTGGCTGGTCCTGTCCAAATTCTTCTCAGGCCACCCAGTAGCCTAACTACTTACTGTCAAATCTGAACAGAGGCATCCACTTGGTCTTCCCTACTGATGGCTCTTGTCTTCAAAGGTCAAGCCAGCAACCTGGGTTAGGGGATGGAGTCTGTTAACTATCAAGTATGTTTATTCCAATAAAGCAGAAGGAGAGAGGACATGATTACTGGATTTTTCCAGACCCCATGCCCCATTTTGTAAACTGGACCTCAGTTCAGTTTAGATCAGTTCAGTTGCTCAGTCATGTCCGACTCTTGGCGACCCCATGGATTGCAGCACCCCAGTCTTCCCTGTCCATCACCTACTCCCAGAGCTTACTCAAACTCATGTCCATCAAGTCAGTGATGCCATCCA
Organism: Cervus canadensis; assembly: GCF_019320065.1. Classification (NCBI taxonomy): domain Eukaryota; kingdom Metazoa; phylum Chordata; class Mammalia; order Artiodactyla; family Cervidae; genus Cervus; species Cervus canadensis. The sequence continues at coordinate 17,842,789 of NC_057412.1, forward strand.
ACCATCTCATCCTCTGTTGTCCCCTTCTCCTCCTGCCTTCAATCTTTCCCAGCATCAGGGTCTTTTCCAACGAGTCAGTGAAACTATTTTTTACCATGTGTTGCTACTTTGACATGGATAACTGGAATACTTAGAGTTCCTGAATAATAAAAGTGACCTTGAAATTTCCAGGTATTCTCTTTCCCTAGGGTATGATTACCTGAGTGAATAACCATAGGTTTCTGTGAAGGACTGGTTGAATCATTACTGTATAATGTTGCTTTCATATTTCATGGTGATTCCTCATGATTCTTGACCTCTTCTTCATTTCCTGGGATAGATCTTGAGAGGAACATGTGCTGTATTGAAAGACAGGAGTCTTCCCATTGTCTTCAAGTAAGAGAGGAACGCTGGTTTTTAACAAAGAGGAATAGACCACTACTGATGGGCCCAGAAAGGCCAAGAGAATATGGATATTTAAGATTTTTGAGTGTAAAGACCTAGACATTCCCATTCCAGGTTTAGTAATCCAGGTACTGGTCTTGGCACTTCACAAGTTCAGTCTTCTCTGAAAGGTTAACTTTATAATTCAGTTCTAGCTTTCTTTGCCTTTTAGTTATAGTAGAGCAGAGATTCTTCATGTGCTGCCAAAGAATCCCAATGACTTTCACACTTTACCTTGAATTGGTAATTAATTATCTCCACTTTTAATTGTTTTTCTCCAGTGAATTGATAGCCCTCAGTGACAGTCATTCCTTCCATGAAAAAAAGTGAAAATGTTAATTGCTCAGTCATGTCAGACTCTCCTGTGAACCCATGGACTATAGCCTACCAGGTTCCTCTGTCTGTAGAATTCTTCAGGCAAGAATACTGGAGTAGGTTGCTCTTCCCTTCTCCAGAGGATCTTCCCAACTTAGAGATCCAACCTGGATCTCCTACATTGCAGGTGGATTCTTAGACTGTAAAGTCTAAGCCATCAGAGAACCCCATTCTTTTCATATACATCTATTCTTTTCCAAATTATTTCCCAATTTAGGTAATTACAGAATTTTCAGCAGAGTTCCTTGTGCCAAACAGTAGGTCCTTGTTGGTTATCTACTTTATATATAGCAGTGTGTACATGTCGATCCCAAACTCCCAATCTATCTGTTTCCCCTGCCCTCCCACTGTACCCCCAGGTAACAATAAGATTGTTCTCTAAATCTGTGAGTCTGTTTCTGCTTTGTAAACAAAACTTTATTTATATTATTTTTTCAGATTCTGCATATAAAAATACCATATGATATTTTTCTTTGTCTCATTTACTTCATTTAATATGACAAGGCATTGAAAGAAGTAGGATTAGGCAGAGGGAGAGGTTGAAACTATCTTACAGTTGCAGTAAAGTAGCTCTGGCTATATATGGCTCTTTAGAATTGTCCTTAATTAAGGCAGGGGGGCTGGTCCATCCCTTCTCCCCTTCCCCCTTTAGGCAACAAATCACTGATGTTGACAGCCCTTGGGGAGAGGCTAATCATGGGATAGGTGACTCTCAGATTCCAGAAGAGGACTCAGCTATGACCTCTTTGTTGTTCAGCCACTCAGTCGTATCCAACTCTTTGCAACCCCATGGCCTGCAGCACGTCAGGCTTCCCTGTCCTTCACTATCTCCCGAGACTTGCTCAAACTCATGTCTATTGAGTTGGTAATGCCATCCAACCATCTCATCCTCTGTCATCACCTTTTCCTCCTGCCTCAGTCTTTCCCAGCATCAGGGTCTTTTCCAGTGAGTCAGCTCTTCACATCAGGTGGCAAAAGTATTGGAACTTCAGCCTCAGCATCAGTCCCTCCAATGAATTTTCAGGGTTGATTTCCTTTAGGACTGACTGGTTTGATTTCCTTGCAGACCAAGGGACCCTCAAGAGTCTCCTCCAGCACCACAGTTAAAAAGCATCAATTCTTCAGTGCTCACCCTTTTTTATGGTCCAGCTCTCACATCCATACATGACTACTGGAAAAATCATAGCTTTGAATAGACAGACCTTGTTGGCAAAGTAATGTCTCTGCTTTTTAATATGCTGTCTAGGTTTGTCATAGCTTTTCTTCCAAGGAACAAGCATTCTTTAATTTCGTGGCTGCAGTCACCACCTGCAGTGATTTTGGAGAGCAAGAAAATAAAGTCTGTCACTATTTCCATTGTCTCCTCATCTTTTGCCATGAAGTGATGAGACCAGATGCCATGAGCTTAGTTTTTTGAATGTTGGGTTTAAAGCCAACTTTTTCACTCTCCTTTTCAACTTTCATGAACAGGCTCTTCAGATCCTCTTCACTTTCTGCCATAAGGTTGGTGTCATCTGCATATCCGAGGTTATTGATATTTTTCCCGGCAGTCTTGATTCTAGCTTGTGCTTCACCCAGCCTGGCATTTTGCATGATGTAGTCTACATAGAAGTTAAACAAGCAGGGTGACAGTATCCAGCCTTGACATACTCCTTTCCCAATTTTGAACCAGTCCATTGTTCCATGTCTGGTTCTAACTGTTGCTTCTTGACCTGCATACAGATGTCTCAGGAGGCAGGTCAGCTGGTCTGGTATTCCCATCTCTTTCAGAATTTTCCACAGTTTATTATGATCCACACAGTCACAGGCTTTAGCATAGTCAATGAAGTAGAAGTGATGTTTTTCTGGAATTTTCTTGCTTTTTCTATGATCCAACGGATGTTGGCAATTTGATCTCTGGTTCCTCTGCCTTTTCTAAATCCAGCTTGAATATCTGAAATTTCTTGGTTCACATACTGTTGAAGCCTATTTTGGAGAATTTTGAGTATTACTTTGCTATCATGTCAAATGAGTACAGTTGTGTGGTAATTTGAACATTCTTTGGCATTACTCTTCTTTGGGATTAGATTGAAAAGTGACCTTTTTCAGTCCTGTGACTACTGCTGAGTTTTCCAAATTTACTGGCATACTGAGTGCAGCACTTTAACAGCATCATTTTAAGTTCTTTTTCTCAAGGAAAGGGAAAGAAACTCCTGGAAGTAACATCTGAAAATTTAAGTCTCAGATTTTGTGTCTTGCATCCCTTTCCCCAAGCTAGATGTTAAGGGTGAAATTCCCTAACAATGAATAATGTTCTCTTCAAATCACAAGGGAGTTATGTTTCTGCAAATTTGCATTTTCACAACCTGATGGGCTTTTCTCATTACAATTCTTAAAGGCTGGCCTAGTTCTTGCTGAGCAGGTGGGCAATCATTGATATATTTCTGTCAATAGCTGGTGAAAATATCTCAGGGGAAGCTAAGTATTCAGCTTGTTCAGAATTTATGGTGGGAGCATCACTCAGAAAAGAGAAGTCTTCCGTAGGAGGCATCCCATTCATTATAATGGTGGCAGTGTTTTAATTGCTCAGTCGGGTCCAACTCTTGTGACCCCATGTAGTGTGGCCAGTCAGGCCTCTCTTGTCCATGTTGTCATTTCTTTCTGCAAGGCATCTTCCCAACCCAGGGATCAATCCCACGTCTCTTATATCTCCTGCATTGGCAGGCAGGTTCTTTACCTCTGGTGCCATCTGGAAAGCCCATTCAGTATAATAGCTGTACATAAATGACTTAAGGACACAGTATAGTGTACTTACAGAGATAGATACATTTCATCCCTGTTAGATTATCCCTAGAAACATAATATCTCTCTGGAAAAATAATTTTGATTCTTTAATTTCAATGAAAAATTAGATCATGAGCCAGTATATCAAATATGAAACCAATTATTTCCACTTATTGTGTGATTAATATTACTAACTGAAAATAACAAGGTCCTACTGTATGGCACAGGGAACTATATTCAATAGCCTTTGATAAACCATAATGGAAAATAATATGAAAAAGAATATATATACACATATATACATATAACTGAGTCACTTTGCTTTACAGCAGAAACTAACATAACATTGTAAATCAAATATATTTCAATAAAATTTAAAAATTCAAAAAGTAATTGAAAATTGGTTAAAAATATTGCTAACTCATTTTCCAGTATATTTAGGTGCAATCTTCTGTCATGGACTTTAGTCATTAATAAACCTTAGTCACAGTTTCTTTTAGTCACTAAGCCACGTCAGTTATCAAATTGTAAAATTTCTGATGAAAAATATGAAAAAAAATATAAATGTGCCATATATTTCATATGTTTCATATATGAAATATATTTCATATATATTTCATATATATATATGTTACAGAATAAAGCTGTATATATAAAACCATGTACAGTTGACCCCTAAACAACACAGATTTGAACTGCATAGGTACACTTATATGTGGATTTTCTCGGTAATAAGTACTATAGTACTGTAACATATGGTCCACGGTTGGTTGATCTCAGATGTGGAATTATAGATATCAGGAGACTGTGAGGACAGAGGTTGAGCTCTGAGTTATATGTGGATTTTCAACTGTGTGGAGGGTTGACACCCTACCCCCTGTGGTGTTCAAGGGTCAAATGTAGACTGTATTTTACAGCAAATTTAAGGATCCTTATGGGTCACTTTATAGTACACAATTTTGATTTGTGCTCTGACTTTAGAATTAATAAATGTAGTCTAAAGTTGATGTTAGCTTCCTCTTTATTTTCCAGTTCCTAAGCCCCACTAAAGCTACTGTCTTCAAATGAGGAATAGCATGTCATTGGTGGGCAGCATGTGTCAAGACCTCAAAATGGAGACTTTAAAATACTTCAAATAATGTGATTTCTCAAAGATTCTGATATATACCCTTGAAGAATAGGGGAATGCTCACAGAAATCATTGAGTATAAAAAAAATGTTGCTAATGCAACACTTATCTTACACATAAATTATACATTTTAAGGACGAAAAGGCCAAGAGATGAAAGAAAACAAGAGGTCATGTGGTTCTTTTTCTCAGCACCAATTGTGGAACCTACCACAGAGGAAATATTCAATAAGTATTTATTCATCTTTGGATCTATTTTTGTACTTGGGAAACAAGTCTGAAGTAGAAATGTGTTTACACAGTGTGATGGTTAATTTTATGTGTCAACTTGACTGGCTCAGCAATCCCCAAATAACTGGTAAATATTATTTCTGCATCTGTGTGTGGTGTTTCTGGAAGAAATTAGCATCTGAATCAGACTGAGTAAAGATCTACCTTTACCAATATGAGGGCACACCAGCCTGTGTAGAAAGGTGGAAGAAGGACAAATTCTCTCCTTCTTCTTAAGCTGGGATGTCTATTTGCCTTCTTCTGCCCTCTGACATTGGAGCTTCTGGTTCTCAAGCCTTCTGACAATGGGACTTAAACCAGCAGCTCCCCTGCTCCCAAGTCTTTTGGCCTTGGACTGAATTTTACCGCTGATGTTCTTGTTTTCCTAGCTTGCAGATGGCAAATTGTAGGACTTCAGGCTTCTATAACCATGTGAGTCACTTCCTGTAATGTCTCATCTTATGTGTATCTCTATACATCCTACTGGAGAATTCTAATACCCACACCTTAGCTGAGCAATTGGACTGATGACTATTGGAATTCTGCTCTTGGCAGTGGTTATTCTTGCTCAGAGAAACTGATTGCTTATTTAATCAGAGAAGAAGCAATCCTCAGAATAATTGTCAGAAAATTCCCTTTTTTCTTCTTTCTTCAGTGGAATTTGTCTATTTACAATTCTTTTTTAAATTATTGGCTCCATTACATGGTGTGTGGGATCTTAGTTGCCCAACCAGGGATTGAGCCCACATCCCCTGCACTGGAAGCATGGAGTCTTAACCAGTGGACTGCTGGGGAAGCCCCTAACTCTTTCTTTTTTTAATGATTTAAAAAAAAATTTTCCTCCTCCCATCTTTTCTGAGTTCTGGCCAGCTTACTGTAATGAATGGTAACTCTGCTTTTGCTCATCCTGTTCCATCTTTAGACAGTCATGTGATGTGATTCTCTAGTCTTCTTGGGGATAAGCTCCACAGAAAGGCTTTCTCCTCTAACCATCATCATCCTGGTGACCATCCTGGGAACCCTCTCTGCATTTTCCATGTCAGCCTCTGCTTTTGGTCTAGATGGATATTAAGGATGTGGGGTGATTATACACTCTAATGACTACTATGTAGCTATTGTATTACAGAACTTTCTTTAAAAACCTATCATGTCATATTATTTCTAATCTACTTTTCTTTCCCCATGTGAGTGTACAAATCTTCTATTAAAATACATCTTGTTTCAATCTGTATGTACAATTTATTTTACAGTTGTAAACACAATGAGTATCATTTCTCATGTGACAGGTAGTCAAGGAGCAGCAAACTCAATTACTCTGAGGGTCAACCAGAGAACAATCATATGTGAAGCTGCCAGAAATGAGAAAATAGAGTGATGCTGGCACTTTAGAAAGAGGAGTGCATGCTCTGCCTAGAGGTATTAAAAATTAACTTAAAAATGTTTCTCTGGCAAAAATCAATTTTAAAATTATCTACATGTCTGATTTAGTCCCTGTTTTAAATCACTGACAAAAACATTAATAACATAGAGGTTGTATTGACACTTTTGCTCATTTATTCATTTGACAAACATTTGCTGAATGCTGAGAATGCTGGGCATCTAAATACTAATACTTGTACTAACACTGAGAATTTATCCCTAACTCTCAGGTTCTTTGAATGCAGTAAAACAAGCAAAAAAAAAAAAAAAAGCCTAAATGTGGAACTGTATGATTAATGCATTGAAATGGTGGGTTTTCAAAGGGTTTGGGAAGTTGGAAGAAGAGGTAGGTCCCAGTTGAGAACTCAGTGCGTAATAAGATAGCTAATCTCTACCGTAAATCTTAAAAAATAAATGACTGGACTTGAGAATGTGGACAGGGATAGTTTAATTGGCAGGAAACAGATTTTGAAACTCAGCCGGTCAAGGATTTATATGTTGAGAAACAATTGCTACATTCATTAAGGTTGGTAAATTAAAAAAAAAGTATTCCTTATCATGCTGGGGATAGTTCACTCTAGGTTACATTATCCTAAGGATTTCTTAAAAAAGAGAATTGTTATTCTAAATGGGAAAAGAAATAGGAAAAAATTGGTACATGTGTATGTGTAACTGAAGCACTTTGCTGTACACCTGAAACTTTCACAATGGTGTTAATTATCTATACTCCAATATAAAACAAAAAAGTAAAATAAAACCTAAGAAAAAATTTTTTTAAAAGAACTGTTCCATAGCGATTTATGTGTGTGTGCATGCTAAGTCGCTTCAGCTGTGTCTGACTCTGTGACCCAAGGGACTGTAGCCCACCAGGCTCCTCTGTCCATCAGATTCTCCAGGCAAGACTACTGGAGTGGGTTGCCATGCCCTTCTCCAGGGGATCTTTCAGACCAAGGGGTCTAACCCGAGTCTCCTGCCTAGGCAGGCATATTCTTTTCCACTAGTGCCAACTGGGAAGCCCATAGGGATTCATAGTTAAGGTTTAATACTGTTTCCTTTTTTTTTTTTTTTTTCTTCTGGAATACCAGGAAATGGTAACTAGTGGGCTAAGGGGAAAAAGTGAAGTAATCATCCTGTATACATTTTTGGAGTTTCATAATGTACATTTTATCTTCCCTGGTGGCTCAGTGGCAAAGAATCCACCTGCAATGCAGGAGCCATAGGAGGTGAGGGTTCCATCCCTGGGTCAGGAAGATCCCCTGGAGAAGGAAATGGCAACCCACTCCAGTATTCTTGTCTGGAGAATCTCATGGACAGAGAAGCCTGGAGGGCTACAGTCCATGGGGTTACAGAGAGGTGAAGACTGAGTATGCACACACTCACATGATCTGTCCTATAACAATACAGTTCTTGAAAAGTAAAGTTATGGTCATCCAAGGGTACTTGGGCTATCCTGGCCTAAGCCATGGTACACTTTAATTCTTTCCTCTGGTTCTGCTGTTACTAGACGCTTAATTGAGCATTTAACCAGTTCATTCTGCCACTCAATTAACTTGTTATTAAAGAAGTTCAGTTGAATCATTGCTTTTGAAATGACTCAACTCCCATCTGTTATACATATGACCTCATGAAATGTAGTTGCAAAGATGATGATGTTATAAATAATAATTAGTTGTGCCCAGGTGTTACTAGAAGGCAAGTTCAGGTGATAAATGAATAGTGTTCCAAAAAATATAAATAAAAAAGGAGATATTATTGACTATTGTTGAATGTCCGTTTCATAAAATGAAATTAGGTCTCTGCCTGATAACTGAGAAAGTGCATAAGAGTTAGGGACTCACTAAGAAAATACGGCATGAATCTTTAGATTGGTAGGGGCTTCCAAATGGAGCTAAATGAAATTTTAAGAAGTATAATGATAGGTGATTGCTTTCTTTTATCTTTGGTGAGCATTTCTCAGTCTCCTTTCCCTGTTATTTATTACAACATTGTATAGGTGGTTGGAGCTGGAAGTTAACCTTGTAAACAGTCTATTTTCAATAAGCATGTATGTGTGTTCTAAGTAGCTTCAGTCATGACCCTATGAACTATAGCTTGCCAGGCTCCTCTGTTATTTAACGCTAGTGCCACTCAAACATCTAAACCACAAGACACTTCCTTACTCACACTTGTTCTGAATACTTTGTCAAGAAATAGCAAGACTCTCTCCAGAGACGTTTTCTTATGTCAAAGAGTTGCTGATTTGCCCAGGAGTGGTAGACAGCAAACACCATGGTCTATGTACCATTCAGGTGTGGGAGGCCAGGCTGGGGAAGAATTACAGCAAAAGAAACCAAAACTCACATGTGTGAAAAAGGTGCAGTTAACTTTACTTGAATATCAAAAAATGAAAAAATCTAAAAGCTGATTGACAGAGAACTGGTTAAATGTAATATTAATGCACAGTCATGAAATAAGCTAAGCAAAACTGATTATTAAAAATGAATGAGTGGATCTTTATGTACTGAGGGAAAATATTCTGTTTGTTAGGGGAGAAAAAAGAAAGAAAAAGAAAACAAGGCTCAGAACAATGTATCAAATATGGTTCTCATTTTTTCTTTAAAAAGATGGTAGAAGAATATACGGGCCTAGGGAATTTCTGAAAATACACCTAGGCAATGTTGGTGATAGTTATCCATGGGGATTAAGACATATATCTAGCTTGGAAATAAAGCTCACTTTTTAGTATATAAAGCCTTTCTTATGGTGTGATGTGTGTGTCTGTAGGTGTGTGTGTTTGTATTCTACAAAGCTATTATTTTGGAAAAAAAAAAAAAAAGCCAACTAGATTATGCCAAAGTCTATTGGTTATGTGTTGAGCTGGGGTCAGAAAGAGGTTTCCTTCTGTGTACACTGTACACAGTCTGTCCATTCCCATAAACATTGTGAGCATTCTTAGGAGAAGCCATTGGGAGCAATAGTTAATGAATGAACTATGGAATCAAGTAGATTCCAAGTAGAACATGTTTGAATCTTATCTTTTATAAGCAGTAATTAATGTAACATTGCTAAGCCTTGAATTTCCTCATATGTAGAATGAAACAATGATTCTTGCCTCCTGGATTATTATGAAGCAAGTGTATAGCACAATGCTTATTTCTATGATTTAACCTTTTTAGTAGAAGCTAGGCATGGAGATGGGATTATCCAGGAAGGTTATGCTAAGAATCCTCTTGTCTAATTGTGTGGGTCCACACAAGTTACATAGGAGACTGATGTGGTTTTTAGAATTTTATACCAGCAGAGATGCTACTAGCTTGGACTGAGATTGGGAAAAATGAAAGAATGTAAGAGTCTCAGGGTTGTACAAACAAGAAGAGGCCGATAGAGCTAATCAACTGCAAACATATGCCACTCTTCAAGAGAAAGGAAGGATGACTCCAAAGACAGTGATGTAAATGCAGAGATGGAAATAGACAGAACCTCTATAGCCCCAGATGCAGGGGCCAAAGGAGCCTTTGTACATCCAGAGGGCAGAGTTTTGAGCTGCAGAGTATTTTCTCAGGCCTTGAAACCTGATGAAAATTTTCCTGTTTGATGTCATACTAGCTTGGGACCCAGTGATCCCTTTATATTTTTCATTTTCTCCCTTTTGGAAAGGGAATTTCTACCTTATGTGTGCCTCTCGATTGTATTTTAGAAGCAGATAATTTGTTATTTCATCAGAGAGTCTCACCCATACCCAATTTAGGTGATTTAGAAGGTGAGATTTGGGGCTGTATTGAGCCAATGGTATTTAGATAAAATTTTAGATTTATTGTTGATGCTGTAGTGGATGAGAATTGGGTTCATGCTGGGATGGGATCGAGTGAATGTATTTTGCATGTGGGACTGACATGAATTTGGCAGGGGGTGGGGTGCATAGGACAGACTTTAGTGGGTGAATTGTGTCCTTCAGAAGGATATGTCCTTGGTATATCTGAGTATGACCTTATTTGTGAATAGGTTCTTTGTGGATGTATTGGGTTGGCTAATATTCATTCCGGTTTTTCCATAACATCTTACAGAAAAATCTGAACAAACTTTTTAGCCAACCCAATAATTAAAGACCTTAGTTAGTTAGTTCAGTCACTCAGTCATGTCCGACTCTTTGCGACCCCATGAATCACAGCACGCCAGGCCTCCCTGTCCATTACCAACTCCAGGAGTTTACTCAAACCCATGTCCATCGAGTCGGTGATGCCATCCAACCATCTCATCCTCTGTCGTCCCCTTCTCCTCCTGCCCCCAATCCCTCCCAGCATCAGGGTCTTTTCCAATGAATCAACTCTTCACATGAGTGGCCAAGTATTGGAGTTTCAGTCAGCATCAGTCCTTCCAATGAACACCAAGGACTTGATCTCCTTTAGGATGGACTGGTGGATCTCCTTGCAGTCAGGGACTTCAAGAGTCTTCTCCAACACCACAGTTTCAAAAGCATCAATTTTCAGCACTCAGCTTTCTTCACAGTCCAACTCTCACATCCACATGACCACTGGAAAAACCACAGACCTTGTATAGATGGACCTTGTTGGCAAAGTAATGTCTCTGCTTTTTAATATGCTGTCTAGGTTGGTCATAACTTTCTCCCAAGGAGCAAGCATCTTTTAATTTCATGGCTGCAATCACCATCTCAGTGATTTGGGAGCCCAAAAAATAAAGTCTGACACGTTTCCATGTTTCTCCATCTTGCCACGAAGTGATGGGACCGGATGCCATGATCTTAGTTTTCTGAATGTTGAGCTTTAAGCCAACTCTTCCACTCACCTCTTTCACTTTCATCAAGAGGCTTTTTAGTTCCTCTTCACTTTCTGTCATAAGGGTGGTGTCATCTGCATATCTGAGGTTATTGATATTTCTCCTGGCAATCTTGATTCCAGCTGGTGCTTCACCTTAGGATGAGATTATTCTGGATTTAGAATAGAATGGGCCCAGAATCAAATGACGAGTGTTCTAATGAGAGAAAGGAGAGGAAGATTTGAGACTACAGAGACACTGAGGGGAACAGACAGAGGGGACGATCATGTGAAGATGGAGCCAAGATTGTAGTGATGTGTCTACAAGCCAAGGAGCAGTAAGGACTCCCACAGCCACCAGGAACTGGGGCTGGGGTGTGAAACATTCTCCCTCATAGCCATCAGAAGGAACCAGCCACTTCACACCTCTGTTTCTGGCTTCCAAAATTGTGAGAGAATACATTTCTGTTTTTTTTTTTTAACTGGAGGATAATTGCTTTACAATATTGTATTCATTTCTTCTGTACAACAACTTGAATGAGCTATACGTATACATATATCCCCTCCCTCTTGAGCCTTCCGTCTATTCCACTTCTCTAGGTCTCCACAGAGCACCAAGCCATTTCTGTCATTTTAAGCCACATTATGATATTTGTTATACAATCCTAGGAAATTAATATATATTCCAGAAAGATAAGATACTTGTATTTTGTTCCCAAAGTATATACTATTATATTTTTGAATTGACATTTTAAATAGATTGAACATGGAATTAAACATTGCCTTAGTTTACCAGGAGTACTATACTTTCCATATTATAAGAAAAATAAAGTATTAGAGAGTAGTCGTTGGGTAGCTAATCAGAGGAACTGCAAAACCAAGTTAGAGTCCTTGATGATTCTTCCCTTTGTTTATGAACCGCCAGTTGTGCCTCAGACATGTTTTAGACATGTCCTTTTTTAAAGTCGATTTTGTCATTTGAACTGAGAGTTTCATTGTGTCTAATCTCACCTATAATACACACAGATTATATAGTATTTTGTAATGTTTAGTATTATGACAAAGTTTTCCCAAGAGCTTCTGAAAGTGTTTCTTTTGCCAACGGGTGTTTACTTGCACAAACACTTGGGACAGTATACAATCACAGAGGTTTGCAGCTGAAGAGATTTTCACAGATGACATAATCCTGGGATTCGCAACATTTTCTCCACTGGAACAAATGTCAAAGATGACCATGTTTGTACTACAGAACACTCTCCTCAGCATCCACTGATTTGAGAAATGTCAGAGTTTTGCAGGGAAGTAAAGTATAAAGAACTACAGACTTGGGCTTCTTACTTAACCCAAGTAGCTGTCTTTTTTCCCTTTATAAAGCATATACATAGATAAAATCACTAAGAAAATTTCAGTTAAGCTTAATGTCACTTATGATTGTAATAACTCATGATCAGCTTTATTATTATTATTTTTAAATTTGTTGATTGATTGGCTGGGTTGGGTCTTAGTTGCAGCACGTGGGATCTTCCTTGTGGTGCACAGACTCCCTAGTTGTGGCCTGGGGGCTGAGTAGTTTCAGAGCACGGGCCTGGTTTCTTTGCAGCATGTGGGATCTTAGTTCCCCGACTGGAGATTGAACCTGTGTTCCCTGCGTTGCAGGATAGATTCTTAAGCACTGGACCACCAGGGAAGTCCCCATAAAAGGAGTTACAGGAGATAAAGCAGCCTGTGCGTTGTGAGCGATTCCATCTTTGTTGTCATTTACTCCATCTAAAAGTAAGTGGAAGTGCCAGGGACTGATTCTGAAGTTACAACGTGATAACCTTGGAACAAATGTACGTTTTTAGAAAATGTCTGTAAATCTTGATAGTTTAACTATAATAGGTTGACCTACTTGTGACACATCGAGCAACTCTTCATGACACAACGGTGTGTCTTGACACTGGAATTGTGTATTGTTGCACTAGCTCAGCTCCGTGTTTTTACAGAGAGCAAAACTGAGACCTAAAGAGAAACTTAAAACCTCCTGGTACACCGGTGACAGGCCTGGGGCTGGTGGAGGGAAGGAAGTCAGTGTAGAGAGTGTATTCTGGGCACCGGGTGGTGTTCTAATTATTTTCTATACGTTCTCTCTTATTTTCATAACTCTTCAACGTGGATGTTCGTTTTTCCATTGTACAGACGAGATAATAGATTTTCCAACAGTTTAACAGCTTATTTAATAACACGAAGCAGATAAGTCACCCCGCAGGGATTTAACACAAACCTAAATCGCTTATTAGTCTGTTGTGCTTAAAAATAGAACCCATCCCTCTTAACTCCAGTTGTGTGCTTAAGCCACCTTAAATTTTCTCTATAATAGAAATAAGTTTAAAAATAGCATATATGAGCACTGTTTTGGTATTTTCAGGATGCATTCCTGCACATGTAGACTTATTTCTCTCTCCGTAATTTGTTACATATTTTGCTGATTATCTTCAGAGTGAAAAACTAATTCTGCCATGTGTTTGGGTCAACTCTTGATGACTTTTGACAAAAAATTCTTGGATTGATCAAAAAGGATCAGAAATGTTAGCAAAATCAGTGAAAATGATTGATCATATGTCCAAATACACCTAGTTGGCAAATTGTCTTTACTACTAATCAAACAAAATTGTTAATTTGGCACTATGTTTAATTTCATAGTTTAATCATTGATAAATTCATTATTGAGATAATTTAGGTGAAATCGCCTCTAGTGAATGGCATGAGGTTTATGTGAAATCTGAAGAACCTGATACCTTACCTACATTGATATAACCTATCAGTTACTCAACCTTACTCATTATTTTATCTGTACAATCTTTTTAATAAACATGAATTATAACTGCAGTATAATAGACTTCTTTCTTCTGTCATATACCCATATAAACAGCCATTAACTGATTTATTTTGAAAGCTGAATGGCAAGCTATGAAATTTATAGTTCAATGTTGTGTTCAATTACATTTTGTTTCACAATAATAAGAGTTATGGTCAAAGGTGTCAGAATAATTTTAACTGTACTTGATTTATAAACCTTCTTTTGTGCAACTATCAATAGCATTTTTTTTAAAAGCACAAATGGCTATATCATATTATTTTTATACAGAATCCATCTTTCAACTGGGAGTATGAATTTGCTTAGCTGCTTTTATCATCTTAATTAGCTATATTTTCCTCATGAATCTATCCTTTCATCTCTTCTATAAAATATACTATTTGTAAATAATAATTGATTTATTGAAATAATCCAGTTTTTACTCTTTAAAATTCACTTTAGGAAGTTTTGTAAATTAAAAATCTTAAGAGATTTCAGTTTATCTCAATTTAAAATGGAGGAAAAGTTACATTCTAATAGAATATTCAAATTTTCTTAGAAATTAGGCTGATACTCTTGAGCTAATGGAAACTTTTTAAGCTAGAATTCTGAGTCCAGCTACCATGTGAAAGTTCATGTTCATGTTAAAGTGAAAGTCGCTCAGTCATGTCCAATTCTTTGTGACCCCCTGGACTGATCCATGGAATTCTCCAGGCCAGAATACTGGAGTGGGTAGCCTTTCCCTTCTCCAGGGGATCGTCCCAACCCAGGGATCGAATCCCTGGGTCTCCCACATTACAGGCGGAGACAATATCAATTACAGATAAAATATTTTTGAATGACTAAAGCTAAATAGAATTTATATTTTTGCTTCAGAATTGAACTATCCTAAATAAAGAGAACAATGCAAGGAAGGAAGAAAGATAAGGCTAACTATTAATATTTTCCTACATGGCAAATTGCAGCCATCAGTTCAGTTTGGTTCAGTCATTCAGTCGTGTCTGACTCTTTGCAACACCACGGACTGCAGCATGCCAGGCTTCCCTGTCCATCACTAACTGCTGGAGCTTGCTCAAACTCATGTCCATCGAGAAGTCGGTGATGCCATCCAGCCATCTCATTCTCTGTTGTAAACTTCTCCTCCTGCCTTCAATCTTTCCCAGCATCAGGGTCTTTTCCAGTGAATCAGTTCTTCACATCAGGTGCCCAAAGTATTGGAGTTTCAACTCCAGCATCGGTCCTTCCAATGAATATTCAGGACTGATATCCTTTAGGATGGACTGGTTAGATCTCCTTGCAGTCCAAGGGACTCTCAAGAGTCTTCTCCAATACTACAGTTCAAAAGCATCAATTCTTCAGCATTCAGCTTTCTTTGTAGTCCAACTCTCATATCCATACATGACTAGCTTTGACTATATGGACCTATGTCAGCAAAGTAATGTTTGTTTTTTAATATGCTGTCAAGGTTTGTCATAGCTTTTCTTCCAAGGAACAAGTGTCTTTTAATTTCATGGCTGCAGTCACCATCTGCAGTGATTTTAGAGCCCCCCAAAATAAAGTCTGTCACTTTCCATTGTTTCCCCATCTATTTGCCATGAAGTGATGGGACGGGATGCCATGATCTTAGTTTTTTGAATGCTGAGTTTTAAGTCTACTATTTCACTCTCCTCTATCACTTTCATCAAGAGGCTCTTTAGTTCCTCTTCACTTTCTGCCAATAAGGGTGGTATCATCTGCATATCTGAGGTTCTTAATATTTCTCCCAGCAATCTTGGTTTCAGCTTGTGCTTCATTGCAGCTGTGGATTTTTCTAATTTGAAGGAACAAAGGGAGGTAGGAGAGAAGCTAGGAAGGAAGGTAAAAATGCATATATGCTATAGTAAACCTCCTCAAAGAGTGACTTGATAGCCCACAGAAGTGCTTTAAAAAACACCATGGGAGATGGGAGGGAAGCAGGATTAGGAGAAGTTAAGAAGTGTAACCAGTGACAGATTTTATTTTCTTGGGCTCCAAAATCACTGGGGATGGTGACTGCAGCCGTGAAATTCAAAGAAGCTCTCTCCTTGGAAGAAAAGCTATGACAAACCTAGACAGTGTATCAAAAGCAGAGACATCACTTTGCTGGTAAAGGTCAGTCTAGTCAAAGTTATGGTTTTTCCAGAAGTCACATACGGATGTGAGATTTGGACCGTAAAGAAGGTTGAGTGCTGAAGAATTGATGCTTTTGAATTGTGCTGGAGAAGACTCTTGAGAGTCCCTTGGACAGCAAGAAGATCAAACAAGTCAATCCTAAAGGAAATCAGTCCTGAATATTCACTGGAAGGACTGAAGCTGAAGCTGAAGCTCTAACACTTTGGCTGCCTGATGTGAAGAGCCAACTCTGGAAAACACCCTGTTGTTGGGAAAGATTGAGGGCAGGAGGAGAAGGGGACGACAGAGGATGAGATGCTCAATGTATGGGATATGCCCATTGTTTTAATGTTGAGGAGGAAGTCTAAGGCTAAGTCAGAATGAGTCCAGATCCTGTTTCAGATTGGGGGAGTTAAGGCTCCAAAGAAACAAGCTCACTGCAGCAGGGCCAGAGCTGGGAGATGGCCAGCTGACAGCAAAGCAAACATTCAGAGGCCCATCAGGGTAGTGAACAAATGAGAACATCACACTCCTTGTACCTCCCATACACTACTCATGCATCCACTTCCATGTACGGGATCCAGAAGCAGGGAATCCAGAAGACAGAGGCAGACATCGACAGTGACTGGAACTCAGGTGAGCCACAGTCATGGCCAGTTGTTATTCCATGGTAAGCAAGACCAACCAGTATCCTATAAGGTAAAGGAGGAATGTTGAACAAGTTTCCAACCAATAGGTCCAATAGCAATTTTGGTAGGGCCCTCACTGCAGGGGAGGCCAGGGAAGTTACTGAGTTGTCTATAATGGTATGGTTACATTAGAGATTCTTTAAAAAGGCCAACTTCTGCTGGATCATCAAAAAAGCAAGAGAATTCCAGAAAAAACATCTATTTCTGCTTAATTGACTATGCCAAAGCCTTTGACGGTGTGGATCACAATAAGCTGTAGAAAATTCTGAAAGAGATGGGAATACCAGACCACCTGACCTGCCTCTTGAGAAACCTGTATGCAGGTCACGAAGCAACAGTTAGAACTGGACATGGAACAACAGACTGGTTCCAAATAGGAAAAGGAGTATGTCAAGGCTGTATATTGTCACCCTGCTTATTTAACTTATATGCAGAGTACATCATGAGAAACGCTGGGCTGGAAGAAGCAGAAGCCCGGAATCAAGATTGCTGGGAGAAATATCAGTAACCTCAGATATGCAGATGACACCACCCTTATGGCAGAAAGTGAAGAGGAACTAAAAAGCCTCTTGATGAAAGTGAAAGAGAAGAGTGAAAAAGTTGGCTTAAAACTCAACATTCAGAAAACTAAGATCATGACATCTGGTCCCATCACTTCATGGCAAATAGATGGGGAAACAGTGGAAACAGTGGTTGACTTTATTTTTTTGGGCTCCAAAATCACTGCCGATGGTGATTGCAGCCATGAAATTAAAAGACGCTTACTCCTTGGAAGGAAAGTTATGACCAATGTAGATAGCATATTAAAAAGCAGAGACATTACTTTGCCAGCAAAGGTCCGTCTAGTCAAGGCTATGGTTTTTCCAGTGGTCATGTATGGATGTGAGAGTTGGACTGCAAAGAAAGCTGAGTGCAGAAGAATTGATGCCTTTGAACTGTGGTGCTGGAGAAGACTCTTGAGAGTCCCTTGGACTGCAAGGAGATCCAACCAGTCCATCCTAAAGGAGATCAGTCCAGGGTGTTCATTGGAAGGACTGATGCTGAGGCTGAAACTCCAATACTTTGGCCACCTCATGGGAAGAGTTGACTCATTGGAAAAGACCCTGATGCTGGGAAGGATTGGGGGCAGGAGGAGAAGGGGACGACAGAGGATGAGATGGTTGGATGGCATCACCGACTTGATGGACATGAGTTTGGGTGGACTCCGGGAGTTGGTGATGGACAGGGAGGCCTGGTGTGCTGTGATTCATGGGGTTGCAAAGAGTCAGACATGACTGAGCGACTGAACTGAGCTGAAAAAGGCCAAGGCTCACTTAAGTGAAGAGAATCTCCTATTCTAGCAGGTAAGGTTCTGTGCTGCCCAGATCGGACCAGGACTGGGTCTTTATATCACTACATCATTCATTGGTTGCAGTCTCTCCCTGAGGTCGGGGGTGGGGGGATGGGTTAAAGGCATGATGTAGTCCTAGCAGCTGCCTTTGGCCAAGGGCAAGTCCCAGAGAGGAAGTCATCTGTAAACCTGCAGCCATGAACACTCTCAGGTCATATAAAGACCCAGTCCCAGGACTTCCCTTGTGGTCCAGTAGTTAGGACTTGGTACTCACAATGCAAGGGCTCTGGGTTCAATCCCTGGCTAGGGAACTAGATTCCACATTCCACAACTAAGAGTTCCTATGCCCTAAAGATCCTTAATGCTACAATTAAGACCTGGTAAAGCCAAATAAATAAATATATACATTTAAAAAAGATCTAGTCCCTTTGACAATTAGCAATTCTCTAAAGAATCACAATCCCAGGTCTCCCCATAGGAGAGCTGAGATCCTTTTCTGGCTGTACCCCAGTTTGTTTTTGTTGAGTCACTAAGCTGTATCTGATTCTTTGTGACCCCAAGAACTGTAGCATACCAGGCTTCCCTGTCCTTCACTATCTCCTGGAGTCTGCTCAAACTCATGTCCATTGAGTCAGTGATGCCATCCAACCATCTCATCCTCTGTTGCCCCCTTCTCCTCCTTTCCTCAATCTTTCCCAGCATCAGGGTCTTTTCCAATGAGTTGGCTCTTCACATTAGGTGGCCCAAGTATTGGAGCTTCAGCTCCAGCAACAGTCCTTCCAGTGAATATTCAGGGTTGACTTCCTTTAGGATCTGGTTTAATCTCCTTGCAGTTCAAGGAGCTCTCAAGGGGTGGCAGAGGATGAGATGGTTATATAGCATCACTGACTCAATGGACATGAGTTTGAGCAACCTCTAGGAGATAGAAAAGGACAGGGAACCCTGGCGTGCTGCAGTCCATGAGGATGCAAAGATTCAGACACAAATTAGTTACTGAACAACAACAGCATACACTGATAATGGTATTCCTCTGTAGTTTCAGATTGTAAGGATTTTGCAAGGCAAATTTTAAGCAGTGTAAAATTTTTTGGCCATATATAAAACTAGATGAAGTTTTGTGAGGTTTTAACATGTAGTATGGTCTTAGCCAAATTAAACTTTGTTGAGATTAGGGTCTTTATTTCTTAATCCTCTACTGTATATAGTTAATTTTGCACGTTGAGAATTTACAGCTGTATTAAAAATGAATGACTTGTTGGATTTAACACGTGATTATTCTAAACCAAAACAAGAGAATTACTCTGATTCATTAGATCACTCTGCTTGTTCTGTCTTGATTTCTGCACAGCTATGTCATTCACAGAAAAAGGGAAGGAGATGTGATAGTTCGTTGATTTTCTTCTTTATTTTATTCCCAGATAGATTATGTCTGTTTTTTTATTCTAGGTTTAGGCTCAATCTACTACTTCAAGACAAAAGACAATGCCCATATTTTCCAATCAGATAACCAATAAGGGGGAAAAAATGTTCCTACAGTAACAAAGTTACACTTTAGAGAAGTAAAACTATATTCTATATGTAAAATAAAGATTATTTGGTTGAGCTTGCATAAAAAAGCTGAGATTCCACTGGAGAACATATCCTTTTGGTGATAGATGGTGATACTTTAAGCACTTGATGGACAGAAAAATCCCAGTCAAATCAGCTTAAGGGGGAAAAAAAAAGAGAGAGAGAGAGAGAGCGCCATATTATTGAAGTCTTGAAGACTTAAAAATATAAAATATGCTTTGCCAGAATTATATCCTAAATTTTCTCACTCAACAAACATTTAATAAGCATCCAATATAGATACATCATACATTAGAGGTGGGAATATAAATTGGTGCAGCCACTAGGGAAAATGGTATGGAATTTCCTTAAAAAACACAAATAGAGTTGCCATATGATCCAGCAATCCCACTCCTGGGTATATATGCAGAAAAGATGAAAACTCTTAATTCTGAAAGATACGTGAAAAATATACCTGGTTCAAAGCACCACTACTTACAATAGTAAAGACATAGAAACAACTCAAGTGCCCATCAATAAACAGTTGGCTTAAGATATGGTACATGTATCTAAAGAATGAAATTCTGCCATTCGCAGCAACATGGTTGGACCTAGAGAATATTATACTTAGTGAAGAAGTCAGACAGAGAAAGAGAGATGTTATCACTTATATGTGGAATCTTAAAAAATAATACAAATGAATCTATTTACAAAACAGAAAAACAGACTCACAGACATAGAAAACAAATTTATGGCTACCAGAGAAGGAAGGAGAGGGAGGGATAAATTAGGATTTGGGAATTAATGGACACGAACTTCTATACATGGAATAGATAAACAACAAGGATTTACTGCATAGCACAAGGAACTGCATTCAACATCTTATAATAACCTAAAATGGAAAGTAATCTGAAAAAAATATATCTGAATCACTTTGCTAAACACCTGAAACTAACACAATATTGTAAATCAACTATACTTCATATAAAAAAAAATAAAAAATTAGAAATGGTGTGTTCTCAAGGGTAACATCACCAATAGGGCTGTCGAATAAGATGTTCCTTGTCACGTTCCTCCCACAACCCTGACAGAAACAGTTGGCATCCATCCATTGAGAAAAGTGCCTTTGTTGGAGCTGTGAGGTTATTACCCTATGCCAAGGGGTTTGGGAGGCGTCTCAGTCACCTGGGCATTGGGTATTAGGCATAGAGACCTCATCTCTGCTATGGACCCTGAAGTGGCCTTTTAACTGGCTCCAGCACGTCTTGTCTATGGTTTGGGAGCTCACGAAAAATAGCTCATTAAGCAATACCCCTCAGATGGGAAAAATGGAAGAATGCTACTTTATCCCCTCTGTGTGACTTGCTTCACTTTATTAACTTTTTTAAGCACAAATTCCAAATTCCTATAACATCTGCCAAAACTTAAGTCTTGAGAATCCCTTACTGTGTTACTATTGTGTGATACAAAAAGAATTCTTTAAAAAAAAAAAAGGAATTCTTTTGTCTCTTTTCTTCTCCATCAGGATCTTTCCTTTTTTATACTTTTTCTCTTTCACCTCCCTCTTCTTTCTTCTCTCTTTTATTTATTCTTAAAATTACCTTTCTTTCTGTGCTTCTCCATTTTCCATCATTTTTCCTTCACTGTCTCATACTTTGCTTTCTTTTCCTTCCATCCTTTTTTCTTTATTGAGAATGTAGCATACTCAGGGCATTGTATTGTAAGGTACACAAAGATGATAAGAAAGGGTTATTATCCTCAAGAAACTCCTATTTTGAATGATAAAATTTCTTACCAGTACTTTTCCTAAGAATTAAAATAATTTAAAATTAAGTCAAATGAAAATTTACGGCATTTCTACCCAGATAATAAATAAACAATATTATTTAGAATAATGCTAGATATTTTATAGAAAAACAAACTCATCTGTGTTCATTTTTGTATTATATCTCCACATGCAAATGGTTTGTGCTGTGTGCTAAGTCACTCAGTCATGTCCAACTCTTTGAAACCCCATGGACTGTAGCCTGCTAGGCTTCTTTGTCCAAGGGGAATCTCCAGGCAAGGATATTGGAGTGGAATGCCATTTCTTACTCGAGGGGATCTTCAGCCCCGGGACTGAACTCAGGTCTCCCACATTGCAGGCAGATTCTTTACCAACTGAGCCACGAGGGATGTAGAAAGATAAATCTATGATTTTGCTTATATTTGGGATCTAAAAAAAGGTACAAATGAACTTATTTACAAAACAGGAGTAGAGTCACAGAGGTAGAAAGCAAACTTGTGGTTACCAGGGAATGGACAGGGGAGGGATAAGTTAGGAGACTGAAAATGAAGTCGCTCAGTTGTGTCTGACTCTGCTTTTAAATGCCAAGTCAATCTAACATAGTTTTAAATTGTTGTTTAGTTCCTAGGTTGTGTCCCACTCTTTTGTAACCCCATGGACTGTAGCCAGCCAGGCTTCTCCATCCAAGGGATTTTCCAGGCAAGCATACTGGAGTGGGTTGCCATTTCCTTCTCCAGGGGATCGTCTCAATCCAGGGATTGAACCCAAGTCTCCTGAATTGCAGGCTGACTCCTTACCATCTGAGCCACACTTAAACTACTATGTATAAAACAGATAACTAATAAGAACCTGCTGAATAGAACAGAGAACTTAACTCAATACTCTGTAATGGCCTATATGGGAAAAGGATCTAAAAAAAAAAGAGTGTGTATATGTATAACTAACTGATTCTCTTCGCTTTATACCTGAAACTAACACAACATGGTAAATCAACTACAGTCCTATAAAATTTTTAAAAAGTCCAATTTATGTCACCAACTCATTCTTTGACATTCTGTGGGCTGCTAAAATAAATATCCAATTCCACTAGAAGAAAGCTTAATGGCTTTTGGTCAATTTCATTTTCTATTTTGTCCTTTCATATAAAAGAGCCACCTAAGAGTATTATCATTCACATGTTATTATCTAGAAATGGTTTATTTCTATTTTCTAATATAACAGGTTGTCAAGAAATGCGAAGATTCTAAGACTATACCCTGCTTGTAAGGTAAGAAGTTGTTAGCCTGCCACAGTTTTGTGGATGCTGTCAGAAGAGGCAGGACTCCAGGGTCAAAGTCAAAATTTATTACTCCCAGAAATAGCAGTAGCCAGAGGATCCTCAATATCCCATATCTGAATCATTTCTGTGAGACTAGTTCAAACTGCTTAGATGAAGAGCTATCCTTATCTGAATCTTACAGGAAGAAAAGTCTCAATGGCTACCATTGGTAGCCAACTTCCTAACAAGACCACTGAGATAATAGGTTGATTAAGCAAAGTGAAGTTTATTATTCTCCAGTAAGGGAGACTATCTTCTCAATGGACTTTTAGTATCTTGGAAAAGGAGCGATCAAGGGCAGATATTTATAGGAATTTGGGATCTAGTTTTATGGAGTCTTTCAATAACAGGGGGTAATTGGGATTGGAGAGTCCTCTAGCAGTTTAGAATTAGTGAACATAGCAAGCTGACGGTTATAAATTAAGTTTTGAAAATTTAACAGTTATTTGATAAGCAAATGATTTGCCTCTTTGAGGCAATATTGCCCACAGGAGCTATTTACTCTGATAAGCAATCTATTGTTCTGAGAGGAGGCCAGTTGAAGAGTTGATTATTTGGACAAGTAAATTTTCACTATTCCTGCAACTTTATCTTACTGGGCAAAGCATTTTCTGCAGTTGTAGTCATGTTCATATACATAGCCTTAGTTCTTTTTTTTGATTTATATTGTTGAAGTATAGTTGATTTACAATGTCGTGTTAGTTTCTGGCGTACAGCAAAGTGGTTCAGTTAAAAATAAATGTAATAGCTTGCATTTGCCATTCCCAATCTCCCAATCTGTCCCTCCCCGACTCCCCTCTTCCCTGGCAACCACAAGTCTATCATGGAGCCCTTAGTTATGAATCCTACTAAGGTGTTTACTTGTAGGCAGTTTGTTCTCTGAAGACATTAACTTGCTAATCCAAGGACATTATCTGATTCATTAAATAGAAGAAAATTTGTGGATAGGAGAGACGAAGATGTCATCTGGAAGAATCATAAGATATTTGCTAAGGGCTGAGAGGTGGAGGCTGGGGAAGATGACAGAAGGGTGAACCTATTTAGTGAATAACAGGAAGGAACTGACCAAATGGACTGAGCATCAAATAGGTGGGATAGGAGAGTTCTGGGTTTTGAACCCTAGACAGCAGGGAATGTGGGAGTAGCTTGCATGGCTGCTGAGAGGCACCAGGGTCAGCCAGGCATATGTGGCAAAATAATTTGCCTGGTCTTTGTCCTGTGTTCCTGGCATGGAGCTCCCTCAGTTCAGTTCAGTCACTCAGTCGTGTCTGACTCTTTGCGACCCCATGAACCGCAGCATGCCAGGCCTCCCTGTCCATCACAAACTCCCAGAGTTTACTCAAACTCATGCCCATCGAGTTGGTGACGCCATCCAGCCATCTCATCCTCTGTCGTCCCCTTCTCCTCCTGCCCCCAATCCCTCCCAGCATCAGGGTCTTTTCCAATGAGTCAACTCTTCCCATGAGGTGGCCAAAGTATTGGAGTTTCAGCTTCAACATCAGTCCTTCCAATGAACACTCAGGGCTTATCTCCTTTAGGATGGACTGGTTGGATCTCCTTGCAGTCCAAGGGACTCTCAAGAGTCTTCTCCAACACCACAGTTCAAAAGCATCAATTTTTCGGCGCTCAGCTTTCTTCACAGTCCAACACTCACATCCATACATGACCACTGGAAAAACCATAGCCTTGACTAGACGAACCTTTGTTGGCAAAGTAATGTCTGCTTTTTAATACACTGTCTAGGTTGGTCATAACTTTCCTCCCAAGGAGTAAGCGTCTTTTAATTTCATGGCTGCAGTCACCATCTGCAGTGATTTTGGAGCCCCAAAAAATAAAGTCTGACACTGCTTCCACTGTCTCCCCATCTGTTTCCCATGAGGTGATGGGACCAGATGCCATGATCTTAGTTTTCTGAATGATGGAGCTCCCTAAAACCCCTGAAACTCCTGAGTCACAGGAATCTTTGTTATGCTAACCAGGTGATTGATTCATGGTAGACCCCTAAATAGCCAGATGGGGGCTGGTCACCAGAAAGACCAAGCAGGTGATTAGGAGGTTGTGACTTTGGGCCAACCTGACCTCAGGGAAGGAGAGGAGGTCTGGAGCTTGGAATCAATCATGTGGCCATTGTTTAATCAATCACACCTATGTAAGAAACCCAATAAAAGCTCTGGATACTGAGTCCAGTGGAGTTTGCTAATTGGTGAACACATAAATGAACTGGGAGGTACCCTTTATAATAAAACTATATTCCTAAGTATAGCACTTTTCTGAGTTCTGTGAGTTGTTCTGGTGAATTATTGAATCTGAAGGGGATCATGGGACTTCCTGGATTCGTAGCCAGTTGATCAGAAGCATGCGTGGCCTGCAAGGCCCTCTGAGACTTACAATTGGCCTCTTAAAGGGAGAGCAGTCTTGTGGAAGACTGAGTGGTTAAATATGGAGTCTGATGCTAACTTGCGGTCAGAACTGGATTGCAGTGTGCACCCAACTGGTGTTAGACCACTTGAGGTGGAAACGAGGTGGTACACCACTGAATAAATCCACATTTCCCTAGATTTCAGCGAAGAAATTTTAAGCTGGCTTCCCAGGTTGTGCTAGTGGTAAAGAACCCACCTGGTAATGCAAGAGACATAAGGGATGCAGATTCGATCCCTGGGTCAGGAAGATGTCCTGGAGGAGGAAATTGCAACCCGATCCATTATTCTTGGCTGGAGAATCCCATGGACAGAGGAGCCTGGTGGGCTACAGTCCATGGGGTCTCAAAAAGTTGGACACAACTAAAGTGACTTAGCATGCAGTACAGCACATGGGAAGCAGAAAGTGAGAAATATATTCCTAGTAAAGCTAAGCAAAATAAAGGAAGAGAAATACAATTTTTTTCTTGTTCTCATAGTTTTCTTTAAAAAAATTCAAGTCTGTCTTATCTCCTTAAGAATTATTGCACCACTTTCAAATTCAGAAATACTTAATATGATCTTTGTGTGTGTGTGTGTGTGTTTTCTCTCTGTGTGTGTGGTTTTGCTTTTCAAATAGTTTCAGCCTTTTCATAGCAACAAGTACACCTTTCTAGTAGTGTAAAGCTTAAACATTTTTTTAAACAAAGAAAGTATTCTGAGTACAACAGAGGACTTCATAATTGACTTAATTTCCCCTGGTATTTTGATGCTCTAAAGGAAGACAGAAGAGGGGAGAAGCAGAAGATGTATATTTAAAAATCCTACCAGAATATTCACAGTAGTTTCAGTCACTGGAGGGATTTTATTCCTTTTACACCTGCAGCTATATAAAGCAGTCATTCCCTAGCTAATTGAAATAAAATAATACTGAAATTGCTAGAGATGAAATGTTCAACTTGAGTACTTTACTGCTGAAAACATATCAGTAACATTTGAGATTTTTTTATATTTTATTTTTACTCCTTTAGAATAGAGAAACCAGCTATTATAGCAAAAAGCATTGAAAATAAACTTAACCAATTCTCTGCTTCAATCTCATCTCATAAAATGTATAGAAACTGAAAAACATTTTATACTTATCCTTGTCATTACCACGAAAAGCTTAGAAAACACAGTAAGAAAGCATCTTTCTTATCGACTCTTGTGAATTGCATCTCTATTGTTTGTGAAAATGACTGGAAATAGAGATCTAAGTTATTTTACAGATAGAAAGGGGCTTGAAAATAACCTGTGTACTATTACTGGAGTTATTCCTTGGTATTAGAGAAAATCTTCCCTGGAGGATGGTGCCATGACTTTATAGTTTAACATACCTTTAGGAGGGCTTCCCCAGGTGGCTCTACTGGTAAAAAATCTGTAGAATCTGTCTGCCAGTGCAGGAGATATAAGAGACACGGGTTCCATCTCTGAGTTGGGTAAGATCACATAGAGGAGGAAATGGCAACCCACTCCAGTATTCTTGCCTGGAGAATCCCGTGGACAGAGGAGGGCCATGGGTTCGTAAAGAGTCGGACATGACTGAGAGACGGAACACACATGCCTTTATCAGGACTACCGCTCATTACAAGAAAAGCTTTCCATGTTGAGTTTACATGAAGGAAATGGATGATAAATATCATCAAACATAAAATTATGAGAACAAGAAGGCTAGTAGCTTTAATAAAGTGTGATGTATGAAATGTACCTAAGCATGTAAACCATGTTTTAACATCAACTGCTGACTCTCACTTGATTAAATTATACAGGGGCTGAAAAATGATAATTTTTCTGATTGTCATATTTATTTTATATTTATTTTCTGGTATTTTTCTGCAAAGGAGAAGATTTTTTTTTTGGTTGATAGGCCTCAGAAATACAATTGGTATTTTGTATTAAACTTGGATCCTAATAATTTTCTGAACTCAATAGTTTTGGAAGCTTTCATGCATGTATTCCAAAGGATTTTCTAGATAGATGACCACATAGTCTATGAACAAAGATAGTTTTTCTTTCTCCTTGCCAGTAAGGGTGGCTTTTATTTCATTTTCTTGCCTAATTGTCATGGAGAGAAGCCCTAATACAATATTGAATAGAAGAGGTGAGAGTGCAATCCTTACCTTGTTCCTAATTTTAGGGGGATAGCATTCAATTTGCCATCATTAAGTATGATGTTAGTTGTGGATTTTTCATAGGCAATTCTTATTGAGTTGAGAAACTTATTTTCTATTATTTGTTTACTGCAAGTTTTTATTAGGAATAGAAGTTTGATTGAGTAGAATGATTTTTTAATGTATTTAAATGCACATATGTTTTATCTTTTTTAGTTTGTTAATATGGTGAATTACATAGATTGATCTTCAAATGTTAAACTCATCAATTTCTTGGATGAACCATACTTGATCATAGTGTATTATACTTTGCATATAGTGACTTTGTATATAGTTTCATCATCTGATCTTCCTCTGTGTCTCCTTTCTTCTTGTAAGGACATCAGTTATATTGGATTAAGGGCCCATTTTATCCAGTATTACCTCATATTAATATAACTAATCTAACCTGTAATGACCCTATTTTCAAATAAGATCCTAAAAGATGATGCTGTGACAGTACTGCACTCAATAGGCCAGCAAATTTGGAAAACTCAGCAGGGGCCACGGGACTGGGAAAGGTCAGTTTTCATTCCAATCCCTAAGAAAGGCAATGCCAAAGAATGCTCAAACTACCACACAATTGCACTCATCTCACATGCTAGCGAAGTAATGCTCAAAATTCTCCAAGCCAGGCTTCAACAGTACTTGAACCATGAACTCCCAGATGTTCAAGCTGAATTTAGAAAAGGCAGAGGAACAAGAGATCAAATTGCAAACATCTTTTGGATCATCGAAAAAGCAAGAGAGTTCCAGAAAAACATCTACTTATGCTTTATTGACTATGCCTAAGCTGTTGACTGTGTGGATCACGACAAACTGTGGAAAATTCTGAAGGAGATGGGACTACCAGACCACCTGACCTGCCTCCTGAGAAATCTGTATGCAGGTTAAGAAGCAACAGTTAGAACTGGACATGGAACAACAGGCTAGCTCCAAATTGGGAAAAGAGTACATCAAGGGTGCATATTGTCATCCTGCTTATTTAACTTATATGCTGAGTACATCATGCGAAATGCCGGGCTGGATGAAGCACAAGCTGGAATCAAATTGCCAGGAGAAATATCAATAACCTCAGATATGCAGATGACTCCACCCTTATGGCAGAAAGTGAAGAGGAACTAAAGAGCCTCTTGATGAAAGTGAAAGAGGAGAGAGAAAAAATTGGCTTAAAGCTCAAGAAAACTAAGATCCAGAAAACCAAGATCCAGCATCCAGAAAACTAAGATCATGGCATCTGGTCCCATCACTTCATGGCAAATAGATGGGGAAACAATGGAAACAGTGACAGACTTTATTTTCTTGGGCTCTAAAATCACTGCAGATGGTGACTGCAGCCATGAAATTAAAAGATGCTTGCTCCTTGGAAGGAAAGTTATGACCAACCTAGACAGTGTATTAAAAAGCAGAGACATTACTTTGCCAACAAAGGTCCATCTAGTCAAAGTTATTTTCCAGTAGTCATGTATGGATGTGAGAGTTGGACTATAAAGAAAGCTGAGCGCTGAAAAATTGATGCTTTTGAACTGTGATTTTGGAGAAGACTCTTGAGAGTCCCTTGGACTGCAAGGAGATCCAACCAGTCCATCCTAAAGGAAATCAGTCATGAATATTCATTGGAAGGACGGATGCTGAAGCTGAAATTCCAGTACTTTGGCCACCTGATGTGAAGAAGTGACTCTCTTGAAAAGACTGTCATGCTGGGAAAGATTGAAGGTGTGAGGAGAAGGGGACGATAGAGGGTGAGATGGTTGGATGGCATCACTGACTCGATGGGCATGAGTGAGTAAACTCTGGGAGTTGGTGATAGACAGGGAGGCCTGGTGTGTTGCAGTCCACAGGGTTGCAAAGAGTCAGAGAGGACTGAGTGACCGAACTGTTTCATACCTGTAATGACCCTATTTTCAAATAAGATCACTTTCTGAGGTATTGGGGATTTAGAACTGGAATGTAATTTTTATAGGGGGCAGTGCACAGTTTAACCCATAAGAATTGCTTTTTTTTTTCATTTTGTTCAAACAACCATTGTAATTGTATTTTGACTTCTGTTTTCGACCTATGGGTTATTTAAAAGCATTTTTGTTTTAGTCTACAAATATTAGAGGACTTTTAGTTTAATTGTTTTGTGATTGAATTCTTATGGTCTTTGTATGTCTGTGTGTGTGTTAGTTGGTCAGTTGTATCTGACCCTTTGTGACCTCATGGACAGGAGCCCGCCAGGCCACTCTTTCCATGGAGTTCTCCAGGAAGAGTACTGAAGTGGGTTGCCATTCCCTTTTCCAAGGGATCTTCCCAACCCAGGGATTGAACCCAGGTCTCCTGCATTTCAGTTTGAACCACCAGGGGGAAAAAAACATCTTTGTTTTGACTGTTTTTCAAAGAGTTTTCCTATGGGGCATAGGATTCCAGGTAGGTGGGTTTATTTCCCCCTCAGTACTCTGGACATATCGCTGCAGGGTCTTCCCAGTTGCATGTTTTCTAACAGGAAATCTGCTGTCACTTTTACGTTTTTCAGTCTGTGTATCACGTGTTTTGTTGTTTTTTTTTTTTAACTTTGGTTGCTTTTAAGACTTTGTTCTTAATCGCTGGTTTTGAGTCATTTTATTATGATCTGCTCTGGCATAGTTTTCTTTATGTTTCCTGTGCTTAGGGTTCACTGAACTTTTGAACTGCAGATTTATAGTTTTTATCAAATTTAGAAAGCTTTGCTGGTTATTTCTTCATATAGTTTTTGCTTTCTCTCCTCTTTCTTCTCTCCATGGAAGACTGTAGGTACACATATCTTGGGTTGCCTGTATTGTCTCCTATCTCACTGATGCTTCGTTCATGTTTTGGGAGTGGTTCATTTCCTTGTTCTCTCCATGTTTCATTTTGATGTTTTCTATTATTACATCTTTGAATTCACTATTTTTTCTTCTTCAATTTATAATCACCATTCACCTCATTCAGAAAATGTTTCACCTTGGACAATATAGTTTTTAACCTTTAAGAGTTTGATTTGGGTTAAAAATATCTTCTATGTCTTTACTTTTCTCACATATAGAATATAGTTTTCATATTATTTTTAATTTAATTGTCTGTTAATTCCATCATTTGTATCAGTTCTAGGTCAGAGTCATTATTTTGAATGATCCATTGTCTTACTATGAGTCATATTTTCTTTTTTTTTTGCATGCCTGGTAATTTTTTTCAGCCATATTGAGGTATTATTGCCATGTACAAATTGTATATATTTAACATTTTTGGTATACAGATACACTGTGAAATGATTTCCATCATCAAGGAAATTAACTTATCCATCATCTCATACAGTACCTGTAAATTTTTTTTTCTGAGAAGTGCAGTAAACTTTAAACATACAAAGCATTGTTACTAACTGTAGTCTCCTTGCTATGCATTAGGTCTCCAGAAATTATTCATCTTATAACTGAAAGTTTGTGCCCTTGACTAATATCTCTCCGTTTCCTCAAAACCATATCCATTGGTAACCACCATTCTGTTCTCTGCTTCTACCAGTTTGACTAGTTTAGATTCTACATGTGGGTGAGATCAGGCAGTATTTGTCTTCCTCTGTCTGGCTTATTTCACTCCACATAATGTCCTCAGGTTTCCTCCATGTTGTCACAAACGGTAGGATTTCCCTCTGTTTTAATGCAGAATAATAACCTGTATATTTTATTGTATAAATTGCACAATATACATTGTATAAACATATCACCTTTTCTTTATTCATACATTGGTGGATACTTGTGTTGCTTCCATATCTTGCTGATGTTTAGTCATTAAGTTGCCTCCGACCCCATGGACTGCAGCCCGCCAGGCTCCTCTGTCCATGGGATTTCCCAGGCAAGAATACTGGAATGGCTTGCCATTTCCTTCTCTAGAGTATCTTCCCAACTTAAGATCCAATTCACTTCTCCTGCTTGGGAGGTGGATTGTTTACCACTGAGCCACCAGGAAAGCCCCTTCCATATCTTGGCTACTGTGGGTAACGCTGCAATGACCTTGGGAGTGCAGAGAACTCTTCAAGATAGTGCTTATGTTTCCATTGGGTATGTGCACAAAAGTGAAATTGATGGGGCATGTGGTAGTCCTATTTTTAATTTTTCTGAGGAAATTCAGTGCTTGCTTCCATAGAGGCTATACAAATTTAGAGTTCCATCAACAAGTGTACAAATGTTCCCTTTCCTCCTCGTCAATACTTGTTTACCTTTTATTTCGATAATAGCCATTCTGATTGGTTTAAGGTGATAGCTCATCCTGGTTTTGATATTCATTTCTCTGATATTGTCTTCTTTACCACACACACATACACATCAGTTCAGTTCAGTTCAGTTGCTCAGTCATGTCTGATTCTTTGTGACCCTATGAATCGCAGCACGCCAGGCCTCCCTGTCCATCACCAACTCCCGGAGTTTACTCAAACTCATGTCCATCGAGTTGGTGATGCCATCCAGCCATCTCATCCTCTGTCGTCCCCTTCTCCTCCTGCCCCCAATCCCTCCCAGCATCAGGGTCTTTTCCAATGAGTCAAATCTTTGTATGAGGTGGCCAAAGTACTGGAGTTTCAGTGTCAGCATCAGTCCTTCCAATGAACAGATATTGAATAAATAAATAGAGTGGGAGGAAACTTTAGACATAATGGGCATGTTTATGAGATTGATTATGGTGATGACTTCTTGGGTGTATGCTCATCTTCAAACTCGTGAAGTTGTATACATTAAATATGTGCAGCTTTTTGTATGTCAATCAAAAAATAAAAAAGTATACCTCAATAAAGTGTTTTTTTTGAAAATACTTTATTGTATTTTTAGTAGTTTTTCAAAAAATATTGCAATTACATGCATGTGCTCAATCTATGGAGTCAATGTTAATAAATATTAACTATTTGCATTATTTTGAATATTCTCAGAATAAAAAGATATTTTCATATTGTTGACTTGTGAAACTTCAAACAAAAGATTAGCTCTTTGCCCCTTTCTCAATTGAAAATCGGAGAAGGCAATGACAACCCATTCCAGTACTCTTGCCTGGAAAATCCCATGGATGGAGGAGCCTGGTAGGCTGCAGTCCATGGGGTTGCAAAGAGTCGGACATGACTGAGCAACTTCACTTTCACTTTTCACTTTCATGCATTGGAGAAGGAAATGGCAACCCACTCCAGTGTTCTTGCCTGGAGAATCCCAGGGAAGGGGGAGCCTGGTGGGCTGCCGTCTGTGGGGTCGGCAGAGTCGGACGCGACTGAAGCGACTTAGCAGCAGCAGCAGCAGCATCAGTAGCAGCAATTGAAAATAAGGAAAAGTCATCATCATTGAAATTAGGTTTCTCACTTTCTGGAGAAACCTAATTCTCACATTCTTCTGGAATGGAAGCACATTTATAGATGATTGATTATTTGGGGCCTTCCTGTGCACTATCATTTTGAAGATGGTTGGGCTTATGGAGTTTTTCTAGAACTTCTTCAAAAGCTCAACACGTATATGGAGAAAGTTGAAAAAAATAGCTTGTAGCTCTTTAAACATTAATCTGTAATACCTAGATTTATTCTTTGTAAGCTCAAATCTCTGCTCAATCAATTTAGCCCTATTTTGCTCCAGAACAGATACACCAAAGACCATGTAGTTGGTTTCTGCCCATGACCTTTCTAGTGTGAGCTTGAATTGCTCCCTTCTTTTGTGCATCAGTTTCCATGGAATTTTTCATTCAAAAACAAGGCTTATCCATTTCTGTTAACCTGGATAAAATGTTCCCATCATTATTTTGCAGTGTTGTTTACATTTTCCAGTACCAGTCCAATCAAGTTTACAAAGTTTTGGCACTCTTTGTAGGGAAAGCCCTTAAGAAAGGAAATCAGTAATGTGTTACAAATTCTCCATTTGAAATACTCCTTTTCTCATTTCTAACTCTACTGCAATGAAACAAACTAAGACTGCTTTTAAAAGAGAGATTAGAATAGTGGGAATTTGTAACTCCTAAAAGTTGTATCAACTGTAGTTTAGTTTTGGTTGATCTTATAGGAAAGTGCTCAAAGTTTCCTTTGATGCAAGGTTTCATTTGGAAAGTCCAGACATGCATCAATGAGCCTAGATGAATTTGCTATTTTGTCATCTGGCAGCAGTTTGGCTATTTTCGTTGAAATGATGTTGGCATTTTTTCCCTTGTGGATATTTTTACTCTGTGCTGCCAAGTACCAAAAAGATAGGCCCTTCCAAATTCCATGAGGCTATATGCTTACTTGTTTAAATGGTTTTTTCCCCCTAATCTTCACCCTAATTCGAGGAACCTAAATCTCTTTTGTTAAGTCATTACTGGGAGAAATAACTCCTTCATTCCTTGTGAATCTGATTTAGGAAAAAGGACATTTTATTTCTCCTTTTAATTAAAAAAATACAGCTGGCCTTTCAAAGCAAATCTGAATCTAATATAGTTTTATAATAAAAAGGAGAAGTTGCAAGGGAGATTTTATGTATGGTTTCTAAAACTATACTTCATTACAAAGAGCAAATACTATCTTATTTATTTATTTATTTTTTTGAGCCCTTATTCTATGAGACTTTGTGAGTGTAAGGGAGTTAAGAATCAGAACAAATAGAAAAATAAATGTGGGGATGGAGTTATTTTTTTGAGGCCCTGCCATGGTTTCCTGGCTCAGCTAGTGGGAGATGTCAAACAATAAACTGAAATAAATGAACAATGAAACCAAATAAGAACCATAACTTACACAAGGATATGTTTTAAGTTTGGGAGAAATGTTACTTTGGCTGCTGAGGCCCTGTTGTTGTTCAGTTTTGCTTATTATATCAGAGCAAATATATTGACATGCACCCTGACATGCATATACAGCTTTACCAAGTGACTCTCCCTAATATTGGAAATTTTTGGCTGCTTACCAGTCTAAGGAGAGGTTAGCCAAAGACTAAAGTTTTGCTAAGACCACCCAAAATATCAGACTCCACCCCTTCTCTGAGTTTGTGCTGCTCTGATACAAATGGAAGAACTTCAGGGGATTGGGGTGGAGTGAGGGGAAGATAGGAGAGAGGAAGGAAAGAGGAAACAAAAGTCAGTGCAACATTTCATCAGATGAAATTACATTTTCCTTTCTTTCTGTTTTCTGAATGGATGAAAAGACACAGCAATCACATCAGTCACTTCTCAGCATAGCTATTTTGTTTTTGCTGCTTTCAGCCAGAACACATTGTGATTTTCTATAATATTCACATTGCCAACTGCAGTGGGTGTTTTGGGTCTTTTTCAGTTTTTAGTTTAAGGCATATACAATATTTTGAGAATGCTTGTCCTGGGAGATTTGTCTCATTCCAATATTAGCTTTAAATGTATACTATAATGTTTTGCATGGCAGGCAACTATAAAAACTCATTCCATGACCTCTTGAAGCTTTATGGAAAATTCTCCCTCATTTTAATGAATATTTTTGTTTGGAGATTTGGGGGTCAAGATGATGGGTCCTGCTGAGATCTAGCTGAACTAATATGCTTTAAAAAATTCCCACAAATGTTCATTAGAATCAGTTAAGTGATTACATGCTTATCAGCAAAACATTCTTAGCTATCCTTCTGAAAGTTGTGCCAATTCCTTTCCTGTGAATCTCTTGACTCCTTTTTTTTTTTTTTAAAGTTAAATGTGAGTACAGTGAACAGAGATGGTAAGGAGTCTCATGTGCTATGTAGAAACTCATAGTTATTTTTAACAAGCCATGAAATGGACATGAAATAGAAAAATGTGCAGTTTTTAACTTCAGAGCATTAGAGAATATTCCAGAAGATCAAGGCAGATCAAATTTAAGAGAAAGATCAAAAGAAGCAATTAAATAAGAGACAATGTGAAGAAAGTATGATAGGACATCAAAAAGAAAAGAAGGGTGTGAGGAGGACAGGCATATTGTGTGAAGGTTTGGACAAGATTTCTGGATGCCTGTTTGCTCTGGAAAGCATGTGAGATCCACTGTGAGGCTAAGAGACATGGGTAGAAGTTTCAGGACCCGTGAAAAGAAGAAAGAGATTGAGCGTAATGATTGTGTCCTGCACGTGGTTCTCTTACAAATCTCTACGTGTGTGCTCCCAGGCTTTTATACTGCAGTGGGCATAGAATTGGTTTATTCACTCCTTTCCACTATTGCTCACTTCATATAAACATTCCCCTAGTGGTTTAAACATTTCTGGAAGCAATTATGTTTCTTAGAAGTAACTCTCTGCTTTCCAATTAAGACGCTATGAAAAATGTTGCCAGTCTTAAAAGTCAGACATTTTCTATTACCGTGAAGGATCTTTAAACTTCTCATGAAGAAATCATTGTCAGTGAACTAGGATCTTGGAAACTTCTACATGCACACAGGAGAAGGACATTGCAACCCGCTCCAGTATTCTTGCCTGGAGATTTCCATGGACAGAGGAGCCTGGCAGGCTACAGTCTTTGGAGTCGCAAAGAGTCGGACACAACTGAGCGACTAACATGCACATGCACACATTTAAATATCTATCTACTTATCTACCTAATTATACACACACGTCTTTTTAGAAGTTCATATTCAGTTATAAGTATATACGTACAAACGCTAACCTCTAAAACTGCTCCTAAATTTTTTTCAATATCCTGAACTTGGGAAAAATTAAGAAAAGTTTTATTCTTTTCAAGCTAAACAGCTTCGAATGAGAATATTTACAAACAACATTTTAAGTTTCTCCATGTCTCAAAATGTAAGAGAAAAATCCACTACTTTATGTCAGTTTAAATTGGCCTCCTACAACGAAGCAGTTAAATTCACAATTTTAATCCTCAATTCATTGACAATGCAAATTATTTGCCAGCATTTGGAAGTCAAACAGGGTGAGAGGGGAGAGACTTTACATATTCCAGGTTTAATATCTAAGCACCAGATGGAAACAATTCGACAATGAAAGAAAGAAATCTGTTAGGATATTTTGGAGATCTGTTCAGTACAGCGGCACGTCACTGGTTATGGAGGCCAATTTCTCAGAGGACTTATTTGAATTGCAGATACTGAAGTAGTGCACTGATTTAACCCAGAAAATGCTGAATTTTGGAGTTACTTAAATTTTAATAATTTGCAGGTTAAAAAAGTATCCATTGTCTTTAATTAGTGCCTCATATGCCTGAAACAAAGGAATTTGAAGCAAAATGTGATGGGAAGGAGGTTTTATTAACATAAAATTGAAATAACAATAAAAGTTTCACAGTTAATATACACAACTTTGGACATTTTGAGGGAACTGTAAAATTGTATACATTTATTTTTGCTATGAAAATGTTTTTTCTGGGACAGTTTAAGGCACTTAATATTAAAGGATTCAAAAAGTAACATTTTAAAAATTAACAATTAAAATAAATTAACATACGGACTTTTAAAAAGGTGATTTTTAAGTGAATCTGTGCACAAACAAAGGGCAAGAAAATCTGCTTGATGAAACAATGGATGGTTGATCTTTGACAATGAAAGAAAAGAAAGGGAACTAGTGGGATACTCAGCAATAAATCTCAGAGGGGGCCTCTTTCATATTCATACCTATGATTTTTGGCAAAATAAGTGTCAAAATTTGCAGCCATATGACAGCAAAATTATGCATTACATGGTGAGTTATAGATTTTGGATGAAATCCAACTCAAATACTTTCATAAGAACTTGACATGATAAACAAAAAACATTGCTTTTCCAAACTGCAGTTTGTTTAAAATTAAAAAAGAAAACCAAAATACTACTGTTATAATTGATGATCAGAATGTCAGTCCTACCCACTCCCAATACCAGATTTTTGTTTCATGAAAAATTGTGAGAGGATTGTATCTCTCTACAGTGTGCTGACAGCCTAAAATAAGTGAGGATGGAACTAACAGATCAGGCAGTGAGGAAGCTTGTTTATATATTTTGGGAGCATGGAAAATAGGGAGATTCTTCAAGATGGGCAAAGGGAAAAACATTCATTCTTCTGCCCTCTGTCTCAGTCCTGCCCTTTCTGCTACGTATTTGGATGTTTGAGCAGAGAGATGGAAATAAGGCAAGAGGGAAGTCGAAAGACCTTTAAAACATCAAAGAGGAGCAGAAGAGAAAAGTTGGAGGGAATATTGGTGAGAAAACTATTCCTGCTTCCTATGAAACCTATTATAGAATCAATAGTGTGGGGCATCCCTGGTAGCTCAGTGGTAAAGAATCCACTTGCCAATGCAGGAAACATGAGTTCGATCCTTGGGTTGGGAAGATCCTCTGGAGAGGGAAATGGCAACCCACTGTAGTATTCTTGCCTGGGAATGGACAGAGGAGCTTGGCAGGCTACAGTCTAAGGGGTTGCAAAGAGTCAAACATGGCTTAGTGACTAAAAAACACAACACAATCAATAGTGTATAGGTGTCAATCCCAGTATCCCAATTGCTCCCATCCTGCTCTTTTCCACTCGGAATCCATATATTTGTTCTCTACCTCTGTGTCTGCTTTTCTGCTTTGCAAATAAGATCATCTACGCCGTCTTTCTTTTTTAAATAGTTTGTAAAAATTTATTTTCAGTTTGAGGATAATTGCTTGACAATGTTATGTTGGTTTCTGCCGTACAATGACATGAATCAGCCATAAGTATACATATGTCCCTTCCTTCTTAAACCTCTTTCTCGTACCCTACCCCATCCGACTCCTCTAGTTTATCACAAAGCACTGTGTTGAGCTCCTTGGGTTATAAAGCAACTTCCTACTGGCCATCTGTTTTACATATGGTAATATGTATGTTTCAGTGCTTCTCTCTCAACTCGTCCCACCCTGCCCTTCCCCTCGCTGTGCCCACGGGTCTGTTCTCTGAGCCTCTGTTCCTGACCTGCAAATAGATTCATTGGTACCATTTTTCTAGATTCCACATATATGTATTAACATACAATATTTGTTTTTCTGTTTGACTTACTTCACTCTGTGATACCCTCTAGTGAGTCAAATCTTTGAAACAGTTAACCTACCTCCGTAGTATTACATTAAAGGATAATCTGAGACTAACTAGAAAATAGATTTTTGTGGTGCTGGGGTTGTCTCTGAGCAATTTAGGGGCCCAAGAGGAGTAATTTAAACTTTTTCATGTGGACTTTACGTAAAGGGTGCACACTTTTGCTTTGTTAAAAAAGATGGGACAACTTTTTCAAACAATTTGCTGTTGCTCTGAAGAGGTAAAACTAAATCTGTCAGGAGATGACTGGTCCATAAATCGAGAAACCTGCCTTCAAGTTCCACATCTGCAGTTCCCAGTGTGAACTAATTATATCTGTTTTCTTCTCAACTCTGCAGTATTCTACATCATAAAATAAGTGGGTTGAATTAGATGATTTATAAGATCTCTTCAAGCTCTGAAAGTGAATGTTTCTAGGTTTGCTTTATTTATAAGGACACCTGTGCTTCTTCGGCATCCTGGGTAGAATAAATATGTAATAAATATCTGGCAAAGGGCTTTGAATCTTTGAATGATCTCCCTATTCACCACTGTCATTCCTATCTGTGTTTTCTGTTCTGTAGAATTGTAGAAATCTGTGCCTTACAAATTTAACATCTGGGAAACATTGATTAGAAAACTCACTTGTTTCTATTTCTTGACCTGTTGATTGACTTGATTGTGGGACACAGTCAGTCCCTTTGGAATCTTGGAGATACTTTTATGAGGCAGAATGTAGAAGGGTTAGATGATGGAGATTTTGTTTGCTAAGGCTGGTAACATGTAGAGTATTGAAAGGTGGGGTTCTGGCGAGTAAGGCAGGGACAGAGGACTGGGGCAATCAAGAGCAATCTCACACACTGGAGGGAATATCTATGTATATATTTTAAGTTGAGAACTGCTTGTTTATGCACACTGCAGTCATCATCCTCAGGCTGAGTATTTGGAGAGTTAGCTCTTTTTTTTCCCCCCAATTTCACATTAAAGGCCCTGGGGTCTGTTCTTCTTCATACACAAATTGTTCTATATGATAAAGTATAAACCTACAGAGTCTCCTTACATTAAATTATCAAATATAAGAAACTTAGGGATGGAGTACATCTTTTTGGTGATCTTTTTCAATTTACTACTTAGAAATGGCTGTGCATAATAGAATGGTTATTAATGTGGCCTAAGTGTAAGGATAGGGTATTTCTGAGCTTATTTGTCCTTTATCTAATAACTTAGGGCATTTATTTTTGAGGAATTTACCGTCTTTATTTATTAAACATATTTTTATAACACTCTATAGAGATATAATTCACAAATAAATTTCATCCTTTTAAAGTTTTAAATTAAAAGTTTACAGAGTTGTGCAACCACCATCACTAATTTTAGAATATTTGTATCACCCTAAAGAGGAAAGCCCATACCCAATAGCTATTTCCTCTGTTCTCTCTGATCCTCCAGTCCCTGGACAGCCTAATCACTCAGTCATGTCTGACTCTTTGTGACTGCATGGATAGCCTGCCAGGCACCTCTCTCCATGGGTTTCTCCAGGCAAAAATATTAGAGTGGGTTGCCATGCCCTCCTCCAGGGGATCTTCCCAACCCAGGGATCAAATCCCGTCTCCTGCACTGCAGGCGAAGTCTTTACCATTCTGAGTCCCTTCAGCCCTTGGTAACCACCAATCTGCCTTCTATCTATATGGATTTACCTACTCTGTGCATTTCATATAAACGGAATCATACAATACATGGCCTTCTGTGTCTGGCTTATTTTACCTTGCATAAAGTTTTCAAGGTCATCCACATTGTGGCATGTGTCAGTATTTGATTCATTTCTATGGCCGAATACTATTCCATTGTGTGGACATGATACATTTTTATTTATCCGTTTATCAATGGATAGAAATTTAGATTCTTTGTACTTTTTGGTTATTATGAATAATGCTTCTTTGACACTCTTGGGCACATTTTCATGTAGACGTATGTTTTCAAGTCTCTTGGTTGTATGCTTAGGAGTGGAATTGCTGGGTCAAGTGGTAACTTGATGTACTACATTTTTGAAGAGTTACTTAACTATTTTTCAAAGTGGTTGTGTAACTTTAAATTTCTACCAGCATCCTATGAAGATTCTAATTATTTAAAATCCCCACTAACCCTTGTTACCGTCTATCTTTTTTATTATAATTATCCTAGTGTACATAAATTGATATCTCATTGTGGCTTTGATTTGCATTTCCTCTTATGATTAATGATGGTGAATATCTTTTCATGTGCTTGTTGGTCATTTGTATGTTGAGAAATATTTTTTGAAATTCTTCATCTATTTTTAAATTATGTTGTTTTTTTGCTGTTGAGTTGTAAGAATTCTTTAAATATTCTGAATACACATCCCTTAGGAAATATATGATTTCCAAATATTACTCTCATTCCGTGGCTTTTTCTACCTTTTTAGTGGTGACCTTTGTAGCACAAAAGTTTTATTTTGATGAAGTACAGTCTATCTACTTTTTGTTGCTTGTGCTTTTGATATCTTATGTAAGAAACCATGGCCTAACCCAAGGTTACAGATTTATTCCTATGTTTACTTCCAAGAGTTTTCTACTTTCAGTTCTTACATTTAACTCCATGACCTATTTTGAATTAATGTCTATAAGCAGTATGAGGTAGGGGTCAAACTTAATTCTTATGCATGTGGATATTAAATTAGTCCAGCATGTTTTTTTTTTTTTTTTAATTTCTTTTTTTTTTGCACTGAATTACTTTGGCACCCTTGTGAAAATTAGTTGACCATAAATGGAATGGTGTATTTCTGGATTCACAATTCTATTCCATTGATCTGTATGTCTCTCTTTATGCCACTGTATTAGTGTGAGTAATCCAACTTTGTCCTTCCTTTTGGAGATTGCTTTGGCTATTCTTGGTTCCTTACATCCATGGGAATTTAAGATTGTCTTCCAAATTTTCCAAAAAGGGCAGTTGACATTTTGATGAGAATTGCATTGATCCATTTTGAGATTATTTTTGTATACAGTGTTACAGAATGTTCTAATGTTATTCTTTTCCATGTGGTTGTTTAATTTCTCAGCCCCATTTGTCTAAGAGACTAATTTTCCCCCTATTGTATATTCTTGCTTCCTTTGTCATAGATTAATTGATCATCAATGTGTGTGCTTATTTCTGGGCTCTTTATTCTGTTCCATTGATCTATGTGTTATTTTTTGTGCCAGTTCCATATTGTTTTTATTGCTATAGATTTGTGGTATAGTTTAAAGTCAAGGAACATGATTTCTCCAGTTCTGTCCTTTCTCAGAATTGTTTTGCTCTTTGGGGTTTTTGCTCTTTCTGTTTCCATACAAATTTAAAAATTTTTTGTCTTAGTTCTGTGAAATACCCCAGTCCACTGGTAATTTGATAGTGATTGCACCCAATCTGTAGATTACCTTGGGTAGTATGGTCATTTTGACACTATTAATTCTTTCAATCCAAGAACACAGTGTATCTTTCCATCCATCTGTTTGTGTTGTTTGATTTCTTTCATCAGTGTCTTATAGTTTTCAGAGTACAGATCTTTTGCCTCCTTATGTAGGTTTATTTTCCTAGGTATTTTAATTCTTTTTGATGCAATGGTAAATGGTATTATTTCCTTATTTTCTCCTTATGATTATTGTTAGCATACAGAAATGCAACAGATTTATGTATAGATATAATAATAATTTTGATGTCAAAGTGTCCTCCACCATCTCCTGGAGCTTGCTGAAACTCATGTGAATTGAGTTGGTGATGCCATCCAACCATCTCTTCCTCTGTTGTCCCCTTCTCTTCCTGCCTAGTTCTTTGTCTTCATTCAATAGACAAGCATAGTCCCCTGTCTATGTGCAATAAAATGTTTTAAAAGTTAATGAATTTAATTAGTCCCCATTTGCTTATTTTTGTTTTTATTTCCATTACTCTAGGAGGTGGGTCATAGATGATCTTGCTGCAATTTATGTCAAAGAATGTTCTGCCTGTGAACAGAGTTTCATCCAAGAATTTTATAGTTTCTGGTCTCACATTTAGATCTTTAATCCATTTTGAGCTCATTTTTGTGTATGATGTTATGAGGTGTTCTAATTTCATTCTTTTATACATAGTTATCCAGTTTTCCCACTTATTGGAGACTGTCTTTTCTCCATTGTATATTCTTTCCTGCTTAATTAAAGATAAGGTGCCCATAGATGTGTGGATTAATCTCTGGGCTTTCTAGCTTGTTCCATTGGTCTATATTTCTGTTTCTGTGCTAGTACTATGCTGTCTTGATGACTGACTGTAGCTTTGCAGTATAGTCTGAAGTCAGGAAGTTTGATTCCTCCAGCTCCATTTTTCTTTCTCAAGATTGCTTTGGCTATTTGGGATCTTTTCTGTTTCCATACAAATTGTGAAATTTTTTGTTCTAGTCCTGTGAAAAGTGTCATTGGCAATTTTGTAGGGATTTCATTGAATCTGTAGATTGTGTTTTGTAATATACTCATTTTCACAATATTGATTCTTCCAATCCAAGAACATGATACATTTCTCTGTATGTTTGTGTCATGTTTACTTTCTTTCATGAGTGTCCTCTACTTTTCTGTATATAGATCTTTTGTCTTCTTAGGTAGCTTTATTCCTAGGTAAACTTAAAAGCTTTTGCATAGCAAAGAAAACCATAAACAAGATGATAAGAAAATCTTCAGAATGGGAGAAAATAATTGTAAATGAAGCAACTGACAAAATATTAATCTCCAAAATATACAAAGAGTTCATGCAGCTCAATATTACAAAAACAAACAACCCAATAAAAAAATGGGCAGAAGACCTAAACAGACATTTCTCCAGAGAAGACATAAAGATGGTCAATAAACACATGAAAAAAATGTTCAGCATTTCTTATAATTTTGGTTTGGTTTTAGTTGTGAAGTCGTGTCCCACTCCTGTGACCCCATGAACTGCCCCTCTGTCCATGGGATTCTCCAGGCAAGAGTACTGGAGTGGGTTGCCATTTCCTTCTTATAATTAGAGAAATGTAAATCAAAGCTACAATGAGGAATCACCTCACACTGGGCAGAATGGCCATCATCAAAAAATCTACCAACAGTAAATGCTATAGATGATGTGGAAAAAAGAGACTCCTCTTGCACAGTTGGTGGCAATGCAAATTGATACAGCCACTATGGAGAAATGTATGCACATTTCTTAAAAACCTGGGAATAAATCTACCATATGACCCAGCAATCCCACTGCTGAGCATATACCCTGAGAAAACCATAGTTCAAAAAGACACATGTGCCTCAATGTTTGCTCAGCACTATTTACAACAGCAAGGACATGGAAGCAACCCAAATGTCCATTGACAGATGGGTGGATAAAGAAGCTGTGGTACATTTACACAATGGAATATTACTCAGTCATAAAAAGGAATGAATTTGAGTCAGTGGTAGCAAGGTGGATGGACCTAGATCCGGTTATAGAGTGAAGTAAGTCAGCAAGAGAAAAACAAATATTGTATATTAACACATATATATGGAATCTAGAAAAATGGCACTGATAAACCTATTTAGTTAATGTTAGCTGCTCAGTCATGTCTGACTCTTTGCAACCCCACAGACTGTGGCCTGCCAGGCTCCTCTGTCCTTGGGATTTTCCAGGCAAAAATACTGGAGTGGATTGCCATTCCCTTCTCCAGAGGATCTTCCCAACCCAGGGATCAAACCTGGGTCTTCTGCATTGCAGGCAGTTTCTTTACCATCTGAGGTACAGGGAAGTCCTTGATGAACCTATTTACATGGTCCAAATAGAGATGCAGACATAGAGAACACACTTGTGGACACAGTGGGGGAAGGTG
The DNA here is from genome assembly GCF_019320065.1 of Cervus canadensis. Taxonomy (NCBI): domain Eukaryota; kingdom Metazoa; phylum Chordata; class Mammalia; order Artiodactyla; family Cervidae; genus Cervus; species Cervus canadensis. The sequence continues at coordinate 17,886,919 of NC_057412.1, forward strand.
AGGGTGGTACAAATTGAGAGAGTTGCATTGAAACATATACATTACCATGTGTAAAATTAGATAGCCAGTGGAATTTTGCTGTATGATGCAGGGAGCTGAAATCCAGTGCTCTGTGACATCCTAGAGGGGTGGGATGGGGTGGGGGATGAGAGGAAAGTTGAATAGGGAAGGGGACATATGTATACTTATGGCTGATTCACATTGCTGAATGGCAGAAACCAACACAACATTATAAAACAATTTCCCCAAATTAAAAAAAAAAGAATATAATAAAATACCCTAAGTATTTTATACCCTAAGTGAAGGGCCACTTAGCTGGACACTTTATAAAATATATTATGCTAAGTAAGGTGAAGTTCACTGCCTAATAGGAAGTTTTTCTCATTGTTAAACAGTTCTGTTTTCACATTCTTATTCAGATTTTTTGTCTCTTTGTATTTTCTACATGTTGAATTACAAACCAATCTGGAAAAATACAGATGAAGTTTTCCTGTCCATTCCACCTGAAAGGCTTCATTCAGTTTCTCTAAATATGAATGATATTCAGTTCCATCAGCTATTCCACCGTGGACATAGTCTTTGGACTTCTCCCCGTCCTGATTGTCTTTTTTTTCCCCCTATACTGATCACCATTTTCAATGTCTCCTATAAACATGAAGCTTAAGACCAGTCCTGTTACAAATATGGCTTAAACAGGGACAATCAATGAGATTTCATTGCCGCCCAGTCCCATTTATGAATGAAGCGTGCTTCATTCTGTAACCCTTGAACTTCATGTGCTCATTTTCTCTGTCTCCACTTCTTTCATCAACTTAAAAAAAAAAACCTCAAAAAGACTTCAGAGAATATTGAAGATGTGTTCTGAGAACCTTGAAAATCATATACTAGACACCCATATAAAAATGAGAGATTACATGTTTCATCAAGGTGTAAAATTTATTAGTCACTACCCTCACAGACATAACTCATATTAATCCTGTTTGAAGCATTACTTTTCTCTTGCATGATTTTTTAAAACAGTGTTCTTTTTAGCTGCGGAAAGCCACATTAAAAAAACTCCCAGTGCTCTCCCCTTTCCAAATGGAAAAGACGTTTATATTCAGTTCTGTATTAGGAGTCAAAAGGTGTAGAGTTTCACTACAAGTAGAACTTCACATCTACTGTCTACTTATATTCTCTCTACCACAACTTCTTCATGGTATATGGGAATCCTAGAATCCTGGAAATTCACCCAGGAGTGGTGAATCCCTCCACCTGGTCCCCCAACTTTCAGAGACTCCACTGGTCTCACGGTTTTATGAAAACAAAAGTAGATGTCTCTAAAAATCACACACACTCAGAAAATAGTGAAGGAAGCCTGCATTTTCTCTTTACTAGATAGTGTCTTTTATTCTCACCAGATTCTAAAATCATTGAGACCAGTGACCATCTTGAGATTAGATAAGTAGATATTTAAAAAGTTATTATTGACTGAACCAAAAATGAAAGTTACAAGTAAAAAAGCATCAAACCAAGGACAGAAAAACAGAATCTACTGCAACAGTTAGAATTATCTAAGCATAAGGAGGGAATATGAGAAATAATCATTTATAAGGCAAATTTTTAATTACCTTAATTAAATAGATACAGGGTAGTATAAGGGAAAGAATACAGTTTTTGTTGTTAAAAAGTCCTTAAATATCAGAGCCTTATTGTTTTTTAGCCATTTGAACACAGACATAGTAACATACTCAGTAAATGATAGTAATTATTTTTAATGAAAAGGAATAATGACCACCTTCTAGACAGACACTAGTAGACCTTGATTTAAAAAAACTCCACAAAACAGAATTACAAATTTATTTCTTAAGTGGAGTTGACTGAAATTATTCTGTGTCATAATATACCACTGCTTTTTAAAATTACAACGCTAACATTTCAAGTGAGTATAGGTTTTGAGGGTAGGAAACAGCAGAACATAGTAACCAATAGCTGTTAGACAATAGACCAAACTAAAACAATCATAAACAAATAAATAAATATACATTTATATATACTATCTGTGAGATAAGACTCCTAATATATTTAGCTTCAGGAATAGTTCATTAGTGAGATCTAGATTTCATTCTACTTTAAATTTGTTAAGTGCTTTAGAGACTCTCTACTTTGTGAAATGTACAGTCAGACCTGAGTGCTCTCAAGGGATTGGTTGCAGGACCTCTGTGGATACCAAAATCTGTGGGTGCTCAAGTGCAGTACTAGCATATAACCTATGCACATCCTCCTATATACTTTAAATTACATCCAGGTTACTTATAATACCTGATACAATGTAAATGATATGTAAATAATTGTAAATACAATGTAAATGCTGTGTAAATAGTTGCCTTTGCATGACAATGGAAAATGCAAATTTTGCATTTTGGAGCTTTGTGGAAATTTATTTTCTGAATATTTTTGGTCCACAATTTGTTGAATTCAAGGATGTGGAACCCCGTGAATATCACACAGACAGAAATGAGTCCAGTGTACCACACAGCTGGAACTGGGGAGAGCAATAGCGTATACCTGGTGCTGTTTTTCTAATTTGCTTACTCTGGGCATTGTAACCTTGACTTAATCACTAGAAAGTATACATATCCCATTCAAGGTAGGTGTCTGATAGCATGTACAGTAACTACAGGGTTTCTTTAATTTGTGACTTTTTAAAGATGGCAAAAGAGATCTTACATTAGGTGACAGAATGAAGTCTTATTGTAAACAACAACTATAATTAATATACCTTAGGATTCTGATAAAATTTCAAATTTATATCTAACCACAGTTAGATACTTGAACTAGGTTCTTAGCTTCTGCTAGTGGACTTACTCACAAGACAGCCTTTATTACTTTTATGAATGGTTAGAGATGACTGCTTTCTCCTCTAAGATTGCTAGAATTCTGGCTATTTTATATTGATCAAAGTGAATTTCCTCTCCTTGCTCACAGGGCACCCTCTTTATCTTTGCCCCGATGAGTATGGTTTTTTAATATGCCACCTGCTTTGCTGCACTGTACTTGGGAGATGTGTGTTGAACATTTGAGACGTCTTGTATCATAAGATCAGAAGAAGACACTTTTGTGAAAATGTTACCTAGTAAACATTGTGAAAGCTGCTTGAGCAAGACACCAAAGACTAGATTATGCTGCACTGCAAACAACCCTCAAATCTCAGTGGCTTAAAATAATAAATGGTGCATGTCCACCCTTATTGACCATGAGTTCTGCTCATTCTAATCTCTAATCTCTAATTAGAGATACAGGCAGATAGAGGCTTCATTTCAATATACACTGTCATAATTGCCACATTAGGAAACTTGCTCACTAGCACTTAAAATTTCTGCTCCGAAGTGCTACATGCCACTTCTACTTATATTTCATTGGCCCAAACCAGTCAGCTGGCCACATTCAATATAAACAGGGAAGGAAGCAGGACCCATCATGTGTCCAGAAATGTGGAGAACCAGGCACAGCAAAGATGACAACTTTCAGAGTTGGTAAGAGACAAGAGGCCTAGTGAGAGTAAGCAGCATATTCAAGCTGGTCTAATCTTATTAGCTCAGAAATGAGATAGGATCTTGCATGCAAGTTTATGGTACAACTAATGTCATTCTTGACTGAAGTGAACCTGGGAAAGGGTCAGGCATATATAGCCATAAGCTTCCAGAATGTTGATCTGAAACAGTGGTTTGAGGATGCAGTGATGCACCGTTCAAATAACATGCTGCAACTGTGGCTTGCAGGGAAATAAGTAGCAGATAAGGAAGTTAATGCATAATATCTGAAGATGAGTAGATCTATCTGAGCAAAATTTTGAATTGTCTATAGTGTTCAAAGGGAAAAGCCAAAATAAAATGTGCACTGCAGAAAGCAGGACTGGGGGACTATCACAGAGTCATAAGAATTCTGAGCCTGGAAGGACTCTTGGTTCTGCCCCTTCCCTCCATGGCCCCCATCACTTCCTTTAGTCATCATAAATGGTGTCATATTTCCTGAGAAAGAAGGATCACAATTGAGTGAGATTCTCTTTAGTATGTTGCCAGAAGCTAATGACAATAAAGCATTAGGAAATATGATGTGAAATGAGTGTAGCCTTGATTAAAATGATCTCCTGTTGTTAATCCTATAGTCAAAATGAAAAATTAATAGCACTTATTAATAGCACTAGCACTTTTTCCTGTCACTTTTAATGATCTTTGAAATCTCTCCAAACTATTGCTTTTTTTTTTTTTTGGGTACTCACCAATGATGATGAATCAGATTAGACTTGCTAAAGTAGAAATGTTTACACTTCCTAAGAAGCTTCATGTTTCCCTCAATATTGGATGTGACATACTTGCCCTGTAATATATTCAGTTGGAATTGAATTCAAACTTGAAATGTGTTTACTTTTACATTCATTACACAAGCTTTAAAGAAGTTTGGCATCCACATGAGTGCATTTTCATCTCACTCAGATGGAAAAAAAAAGTTACCTCTTCTTAACATGAAATCACACCTTTCAGAAGATCAGTTTATTTTGTTTATAAGTGGACCTTTTCCAAAAATAGCCAGTTGAATTTTTGCAAGGAATTGAATATTTCTAATATCTTACTTATGGATTACTATTTTTACATGAGGTTAAGTGTTTAATTTTGAAGTGTTTATAGAAACTGGAGATTTTTTTTTAATGGTACAAAGATTATTTAGATAAAAGCAGAGACATTTAAAATTGTAATATAGTCAAGTATATCATTTGTATCACACTTGTTAATGTTTAAAATGCTCTGACAGCTTGCTGATTTTTCTAACAAAGTTAAACTGAATAATATTTATATCCATACATTCACGTTTAGACAAGAAGTAGTGGGAGGTCTGCTTTCTTTCTTTCTGAACAATTCTGTGCTTATTTTCTTTATATGCTAACACAAAATGTACTTTACTTCGGGTGAAACAATTTTGTAACCGTTATTTGTAAAACAATTCCAGTTGGTTTATTTCAGAGTTTGCAGTATCAATTTTCTCTTCTCTCAAGAGCAGTTTTAAACACTCTTAGATATCTATTGCCTGCTATAAACCCTAAAAACGTAGTGATTTAAAACAAGGATCATTTTATTACTCATGAATCTGTGGATCAGAAATTTCAGGCAGAGCTCAGTGGGAATGGCTTATCCCACCTCACTCAGTGTTGACTGAGGTGGCCGATTGGGAATGAAGGATTCAAGATGGCCTCACCCACATTTCTGGGACCTTGGTGCTGAATATCAGCAGGGCTTCTCCACCAAGTGTCTGGTCTCGTTTTACATAGTCTTTCATTTTCAGTTGCCTTGCCTGAGTTTCTTTACATGAAAAGAGAATTCTGAAGCAACAAAATTAGAAATTTCAAGATCTTTGAAGATACCAGTTCATAATCACACCGGGTCACTTTCATCATATTCTTTTGGTCAAACAAGTCATGGATTCAAGGAGAAAGGAAATAGACTTCACTCCTTGATGGCAGGAGTGACACAGTCACATTGCAAGAAGGTACATGAGAAGGGAGGGGTTGTTGTAGCCATTTGTGAAATAATACAGCACAAACATGGATGAATGAGTTTCTAAGACTACTGCTATCTGCTCCTTTGTCAAAATTTTATAGCCTAGCATTTTACTGTGGGAAAATTTGTATCTTTGTGCTTTTGGGGGGAGCTATTAAAAGCCTTATGTCTCAGTAAATTAAAATGAACAGTTCATCATCTTCTCTTTCAAATCTTTGGCACTTTTAATGTGATTTGGAGTATCCTTCATAAAATGGATGCATGTGGGGACTCACTCTGATAATGCTAAATCAGAGGCATTTATTCTTCAAACGTATCTTGGGTACTTTCTGTGATTAAGTACAATTCCAGGTACTGGATATACAAATAAAGATGAATAAGAGATGATTTTTTACTCCATGGTATTTTACTTGTTGGATATAACTTTCCACTCCCTTGAACTGATTCTGTGCATTCATGGCCTTGTCATGTGCCATAGGGGTGGAGTCTGTTTCTCTGTCCCTCTGAGTCTGAGCTTGTCCATGTGACTTGCTTTTGCTAAAAGGAGCCTGCAAATGGAAGTGTTAGTTGCTTAGTTGTGTCCGATGCTTTGCAACCCTATGGACTGTAGCTTGCCAGGCTGCTCTGTCCATGGAATTCTCCAGGCAAGAATACTGGAGTGGGTTTCCATTCCCTTCTTCAGGGGATCTTCTCGATCCAGGAAGATCTCCTGCAGTGCAAGCAGATTCTTTACCATCTAAGCCACCATGGAAGCCCCAAAGGAGGTTAGCTGGTGTGATGAAAACAGCAGAACAGTAGCACAAAATGTGCTTGTCAGTGGCGCTTGAGTTATTTATTTTTTCCTCTGTCACCATGAGTAGAATCTGGGCCTCAGGAGTAGTATACATACAGCCTTAAGCAAGAAGACAAGCCCAGCTCTGCCCATAGCTTGAAGCAGAACTGGTCAGTACAGCCAGTTTAGAGCAACCAACTACCAGCTGACTTAGAAATATGAGATACATGGTTATTATTGGTTGCATCTTAGAATTTGTGGTTCTTTTTCTACATACAAAATCTGCTTGAGACAAATAATAAACTATCTTGTCAGGAAGAAGCATATGTTAGCAGACAATTGTACTATACTGCAGTACATACAGCAATAGTGAGCCCATAAAAGAGCACCATTTTCAATAAAGATGTACATATATAGAATGGAATATTACTCAGCCATTAAAAAGAATGAAATAATGCCATTTGCAGCAATGTGAATGGACCTAGAGTGTTTCATACTGAGTAAAGTAAGTCAGACAGAGAAGGAGAAATAGTGTATGACTTATGTGTGGAATCTAAACAGAAATGATACAGATGAACTTACAAAACAGAAAGAGACTTAGCAAACGAACTTATGGTTGCTGAGGGGGAAGGGATAGTTAGGGACTTTGGGAAGGTCATGTACACACTGCCATATTTAAAATGGATAACTAACAAGGGCCTATTGTATAATACATGGAACTCTGCTCAATGTTATATGCTAGCCTGAATGGGGGTTGAGGGGAGAATGGCTACATGTATATGTATTGCTGAGTGCCTTTGCTATTGGCCTGAAACTACCACAACATTGTTAATTGGCTACACCCCAATACAAAATAAAAAGTTTAAAGTTTAAAAAAGAAAATAGTTAACCAACAAGGAAAAAAAAAATAAAGAAAAAGCACCATTTTTTTTTTTCTGAGTGTGTGAGTGTTTTAGTGGGGCATGACGAAGATGTTCTAGAAAAAAGGTGAAACAAAATTGAGTCTTAAAGAATAAAAAAATGGATATTTGAGAGTTTACTGAGGCAAAGAAAATATTATAAGTCAAAGTTTAGTGTGAGCAAAGCTATGCTCAGTTGATAAAGAATATACCCGCAATGCCGGACACCCCAGTTTGGTTCCTGGGTCTGCTGGAGAAGGGATAGGCTACCCACTCCAGTCTTCTTGGGTTTCCCTAGTAGCTCAGCTGGTAAAGAATCTGCTTGCAATGTGGGAGACCTGGGTTCAATTCCTGGGTTGGGAAGATCCCCTGGAGAAGGGAACAACTACCCACACCAGTATTCTGGCCTGGAGAATTCCCTGGACATAGGAGTCTGTCAGGCTACAGTCCATGGGGTTGCAAAGAGTTGGACACGACTGAGCAACTTTCACTTTTTTCCAAAGGCATGGGGGTAAACTCCAATGTGGTGTGAAGAAAACTACAGAAGCATTTCATTATTCCCAGAAGTTTAGTAAGTGACAGTCCTGATTTATCCAGAAACTCAAACCCTTGAATTGGCTTTTAATGGAGTCTAAATTTTAAGAGATTTCTAAACTGATAGTAACTAGGATTGACTTGATTTTTGTTACTCTGGCTAAAACATTTTAGAGTATATGCTCTACTGAAAGTAATATGAGTACAATTTCATTGTTTTTCTCTGTGGAAATAATGAAATTGCTTTTCAAAGTTTTCAATCGCACAGCCAAAAAGGGCACAGATGGTAAAAGTAAACGTGACTTAAAAATGGTCAACTGAAAATTAATAAGAAGTAATATTACTCTGCCTGGTATTTTACTTAGAAATTATAGGTCATCTTCCTTTGGAATAGTAGTTTTTTTAAAAAAAAGGTTTATAAATAAACTATATTGGCTATCATTATAAAGCTATTAGAGTAGGGATACCTTTTAGAACATTGGTAATGTGTTTGTTCCGTAAGCATGATTTTCATATGATTTTTTTTAAAGACAGTCTTACCTTTCTTCAGAGCTATAATTCAGCAAATGATTCCTATTCCAATCTGAATTTTAGAATCGAGGGAGCCTTTCACCATCTGTTATTACTATTTAGACCTTAGGTAATTTTCCGGCCCTGTCCTCTACCAGCCATGAGGACTTGGACAAGTCTCTAACCCTCTCTAGACCTCACTGCCTTCATCAGTAAAATGGGGAACTAATTCTTACCACATATGGAGACCTTTGGTGGTTAAATGAGGTCTTGCAGTGTTCTGGGTGACATATGGCAAGTATCCAATAAATGTTAGTCACTGTTATTTTAATAACAGTAATAACATAATAATTGTGTTTGCTCAGTCACTCAGTCATGTTTGACTCTTTGCAGCCCCATGGACAGTAGCCCACCAGCCTTCTCTGTCCATGGAATTTTCCAGGCAAGAATACTGGAGTGGGTTGCTATTTCCTACTAGGGGATCCTCCCAACCTGGGATTGAATCCATGTCTCTTGTATCTCCTTCATTGGCAAGTGGATTCTTTACAACTAGTGCCACATATATGGTGCTTAGGCATCCAGTCATGTCCACCTCTTTGCAACTGCGTGGACTGCAGCATCCCAGGCTCCCCTGTTCATGGGGATTATCTAGGCAAGAATACTGGATTGATTTGCCATGCCCTCAATAATTTACCATTTGTTAACCTTATGATTGAAGAAACAAGAGGCCTGGAAAGTTAAAGAACTTGGCCAAAGTTGTGTGTTTTAGCAGCTTCAGAACCTGCAAGAGGTTGTGGTTACTGAGTCCCGCTTGAAGAAGACTACCTCTCACATGGATTTTTCAAGAAGTTCAAGATGAAAGTGAGGAGTAATTCTGAAAACCGCTGCCCTGGTGAAACTGCCTTACACAATAAAGGACATGAGTTACTAAATGTAAATATCAAAAGGGTGGGTAATTATCCATTTATATACATAATATATATCATCAAACCCAACATTAACTCAAATAATTACATTACAATCAAACTTTTCTTTCTGGGAGTTCTCCATTTATGATGAGCAATTTCACTTGCCGTTTCAGGACTTTTGGTCCAATTCCAACAAAAGAGGTAGAAAATTTTCACATAAAGCCATCAGACCACTTACAAAAGTTAAACAAAATGGTCTGCTCTTTAACGGAAAAAATGTAGCTGTTGGCACTTAAGAGTTTTATCCAAACAACTGCACACAGCCCTACTTCAATTTCATTATAAAAGTAAAATTAGAAAAGCTCAACATTAAATTATATAAAGCAATTGAAGCTGATTTAATGTCACTAGAAGACAGCACAAGATGGAGAAGACCCTGATGCTGGGCTTAGCTGCTTCCGTGCTGAATAAAACATCAGCCCTTCAACCACGCACCTACACGCTCCCAGCTGTACCTGCTAAAACTCACTTTCACTCATTAGCTGTCATTTCAGGGGATGCCAGTTTAGGGACACATATGTTTCCTATTACCAATAATAAATTAATGGGGCCTGTGTGGTAATACGATAGCAAAATTCAGTAAAAATTCTATTTGAACTTAATTCTGTGGGATATGAACATAACCCACCAAGGAGTACTCTGATCTACAGTGAAGAATAATTTGCCTACTGCTCTGGTTTGCAATTAATGAAAAGTCCTCAGGAAATCCCAATTTCTGATTAAAGAGAGTTGATTATGATTAATGTATCCAAATTAACTGCCAAAAAGGAAGCCACCTCATAATTATCTACATTGTTCCTCCAATTTTAAATTCCTAAGGCTACTCATATCTATGCCCTTTTCTCTAATCCTTAAAGATATGTATTTTGGTTTTTAACTTTTGATTAGCAAGATGATTGTCCTTTGTTTCTGCACATAAAAATATTCAAGGTCTTATGAATTTTTTCCCTCCCCTCTTTTTGTAAAAAGGATATCACTGGTATTTCCAGCAAGTTGCCTAAACCCAGATGGCAACTTCCAATGCGTTGATCTAACCTTACAAGCACTGCCTCACCCCAGAGTCCTTACTTTTACCCATTTCCCTCTCCTGTCTTCCCTGGCACTTGGTTTGCCTTTAGGGGGACAAAAGACATATTTTCAGGCAGATATTGCTTGAAGGGCTACTAATTTCATCTTTCAATACAGTTCCCTAAGTAATTGTATAAGTAAGCACATTCTTGCAGACCGCAGTTTTGTAGTGTTCTACATACTTGCAGTTTTCAGGGTATTTGCAAATATTTTTGTGGGAAATTTAGAAACATTGCCTCAAAGTTTGTTAACTGCATGTTGTTTTCAACTGGAAGTCTTCCAAGTACAGTATTCGTGTTAGAAACTATCTGCCTCTAGTGAAACCACATACACATTTTAAAAGCATCAGAAGGTTATTATTTGTAAACTATAGTAGTTAGAGTAGAAGTTACTCAACAGAATTAATATTTACTTCTCCAAATAATTCTGTTGGCATACAGAATGTTTTTCTCCTACAGAAATTCCTTTCAATACTTAAGTTATATACTAATTTATTTCACAAATATTATCCTGTGTTACTGTAGAAAACTTAAAAAAACAGATAAACAAAAAATTCAACCAGAATCTCATTATCTAGGCAGAATCCCCAATAACATTTTGGTATTTTGTCACATAAACTTTTTTTTTAATTGAAGTATAGTTGATTTATAATGCTTTGTTAATTTCAGGTATGTAGCAAAGTGATTCAGTTATAGACACACATTTTTTTTTCCAGATTCCTGTATACTTTTGTAGTTCAAAAATGTATGGATACATATTTCATTTTAAAATAAGATTATAGCATTGCTTTATAGACTACATTTAAACATTTTATATTATATATTGGATTTTTATAGCAATGTATCTGTATATTTATTTTAATGGGCTATGTAATATTTTATTGCATAAAGTGCCATTATTTAGGTTGATTCTGTTGTTTTTCCATTTAGAAGAATTGTAAGGGGCATCAACACAGCAAAATCTTCATAAAATTAAGCAATTATTTCCTAGGAAATGTTTAAAACTGAATTTCTAAGTTACAAGATTTGCTTTTGAAATATTTGTAACGCTAAAATGCTTCTGAAAAGGGGTATTCCAATGTGTACTGCCAACGGTATGTGAGAATCTCTATTAATAGCCTCATAAATGATGGAGATTATTTCAAGCATTGAACAATTTTATAGGCTTGACATCTCATTTTTTAAAATGAGCCTTCTTTTGGTTATAAGCTTTAATAAAATTTATTGATCACCTATATTCCTTTTGTAAATTTCCTTCTAGTGTCCTTTAACTTTATTATTTTCACTGTAGTGTCTATCATTCTCTTATTTTTCAAGAGATCTTTACTTTCCACTTGTCTTTTATAGATATTGTAAATATTGATGTTTATTTTTAAACTTTGTTTCTGTTGTTTCTGCCATCAGTATTTAAGCATGCTCACATACTCAAATCTACCAATTTTCCCCATTATCTTCAAATTCCATTATTCTCAATTGTATTTCCAAACTCAGTTCCAGCTACTTCATTCCAAAACTCAACCTGAAGACTGGTGCAGAGTTGGCAACTTGCAAATATAAGTAATCAGAAAGGTGCTGCCTTCAAGAGGCACAAAGGAAGGGGTACAGACGAGAATGTGAGCAGGAGAAGGGTGTCCTTTCTTCATAATGGCATGATGTTTTGTAGAACACTTTTCAGGGACAGGAAAGCTTGAAAGTTTAGCATTAGTCAGTTGATGAAAACTATAAACTTAAGTGTAAATTCTAGAAAAACTCAAAAGCTGTGTCATTTAAATGAGAGTCTCTGATATCAGAAAGCAATCATTGCAATGGAGACCGTATAGGATGCGGCTGTCTGGCATTTAACTAAGGAAGAGCATTAGATGAAGGAGAGGATCTGAACGGGAGCAAGGCAGAAGCATCGTATTTAACCGTTCTTGTCAGTGTTTCACCCATTCCTTTAGTTGAGCCCAAGTAAAAATTAACAACAGGTTTACAGAAGACTTTAAATCCACTGTGTTTAAAATAATGTTTATGCTCACTAGGCTTCCCCCAAGGCTCAGTAGTAAAGAATCTGCCTGCAGTGAAGGAGATGCAGGAGATGCAGCTTCAGTCCCTGGGTAGGGAAGATCCCCCAGAGGAGGAAATTGCAGCCCACTGCAGTCTTCTTACCTGGAAGAGTCCATGGACAGAGGAGCCTGGTAAGCCAAATAGTCCATGGGGTCACAAAGAGTCAGACACGACTGAGTATGCACACACATACACATGCTTACTAGTCATAAACTGTATCATTTTTATTCCAGAACAAGTATTTTGATTAATCTTGATATTAAGGGTGCTTCTGGGTATTGTTGCATTATAAATATCTAGGAGGCCCCTCGCCTGTTGTTAGAACCTGGATTTTGGTGCCTAGAGTTTGCTAAATCAGTAAGAATCACCAATTATGGAAAGGTGTTTTATTTATTTATTATCTTTATGTTTTTGGCCGAGCCAAGTGGCTTGTGGGATTTTAGTACCCTCATCAGGGATTGAACACTGGTCATGACAGTGAAACCTCTTGAGTCCTAACCACTGGACTGTCAGGGTATTCCCCAGAAAGTGGACTTGATGAAGATTAGGGCACAAGTCTGGGTGTCCTGTCTATAGCACAAGCACAAAATTAAGCACCTCAGGGAGAAATGTAAACAATGCTTCATGCATATTTATTTACTTCTTTATTTTCCATATTACAATTTGGAGATGCATCACTGAGATATTTCTAAAATACTGAAGACTGCCAGAAACAGCTAATGTATACCTGGAAAATGTGACTTTTTTACCCAACAAGGTGTTTGCTATTCAGTCCCCAGAGTTGTCATTATTTCTAAAATTTTAAAAATCAATTTTATATTGATGATATCTTCTCAAAAAAGGATAGCCATAAATAAATTATTCTACCACTAGAATTAATGAGATGATAATGAATGATGGGTAATTTTAAAATCTACTTTGTAATATATTCAGTGAATCAGTGTTACATCTGTCACCAAAACAAACTAGAAATACCCACCTAATGTAGCCATCTATTTTTCCCCTGTTTTTCTCCTGTTTTGTTTGAAGAGGGAAAATGTCAATGCCTAAGTATCTGTAGCTTTATCAACAAGTTACTGTCAAAGAAATTAATGAAGAAAGAAATGCAGGAAGCTCTTTTTGCCGTTTCTTCTTCTGGAAAATCAGGAATAACAATACCAATCTTATAGGGTTGTAACAAGGGTGAAAGTGCTTGTAATAGTGACTGACACTTTGCAATATCAACAATATTAGCTATTGTCATCATCATCATCTCATCGTCATCATTATTGCCTTTATCCGAATTCTTCTTAAATCTGAACTAGATGCGCTAAGGGCAAATGCTTAAATGGACTGTGTGACCTCAGAAATCCAGGAGAGAGTGACAAATGAAAGGAATCAGGAAGAAGATAAAGGCAATGTGAGGATGCTTCATTAAGTTGGCCACTTAATACGTGCAGGCGATTGCCTTTTGATCTAACAGGACTACCTGGGAAGCAGTGGAAAAAATCCCCTGGGATCCTCTACAGACAGGGGAGGAGACTGTTGTTTCATTGCTAAGTTGTGTCTGACTCTTTTGTGATCCCATGGACTGTAGCCTTCTAGGTTCCTCTGTCTGCAGGAGTTCCCAGGCAAGAATACTGGTGGGTTGCTATTTCCTTCTCCAGGGGCTCTTCCTGACCCACTGTTTGAACCCAGGTCTCCTGCATTGGTAGGTGGATTCTTTACCACCGAGCCCCTTCAGTAGCCCATGGGAGGGGATAGAGAACATATGTCTACAGACTTCCATCCTTGATTGGTTAATGTGTGTCCCCACAGGGTATTAACTCTCATGTACTTTCAGATTGTACAAATACAGCATCAAGCAGGTCACCAGGATCCCATCCTGCAAAGCCTTAGATAAAGAGGAAGGAGACATACAGTATAGACTTGAGACAAGGCAGTGTCAGGAGACACCTACAGGAAGCTGGGCAGACTTTATGCAGGACTTGCACTGCCCAGAGGCCACAATAAGAGCCAGGTGAGGCCAAGAGAATTTTCTGTGGTGCCCAGAAGATAGACAATATAATTATTATCATCATTGTCATTGTCAACACCATCATCATTGTTTAAAGCACCCCTATCTATAATTATCAAAACTTACCATTATTTAAAAAATAAACCTAAAAGGCTAGATTGGCTTAGGTCAGGTTTTAATAATACTTTTAATAAAACAAATTGTTTTCAGTTGCATACTCTTTGCCCTTACAATATCTGAATAGTCTTGTCCATTTTCACTCCCCATGTTGCCTTTCTTCTTTCTCAGAGCTGCATTTTGGGGCTAGAATCTATTATGTCATACCATGAACATTGTATCCTGCTTAAGTTCTCTCTTTTCTCACAGTGTTTCTGGAAGTGAGTTTCACCAGCTGTCACCTAACTGCATTTCCTAAAATACAGATTTCATTTCATTAGTCTACTGCTCCAAACAAAATAGGACTCTCCACAATCTGGCCTTAAAAGTAAGTAAGTAAACTTCTTACCAGCTTAATTGAAACTGCTGGCTAGGCAGTACGGTATAGCCTTCATTCTCTGGACTTTGGGACTTTCCTCGAATCAAGCTCTGGTACGCCGTCTTCCATCTGTCACATGACCTCGGTTCTTTGAGGAGCTAAATCCTAACTTAACTCTTCTCAGGATGTCTCAGATTTTTCGTTCACAACATATCTATAGTTTTTCCTAGGCTGACTTTTGCTCTCCAGTCTAGAAAAATCTATTAATTACCCAGAGCACTTATCATTGGTATCATTTATTTAGAAATCACAGATACACTGATTTATGACATATCTTCTGAGTTATTTTTTAGCTGTGATTTCAAGAGCTGCTTTTATATTGAAAGCATTCAATCCATTATATTTAATGCATTTAAATATTTTCTTCTTTATGGACCGGGCCTGTGACTTAATTTTCTTAGTGATTCCTACAACATAGCAAGTATCTAGGTATTGTATTTCTTAGGTCTGGTGTCAGTGGGTTCCAGGGTTTTCTGACTTTGACACTATTATTTTGTGCTGGATAACTCTTTGTTGTAAGGCTGTTCTATGCATTATAGGAGTTTTGGCAACATCCTTGGAAACTCTTTATAAGATCCAGTGGTACCCGTCAGTTTATGACAGCCGAAAGTATTTCAACACATAGCAAAATGCCCCTGGGTGGATTCATCCTACATTGAAAACCAGTGAATTACATGAAAAATGAGTAATATTCAGCATTTGATGAGAGTTTGATCCGAGAAAAGCTGTATTTACTCATTAGATGTGAGTTGACTGTACTTCCCTTATTAGTCACTCAGTCATGTCTGACTCTTTGCAACCTCACAGAAGTAGCCTGCCAGGCTCCTCTGTCCGTAGGATTCTCCAGGCAAGAGTACTGGAGTGGGTAGCCATTCCCTTCTATAGAGGATCTTCCCAACCGAGGGGTCAGACCTGGGTCTCCCGCACTGGCTGGCAGATTCTTTACCATCTGAGCCACCAGGGAAGCCCCTCTTAAGTCAGACTTTATTAGGATACAAGTGAGTTTTCTGTCTACAATCCTCCACACAGATTGAATGATTGTCATTTTTTTTATTGCAGTGTCCTGCTTTTTATTAAATTATAAAACTGGCTGCTGTCAATATACACATTTTTGGAAAGCATAAAAATGACATTCACACTTTTAACATGTGTATGAATGATTGTCATTTTTATGTTTTCCTTAGGTCCTCTTTCTCTCTTGATCACCTGTTCTTTTTTATCAAGCTGTGTTTCAGCCTAATTAAGACTCCTTATCACCTACCCAAAGCTGTTCAATAGCAACTACTGTTAGAAATGGACTGGAATGGAATATAAAACCAATGTCTAGTACTATACGTTAGATTATATGTCATCCCTCACGTCTAATCAATTGCCAAGTTTTAATAATTTTATTCCCTAAATATCTTTCACATCTTTTGCCTGAACTCCATTCTTACTGAATTGCTCTGTATCATTCCACCTTCATGTCTCATTGAGGTTGCCACCCTACTTGATGACCCTGGTACTTCTGTATGGGATTGAAAATCAGATATGATCTGCCACAAAAGAAGAAATGTCTGGGGGATTTGTCTTAAAGCTACATTTGCTTAAATTTTTTTAATATATTTTAAGCTAGAGATTAAAAATAGAACTTTTTCCAAAAAGGTTTTTGCTAAAAATTTACTAATAAAATATCAATTGTCCATATAAAAGATTTTTATTGTCAGTAGTAGTAGTAGAATATGAATAATATCGACTATACTCTTTGTCCACATAGTGGATTTACAAGTATATATAAATATATAATTTAGGATCGCCTGTTTGTTAGGGCTGTAATAGTCTGGCCTTGTTTGGGGCTTTACTAAGTGAATAATGCAGCATAGAGAACCTCTCCAAACAGGAAAAAAAAAAAAAATAGAAGTAGGGAGTTCCACTCTCCGTTAGTTTATAGTAGATTGACTAGACTTCATGGTTTTCCTTTAAACAATCAAAGAGCCATGGAAGCAAAAATGTCAAATGCAATAGATACAGAGAAGACTGATCCCAGCAGAGAACGAAGCTACTTTCACCCCTGAGCATATTTACTGCATGTGGGTACCCAGGCAGTTAGAGAAACATGCTTGACATAGGCAGAGAAGCTTTTCTGGGAGAAGCAAAACCCAGCCAGGCTTTTATTAGGTGCACATGGGCTGGCATGGTAACTTGGAATCTGCAAGCGTCTCAGACACAAGATACAGGGAGAGTCACTGAAAAATGGTATGTGATGATATTTTCTTTTTTCTGCTTAAAATATTGGGTTGGCTAAAAAGTTCGTCCTGGTTTTCCATAACATCTTATGGAAAAACCTGAATGAACTTTTTGGCCAGTGCAGTTGTTGTTCAGTTGCTAAGTTGTGTCCGACTGTTTGCGACCCCATGGACCGCAGCACTCCAGGCCCTCGTGTCCTTCACCATCTCCCATTGTTTTGCTCAAACTCACGTCCATTGAGTGGGTGATGCCATCCAACCATCTCATCCTCTGTCTCCCTCTTCTCCTCCTACCCTCAATCTTTCCCAGCATCAGGGTCTTTTCTAATAAGTTGCCTCTTCGCATCAGATGGCCAAAGGATTAGAGCTTCAGCTTCGGCATCAGTCCTTCCAATGAGTATTCAGGGTTTATTTCCTTTAAGATTGACTGGTTTGATCTCTCTGCTGCTCAAGGGATTCTCAAGACACTTCTCCAGTTCCAGAGTTCAAAAGCATGAATTCTTTGGCCTTCTTTATGATCCAATTCTCACATCTGTACATGACTACTGGAAAAGCCGTAGCTTTGAGTATATGGGCTTTTGTCAGCAAAGTAATGTCTTTGCTTTTTAATATGCTGTCTACTAGGTTTGTCAAACTCAATACATCAACCCAAACTCCAACACTTAGATGATAATGTCCTTTTATATTTGGCCCTTCTTACCTTTCCATGTCCACACTCACACTTCTCACCCAACTATAATGAACGAAGTCTGGAAGGAGTATGTCCTATGCAGTGTATACTGCAGACTGCACAACTCAAAGGATGCCTCGTGGGCTGTGACTTCAGAAGTTCTCCCAGAGATGCAAACATGACAGCCCTGACTTGGGATTTCCAAACGTGTCTCTTCTAGCTCTATGTGGCACCAATGACTTTTCTTCATTTTGTACTGCTCATCACCCTTCTTCAGCCAATTCTTCTTCATATTTCAGGGTGAGTTATTGGTTGCTTCTTCAGAAAATTGTTACCCCTTGAAATCAGGACTCAATATTTCTCTCTGTGTTTCTATACACCCTGAATCCCCATCATAGTCCTTAGCACATTATTTGTTAAATTGCTTTCCATCAGCCCCTAAGTCCTGTGAGTACAGGAAAAATAAATTTCTAATCACTGCTGTAGGTAAAGAATTTAGCATAGTATCTGAGAACTCTTAGGGGATTAATAAATACTTTCTAAATGAATGTTTGAATGAATTTCATGTTCATGTTTGGAACATATAGCAGTTCATAGAGGAAATTATAGAATCAATTAGAGACTAACATGCTGTACATGTTTTTCCCAATAGTCATATTTCAGATTAATATGATGAAATGATGTAGGATCATAGACAATTAGAGCTAAGAGCTTAGAAATCAGTGAGGACAGCATTAGAATTCTGCAGAAGGGCAAACAACCCTATCCTTTCAAGTTAATGCATTGTTAAGGTTATACTCTAACAAAGACTTCTAGAGTTTAAGTTCTTGATTTAATGGTCTTGAACTATGATTCGTATCAGTTTGTGCAATCCATAGTTCCCAGGAAGAAGTAGGACCTGCAGGAGCTTGTAGAGCTGGAGACAGAAAATACAGCAAAGCATGGGAGGATAGGAGCTGTTGTCTTCTTTACTTTCAAACTTGAGGAAACTTACTTTCATGCTGGTTTGCACCTGAATTTCCTGACGTGTCTCTAGTTGAGTAAAACAAAAGAAGATGCTGTTCTAAAGTCAGGGAAGTTTCAAAACAGTATTGTTGTTGTTGTTCGGTTACCCAGTCATGTCCGACTCTTTGTGACCCCGTGGGCTGCAGCACGCCAGGCCTCCCTGTCCCTCCCCTCACCATCTCCTGAAGCTTGCCCAAGTTCGTGTGCATTGCATCAGTGATGCCATCCAGCCATCTCATCCTCCGATGCCCTCTTCTCCTTCTGCCCTCAATCTTTCTCTCAGAGCAGTTTGTCAGTTACTAAAATGCTTTATTTTTGTCATCAGGTAATAATAAAGCACCAGCGTTTACTACCACGCTTTTTCTACTTCCTCTTCCAAAAATTTTTCATCTCTTTTCCCTTCGTCCTCTCTCCTTCCCCCATTTTCTCTCTCTTCTCCCTCCTTATCCCATTCCTCTCTTCCTCCCTCCCTCTACTGGTCTCTCCCTGCCTTCTCTATTTCTTTCTCATTTTCCTTATAGTTAGCTTAATTCATGTTTAAGTAATGCTAGATTTGATCCATGGGTCATTTTCTACTCTTAAAATTGTTATTTAATATGATTTTTCTTGAGAAAAACTTTGCTCTGTAGACTCTTGTTAGCCTAAGAAGCTGCTAGAGTGTCTTCTAGAGAGATTAACCTAAAGTAAAATTTTCCTTATTGTCTGAATCTGTTCTTCAAAATTTTTGATTTGCATCTCTATCTATAATAACTGTTTGAGCAAACCTACACCCTGTAACATAAAATACGGGTATATTTATTTGTGAGTTAGTAACATGTACTTTACAAATTTAAATTCAAAATATTAATAAAGCTTGATCACTCTCTTTTGAATAAATGTTGGAAGAAAGTGAAGTTGCTCAGTCGTGTCCAACTCTTTGTGACCCCATGGACTGTAGCCTACCAGGCTTCTCCATCCATGGAATTTCCCAGGCAAGAATACTGGAGTGGGTTGCCATTTCCTTCTCCAGGAGATCTTCCTAACCCAGGGATTGAACCTGGGTCTCCTGCATTGTAAGCAGACGCTTTACTGTCTGAGCCAACAGGGAAATTCTGGTATATTCTTCACTACCTCCATAGACGCTCTTGAATGTCTTCTGGGGTGTGTGTACCCCACTTTGAAGCCCACTGGCAAAAAGTAGCTCTGGTATATCTATAAAGTGGTATAGCTTCACTACTGACAGTTTAGTTGTTAATTTTCTCCCAAAATACTGTGTCTAGAATGATAAAGAGAATTTTTGTGTAATTGTCTGTTTTAATTTTTTATTGCCTATTGAAATACTTGACATAATTTCTCAGATGATATTAGAATGGAGGCAAAATTACATAGGGGGTTTGAGTAAACTCTCGTCATTCTGAGTTGCTTCAAAATAAACTCACTATTTTTCTTAAACATCCATAAACCAAGAACCTTTTAAATGTTCATAAAAATGTGTTCTATTAATACTACTAGGGAGTTGCAGCAACATACAGTGTTGCTTGACAGACACATTTTTGTGCCTGGGAGGGCTGGAAATATTCCAGCAAAATGATTTTCAGATCTGTATCATCCATCACTCAAGAATTTTTTGAGAGAGAGAAAGAGACAAATGGATAATTACTACAATGTGTTTCAGATTTTAAAGACAATTAGCTGGAGACCACAAACTTTCCTTTCTCATCCTGCTCACACAATAAAAACAGTGCTTTATATTGGGTAAGCACTTTATGCTTTATGAAAAAAATGAATATTCATTATTTCATGTGATATTTACACCAACACTGTGAGGTACCTGGGAATTATTGGGTTGGCCAAAATGTTCATTTTGATTTCTATAAGATGGTACGGAAAAACCCAAGTGCACTTTTTGGGCAACCCAATATTATCCCACTTTTTCACTTGAAAAAATTGATAAACAGTAGTTAAATGACTTAAAGGTCATCCAGAAATTTTGGGTAGAATGTACTAAGTTTAGTCTCTAGGGCTCTGAGTTTGCCTTTCTTTAAACAGATTTTTCTTTGGTGGACTTTTAATGACTCTGTAGTCTATTTGCCAATTTATGTAAATGAGATTTTCATCACGTTAATTATAATCATGAAAAAATTCTCAACTTAGAAACCACTCTTCATAACACAAGTGGGATAAATATTGCTTGTAAATCTGGAGTCTTGTGCTTCCCAAGTGGCTCAGTGGTAAAGAGTCCGCCTGCCTATGCAGGAGACGGAAGAGATGTGGGTTTGATCCTTGGGTTCAGAAGATCTCCTGGAGAAGGAAATAGCAACCCATTCCAGGATTCTTGCCTGGAAAATCCCATGGACAGAGAAGGCTGGTGGGATACAGTTCATGCTGTCACAGGGAGTTGGAAACGACTAAGTGACTAAGCAAAATCTGGAATCTCAACTGATTCTTCATTCTGAGGATTAAAGATTTGGAAGAAAACTCATACTCTTGTTCCTTTGAATTCTCTTAGACTCTGGTTTTACCTATTAGCCTACCTAGTTCTTAAAATGCTTTTGGTATGAAAACTTCATGCAATAAGAAAGCTATGGTACACATACACAATGGAGTATTACTTAGCCACTAAAAAGAATATATTTGAATCAGTTCTAATGAGATGGATAAAACTGGAGCCCATTATACAGAGTGAAGTAAGCCAGAAAGATAAACACCAATACAGTATACTAACACATATATATGGAATTTAGAAAGAAGGTAACGATAACCCTATAAGCAAGACAGAAAAAGAGACACAGATGTATAGAACAGACTTTGGGACTCTGTGGGAGAAGGCGAGGGTGGGATGATCTGAGAGAACAGCATCGAAACATGTATATTATCAAGTGTGAAACAGATTGCCAGGTTGGATGCATGAGACAAGTGCTCAGGGCTGGTGCACTGGGAAGACCCAGAGGGATGGGATGGAGAGGGAGGTGGGAGGGGGGTTCAGGATGGGGAACACATGTAAATCCATGGCTGATTCATGTCAATGTATAGCAAAAACCACTACAATATTGTAAAGTAATTAGCTTCTAACTAATAAAAATAAATGAAAAAAAAAAAAAAAAGAAAAAGGAAAACCTCATGCAGTCTTGCTTAATAATTTGTTAGTATTTTATAACATTAGAATGTAAATTTAAATATACCAATTTGGCAAAATTTCTTCAATGGAATGATTTCATCGTTCAGTTTAGTTCAGTTCAGTCGCTTAGTCGTGTCCAACTCTTTGCGACCCCATGAATCGCAGCACGCCAGGCCTCCCTGTCCATCATCAACTCCTGGAGATTACTCAAACTCATGTCCATTGAGTCGGTGATGCCATCCAGCCATCTCATCCTCTGTTGTCCCCTTCTCCTCCTGCCCCCAATCCCTCCCAGCATCAGGGTCTTTTCCAATGAGTCAACTCTTTGCATGAGGTGGCCAAAGTATTGGAGTTTCAGCTTCAGCATCATTGTAACATATAACAAATATCAGAGTGTGAAATTGAATAGGGTTGTCTTAGATTACTAAAAACTCAAAATTGTATTTGAGCTGGCATTCTAAGCTGCTTGTTTTTACAAAGGTAGAAGCTTCTACAGAATAAAATTCCTAATTTAGAATCTACTTCAACTACAGTTTTAAGTGGATTTGACCACTAGGAAAGTTATTTACTAGTATGCCTTTAGAACTGCTTCCATCTTTGAGTCTTCTAATCTTTTATAATGATCTGTATTATTTTCTACATCATCTTCTAGAATATTTATTTACATTATATGTGGTTTCCTTTATTAGGTAGATCAAATAATTTAAATTCTCCTGTTCTTATTATAGGAATGACAATAGGATTGGGTTTGTTTTTTTTTTTTTTTCAGGATGCATAAAATATGTATGACAACTCTTTCAGTGAGCTTTATTACCCAGTGATAGTGATCAGAATATACAGTAAATGCTGGTGCAGTTCATGGATATGAGAATTATGTTAAAGGGACAGTATTTTGGAGACTGAGCTGGAAAAAAAGCCAGATTTCAGAGGAATCTTGAAAGGTAGTCAGTGTTTCCTTAAGGCAAAATTTGAATGCAACATTTTCAGGTGAAAGCATGAATATGAGAATGAGCTGGTAAATCAGGGATAACAGCCTCTTTTTCTCTTCTAACATTTTTAAGCTTCTTAAATAAAGCAAGTCTAACTATCCAGTCTAGTTCTCTAAACACAATTTCACCAATTCCTTTGTGTTATCTCTACAAACTATTCATTATGTAAACTATTACTCGACTCTTGAGGGAAGATAATCTTTTAAATTTAACTTTTATTGGGGTAATAGATGGGGAAAAAGTGGAAACAGTGATGGATTTAATTTTGGGTGTTTCCAAAATCATGGCAGATGGTGGCTGCAGTCACGAAATTAAGAAGCTTGCTCCTTGGAAGAAAAGTTATGACAAATCTAGACAGCATATTAAAAGGCAGAGACATCACTTTGCTGATAAAATTCTGTCTAGTCAAAGCTATGGTTTTTCCAGTAGTCATGTACAGATTTGAGTTGGATGTAAAGAAGGCTGAGCATCAAAGAATTGATGCTTTTGAACTGTGGTGTTGGAGAAGCTTCCTGAGAGTCCCGTGGACAACAAAGAGATTAAACCAGTCAATCCAGAGGAAATCAACCCTGAATATTCATTGGAAGGACTGATGCTGAAGCTGAAGCTCCAATCCTTTGGCCACCTGATAGAAAGAGCCGGCTCACTGAAAAAGACCCTGGTGGATCATATGGCAGTTCTATTTCCAGTTTTTTAAGGAATCTCCACACTGTTTTCCATAGCGGCTGTACTAGTTTGCATTCCCACCAACAGTGTAAGAGGGTTCCCTTTTCTCCACACCCTCTCCAGCATTTATTGCTTGTAGACTTTTGGATACCAGCCATCCTGACTGGCGTGTAATGGTACCTCATTGTGGTTTTGATTTGCATTTCTCTGATAATGAGTGATGTTGAACTGCCATATGATCCAGCAATCCCACTTCTGGGCATACACACTGAGGAAACCAGATCTGAAAGAGACACGTGCACCCCAATGTTCATCGCAGCACTGTTTATAATAGCCAGGACATGGAAGCAACCTAGATGCCCATCAGCAGATGAATGGATAAGGAAGCTGTGGTACATATACACCATGGAATATTACTCAGCCGTTAAAAAGAATTCATTTGAACCAGTTCTAATGAGATGGATGAAACTGGAGCCCATTATACAGAGTGAAGTAAGCCAGAAAGATAAAGAACATTACAGCATACTAACACATATATATGGAATTTAGAAAGATGGTAACGATAACCCTATATGCAAAACAGAAAAAGAGACACAGAAGTACAGAACAGACTTTTGAACTCTGTGGGAGAAGGTGAGGGTGGGATGTTGCGAAAGAACAGCATGTATACTATCTATGGTGAAACAGGTCACCAGCCCAGGTGGGATGCATGAGACAAGTGCTCGGGCCTGGTACACTGGGAAGACCCAGAGGAATCAGGTGGAGAGGGAGGTGGGAGGGGGGATCGGGATGGGGAATACATGTAAATCTATTGCTGATTCATGTCAATGTATGACAAAACCCACTGAAAAAATAAATAAATTAAAAAAAATAAAGAAAAGACCCTGGTGCTGGGAAAGATTGAGGGCAGGGGGAGAAGGGGGTGACAGATGATGAGATGGTTGGATGGTATCATGAATTCAGTGGACATGAGTTTGAGCAATCTCTGGGAATTGTTGATGGACAGGGAAGCCTGGCATGCTGCAGTCCATGGTGTTGAAAAGAGTCGGACACAACTTAGGGACTGAATAACAACAAAAATATTTGCTTTACAGTGTTCTGTTAATTTCTGCTGAATAACCAAATGAATCAGCTATACATATACTGGGCTTCCCTGGTGGCTCATTGGTGAAGAATCTGCCTGCCAATCAGAAGACACGTGTTCCATTGCAGGTTGGATCCCTGGGTCAGGAAGATTCCCTGGAGAAGGAAATGGCCACTTACCGCAGTATTCTTGTCTGGAAAATCCCACAGACAGAGAAGCCTGGCAGGCTACAGTCCATGGGTTGCAAAAGAGTTGGACACGATTTAACAGCTGAGCGTGACAGACATTACTACTTTCTTAAAATCACAAACATGTTTTCACTATTTCAAAATATAAAAGGAACCCATTTTATTGTCTGGATATTTGGGGGGAGAATGTGAAAACAGACTTCAGGTGTACAAGTTCAGGGAATAGGTCGTACATTCCTGAGAGATCTTGCCATCCAGCCATAATAGAGATTCTCAGGATGCCCTGAATCACTGTGTGGTCACGGGCTGCCCTGGAGAGGTGGAGGCTTCCTCACTGAGGGCAGTTAGTGCTTAGAGAAGGGTTTGCAGTTCTACACTTTGGAGGTTTAGGTAACATTACGGGAGAGGAGGGTGAGAAAGTTATGGAAAGGCAGATGGCTAGGTCTACAGCACAATGAATAGCAGCTGTAATAGTGCACAGGCATGAGGACTGAGGGAACCCAGCCTGGGCTTTATTTTTTTGTTTGGTCTTTATTCAATGTATGGCCTACTCATGGTCAGGTCCCTGAGATGGTACATCTCATCCTGTCACATATGAAATATGGTCTGTTAGTCATAGCTAATTTATATGACTGTGATGTGCATTAAGCAGAGAAAAAATATCTGCAATATTTGGCAGGCTGTTTACAGCACTGGGGGCTTCCCATGTGGTGCTAGCAGTAAAGAACACGCCTGCCAATGCAGGAGACATAAGAGATGAAGTTTCAATGCCTGGGTTGGGAAGATCCCCTGGAGGAGGGCACGGCAACCCACTCCAGTATTCTTGCCTGGAAAATCCCAAGGACAGAGGAGATTGGTGGGCTACAGTCCATTGGGTTGCCAAGAGTCGAACCCGACTGAAGCAACTCAGCATGCATGCACACATATAGCTGGCCTTCCGTGGCTGGAAAGCATCTTCATTTAGGTTCATGTTTTGGTCTGTTTTACTATTGCCTTCTGACTGTGTTGCCAATCAATGCCTGGGTAAGGAGGATGGTGAGGGGAGAATGAGGAGGAGGGCCTTTCTATATTTTTCAGGCTTTAACCTGAAGGTTGAGAAAAGTTTTGGTAACTGTGGCCTACTTGCCTTTTGAAGTCCACATTTGAAGAACAATGCCTTCAGTGATTTTTTGTGGTCTTCAGTGAGGGTCAGGGTGACCTTGTTCTCACACAACTCTGACATATTCCATCTGAGACTGCCGCCTCCACTCAGTAATCTTTCACCTGCCAGGAAAAGCGCTACTTCCACACCAAAGCAGGACCTCGAGTTTCAAACCAAGGGATGACAGTCGGCAGCTGCTAGTGAGACAAGCCAATGGCCTGCTTTGCAGAAGCTTGTTAAGAACCTTGGTGATACAGGATTGTTCTGGAAACAACTGCCATTGGACATGCGTTGATTATAAGAGCCACCTCTCTGGAGGATTTCAATGACTTTGAAGTTCCCTATAGTTTTTTCTTCATCTGGGCAAAATAAGTCAAAAGATACGAGCAAATGCACATGTAATTAATACTCACAAAGCAAAACAGGTTAATGCATAAAACACTCCCGGAAAAAAAAGTTCTTTATCTTTTATAGCACATACAAACATTTTCCACTTGGCAAATTGTGCATCTTTTAAAAATAGCATGAAGTCATGTGGTATGAAGTGAGAAAAGAGAAGAAAGTACTCTAGCATGCTTTCAGAAAGTTATGAATTAGATTTTGCCAGTATACTGAATCTAAAAATAATTGTTTTTTCTAGTGAAAAGTCATTATAGTTGTTTATCCTAAGAAATGTTTTTTATTTTATTTTTTTAGATAAAAAGCTATCCTTAAAATAAATTCAAATAAAGTTTTGGCAAGAGCACTTTATTCTTCTATTTCACAGAATGTATTGTTTTTCTATTAGTATAATGTCAACAAAAATACCATTAGTCCTTTAAGTCAATTCTTTGTTGCCATTTCTTTAAAAATCTGTTTTCACTGCCTTTTTTAGTTATGAAGAAAGTAAATTTTAATAGCATTGAAAAACCTTTTTACTATGGAAAATATTAAACCTAAACAAAAGTAAAGAGGGAAGTAGAATGAATCCTCATCACCCACCTTCAAAATTTTCCACTCGTGGTCAATCTGTTTTCATTTGTGGTCATCCCTTCCACCTCTCTCTATTGATTATTTGAAACAGTTACCAAGTATAATATTTCCTACTCTGTTTTTATTTCAGTATATATATAAAAGATAAAGACTGTTTAAAATTTCAACCACAATTATCATACCTAAACTAAATATCAAATATCCAATATACAGATTTACCCAACTATCTTATAACTTAAACATTTTGTGTTTGAATTAGTATTCAGACAAGATCTACGTGTTGTATTTGTGGAGATGCATTGCTATGTACCTTAAATCTTTTAATCTTTAGGTTTGCTTACTCTATCTCTGTCTCATCTCTTTCTTTTACTCTTGGAGTCTATTTTTCAATGACACTGGATTGCTTTGTCTTTTGGTGTTTACCACATCCTGTTAATAGTGTCCTATTGGGCCACATAATAAGTTCTTTTATCTCTTATTAGTCTTGAAAATTTGTCATTGTAGCTAGAGGTTTGATTCAATTCAGATTTGGTTTTCCAGCACCCTGCTTCATAGATGGTATTGTATACTTACATCACTTACAGATGGCGTACAATTTTGATGGTTTCTCTTTAGGTTATTAGCAATTGTTGATAATAATTTCTTAGATTCATTATGGATAAGTCATCTTGTAACTCTTATCAATTCTTATTTATTTTTGGATTTGTATGAAAAAGGCAGACATAATAACATTTTCAATCTTTTGGATGTACAAGGTCTGAGAAAAAAATAATAATCATTGACTTCAAGAATTGGGTCGAAACAACTGGAAGATGGGTTGCCATCAATTGAGATGGAAGGTTGCATGTTAGACATATTTTGGGGAAAGTGAGAGTGGGGAGTTTCGTTTATGACATATTGACTTGGGGATGTCTGTTACACATTTGTATCAGGCAGAGTTCAAGCAGAGAGACAGACACATTTTTGCTTCTCTGCTTAAACCATGAGAGACCCTGACAGATACATGTATATATATGTATAAGAGATAGAGATAGTCACTCAGTAATGTCCAACTCTTTTCGACCCATGGAGTGTAGCCTGCAGGGCTCCTCTGTCCATGGAATTCTCCAGGCCAGAATACTGGAGTGGGTAGCCATTCCCTTCTCCACAGGATCTTCCCACCCCAGGGATTGAACCTGAGTTTCCTGCATTGCAGGCAGATTCTTTACCATCTGAGCCACTAGGGAAGCCCACAGATATGTATATGTGTACATGTATATAGATATCACAAGTGTATGTACATATGCATATGAATATACATATTCAAATCCATTGAACAAATCTCTTTATATATCTCTATCTCTCTATATACTGGATATATATCCGGTATATATAGAGATATATTTTTCTTCATTTCTGGATATGTATTGAGAGGAGGATAATCCTAAAGGAAATCAGTCCTGAATATTCATTGGAAGAACTGATGCTGAAGCTGAAGCTCTAATACTTTGGCTACCTGATGTGAAGAACTGACTCATTGGAAAAGACCCTGATGCTGGGGAAGATTGAAGGCAGGAGGAGAAGGGGACAACAGAGGATGAGATGGTTGGATGGCATCACAGACTCAATGGACATGAGTTTGAACAAGCTCTGGGAGTTGGTGATAGACAGGGAAGCCTGGCATGCTACAGTCCAGGGGGGTCGCAAAGAGTCAGACGTGACTGAGGGACTGAACTGAACTGAATTGAACTGAACTGATTGACAGGAGGCACGTAAGATAGAGATGTGCAAATCCTTTCTATAGCTCATTATACTGTATATATATAGCTTATAGAGATAGAGATATATAAAAGGACTTACTAGAGAGATTTGACCTTATGCAGTTGTAGGAGCTGTTTAAATGGTATCCTTAAGGCTGTTGTCTTTGTATTCTATACTGTAACTTGAAATCCAAAAGGCAGTCAGTGGGGAGGAAGAAGAATACGGAGTGAGGGAGAGCAAGAACAGCAGCTACTGGAATATATAAGCAGAATCAGTTCATGCCCTTTGACCTTGATGATATGTGTCTCCAAGCCAGAGGCCTTTGTCAAAGAAGTAAACACACAAAATTTGAAATTTGCTCTGGGATCAAAAAAAAAAAAACAAAAAAAAAAAACACTAAAGGATACTCCAGGAGAAAGTGGAACAATTGCAGTTCTGATCTTTGCCTCATGCCAATGAGAGAATCAGCAGATAAATGAAAATCGGAGGAAATTACAAAATGGCTGCTGCTTTATTTTGCCCTTCAAATCTCCCCTAAGAATTTCTCTTGGGACTCAACTTAACCAGAAACATACAGGAAAGGAATTCTAGAAAATGTAGTTTAGTCTAACCAAGTTGATATATGTCAAAACCACCACAACATTAAATAGAAATGTTCAATAAGTAGTTGGATATGAGTCTGGAGTTTAGAAAAATAAATGTGGAGGTTGTTAAGTGTATAGATGGCTCTTAAAGACTTGAGACTGAGCGCAATCCCTAAGGGAATGAGTGTGAGACAAGGAGAAAAAGGTCTTGGACTTACGTCCAGTGATCTACGATTTTGAGAGATAGAGGAAGAGGGTATGAGGAGAAGCCCTGAAAAACACGATGATTGGTGCGGTAGTGCAGTAGGTAAGCCAGAAGAGTGAGGTGTCCTGGAAGCTTTGTGGAGAAAGCATATTAAAGAGGAAAGTGAAAAGTGAAAGTTGCTCAGTCGTGTCCCACTCTTTGCAACCCCATAGGCTATACAGTCCATGCAATTCTCCAGGCCAGAATACTGGAGTGGGTAGCCATTCCCTTCTCCAGGGGATCTTCCCAACCCAGGGATTGAACCCAGGCCTTCCACATGGCAGATAGATTCTTTACCAGCTGAGCCACCAAGGGAAGCCCAAGAGTGAGACTAATTACATCAAATCCTGCTGACATAAAATATAATGGGGACTGAGTATAGACTTTCTGATGACCTGAGGAGAGTATATAAGGAGATCAAGCCTGGTCAAGTGGATTCAAGTAGTCACTTCTGCCTTAAGAGGCTGAGCAGAAGAGAAACCTGGGAAGGTGTGGCAAGTGATGTAAGAAGAAAACCAGATGTGTGACGTCAAAAAAGTCAAAAGAAGAAAGCGATTCCAGAGGAATCGGGTGGAGAGGGAGGTGGGAGGGGGGATCGGGATTGGGAATACATGTAAATCCATGGCTGATTCATATCAATGTATGACAAAACCCACTGGAAAAAAAAATAATAATAAAAAAAAAAATAAATAAATAAAAAAAGAGGAAATGGCAGTGAAAAATGCAAATTTGTGGTATGCTAGTTTGATTCCCCTGAAAAAGAAAGATAAGACAAGAACTTGGATTCAGGTAGGTTATTTTGAGGAGGTGATCCTAAGAAACTGATGGAATGAGAAAAAAAGACAAGGAACTGAGAAAAATAAATAAAATTTGCATTATTGAACCAGTTTCGACCCTAGAGCTCCCTGTAAAGGATTCTTTAGAAGTTTTCTTCTCAAGAAATGGGGACAATCTAGTATCTTGCCCTCATTAGTTAAGAATTGTCACCAGATGGTATATTACTTCCTAGGGCTGCTTGTAACAAAGTACCACAGATTGGATGATTTAATCAACAGAACTTACCTTCTTCACAGTTCCGGACGGAGGCTGAAAGCCTGAGATCAAGGTGTTGTAAGCTTTAGTTTCTTCTGAGGGACATGAGGGAAAGTGTTAAATGAAAGTGTTAGTTGGTCAATCGTGTCTGACTCTTTGCGACCCTGTGGACTGTAGCCCATCAAGCTTCTCTGTCCTTGGGATTCTCTAGGCAAGAATACTGGAATGAGTAGCCATTCCCTTCTCCAAGGGATCTTCCTGACCCAGGGATCAAACCCAGGTCTCCTGCGTTACAGGTGGATTCTTTACCATCTGAGCCACCATTAGTTCCTTCTGAGGGACATGAGGGAAATCTCTGTTACAAGCCTCTTTTCTTGGCTCACAGAAGACCATCTTCTCCTGTGTCTTCACATCATTGTCCGTTTGTACACGTCTGTGTCTAAATTTCCTTTTTTTTTTTTTGACTGAAGCATAATTATCTTCCAATATGATATGTTTCACATGAACAGTAGATTGATTTGATATTTTTATACACAACAAATTGATGACTACAATAAGTCTAGTTACCGTCTATAACTATGTAACATTATTATAATATTATTGACTATTATACATGTACATTACATATACATGTACATTTATTTTATAAGTGGAAGTTTGCAGCTCTTCTTCTCCCTCACTTATTTATTTTACTCATCCCCCCATCTACCTCTTCTCTAGCAACCACCAGTTTGTTCTCTGTATCTATGAGTCTGTTTCTATACTGTCATATTTGTTCATTTGTTTTGTTCATTAGATTCTATGTATAAGTGAAATGATATTTGTCTTTCTCTGCTTGACCTAATTAACAGCACAATAACCTCTAAGTTCATCCATTTTGTTGCAAATAGTGAGCTTTCATTCTTTTTTGTGACTAATATTCCATTGTATATATGTGTGTGTGTTTTACTGATCCGTCAATAGGCACTTATATTGCTTCTGTTCCTTGGCTTTTATAAATAATACTGCAGTGATCATAGGGATGCAGATATCTTTTTGAATTAGTAATTTTTCAAATAAAATTCCACTTGTGTGGAATTTCTGGATTGTGTGGTAGTTCTCTTTGAAAATTTTTGAGGAACACCCATACTGTTTTCCATAGTGGCTGTTTCAATTTGCATTCCAAACAACTGTGCACAGAGGTCCCCTTTCTCCATATTCTCATCAACACTTGTTATGTGTCATTTTTTTTTTTATAGTAGCTATTCTGACAGGTGTGAGGTAGTATCTTAAGATGGTTTTGATTTGCATTTTCCTGATGATTAGTTTCATTGGGTATCTTTTCATGTGTCTATCAGCTATCTGTGTGTCCTCTTTAGAAAAATATCTATTTAGGTCCTCTGCTCATTTTAATCCTTTTTTTTTTTATGTTGAGTTGTATGAATCCTTTATATATTTTGGATATTAACCCTGTATAAAATATATCATTTGCAAATATCTTCTCCCATTCAGTACATGCCCCAGCTGTATTTTTGTTTCTTTTGCTGTGCAAAAGCTTTTTAGTTTGATATAGTCCCATTTGTTTATTTTTGCTTTTGTTGCTCTGGCTGAGGAAATACATCCAAAAAATCATTGCTAAGACCAATATCAAAGAGCATATTGCCCATGTTTTCCTTTAGGAGTTTTATGGCTTCAGGTCTTATATTTAAGTCTGTAATTCTTTTTGAGCTAATTTTTGTTTATGATGAGAGATAGTAGTCCAGTTTTATTCTTTTCCATGTAGCTGTCGAGTTTTCCCAAAACTATTTATTGAAGAGGCTCTCCTTATTCCCAGTGCATATTGCTTATTTTGTCTTAGATTAGTTTACTATATAAGCTTGGGTTTGTTTCTGGGCTCTCTCTTCTGTTCAGTTGCTCTATGTGTCTGTTTCTGTGCTGGTACCATACTATTTTGATTACAGTAGCTTTGTAGTATAGTTTGAAATCAGGGTGCCTCCACCTTTGTTCTTTCTCAAGATGGTTTTGTCTATTTGGGGTTTTTTTATTTCCATGCATATTTTAGAATTACTTTTTCTAGTTCTGTGGAAAATGCCATTGCTCTTTTGATAAGAATTGTATTGAACTTGGAGATTGCCTTGAATAGTATGTTCATTTTAACAATATTAAGTTTTCCAATCCATGAATACAGTGTATCTTTCCATCTGGTTGTGTCATCTTCAATTTTTAAATCAATGTCTTGTAGCTTTCTGAGTATGGGTCTTTCACCTCCTTGGTTAGATTTATTTCAAGGTATTTTATTTCATTTTTTTTTATGCAATGGTAAATGAGATTGTTTTCTTAATTTCTCTTTCTGATAGTTTGTTGTTAGTAATAGCACAACAAATTTATATATATTAATTTTTTATCCTGCAACTTTACTGAATTCATTGATGAATTCTAATTGCTTTTTGGTGACATCTTTAGGATTTCCCAAATATAGTGTCTTATCATCTGCAAACAGTTTTATTTTTTCCTTTCCAATTTGGATTCCTTTTATATTTTTCTTATCTGATTTCTGTGGCTAGGACTTCCAATACTATACTGAATAAAATTGTTAAGAGTGGGCATCCTTGTCTTTTTCCTGATCTTAGAGGAAATGCTTTCAGCTTTTTACTGTTGAATATGATACCGGCTCATTTGTCATATATAACCTTTATTATGTTGATATATATTCCCTACCTACCCACTTTGTGGAGTTTTTACTGTAAATGGTTGTTGAATTTTGTCAAAGGGTTATTCTGCATCTATTGAATGATCAGATGATTTTCATTCATCAATTGTTAATGTGGTATTATTGTGTTGATTGATTTGTAGATATTGAAGCATCCTTGCATCTCTGGGATAAACTCTACTTGATCATGGTGTATTATCCTTTTAATGTATTGTTGAATCACGTTTGCTAGTAGTTTGTTGATGATTTTTTGCATCTGTAATTATTATTGACATTAGCCTGAAACTTTATTTTTTTATGGTGTCTTTGTCCAGCTTTAGTACCAGAGTGATACTGGCCTGTAGAATGAGCTTGGAAGTATTAAATGTACCTTCCTCTTCAACTTTTAGGAATGGTTTCAGAAAATAACTGTTAATTTTTCTTCAAATTTTTAGTAGATAAATTTCCAAATTTTGTAAGAACACCAGTCTTATTGGACTATGGCCTAATTGAATGACCTCATTTTAACATGTTATTGTTTAGTGGAAAAGTCATGTTCAACTCTTTTACAACCACATAGACTGTAGCTTGCTAGGCTCCTCTGTCCATGGGATTTCCCAGGCAAGAATACTGGAGTGGGTTGCCATTTCCTCCTCCAAGGGATCTTCCCAAACCAAAGGTCAAACCTAATCTCCTGCATTGGCAAGTGGATTCTTTACTACTGAGCCACCTGGGAAGCCCCCATCTTAACTTAATTAACCTCTATAAAGACCCCATTTACAAGTACAGCTACATTGTGCAATACTGGGGATAAGGACTTCAACATGTGAATTTCTGGGCAGACAAAATATAGCCCATAACTGGTGACGTTATCATTCTCATCTTTCTTGGATATCTTAAGCTTCAGTATAGCACGTTTCCATGGATCTGTGAAAGACCTCTTGATGACTATCTGAGTGACTCAGTAGGGTCTTGAGATGGAAATCTGTGAGACTGTGTGTCAGTTGTTCACTACAACTGCGGCTGAATTAGACGCAGACCAAAGGGATATGATGCATGGTACCTAGAACTTCTTTCCAGGCTTCCCCAATGACTTAGCGGGTAAAGAATCTGTCTGATAATGCAGGAGACACAGGAGACTGAAGTTCGATCCCTATGTCAGGAAGATCACCCGGAGAAGGAAATGGCAACACTTCTCTAGTACTGCCAATATTGCCAATACTTCTCCAGTATTCTTTCCCGGAGAAGTTCATAGACAGAGGAGCCTGGCAGGCAAGAGTCTACACAGTCGCAAGGAATTGGACACGACTGAGTGTTTAGGCACACACCTAGAACTTTTCCAAGATGCACTGGTATCGCTTTAAGTCATGATTACTCCTGAAGTTGACTCTTACTGCCTGGCAAAGTTGGCTAGAAATTGTCTATTTTCTCATCAGAACTCTTTCCACATCTGCTGGGTATCTGTGTTATATCTTCTCTCCTCTAATCTCCAACACATTTTTTCCCAGCTTAGATATCAGTTGATGAAATTGCTGCCAATTTTACAGAGAAAATCAAACAACCTAAAAAGGACTTACATATGTCCTTCCACTCCCTGTCATGATGACCACGTACTCTATCATCTCTCCTATTACATGCATGTGGGCATTGCTGGCTAAGGCCAGTCCATCCATTCTCTACCACCTCGTTTTCCCTGGTTAATGATATTTCTTTAGAGCCTCATACTCTCACCCTTCGGGCTTTCCAGATGGTTCAGTGGTAGAGAATACACCGGCCAATACAGGAGAGGCAGGAGATGTGGGTTTGATCCCTGGTTTGGGAGGACCCCTGCAGGAGGAAATGGCAACCTATTCCACTATTCTTGCCTCGGAAAGCCCATGGACAGAGGAGCCTGGAGGAATCCATGGGATCATAAGAAGTTGGACATGACAGAGACTGAGCATGCATGCACTCTTTTTTTTTTTTTACAATAATGTCAAGTTTAATTTGCCAAATATACAAGTTGGATCTGTGGAGCGTGTTGTGCCTGGGTGCTGCACAGTAAACAGGCTTCTTGAAATGATCCACGGGCGGGGTTATGAACGGGCTGGGGCCTGGCCAGAGTAGGGGGCAGGGAGTGGGGTGGGAAGGGCAGGGGGAGGCGTCCGTCAGAGGGGACTGGCTGGGATGAGCCGTGACCCTCAGGGACCCATGGGCACGGGCTGCCAGCTGCCAGCCCCTCTGAGTGAGCACCCAGGGAACACAGACCAGGGGGTGGGCAGACAGGCCATTGCAAACTTGTCAGCAGCTACTGTGGCCCCAACCGCCCCCTGCCTCACAATCTACCAGACAAATGGAAGCTCCTCTTAACCCACCTCCCAGGTACCCCCCAACAAGGGTTCTGAATTCTAAAAACAGCCAAAACATTTGAATGGTTACATATGAAATGCTGTCCTGCATCTTTCTGCCTCAGAGATAGCAGCTGCCCCTCCCGCAGCCCCCCACCCACCATCCCCCAAAACGATTTCCGTGCCAAGATGAAGAGGAGGTCCCGGGCCGTGGGGGGCTCCTCGCCACGAGGGGCTGCTGCAGCGGCACCGGGGCGCAGGGCGGGTGAGACGCAGCGGAGGTCCTGGCAGCACTGCCCAGTTCCCCTCCTCTCTCCTCCCACAGGCCGCATGCACGCGCTCTTATCCTTGCTTCTTTGATAGCAGTTTCTCCCTGACTATTTAATCTACCCCATCAGCACACAACAAGCTATAATTTCTCTGGGGTTCCACTTCCCCATCTTACTACTACTCCATTTTTCTCTCTTTTTATAGGAAAATTGCTCAAAATATTTGTCTGCACTTTCTGTGTCCAGTTGCTACCCAATAGTCTCTCTTGACTTATTGCCAATCGGGCTTTCGTAAGGCTCCAGTCCACCAGTGCACATTGCTGAATTCGTGTTCCGGCTCACTTCTCATTTGTCTTGATGTAGCTGTAACATCTGATGTGCTGCTGACTCTCTCACACGAAACACTTTTCTCACTTTGATTTCAGGTGACCGCACTCACTTGCTCCCCTCCCATAAGGGTGACTATTCAGTCTCTTGTTCATTCCCCTTTATCTTCCCAAACTTGTATTCAGTCCAAATCTCTTTCCCAAACTCCAGACTCATACATATATTTCTGCTTGGATAATTAAATGATATCTCAAACTTAACACATCCAGAATGGAGATCCATATAATTCCCCCCAGACCTTCTCTTTTGCAGTTCTTTTCATGTTAGTAAATCATATTTGTTTTCCATGTCAGAAACCTTGGAGTCATTTATTTAATTCTCACTCTCTCTCATGTACCACAGTCCAGTCCTTCAGTAAATTTTGTCAATTCTGCCTCTAAAAATTGAGCTAGAATCCAGCTGCCTCTTACCACTTTCACACTACTGTGCTCCCACGCCACGATCATTTCTTTTCTAGGTTTTTGTCCTAGTACCCTCATGTTCTGTCTGCTCTTGTATTCACCCCTCTATAGCTTATTCACAGCAAAGCAGCTGAAGTCATTCTGTTAAATACAGATCAGATCCAGTCTCTCTACTGCTTAAAATCTTCTAGCAACTTCTCATCTCACTTAGAATAGAAAGCAACAAGTCCTTATTGTGGTCTGGTTATCAGTTTCCTCACCGACCTCGTTTCTTACATCCTCTATCCGTCTTACTCCACCCTTTTTGTAATGACATTATTGCATTTGCTTAAAGATACCAATCATATTTACATTTCAGGGCCTTTATACCTGCTTTAAAATTTCTTCCCTCCCTACATAAGACAAATTCTGCCTTCAGGCTTTGCTTTAGTATCACCTTTCAGAAAGGCCTTTTCTGATCTTCCAATCTAAAATTTGAAGCTCCCTTCCAATACTCCTTATTTCTCTTTTTCAGATTATATTTCTTCTTAACTCTCATCAGTAGCTAGTACAGCACATATTTTACTTATTTCTATATTGCTTATTTTTTATTTTCCAGTAGAGTGCAAATGCCATAAGGGGAGGAGTATTTGTTAATTTTTCTTTTTCTTTTTTACTTCTGTATCCCCAGCATTTAAATCAGTGTGTATTGGTTGTGAGTGAGTCAAGATGAGTTTCCACCTATGCCACATATTGCTGAGAGGTAGTGGGTTCGATTTTGTAAGGCAGTAGTCATGGGTGACTTTGGCAAGATCATCTAAAGTGGTATGGTGGGGAAAATTCCAATTGGAATGTGCTGAGAAAATAGAAGTCATGAATTACCAACTCTTTAAAAAAATTTTTTTTAAGTCATGAATTATTTAATTACAATGCTGTGGTAGTTTCTGCCATAGAACAGTGTGAATTAGCTGTAAGTATACATCCGTCCCTTTCCTCCTGAGTCTCCCTCCCACCACCATGCCCTCCCCACCCCACCTCTCTAGGTCCGCACAGAGCTCTAGGCTGAGCTCTCTGTGATGTATAGTAGCTTCCCACTAGCTATCTATGTTACACATGGGAGTGTGTAAATGTCAATGCCGCTCTCCCAAGGTGTCCTACCCTTTCCTTCCCCCACTGTGTCCACAAGACAGAAAGCTGTTACACCATCTTTATATGCGAGGAGAAGAGAGAAATAGTGCTGCAGCTGAAGGAGGCATGGGTCAAGAAAGACAGACCAGAGTAGGGCATACTGGAATGCCACCGGGAATGTTCTCGGGGACAGGGAAACGTTGGTTATGTGCCTGTAGGAGGCTGAAGTCTGTGTAGGTTAAGAGCAGGCCCTAATATTGACAATACCTGTATTTCAACAGAGAAGGGAGACCACATCAGTTGTCACAAGAGAAAGCAAGATATTTAGTACAGGTGGCAGGAAAGGTGGTGGATTTTTGTGGTGGCAAAATAAATTTGTTCTCATTTGATTGTCTATTTTTCTCAATTTTGAGAAAAACTCATCAGTACTGAGGAGTCTGTGCTGGGTGCCTAAACTATACTTGTGAGAGGAGTTGGATTATGGAGAAAGAGAAAAAAAATGCATGAAAAAAATAGACTGACCTAACAGGATTGTGACTGTCCCCTTTAAATAGTTCACAAGTGTTTGTTGAGTGCCTGTTATTTACAAGGCATCTCATTGAACAATAATTGGAGGGTAAGGGCAAAGTAGTCATCATAAGATTGTTATTTGGATTTACCTTCTGTTTTCTCCAAATCTCAGTTAATCCAGTTTTAGGCAGCTACAATTATATGACATTCTTAGATTCTATTTATTTTATTTTCAAGATCATCAAGAGAAAAGTAGGTTAAGTTGGCCAAACATTTCTGCCAATATATACTGTCTGTCCTCCAACCCCTAAATCCCCAGATAAATTCCAGTCTTTTGATGTGCTTTCATGTATACGGTCCTGACCTTGTATTGAGCCTCAGAATCTTGGAGAAAATGGCAGGTAAATATAGAAAAGAGAACATCTTATCATCGTGTCTTTTCAGCCAACAGTCGTTCTAATTATTTGATTAATTAAAATTAACTTTCTTGCATTCTTTACTGGAAAATAAATAGAAAAGAGTAATTTCAAAGCAAGGCTTCCCAAGTAACAGGGCAAAATATGCATATATAAATGATTTCATTTTTGTGTAATATTCTATCCTTTCATGGATTTTAATCTGTGAACATTTCACATAACTCATAGACTTGCCCCATAACTGGATATTGGGAACCAACTCAGTAAGACAGATTCTAACAGTCAAAGTAACAATTTTTTGTATTTTAAAATAGAAAAATGAAATTCATATGATTCTAGCCAAAAGTTCTCTTGTTCTGAGTGTTAAGGTTTTACTAATCCAGTAACTCACAAGTCAATGTATTCAGTTTTATTATTTTTACTCTGACATGAAAAAAAAAAATCCCAAATAGCAAAAGGAATGCCCTTAGGAACTAAACTAACACAAGTTCAGGGGCTTGAGAAACCTGATAAATAAATTAAGACATTGGCTTTGGACCATGCTAGTTGAGCGTTTTCTGGGTCACTTAATATGAATTGGCAACATTTAGGATCAAATAATATATTTGGGAGTTAAAATTTATGGAATTTTAGTTTTATGCCTGACTATGGCTTTTTTCTCTTGTGTGTATGTGAAAAATGTGAAAATCCACAAATTAAAAATAAGCAGGAGATCCCCTTTCCCAAATCTAAGAGAAAATGATAGGTTAAGTTTTATAAAGAAGGGCAATAATGAGAGTTAAAAAGTAGAATGTAAATAGGAAAAGAACTGCAGTCCACGTGGAAGAGCTATCACAACAATTAAGAAAGAAGGTATGCTAATAAAAAATAGGTAAAGAATAAGGGTAAATAATAAAGTTGAATTACCAAGTACTAATTCTGAAGAAAATGATCATAATCTCTAACTGTTATGAACAGATTCTCCATTTTAAAGTAGTTACCATTCTCTTCTTTCCCTCTAGTTAACTACCTGGGACCCCCAACTTCCTCTTATTGGTGTCATTTTTTTTTTTTTTCTTAAGACTCCTTCACTCCAGTGCTTCCAAGAGCTCTGGGGGTTTGCTGGATCCCAAAAGCATAAATCCTGCTTTTAAGGACCAGGTGGGGAGGAACTGATAATTTGCCCTCTCTTGTCACACCATTCCTCCTCAGGCTGCCAACTGAAGCTGCTATTAGAGACAGATTCTGTTCATTTTGATGGATACATCTAAATTCCTTGCTCAGTTCATCATTCTACATTTATCATGCCCTTCACTTGGACTGACTTCCCTGGTGGCTCACAGGATTGCAAGGAGTCAAACAAGACTTCGTGACTAAACCACCATCATCACTGTATTTGCTTTACAATATTGTTAGTTTCTGCTCTACAGCAAAGTGAGTCAACTATATATATGTGTATACACATATCCCTTCTATTTTTCATCTTCCTTCCTTTTGGGTCATCACAGAGCATTGAGTAGAGTTCCCTGTCATAAACAGTCTATTTGCATTAGTCACCTACTGTATACATAATAATGCAGATATGTCAATCCCCTGGAGGAGGACATGGCAACCCACTCCAGTGTTCTTGCCTGGAGAATCCCATGGACAGAGGGCCTGGTGGGCTACAGTCCATAGCGTTGCAAAGAGTCAGACACGACTGAAGTGACTTAGCACACACATATGTCAGTCCCAATCTCCAAATTCATCCCACCCTCCACCCCACACTTAGTTATCCATACATTTGTTCTCCATGTCTGTGTCTATATTTCTGCTTTGCAAATAGGTTCATCTGTATGAAAAAATGACTCATAGTTTGATGTTAGTCTGCTGGCAGCATGTCATCTTTTCCCCTCCCTCTACCCCTCCTGCCCCACATCTAGGCAAGCTCATAAGAAAGCACGGAACCAGTGAAAAGTTCCAATCACTCCAGCCCCTGTCCATGCTGGAACATTCACCCCAGCACCACCTCTCAGCCACCAGAAAACCCCAAGCAGCCAGGTCTTCTCCCTGCTCTCTCAAACCATATTTGAGGCAGCGCGGGAGATGTACTATACTTTTCCCTAAAAGTATCTTTATTTAGACAATACATCTTTTTTACCCTCTTGGCATGTATGTATGTTATCATTAACCTTGATACTAAAGTCAAATTTTGGGGTTCATCCTGAGTGGTACAATAGTGTGAAAACTTGATAAACGTGAAAAATGCAGCCATTTGTGTCATTTATTACAGTCACATTTGCTGCGCTGTATTATTCACAAACAATGCCCCAAACTAAGTAGCTTATCAAGAGCAAGGCTTTTTTTTTTTTTTTTTTGCTGATGTTGCATGTCTTTTTCTGTGGTGGGCTTCATCCTATTCTTGTTGGCTGTAGCTATGGTTCCTGATCCGTCACCACAGGAGGCTGGTTGCTTCTGTCTACATGGCGGTGTTACATGGATCATTTTATTCTGGAATCCAAGCTGATGGAACAAGCCCGCATCTGGGACATGCAGTTCTAATGTCAGAGAGAAATGAGTAAAAGAGCTGCAGGAAAAACTCGATGGCTCTTAAAGCTTCTAACTGGATGTGGTATAGGTCACACCTTTCTATATGTACTTGGCCAAAGCAAGGCATGCATCCATGGTCAATGGCAGTGAGACATGAATAAATATCCCTTCCACCAAAGGCCTTATAATACATTGCATGTAATACACAGACATAGAGAACAAATGTATTGATATTTAGTGGGGTAGATGAATTGGGAGATTGGGACTGACATATGTGTGTGCTAAATTGCTTCAGTTGTGTCTGACTTTTTGTGACTCTATAGGCTGTAGTCCACCAGGCTCCTCTGTCTGTGGGGATTCTCCAGGCAAAATACTAGAGTGAGTTGCCATGCCCTCCTCCAAGGAATGGACCTATCTGCATTACTATATATGAAATAGATGACTAATGTGAATAGACTGGTTATGTCAGGATCTCTGCTCAGTGCTCTGTGATGACCTTAATGGAAAGAAAATCCAAAAGAGAGAGGATAATACATGTAAATCTATGGCTGATTCATATCACTGTATGACAAAACCCACTGAAATGTTGTGAAGTAATTAGCCTCCAACTAATAAAAAAAAATAAAAAAAAAAAGAGAGAGGATATATGTATGCATATGGTTGATTCACTTCGCGGTACAGCAGAAATGGACACAATACTGCAAAGCAAATATGGTGGTGATGGTGGTTTAGTCACTAAGTCTTATTTGACTCCTTGCGATCCCATGGGCTGCGGCCCACCAGGCTCCTCTATCCGTGGGATTTCCCAGGTAAGGTCATCTGTATCAAAGGGCTTATTCATAGTTAGAAAGTTCTAATTGTGATAGAGAAACACATAACTTAGTGCTTACCATTTTAACCATTTTAAGTGTTTTGGCTTATTTATTTTTTTAAAAGATTATTTATATAACTATGCTTTGGAAAAACACCAGAAGGAAACAGACATTGAACATTTGTAGAGGTATCTCTTTTAGTTAGGTAAACATTGTTTTCTACTTTTCATTTACTGTTATTTGCTAAAATCTTAAAAGAGCATGTGACTTTTGCAACATAAGGAAATAGAAAAAATTCGAAGTGGTGAGAACTTGGAGATCTTTGTTGTAAAGAAATATGGAAATGCAAAATTTAATTTATGACTATAAAGGAATGACAAATAATATTAATACTATGGGAAGCATCCAGTGTTTACACAGCTTAACTTTGACACCCAGTTTATGGTATTTTAAAATATTATTAACAAAAATGTCCAAAAGCATGCTATTGGAATGCCTCCAAATCAGAGTTTAGACTCTCAGCACCCTGTGATATGGGAGGGAATGCTAGGTCATTCTGGGTCCTAGATTTTCACAATCTAGACTATTTTTCCAACTTGTGCGTGCATGCTCAGTCAAGTCTGACTTTTTGCCACTCTGTGGACTATAGCCTGTCAGGCTCCTCTGTCCATGGAATTTTTGGTAGAAGAGAAAAGTAATGTGAAGTGCTTGTGCTTTGTTGGCATTCAGTTGGATTATAGTACCTAGCTGATGAGGAAGTCCCCACTTGGTGTATCAGCTGGAGAGCAGGAGCTTCATCTTGCACAGACTGTGGGAGAAGCCCTGGATGGATCTGCATTCCTGAATGTGAATGTCTCTGACTGATGGCGGACAGTTCTGCAAGGCTTTAGTTTGTCACACAGAGTGAATAAGTCAGAAAGAGAAAACCAAATATGGTATATACATGCATATATGCAGAATCTTGAAAAATGGTCCAGATGAACCTATTTGAGGGCAGGAATAGGGACACAGACGTAGAGTGGACTTGTGGATACAGTGGGTGATGGGGAGGGTGGGAAGAATTGAGAGAGTAGCGTGGACATATATACACTACCATGAGTAGCATAGATAGCTAGTGGGAAGCTGCTGTATAGTACAGCCAGTTCAGTTCGGTGCTCTGTGATGACCTAGAGGGGTGGGATGGAGGTGACTGGGACAGAAATCTAAGAGGGAGGGGATATATGTATACATACAGCCGATTCTTTCATTGTAGAGCAGAAACTAACACAACATTGTAAAGCAACTGTGCCCTAATGGAAAAAAAAAATGGAGATGCAAGGGCCTAGGAGGGCCAGAGGCTATGCTCCCTTGAAGACCCATACCTGTCCATGCTTTGTGGGAACCTTAAAAATAAAAAGGGACAACATCACCTGCCTTAAAAACAGTGTGTGTTAAAAGGAAGAATTGCTTTCAATTTCACCTGCTTTTTCAATAGTTTTGTGTGTGTGTGTGCATGTGTGTGTGTTAAGGACTTCTAAAAGTTAATTTATACATTCATGTGCATTCCATATAACCTACATTGCTACATCTAATACCTGGGGAACTGAGTAATTAAGTGGAATGTTTGAATTGGAATTGTAGGGACTTTGCAAATTATTTCTTGCTTTTAAATGCCAAGTCAATCTAATATAGTTTTAAATTATTATTTTTTTAGTCTCTAAGTTGTGTCCCATTCTTTTGCAACCCCATGGACTGAAGCTCACCAGGCTCG
Source organism: Cervus canadensis (assembly GCF_019320065.1). Classification (NCBI taxonomy): domain Eukaryota; kingdom Metazoa; phylum Chordata; class Mammalia; order Artiodactyla; family Cervidae; genus Cervus; species Cervus canadensis. Next base: position 17,930,572 of record NC_057412.1, read on the forward strand.
TCTGTCTGTGGGATTTCCCAGACAAGAATACTGGAGTAGGTTGCCATTTTCTTCTCCAGGGGATCTTCCGGACCCAGGGATCGAACCCACATCTCCTGCCTTGGCAGGCCAGTTCTTTACCACCGAGCCACCAAGGAAGCCCAGTTTTGAATTAGTAAACCAAATATGTGGTAAATTTATAATAAATTGAACATAAATATGATGGTTACAAAATTGGCAGGAAAAAGGCAGAATATAGACCCTAACTCAATACTACATATTATGCTCTAGTGAATCCCTTTAGTGAGGGGACAGATGACCTATAATGTACAATGTTTTCTGGAGGATCATTATGCTATACTTCCTTCCAATAATCCTAATTTTTAAGATAACTTAAACATCTCCATTTAAGAAGAAAGACATATAAAATGCTTCATTTCAATTAGTCTGTCAGTGGTGAGCTTATAAAAATAGTTGCTAAAAGAAGAAATGTGTTTTATTTAGAAAACACTTCATGTTCACTTTATCTTTGATCCTTTTGTCTTGTAAAGATCAGGTCATTCTGTGAAGTAATGGGGAGAGTTTTGCAATTATTTGCTGTGTTTTCATTTAATTCTCAGAATGGTTACTTCAACAAAAGCTTTTATGGGAGTCTAGTTTATCACAAGGAGCTGCTATGCCTGGAGGAAAGGTGGTGTAGGAAGGGGTTTGGAGTTTTGTTCAACAGGAATTCTTGATCTAGTTCTGTTTGATGACCCCTGATGCAACTTTGGAGACCTGGGCTCTAGGAGAAGACTGTTTTATCCATAATTTGATGTGTAAAGCAACACAACACTGATCTCAGAAGTAAATTCATATATTGTCCTTCCCACTGTTAACATTTTCAAAAATAACGCCACTAAAGTACTGCAAGCTTGTAAATTGTGGTCAGCTTTCAGGAGTTTTCAATTTCTACCACGGAAATGTTTGCATTTCAACATCTCCATTAAAATGATCAGGTGTCACATTTTCATAGAGAACATCTGTTGGAGTTAAATTTAACATGGTCTCACCTGTAATTAAGGCCACAAAAGATTTATTCAGACACTTGAACACAGGGTTCAGCGTGTCACACATGCCAGCCCCCTACTTTAATATGAGAGAGAGTAATCTGTGGCTTAGTGACCTGGAACCAAAGGTTGCAGAGTCAAGGTAACATAAGAAGAGAGAATATGATTTTTTGTGTATGGAAAGAGGCAGATTACCTAGAGTTTTAAGGCAGAACAAAGAAAGCTTTGAGTCTTGAGTGATGCAGGAAGCAGTGAAGGTTTCAAACTAAGCTATGTTCAGGAGAGGACAGCAGAAATATGATTGAATTTCTTCAAGGTTTTGATCTCCAGACAATCAAATCCTAAATCAATTATCTTATGCTCAAACCAATCAGTGCCTGGGTGTGCAGGGTCATACACAATTTGGGGAGTCCAGTGCAAAATGAAAACATGATACCTCTTGCCCAAAAAGCATGGAAAATCCTGCTGAAGGTACTAATATATAAAGTTTTTTTTTCCCCCTTCCTTTCACGGTTTTGTATCATGATATGTTCTATTTGCTATTTAATGTCACTGTAGGTCAAATCCATGGAATTCTCCAGGCCAGAACCCTGCAGTGGGTAGCCTTTCCCTTCTCCTGGGGATCTTCCCAACCCAGGTATCGAACCCAGGTCTCCCACATTCCAGTTGGATTCTTTACTCACTGAGCCACAAGGGAAGCTCAAGTCAAGAAAAATTAAAAATTTAAATCACTTGCATGAATTTTATTGTTCATCTTAACCTTGTACAATATCAGTTTAATGCAAGTTTTAAAGCATTTAACTTCTGTGAGGAATCACCAAAGTCAAACAGTTCATATTTTGTAGTTAATACATGCATATGTTTTATTCCTGTCAGAATAGTGGGAATGCTACTCAAAACCAGCTTAGCTATTTCTATATCACTTTTTGATATTCATACATTCTATCAATATCCTCTATCTTTGGCTTACTGATAAGAAAGGATTGAAAGGAAAAGGTACTATGTCATTTATCTATTTTATATACAGTAGTTTGTAGCTGCTAATTCCAAACTTTTAATTTATCCTTCCTGAAACTTTTTTCCTTTGGTAGCCATAAGTTTATTTTCTATGTCTATAAGTCTGTGTCTCTTTCCTAAATAAGTTTACTTGGATAGTTTTTTATGTTCCACATATAAGTGATATCATATGATATTTGTCTTTCTCTTTCTGATTTACTGCACTTAGTATAATAATCGCTAGGTCCATCCATGTTGGTGCAAACGACATTATTTCATTTTTTTGGCTGAATAATAGTCCATTGTATATACTGGCCAATATATACTGTTTTCTTATCCATTCGTCTGTTGATGGAGATTTAGATTGCTTCCATGTCTTGGTTATTGTAAATAGTGCTGCTGTGAACATAGAGTGCTTGTATCTTTTCAAATTAAAGTGAAAAAGGAACTGTCCTTTCTGCTAAAATGGATTGTCCCATCTTTCCTTTTCCTTCTCTGTGATTATTTTCTGCATAAGGGGCCAGTAAACACACGGAAGTAACATGAGTAAGGAGGATATGATGGGACTTCCCTGGTGGTTCAGTGATTAAGAGCCTGCCTGCCAATGCAGGGGATGTGGGTTCGACCCTGGTCCAGGAAGATTCCACGTGACACTGGGCAGCTAAGCCTGCGAGCCGCAACTATTGACGCCCATGTACCCTAGAGCTTGTGCTCTGCAACAAGAGAAGTCACAATGGTGAGAGGTCTGCACATTGCAACTTGAGAGTAGCCCTCCCTCGCCACAACTAGAAAAAGTCTGTGCATAGCAATGAAGACCTAGCATAGCCAAAAACAAAATAATCTTTTTAAAACAGTTGTCTTTTTTTTTTTAAAGAAATGGTGGCGTTCCTTTGTCATTTCTGATTCTGACAACAGTGTTGCCTTACTTCTGCATTTGAATAAGTGCTGGTTTGAATGCGTAGTGTGACTTTTCAGGGCTATCAACATTCCCACTTAGTCATCAAGATAACATGATTTTCTTGGACTATCTGAGTCTTGTTGAACTCCCACACGTCTTGGGTCCACCAGAATTCTCTGCTGTGGGGCATCTTGAATGGTATCTGCAAATGGCAAAGGGAACTAAGTGGTAATAATTAACTACCTTAGGTAGTTATCATTCTTTTACTACGATTGTTACTGCTTGGTGTTTATTCTAGTCCATTTGGGCTAGTATAGCAAAATATCAGACTGGGTGGCTTATAAATAGCAACATCTGTTTGTCACAGTTCTGAAGGCTAGCAGTTCAAGATTGTAAATGGCCACTTTTCACTGTGTCCTCTGTTGGTGGAAGGGGCAAGAGCTTTTTCTCTGGTTATTTTATAAGGGCACTAATCCTATTCAGGGTGGCTCTGTCCTTATAGCCTATTCACCTCCCAAAGGACCCACCTCCTAATACCATCACCTTGGGGGTTTGAATTTCAACCCTCAAGGTGAATTTTGGGGGTCACCAACATTCAGACCATATAAACGATAAGATTTCCCCACTTTGGGTTGGCCATATCCTCAAACACTTTTCATGGTGTCCATGTGTTCTGTTTTTCCTCTGCTCAGCACTGTCTATTTTGTTGACTGTGTGCTTCTCATCTTGGCTGATTTATTGGTCAAAGAAAAGAACAAAATCAGTGGGAGATGGTAGATGTAGCTTGCCTAGAAATACCACTCCTGTTCCTTAGCTTCTTCTTATTTTTTTCCTTTTCGTGACTCTTGCCACTGAGTCATATTTTGGTGTTCCCATCCTGTTTAGAGTTCTTCTATCACCTAGGGAACATGATGCTCTAGAAATGTGGTTGCAATGCTTGTGATTAGACCTTTCATTTTCCTCAAGATTTTAGGTTTTAATATTCTTTGCATTCTTAATATTCTTCTTACAGTAAATGGAATAATTGTTCCCTCAAATATATGCATGTCTGTCGTAATCCTTGGAGTCTGTAAATATGTTACATTACACTGTAAAAGGGCCTTCAAAAATGTACTTAAGTTAAGGATCTTGACATGGGAGATTATCCTGAATTGTCTGGGTGGGCCCAACTTCATTAGAAGGATTCTTTTTAGAGAGAGGCAGCAGGATCAGAGTGAGAGAAAAAGAGAAGATAGAAAGGTGGAAGCAGAGGTTGGAGAAGAGGGAAAACACTACACTGCTGACTTTGAAAATGAAGGAAGGAGCAATGAGCCAAAGAATGTCGGAAACCAACTCAGAGGTTGGAGAGGACAAGGAAACAGATTTTTCTCCTAGAGCCTGCAGAAGGAAACAGGTTTGCCAATACCTTGATTTTAACCAAGGAAACTGATACTGGGTTTTTGATCTTTAGAATTATGATAATAAATGTGTGTTGTTTTAAGTCACTAAGTTTGTGGTGTGATGTTGCAGCTGCAATAGGAAGCAGATATACTTCTCAATAGTTTTGGTAATTAAAATATTTCCCCTCAATAGATGGATTATGCTACCTAAGTCATCCAAGTGTATGATATTGTTGTTGTTCAGTCACTAAGTCATGTCTTTGCAACCCCATGGACATGTGCTAGGCTTCCCTGTCCTTCACCATCTCCCAGAGTTTGCTCAAACTCATGTCCATTGAGTCGGTGATGGCATCCAACCATCTCATCCTCGGTTGCCCACTTCTGCTTCTGCCTTCAATCTTCCCCAGAATCAGGGTCCTATCTAATAAGTTGGCTCTTTGCATCAGGTGGCCAAAGGATTAGAGCTTCAGCATCAGCATCAGTCCTTCCAATGAATAGTCAGGGTTGATTTCCTTTAGGATTGACTGGGACTCTCAAGATTCTTCTCAGAACCACAATTCAAAAGAATCAATTCTTTGGTGCTCAGCTTTCTTTATGGTCCAACTCTGACATCTGTACATGACTACTGGAAAAACCATATCTTTGACTACATGGACCTTTGTTGGAAAAGTGATTTCTCTGCTTTTTAATATGCTGTCTAGGTTTGTCATAGCTTTTCATCCAAGAGCAACCATCTTTTAACTTCATGGCTGTAGTCACCATCTATAGTTATTTTGGAGCTCAAGAAAATAAAATCTGTTACTGTTTCCACTTTCCCCCCTTCTATTTGCCATAAAGTAATGAAACCAGATACCATGATCTTAGTTTTTTTGTTATGATATTAACAGAAGAATTTTGGTCTTCATATATTTCTAGAAGCATCTGAAGATTCCGCTTTTATTAGCCTAATCTGATAGAATTATATGAAATAAGATATATTTCACTAAATATAGTGAAACTTCACCAAATCCTTTAGTACTGCAGAATAAGGATGATGATGAAAGTAAGGAAGCCATTTTAGTTTGTTACCTAATGTTAACACTTTTGATAGTGAAATATGACCAAAACGATGTGTATGCTACAAAGAAAAAATTTGACCTCATGAAGATTATAAGCTGCTAGTGACAAAGGTCCATCTAGTCAAGGCTATGGTTTTTCCAGTAGTCATGTATGGATGTGAGAGTTGGACTATATAGAAAGCTGAGCACCGAAGAATTGATGTTTTTGAACTGTGGTGTTAGAGAAGACTCTCTTGAGAGTCCCTTGGACTGCAAGGAGATCCGACCAGTCAATCTTGAAGGAAATCAGTCCTAAATATTCATTGGAAGGACTGATGTTGAAGCTAATACTCCAATACTTTGGCCACCTGATGTGAAGAACTGACTCATTTGAAAAGACCCTGATGCTGGGAAAGATTGAGGGCAGGGGGAGAAGGGGACGACAGAGGATGAGATGGCTGGATGGCATCACTGACTCAGTGGACATGAGTTTTAGTAAACTCTGGGAGTTGGTGATGGACAGGGAGGCCTGGTGTGCTGCAGTCCATGGGGTCACATAGAGTCAGACACGACTGAGTGACTGAACTGATCTGAACTCAATGAAATAAAATAATACACAAATAACTGCAATGCAAGTCAAAATATGAGTGCCATGAGAGAGATAAAATGTGATATTGGAGCTTAATGTAGGAAAATAGTATATTCTGGATAACAGAACAGAAAGATCTTCATACTAGACCCATATATAGTTGTCACTTGTGTTGAACTTTAGGTAATGCATAGGGATTCATTAGGTGACAATGAAAGAAGTGTGAGAGAAAAGGATGTTTCAGGTAAGAGAAATAATGTGAACTAAATGATAGGAGTAAAGTGATAGTGAACTTAATGATACTCTAGTCTTAGTTTAGGAACAGGTTAAAAATAGATAGAGTTTGCCTGCAATGCAGGAGACCCAGGTTCAATCCCTGGGTCGGGAAGATCCCCTGGAGAAGGAAATAGCAACCTACTCCAGTATACTTCCCTGGGAAATCCCATGGATGGAGGAGCCTGGTGGGCTACAGTCTATGTGGTTGCAAACAGTCAGACAAGACTGGAAAAAGAATAGATATCCCAGATTAGGAATGGACCAGATTGTTTGGAATATAGTGTATATAAAAAAGCTTAATAGGAGATAGTACAGAAAGGTGGAGTGTAGTGAGTTCAGAGGACATTAAATGCTGTGTTTAGAAGTTTTGGACTTAAAACTACAGGCAAAATAGTTTGACGAACTTGCAGAACCAAGGAGAGTCATAGGGAGAGATTTTCCAGAAGGAGTTTAAACACGTATGCCTGAAGTGTAGGAGACAAGTTAGGTTTACAGTCAAAAAACTAAATTTTATTCGATTATACTCCAACCTTGAATAAATCCTTTCTTATTTTGCTCATTCATAAAGCATTGTTATGAAGGATTGTGGATAAGATTACTCACAGGTTTAGTACCCTGTGATACGGGTTTAATTTTGGGGTCATGCAGAGATGTCATAGTTTAAACTCTGGGAATAATTGAGACTGCAGAGGGAGTAAGTGTACAATTAGAAGAAAGAACACCAACAATAGAATGTCGTGGGAGGTAGAAGGATGTGGGAAGTACAGGAGGTGGAACCAGAGAAGGGAACTGAAGAGATATGAGGGGGAAGAGAGCTTGGGGCCAGGGGAAGGCAATGGGAGGAGAGGCTCACAAAGGCAAAGTAGGGAAATGTTAGCTTGTTTATGCACTGAAAAATAAAACTCAAAATTAAAAAGTATACTTTGAGAAGAGTTCAGATGGGCAAGATTTTCTAAAGAGATGAAAGAAATAAAACCAAAGATGCTGCAGTGAAGTTAGATATAGAAAGGAGACACTCTTCCTTCTTATAGAAGAGGAGAAAGTAACAAGGGGAGAGTTTAAGAGACACCTTGAGAGGGAGCTTGGGAAGGTAAAGAATTTCAGGATAAACAGCTTCCACATTCTTCATACAATGAGGTGACTGAATTTGCTGAGAGAGAAGAAAATTGTTGAAGGGTAAAGAACTTGAAAGATGTGGAAAACTGAATAACCACAACAAGGCCAAAAGGGAGCTATAAAACTAAAGCTAATTTTAATTAAGATTCAAATAATAAAATTTTATAATTAAAATTTTAACACTGGTCTGCAAAGGAGAATAAGGACGAAAAATGTGCTTGATCAAATATTAAAACATATAACAAGGTTGTAATAGTTACAGTCTCGTGGCTTGGTAACATGACCAGGCTGACTGATCAGAGGATCAAAGTACATAGTCCAGACATAGATTTGAGTAAATATAAAATCTTATTATTTGACAAGGAAGATATTAAGGATCAGAAAAATGAGGGATAGATTTTTCAGTATATAATATTGGATCAACTTGTAAAATTGTTGACATTTTACAGTTGTTAAAAACCAGGCTAACCTTGTAAAAATAATAAAGTCTAAGCTTTTTCTTATTCTTCAGACCAAAAATTAGCAAGTGACTGAGAGATTTAACTATAAAAACAAAATTATGAAAATAAAGGAAACAAAAATGGTGAATATTTTAATAACTCAAAGTAGGTGGTTCTTTATAAGCATGGAAACAAATTCAAAACTTACAGGAAAATATTGGTAGATTGGATTAGCACTAAAATTTTGTTTTGAAAATTGGACAGTGAAAGGAAGGGTGTTAATCAAAATGTTGATAATAATTATCTTTGGATAGTGGAATTTTAGTCATTTTTCTTCTCATTTGTATTTTTTTTGGTGTGTTTTTCAAGAAAATGAATTCTTATGAATAAACTAATTTTTTTTCATTTATTTTTATTAGTTGGAGGCTAATTACTTTACAGTATGTAGTGGGTTTTGTCATACATTGACATGAATCAGCCATGGATTTACATGTATTCCCCATCCCGATCCCCGCTCCCACCTCCCTCTCTACCCGATCCCTCTGAGTCTTCCCAGTGCACCAGGCCCGAGCACTTCTCTCATGCAGCCATTAAAAAGAATTCATTTGAATCAGTTCTAATGAGATGAATAAACTAATTTTTAATTTTGAAAAAGATATAAGTGTTAACTGTTTGGCGTTGTTTGGGGTAGAAGAATTTGAGGTGAAATGAGTCTCTTTTGGCTCTGCTTTGGCAGCCTGTGGGTCAAAGTGGGAAAATAAGTTGTGAAATATACTGAATATTAGCAACTGAATAAAGTGGTAGGTGCTGGGCGGGCTTGTAAGATGCTGATGAGAAACTGGTTAAAGTGACAACCTGTAGGCTTCGCGGCAGCTTAGAAGACACAGCAGTGCAGAAAGCCACATTGACGAGGGGTACCCAGGGAGTGCCGGAAACGGAGCCAATGAAGACGTTCACTAGGATGAACCTGATGACAGGTTAGGAGAAATTCTGATTTCTGGACTTCAAAGTTAAAAAAATTTCAGAGTGATGGTCCACTACCAGGAATAAATGCTTCTTGTAAAGAAGAGAAGTAGGTTGGAAATGAATGTCATTGGAGTTGTGCAAGGTAAGCAATTGTCACCCAGTATTTTCATAGGAAGAAAGGATTCTTAGGAGAAAAAAACCAAAGAATGCTCTTAAAAATATAAGGACTTGGAACACTGTGTTTTTTATGTTATTTGTTAATATCAATGATATAATTATTTTAAAAGGTAGTGATGTCAATAAAATTTAAACCGTTGCCCAAACCCTGTATTTACACCATTTGTGCAGCTTGTAAACTGTCCTTTAATGTTGTGCTGGACTATGCTACCCTCCCCTCCACCTTCCCATTTCCTAGTTTTTCAATAACTTTTACTATTTCTTCTGGACTCTTATTGGCAATATTGCTTTCTTTGCAGAAACATCTGAGCATTTTTTTAGAAAAATAAAATAATGCAGTTTTGGCACGCATACAGTGTATTTTAACTTGATTAATTTTAATGTGATCAGCACTATCCCTTGTATGAGGTGACCTCTATGATTTATATTAGTTGAAATATAGTTCCATGATTTAATAAAGGATCCCCTGAAAGAAATCTGAATTGAATTATTGAATTTGTTTATACGTCGACAGTAGAGAAGAGTATAAACGAATCTTACAAAAATTAACAGCCTTTTTCTGTTGATTTTTTCACCGTCCCTGACAATTCCTCAGAAAACTCAATTTTTATTTCTTAAGGATCTTTATCTTCTGAAGCTGGCTTTCATTACATTTTAAATGATTGCCTATTTACAACCCTCTTTCAAATATTATCCTCTGTTAAGGGTGAAAAGTCAGTCTTATTATCTTCTTTTATGCATATAATGAAATTGAAACTCAGCAAGGTTAACTGAATAGAGCAAGGATACACAAAAAATTATAAATAGTTATGTGCTCAGAATTAAAAGTGCAACATAGGTTCAGTCCACAGAATCACATTTTGAAAATGCTTTGCACGTTAATGGAAATACACTTTTTTTCTGATTCTGCTGTATCACAGTGCTTAACGAAAAGTCAGATAAAGAATAAGCCACAAAGCTCTGAAGGCTATAGTTTTATTGATATCATTCCTTTAGTCTGATGAGTAGTAAATTCTAATTCTTAACATCAAATAGTTTTTACTTGGAGTTTTCCTGTCTTTTAAATTTAGTGAAAATTAAAACTGTGTGTGTGTGTTGGGGGGTGGGGGCGTGCACGTATGTGCTCGCTCACTCAGTTGAGTCTGACTCTTTTGCGACCCCATTGACTATAGTCTGTCAGGCTCCTCTGTTCATGGGATTTCCCAGGCAATAATACTGGAGTGGGTTGCCATTTCCTTCTCCAGGGGATCTTCCCCACCCAGGGACTTGAACCCACCTCTCCTGCATTGGCAGGCAGATTCTTTACTACCGAGCCAAGTGGGAAGCCCAATTAAGACAGCATATTCTGCAAAAGCTTGAAACAGCTACTTGGAACAATATAGGCAGTGTTTTAAATTTCCTATTCAAAGATTCCTATTACAATTCCAAAAGGAACTTGAATCAAAGAAGATTTTTCTATAGCCAGAACATTTTCTCATACTTGAGACAATTTTTTTAAGATTTTTTTTTTTTTTAGCTGGTAAAACTTACTTTATTATTAAAAAGGTAGATTGGGAGTTTGTATTGAGTCTCTTTAAATGCCCCAAGTAGGCTTTACAATATGGGTCCGTCTTACTTTTGCTTGCATATAACTTTCAGTTTGTGAATCTGAACTGCTAAGACCCACTTACAGGACTATTAAGCTCACTATTATGAGGTGAGATATGTCCCCACTTCCCAACTCATACATCGACATCCCAACCCCCAGTATCTCAGATGACAACTTTAAAGAGGTAATTAAAGTCAAATGAGGTCAGATGGGTGGGCCCTAATCTGTTTGACTGTATTTGGAAACCGGGACTCCAAAGAGGTGAATAAATTAAAATGAGGTCAGTGGGGTGGAGTCCTAATCCACCACTGTTCTTTTAGCAGAGAAAGGGACACTGGGGATGCATGTGCCCAGAGGACAGGCCACGCGAGGACAGTGAGACGGCAGCCCTCTGCAAGCCACGGAGAGAGGCTTCAGGAGCAAGAAAGCTCGATAAAGAACCTCTAGCTTTCAAAACTGTGAGAAATACATTTCTGTTGTTTATGTCACGCAGTCTGTGGAAATTTGTTAGGGTAGCCCTTAGCTGGGGCTTCTCAGGTGGTGCTAGTGGTAAAGAACCTGCCTGCCAATGCAGGAGACTTAAGAGATGTGGGTCCAGTCTCCCCTGGGTCGGGAAGATTCCCTGGAGGAGGCATGGCAACCCACTCCAGTATTCTTACCTGGAGAATCCCATGGACAGAGAAGCCTGACAGGGGTCACAAAGAGTCTGACACAACTGAAGCGACTTAGCATGCACACGTGCACACACGCATGCACAGCCCTTAGCTGACTAATATATTCACTAACAGATGACTTTTTCCCCAGAACATTCTATGAGATTGAAACCTCAGGTTCTGTAAATAAATCAGTGCTTAGAACAGTAACAAATCACTGCTCTAAGGCAAATGGAAGATTGAGTTTCCTGGACCCCTTGTGGATGCAGAGACTCTGTTTATAGTTCTAGAGCATTTAATTTTTGGTGCAAGATTCTCCAGAATTCCCTCTCCCCGAGTTATTGTGAAAACTTGAGAAAACATCCTCTCTGACCAACTATACATGTTATATATAAACTTTTATTCTGTGAAGCTACTGAGATTGGGGTGGGAGTGTTTGTTACCACAAAGGTATCCTTCAGTTTATTCTTTCTGATACAACCATGTATTATATTCTTTAAAATAAGTGACAACTAGCTAATATTTTCCTGCAATTAAAGAAAACAAACAATTTTTTTCCAGGTTATCAGCTTATGGGTATATGACCAGCAAAAACATCCCAATACCTTGTTTATGCAAAATTGTTGAATCCACAGATAATTTGATCATTCCTTTCATCTCCAAGGAATAAGGTTAAAAATATTTTATTCATAACAGGGGAAGCATATTCGGGTGTTTAAAGTCCTGGAGCTGGCAAATGTGATTCTTCACTGTTTATAGAACATCACTGGCAAGATTCCTAAACATCACCATTTATAAAACCATAAAAACCCCCTATTCAACATGAAACAGAGCCAAAGTTCATCTGCACAGTTTTGCTGCTGTAATTGAAACCACTTAGGGCTGTTTATTGTTCTAAGACCAGAAACAATAAAGATAGCATAAACAAGAAACTGACCCAGTGCGATGCTATCAGATGAATCAAAGAAAAACAGCTAAGTTTTTGCATACACAGTTGAGCTCATGTTCTTCCTGACTGTGGAACATGCCAGCATGAAGCTTTGTGTTATCTTTTTTTGAAATTGTGGATGAGGGAGAGGGCAAGTCTGTAGTGGTTACAGAAGTATCTTTGTCTCAGTATGTTTCTTTTCTCTGCTTTTTAATTTATACTTTATGACATAAATCTGACTAGCAAGACAGTCAAGCTGACTTTGCTGCAGCCATTCATTCTGTCCTTCATGAAGAAAAGACTCAGTGTTGCTCTCTTTATTTAAAAAGTTTGGTTCAGGATTTGAATGGGCCTTCCACATAGACAATAAATAGTAAGCAAACATAACAAAGAGCAAAGGTTAAAATAAAGTGAACTGATTCCCAAATGTTCAAACTGTTAGGAAAGACCAGTGAACTGGAGCAGAGATCATAATTTGGGAAGGTAATAGGGGCAACTGAGTGGTTTTTAGTATCAGAGGAGACACTGGGCCATGTCCTTCTGCTTCGTTTTCAGTGTTTGTGTTGGTAGATTTTCAGATTCAACTCTGTTGGTATGTGGGATTCAAGTAAGAGAAAGAGGATGGCAGCAGAAGAAAGTGGTCTCAGGGTCACTTACACAGGGCACCCAGTTAGTTACCCAGATGCTACTGCATGTGGCAAAACAAGATAGAGCCATCAGCTGAATTCATCAAAACCCAACATTAGGTATGAGGTCATCTGTGGAGACTAAAATGCAACCCATTCCAGTACTCCTGCCTGGAGAATTCCATGGACAAAGCAGCCTGGCAGTCTACAGTCCATAGCATCGCAAAGAGTCAGAAACGACTGAAGTGACTTAGCATGCACACATTCATGAGGTCACAGGTAGTAAGATTCAGGAGCCAAGAGACTAAAGGTTCCACCAGCTACAACTTCAGGTAGCGAGGCAGCCAGCTAGGCAGGTCCCTGGCCAGGCCAGCCACCCGACATGAGACAACAGTAAAGCTTCAGAGGGCAGTGAGTGGCAAGGAGGTCCTCCACCTTCTGGACACACTATTTATTTATTTTATTTTTGTTTGATGTTTGTAGAGTAAGGCTGGGGAAATCGCTGAATGCCTAGAATTTAGAGGCTGGGTTTATCTGAAAGAGGATCTTTTACAATGGAAGAGAGTATAATAATAATTTGCATTATTAATTCCTACTATTATTATTATGAGGATAATGGTGTAATTTTCCTCTCCAATACTTTGGCTACAAGATATGAAGAGCCGACTCATTAGAAAAGACCCTGATGCTGGGAAAGATTGAAGGCAGTAGGAGAAGGGGGTGACAGAGTACGAGATTGTTGAATGGCATCACTAACTCAATGGACATCAGTTTCAGCAAGATCCAGGAAATGGTGAAGAACAGGGAAGCCTGGCGTGCTGCAGTCCATGGGGTCACAAAGAGTCAGACACAACTGAGCAACTGAATAACACCCACAGGATGATGTGCTTGTGAATGATAGATTTAGATCCATTATATAACTCAAATAAGCAACATTTTGCATAAGAGGTGTTGTGTACAGTATTGCTATAAATAAAGTGGGTTTCCCTGGTGGCTCAGTAAATAAAGAATGTGCCTGCAATGCAGGAGTTAAGGGTTCGATCCCTGGGTCAGGAACATCCCCTGGAGAAGGAAATGGCAACATACTCCAGTATTCTTGCCTGGGAATAAGGTTATGGCTATATGTTGCTCTTTTTACTTCTCTAATTATTGTAAATACATGTTTACTCAGGTTTAATTTAAGATGAAAAGCATAATTGGCCATCTCTATTTGGGGATATGTTCTATCTATAGTGGTTTTATTAGTGACATATGTTTTCAATTATTGTTTCATCTCCATTTCCATGCTCCCGTGTAGAATACTTATTTATTTGACACCTCTCCCTCCTAAACATATGACACCTGTTCCATTGCCTACAATAGCATAAGTACCTCAAAGAGATTTGGTAAATGAATGAGTGAATATATAATATATATGTACATATGCATATAATATACAGATACTGTATAACCCACAACATACTCTACAAGTCAGAGTAATCTGTTTATAAAATAAGAATCTTTTGATGACATATTGATAAATGTTATTCAAAATAGATGTAAGTGTTCATTCGTGTTGTCACTGAACTTTCACTTGTTATTTATATGGTTATAATATATATATATATTACCAAAAGAGGAATATATTTATATATGATGTTTTATGTTTGTGTATATCCACAATCTTAAATACACATACATTGTTAGCTGATAATAACTAAGACAGCAATCTCCTTCGGTGTCTGCCCGCCGAGGACTCTGGGCCTCTGGATGCATGTGGGACTTCTGGGCCTTTGGACTGCCAGCTGGCATCCGATTTGGCCCTTGTTGCTGGAGCTGCCTGCCTGGGCCTGTGCGCTGGCTCTTGTGTTTGCTTCCCTTGTAGCCCAGGCGGTAAAGAACATGCTTGCCATACACGAGACCTGGGTTGGATTCCTGGGTTGGGAAGATCCCCTGGAGAAGGAAATGGCAACCCCCTCCAGTATTCTCGCCTGGAGAATCCCATGAACGGGGAGCCTGGTGTGCTTCTTGGCGTTGCAAGAGTTGGACACGACTTAGTGATGAAACCACCACCACCAACCCCTGAGAATATTTGTATTGTAATAGGCAGTTTGGGGAATCAAAATGTCTCGAAGAGCCCATAAAATCTCAATGGGAGAATGGCAGATTGTTTGCTTCATTTTGAGTTGGGATTAAATAGTAAGAGAAGATAGAATGTGTACTGAATTTTGTTATCAGAGCATAAGAAAAATTCATTTAAGTACACTCTCTTCCCATTCTGATTTAACTTTCAGTTTTCCATAAATATGTTCACATTGTGAATAATGGAAATACTTCAAATTTAACCTGAAAGGCCAGCTGTTACTGAGACATGGTATGGTACAGTGGATAAGTAAAAGGCTCTAGAGTCAGAACCCTGAACTCCAATCCTAGTTCTGCTACTGCTAGATGAATTGATTTGTTAAGTAACCACAAATTGCTTAAAATTTCTGGGTCCATCAGTCAAATTGCTAAAATACTAGGCTTGGCCTCACAGAGCTATGGTGAGGATTAAGCAGTTTAATTAAATTTAAGTTTGTGAGGATTAAACATTGATGGATGGCATCACCAACTTGATGGATAAGGGTTTGAACAAGCTCTGGGCGTCGGTGATGGACAGGGAAGCCTGGTGTGCTGTAGTCCATGCGGTTGCAAAGAGTTGGACGCAACTGAGCAACTAAAAACCAACAAAATGCTATCAGTTCAGAATAATGATGACACAGGATTAGCTCATATTGGGACATCTAATCATCTCAGGTTTGGAAACACCCATTGAGGACAAGGAGTCAGAAAAGAACAATTAAAATGCTTTAAAAATAGTAGAATTCCTCTTGTGAGGGATAACAAAGGGTATAAAATCTGTATTACCTGTCAAAAGGACAAGGAGAAGAACATAGCCACCTACTCATTTTTAAAAGATCCAAGTAGTAAAGAAAATTATTTAACATAGCACAGAGAAATAAAACTATAATTAGTAAAATAGAGTCTAGGGGGAAAAAAAATTGACTAAACATCAGGAAAGCCAAAAAGAGATACTTTTAAATTGAGATATAGCTATAGAGAAAAAAGGTATGGGATACAAAGAGGAAAGAAGTAGTGGGGTGGATTGGGAGATTGGGATTGGCATGCATACAATTTGTTGTTGTTCAGTCACTAAATCATGTCTGACTCTGCAACCCATGGATGGCAGCATGCCCAGCTTCCCTGTCCTTCACTATCTCCCAGAGCTTGCTCAAACTCACAAACATTGAGTCAGTGATGCCATCCAACCATCTCATCCTTTGTTGTCCCCCTCTCCCCCTGCCTTCTATCTTTCCCAGCATCAGGGTCTTTTCCAATTTGTTGGCTCTTTGCATAAGATGGCTAAAGTACTGGGGCTTCAGCTTCAGCATCAGTCCTTCTAATGAATTTTCAGGATTGGTTTCCTTTAGGATTGACTGGTTTGATCTCCTTGCTGTCCAAGGTACTCTCAAGGGTCTTCTCCAACACCACAGTTCAAAAGCATTAATTCTTTGATGCTCAGCCTTCTCTATGGTCCAACTCTCACATCCATACATGACTATGGGAAAAACCATAGCTTTGACTATGTGGACCTTTGTTGATAAAGTAATATCTCTGCTTTTTAATATGCTGTCTAGGTTTGTCATAACTTTTCTTCCAAGGAGCAAGCATCTTTTAATTTCATGGCTGCAGTCACCATCTGAATGATTTTGGAGTCCAAGAAAATAAAGTCTGTCACTGTTTATGCTCTTTCCCCATCTATTTGCCATGAATTGATGGAACTGGATGCCATGATCTTAGTTTTCTGAATGTTGAGTTTTAAGCCAACTTTTTCACTCTCCTCTTTCACCTTCATCAAGAGGTTCTTTAGTTCCCCTTTCCTTTCTGCCATAAGGATGGTGTCATCTGCATATCTAAGGTTGTTCGTATTTCTCCCAGCAATCTTGCTTCCAGCTTGTGCTTCATCCACCCTGGCATTTTGCATGATGTACTTTGCATATAAGTTAAATAAGCAGGGTGACAATATACAGCCTTGATGTACTCTTTTCCCAGTTTGGAACCAGTCCATTGTTCCATGTCTGATTCTAACTGTTGAATCTTCATCTGCACACACTAACAGATAACTAACGAGAACCTACTGTGTAGCACAGGAATTTACCCAGTGCTCTGTAGTGACCTAGTGTTAGTTGTTCAGTTGTGTCCTACTCTCTGTGACCCCATACTCTCTGTCCATAGGATTCTCCAGGCAAGAATACTGGAGTGGGTAGCCATTACCTTCTCCAGGGGATCTTCCTGACCCAGGGATCAAACCTGGGTCTCCTGCATTGCCGGCAGATTCTTTACCATCTGAGCCAGCGGGAGGAGGGTCCTAAATGGGAATAAATTCAAAATATAGTGGATATATGCATACATATAGCTAATGTGTTGGAGAAGACTCTTGAGAGTCCCTTGGACTGCAAGGAGATCCAACCAGTCCATCCTAAAGGAGATCAGTCCTGGGTGTTCATTGGAAGGACTGATGCTGAAGCTGAAACTCCAATACTTTGGCTACCTGATGTGAAGAGTTGACTCATTGGAAAAGACCCTGATGCTGGGAAAGATTGGGGGCAGGAGGAGAAGGGGACGACAGAGGATGAGATGGCTGGATGACGTCACTGACTTGATGGATATGAGTTTGTGTAAACTCTGGGAGTTGGTGATGTACAGGGAGGCCTGGCGTGCTGCGGTTCATGGGGTCTCAAAGAGTCAGACACGACTGAGCAATTGAACTGATAGCTAATGTACTCTTCTATACAGCAGAAACTAACACAGCATTGTAAAGCAACTATACTGAGTTTTTAATAACATAAATGTTCTAGAATATTCATTGCAGCATTATAAAAAAAAAAGAGAGAAGGATGTAGTTGTGTGAAGGTTCCTAAGAAAGGTAAGTGAAGCCTTGCTCATGAAAGCATTTTTAAGGTTCCCGTGTTTGAGAGACTATATGTGAGAGACTGTATAAAAGTTATCATGCTATTCAGTCTGGGAGGCAAATTAGAGCAGTTTTTACTGTGCCAAATATAAACCCAGTCTTCTTTTTTTCTCCCAAGTCAGAGAGAAAGCAGTTCATCTGTAGGAGCTTCAGACTTCTGTGATACTCCGTCCACAAGGGGCTAACTAATCAGTTCATGGCAGAAATACACGATTAAATCAAGCTAAAAAAATTAAAATAAAAATGCATTTTCTTTCTAGCCAAATATTATAATAACTCCAATTTCATAGGCGACAAGAAAACCACATCACCTTTCTCTGTTACCGAGTGTCTCAGCCCTCTGAACCTGCTGACATCCTGACGTGTCTTCACACAGGTAGAATACTTGTTGGCTTGTCTTCATCTGGCCTGGCCTGTTCAAGTGTATGTTGAACATGTATAATGGGAGAGACCAAGCTCTCTTTTTTTTATTAATTTATTTTTAATTGGAGGATAATTGCTTTACAATATTGTATTGGTTTCTGCCATATATCAGCATGAATCAGTCATAGGTATATGCACATCTTGAAGCTCCCTCCCACCTTCCACCCCATCCCACTCCTCTAGGTTATCACAGAGCACTGGATTTGAGCTCCCTGCATGATACAGTAAATTTCCACTGGCTATCTGATTTTACATATGGTAATCAATATGTTTCAAGGTGACTCTCTCAGTTCGTCCCACCCTCTCCTTCCCCACCCACTGTCCACAAGTCTGTTCTCTATGTCTGTGTCTCCATTGCTGCCCTGCAAATTGGTTCATCAGTACCTGGATACTTGCTCTTTTATATTGTTAGAAAAAGTGAATTAAATTTCCATGTCATGTGAAAAAATTCAGTAAGCAAAACCAGAGACTCAAGTTGGTTTACATGGTTTCTAGAGAATAAAATCAATGGGAAACATATTTCCAATGCACATTGTATAAGATGAAAAAGTGAAAAAAAACCCCCAAAACAAACAAAGAGCAGTCCAGGACTGAAAAACAGATCGAGCACACATTACTTGCTATAATAATTTTTTTTTAAAGGTTATTTGAGTACCTCTTTGGAAGTATCCATCCATAAGTGTTTGCCTCTAATACTCAGAGAGAAAAATTTTTTTTCTAGAGTTGTTTGCTTTTCTTCCTAGAGTTGACTATCTAGAGATTTTAACAAAGGCAATGTAAGCCAACGGTCAGCTTGGAATTGTGAAATGAAAAAGCTGGATGGCAGATTGTTCATCTCCAGATGGATTAATTTTAGTGCAGTTGAATAATAACAATATCGTACATACTTATGAAACTTTTTAACTTTCAAGTGATTTCATATATGTTTCCTCATTTGAACAGTTTTGATTTATTATTTAAAGAAATCAGCCAGAGAGGGAGGTCCCATCCCTGGTTAAGAAAAAACAGGCTGTTTCTACATGACTTTAATACACAGAGATTTTTGTGTTCAGAAAATTAGAAAATGTTCTAGAGAAGAAGACTATTAGCAATTTCATTTCTTTTAATGCTCGTATTCCCAAAGCTAATTCAGTATGTGTTTTTCCTATTTGAAGTTGGAGGCCAAGAGATACTATTTTATATTTATAAATCTTGACTTCACACTGTAAGTTAGAGCTCTTCAATATTTATGTGGTCCAAAATCTGATGAGAACCAAAGCTTTAATTATATATTATGATTAATAAAAACAATCCAAAATCTTCACAAAATAAAGTTACCTTTTTTGAAATTGATTTTAGTTATACTATGGCTTTATGCATAAAAATAAAACCAAAAATTTAATCCAAAATGATTAAACCTAGTCTAGGTAGAATTGTACTTGGTAAATAAAAATAGACTATTACTTTTATAATATTGATGTTAAGACATTAGTTGACCCAAATAATTGTTTGAAGATTAAAATGTTCATTTTATATGGAATTTGAAGCAATATATTTGCTAATTGATTTTCCCTGCTACAGTTATTCCATGTTTGGAATAGATAGATATTTTGTATATGGAAATTACAAGATACTAAAAAGCTATTCCATAGCATTGGAACATGCTTCTCGTCTCCTATGCTAGATATAACCTCTTAATTTTATCTCTTAAACAAAGGAATCCCTGGGTGCTAACATTTTCTGATTGGACACAGGACAATAATGATTCCCTGAACTAACTTATTCAAATAATGTCAAACCAGAGTAGATTTGTTCTTCTTTCTCAGACATTTTCAGTGTTATAATCCCTCCTAAGGCCAGCCACTTACATTGCAGATCTTGTCTCACTCTGCAATAATTGAGGGCACCGAAAAGTGTGATGGTGGTCTGAAGCAGGATTTATTCCTGTGAACTGGCCTATGGTGAGAGTCGGAGAAGCTTTCCAGGAGAGTGACATTTGGCCTGTGTCTTGAGAGCAGAGGAAAACTTAGTTCTGCAGTAGGACAAAGAGGGAAGGAATACTACCTTCAAGGCACAAAGATGTGGATGTGGGAAAAAGCAAAGTGTTTGGGTTCCTGCATCACCAAATAAATAATTTCATGAGCTCTGAGAACAAGAGGTGGGTCCATCTAGTATGTAGACTTGTGCAGGCTTAGTGGGTCAATGTGATAGAGGAGGGGCAGTCCATTGGAATTCAGAATTTAATTTAAATAAGTGTGTGTGTGTGTGTGTGTACGCATATAATTTTTGTATGTAATAGGCATCACGTTGGGCACTTGGGACACAGAGAAGAATAGGAGAGTGTTGCTCTCAAGAATCCTGTGGGTTGCTAGCCATGAACTGCCTGCTGCTTACATCAAGCTCCTCAGTGCTTTCTGACAGACTGGACAGAGTATTCACAGAAGAAGAGCAATGGGAGTCGGTACAAAACAACTCCAAATCTGGAGAAATCGTGTAGTAAGCACCTTAGATGACTGACCAGCAGCATCAACTTTTCATATATAGGGCAGTTCATTAGAGGTGAATAGTTTATTGAGTAACCATAAAGTTCTTTAAGCCTGACCAAAGTCCTAGTGTTTTTAACTTTTTAAAAATTTAATTATTAAAATTTTTTTATTGGATAATAGCATGTTTCAGTGTTGTATTAGTTTCAGGTATAAGGGCCCAGGGACTGATTCCAGTTTCATTCCTTTCTAGAAGTCTGCATATAAGGTCACTGAGTTCCATTTCCTTATTAATAACAGCAGCATCCCTATCCTCTCCTGCTTCACAGAGTTGTGAGGATAAAATAAGATGATGGATACAAAGCATTATGTAATTGTAAAAAAAAAAAGCTATATAAATACAATGAATTCAAGCGTAACTCAGAGGTAGGGCATTTGCTTCAAAAAAATGGCAGTTAACCCCAGTTATTGTCTTCATTGTGGCGGTCAGACATTTGAAAATGGAGCCTAATGGTGGCTTCTGTAGCTCCGTCAGGTCATTGTGAAAAGAGCTTGCATTATCTAAATACAAAAGCCTCCAGATTATGAAGAAATACTGTGTTTTAATAAGTTATCGCTCTTCAAGTATTTAGATAACATTTTGAGGGCCTTCTATTTTATTAACCTTCTCAGTGGATAAGGACTGAGAGTTACATTCCTGTATTATACGAGGAATTCCACTTTATCAGAATCTGACATGACTTCAGAAAACGCTGATGGGTCTGAAACAGTTTGCTGCTCAGAATGTCTCCCATCACTGAAAGCATTAGAAACCCTTATCAAATAAGAATTGATTCAACTTACGGCTTCCCAGAAAGGCCATTAATGTTGATTAATGAGTTTCTGAGAGATTAGAGTTAGGAAGTTTTGATACAAAACAAGTACCAAAATTAGTAGAGATGCCATGTCAGGGAAGACAGAGGAAAAAATGACATTCAAAACTTTCTGCTGGAATGTCTAGTTTTTGTTTAGTATGCAGCTATAGATATGCACACTTTAAACAATGGTGCCAAAGTATCATTAATATTGTTTTAAAAACTAATCTTCTAGTGAGTGTAGACATATAATTTTATCCTTCAAGATGACAAACTTTGGTTATCTCCAAAGAGGTTGAACTCTGTATATTGAAGATTGCTATAATTTTTATTGGGTTGAGAAATTAATGCTTCTAAATACCAAACTTCAGTGTGTTTTTCCATCCGCCTTTTACTGCATTTTTTTGCAAGAAGTCACCAACTACCCAAAACGTGTAAGATAAAATTCCCCAATTAATATTCCACTAAGAACTTTAGAATCAGATGAACAATTTCCCCCAATATTGCTGGTTTTAAAGTTTGGATTATTTAAAATTACTGATTTTTAAGAAAAGAATTGATAACTTTTATAATATTAAGTAAATATATCCATGGATGTAAAATGTGTTTCTATTAATTCAGGTTTTCTTTTAGGCCTTTTAAGACAGTTTAACATTTTCTCCGTTAAGTTCCTGTAAATGTATTGCTAGGTTAATCCCTAGATGCATTGCAGTCTATAATGCTGTTGTGAATGGCATCTTAATTTTTTATCATGTTTTCTCGCCAGTGATTATGCTGGTGTAGAGCAAGGTTTCTCAACAGTCTTACTATTGACACTTGGGGCTGGGTGGAAAGCTGTTCTGTGCATCATAGATTGCTTAGCATCATCTCTGGTCTCTATTCACTAGAAGACAGTATCATCTTCTCAACAAAATGTAGCCATGTGTTGGCAAATGGCTGATGGCAGGCAAAATCAGCTGCTATTTGAGAACCCATTTGTTGATGAGTTTTTTTTTTCATGTTAAACTTACGTTTAACAAACTTCATGAACACTCTTAAAAGTTCCAATGGTTTGAAGATCCTCTTTGTATTTCATGTAGGATTTATTTACCAACTACATATAAAAATATTTTCACCTTTTCTTTTCCAATCCTTAAAATTTTTTTCTTATATTATTGCCTTAACTAAAATTCTTGGAGTATAGCCTTAACTTGTTAGTACTGAGCATCCTGGCCTAATCGCAGACTTGAAAGGGAATTGCCTGAAGTTTCTCCATTGAGTATGACATTTACTGTAGTTTAGAAAATCTTTATCAAAGCAGGGCTGTTGTATGCTTTCAGTTTTCTAAATTTTTTCTCTTTTTCTCCTGTTCATAAATAGGAATTCAGTGCTATTTTATAATTCTTTTCTTTATTCAGAAGATTGTACATTTTTCTCCTTTATTTCATTCTTGTGGCAAATTACATTACATATATGAGATCAAATCATCCTTGAGTTATTGAAAAAAATCCCTACATGAATATCAATATCAATATAATGATATTCTATCTCTGCACATAAAATTTTGTGGATTTGGATTAACTTTTATATTATGCCTATTCCATGTTTAGTTGAAGTATCAATATTATTGTTGCTTAGTCACTAAGTCATGTCTACTCTTTTGTGACCCCATGGACTATAGCCTGCCAGGCTCCTCTGTCCATGGAATTCTCCAGGCAAGCATACTGGAGTGGGTTGCCATTTCCTTCTCCAGGGGATCTTCTCAATCCAGGGATGGAAATTGCATCTACTGCTTGGGAGGTGGATTATTTACCACTGAGCTACCTGACTTTATAAATGAATTGGGAAATTTATTTTATTTTCTTGAAAGGTGTTTATTAAATAAGTATTACCTTCTTATCCATTATTTTGCTTCTAATGGCTTATTGTATTTCTTGCTTAGTTCTTGTATTCCACAAAAAATCTTTTATTACTGTTCCCTCCATGTTTTCTTTGAACTCTCTACCACATTCACTATAAAAGTATATTTGGTTGTTGGGGAGCAGGCAGGATGGATGGTGATAGTGGGCCATAGTTTGTTCTCTTCCAGGTAATTAGCGCCTCCAGTATAGCCAGCTGGGCTCAACTAGTCCTCATTTGCCCTGGTAAGTACCTTTGGTGTTGAAAGCATAGTGGGAGCCTACCATGCTAGATCTGCTGACTTCCCCTTGATGGGAATGAAACTAAGCCATGCCGTGTGGGGCCACCCAAGCCGGACGGGTCATGGCGGAGAGGTCTGACAGAATGTGGTCCACTGGGGAAGGGAATGGCAAACCACTTCTTGCCTTGAGAACCCCATGAACAGTATGAAGAGGCAAAAAGATAGGACACTGAAAGATCAACTCCTCAGGTTGGTAGGTGCCCAATATGCTACTGGAGATCAGTGGACAAATAACTCCAGAAAGAATGAAGGGATGGAGCCAAAGCAAAAGCAACACCCAGTTGTGGATGGGACTGGTGGTAGAAGCAAGATTCGATGCTGTAAAGAGCAATATTGCTAGGAACCAGGAATGTTAGGTCCATGAATCAAGGCAAATTGGAAGTGGTCAAACAGGAGATGGCAAGAGTAAACATCGACATTCTAGGAATCAGTGAACTAAAATGGACTGGAATGGGTGAATTTAACTCAGATGACCATTATATCCACTGCTGTGGGCAGGAATCCCTTAGAAGAAATGGAGTAGCCATCATAGCCAATAAAAGAGTCTGAAATGCAGTACTTGGATGCAATCTCAAAAATGACAGAATGACCTCTGTTCATTTCCAAGGCAAAGCATTCAATATCACGGTAATCCAAGCCTATGACCCAACAGGTAACACTGAAGAAGCTGAAGTTGAATGGTTCTGTGAAGATATACAAGACCTTTTAGAACTGACACCCAAAAAAGATGTCCTTTTCATTATAGGGACCTGGAATGCAAAAGTAGGAAGTCAAGAAACTTCACTCTGTATAAGAGGCTCTTTAGTTCCTCTTCACTTTCTGCCAGAAAGATAAAGAACATTACAGCATACTAACATATATATATGGAATTTAGAAAGATGGTAACGATCACCCTATATGCAAAACAGAAAAAGAGACACAGAAGTACAGAACAGACTTTTGAACTCTGTGGGAGAAGGTGAGGGTGGGATGTTTCGAAAGAACAGCATGTATATTATCTATGGTGAAACAGATCACCAGCCCAGGTGGGATGCATGAGACAAGTGCTCGGGCCTGGTGCACTGGGAAGACCCAGAGGAATCGGGTGGAGAGGGAGGTGGGAGGGGGGATCGGGATGGGGAATGCATGTAACTCTATGGCTGATTCATATCAATGTGTGACAAAACCCACTGAAATGTTGTGAAGTAATTAGCCTCCAACTAATAAAAAATTAAAAAAAAAAAAAAAAGAATAGATTCAGTAGGGGAGAAACATGGAAAGATCCTTTTTCTCCTTCTTCATGAAAAAAAAAAAAAAAAACGTTTCCTTGCTGGGAAAGAAGAAATCAGAAGAGCTCTGGAGCTGCATGAACCAAAAGGGAGAGTGCAGTAGACATAGTTTCAGGGCTGTGAGTGAGGTGGTGAAGGTAAACAGCTGAATTTTCCTTCAAAGCCAAAACATGAAGATAAGGAAAATCAGAAAGAAAAAATGAAAACACGAAATAATGGAGTTGCTGTCGATTTTACTATGCATGTAAAATATATATAGAATGTGTGACAGAATTAAGTAATTCTACTTTCTTCCTTATACACATTTTATAAATGTTAATTTTATACACACGCAAAAAAAAAAAAAAAAGAAAGAAAGTGAAAGAGGAGAGTGAAAAGGTTGGCTTAAAGCTCACTGTTCAGAAAACTAAGATCATGGCATCTGGTCCCATCACTTCATGGCAAATGGATGGGGCAACAGTGGAAACAGTGGTTGACTTTATTTTTGGGGGCTCCAAAATCACTGCAGATGGTGATTGCAGCCATGAAATTAAAAGATGCTTACTCCTTGGAAGGAACGTTATGACCAACGTAGACAGCATATCCAAAAGCAGAGACATTACTTTGTCAACAAAGGTCCAGCTAGTCAAGGCAATGGTTTCCAGTGGTCTTGTATGGATGTGAGAGTTGGACTATAAAGAAAGCTGAGCGCTGAAGAATTGATGCCTTTGAACTGTGGTGTTGGAGAAGACTCTTGAGAGTCCTTTGGACTGCAGGGAGATCCAACCAGTCTGTCCTAAAGGAGATTAGTCCTGGGTGTTCATTGGAAGGACTGATGTTGAAGCTGAAACTCCAATACTTTGGCCACCTGATGCGAAGAGCTGACTCATCTGTAAAGACCCTGATGCTGGGAAATATTGAGGGCGGGAGGAGAAGGGAACGACAGAGGATGAGATGGTTGGATGGTATCACCAGCTCAATGGACATGGGTTTGGGTGCACTCTGGGAGTTGGTGATGGACAGGGAGGACTGGCGTGCTGTGGTTCATGGGGGGTCACAAAGAGTCAGACACGACTGAGTGACTGAACTGAACCATGTTAGATCTGCTGACTTCCCCTTGGTGATCACACTTTCAGGTTCATGCATAAGGATATTTTCCTTTCAGTATTTCTTCTTACAAACTTTTTACTATATTTTGCTATTTTTTAATTTCTCAAGTAACAGACAGAGAGATTCTGGAATTCTGATTTGTTTCATAATTTGCTTAAAAGGCTTATCTGTTTATTTGTATTATTGTGAAGATGAAAGTCGCTCAGTCATGTCCAACTCTTTGCAACCCCATAGATTATACAGTCCATGGATATTCCAGGCCATAATACTGGAGTGGATAGCCTTTCCCTTCTCCAGCAGATATTCTGGACCCAGAAATTGAACCAGGGTCTCCTGAATTGCAGGCAGATTCTTTACTAACTGAGCCATCAGGGAAGCCCTTTGTATTATTGTGGGGAAGGTCAATTATCAGACACAATCTCTTAACCTCTGTAGGTCCTAAAGTGGTTTTTCTTACCATGGGACTAGATCAGGGGCATGCCCAGATCCAGTTTCTGAGTTTTTAAGGTGATAAACAAGAAACTATCCAACATTAGATAGGTCCATGCACCAATAAAATATGTTAACTAGAAATTAGTATTTTAATTAAATGTAGCATACAATCCCATTTGTATGACATATATTTATAATATGCATGATGAGTGTGCACAGTGGAATTAGACAAGATGGTAAGAGTAGTCATTAATATATGTTGTTAATCTAATTTTTTTATAGCCAAACTAGGCTTTGAGTGTCTTTCATTATTGATCACAGCACTTAAATGGACAATTATCTCTGCTAAAAACAAAGTTCAGACTCTTCCATAGCCATGGTTCCCTGTTCTTCTGCCATTCCTTGCCCAGCACCCTCTTGCTGTCACTTCTGCCAGATATAGGGCTACCTAGAATCCTTCATTGATTTCCTAGGAGACTTTCATTCTGCTTTTCATAACATACCATCTCTCTTCAAAGGTCTTTCAGATAGAATATCTAACTCTCTCCCAGTCAACACGAAAGGACCAGCCATTGTGTTGTAGCCCCCTTTGGTGGTATGAGCTCATCACCTTGCCTGGTATGGAGAAGTTTCCCTTTGATGCCTAGAACCTTGACTTTCTTTCTTTTTTTGTACATGATCTTCCCAAAGGGAAAAATATGTGAATGAAACAGCAGTACTGTAAATTTTTTTTTCTTTCTTACAGTTTCCAAGCTAAGGTGCTAGTATTTAAGTATGTTAGTTCTTTCCTCTTGACTTTGGGTATGTGATTCTCTAACGGTATGTTTACTTTCACTCTTTTCAGAATGGCAGTTTTCTGAATTTTTCTATCTCCTTAATGAAATTTTCAGAAAATATACCTTTCCTATAAATATTCTGAGTGTGATTCCCTTTCTTGTGTTCTAAAGTACCTCATTTGATAGATCAAATGTCCATTTTACCTTTTGGTTAATCTTTACTTAAGTTCTATCTAGCTCAATATTTCCTGTAGAACTGATTGAATTTCAGTCCAATTGTTCAGTTATTGAGCTGCAGCCTCAAATATTGTTCAGTTATTGAGCTGCAGCCTCAAATATTCAGCAGAGGGAAGGTGGAGATGCAACATGCCTAGTACAATTTCTGATTTTTATTTAACTTTTACCAAGCAGAGTTGTGTTGTTTTGCTGTTTTTATAGTAAGACACAACCAATAAAAAATAAAAACCTACCCGACAAAAGCATAGTGGCGTATGGAATAGGCATTTCTTTCTGCTGTGGATAGTATGGGCTGTACTGATGCCATGTGACTTGTTCATGTGTCCATATTTTGACTTGGAGTCTGTCTGCTCTGCTCACATGTCTCTCCTCCACGTGGACCAGTGAGGGAAGCTTTACTTCTCATGACAATGACAGAAGACAAAGAGTAGGTAGAAAACAGGTATTCTGACAAAATGAGCTCATTCAACTGGCTAAAGCAAGCCACGTGTTTCAAACACAAAGTCAAGAGTCAGTAAAATATACCCTCTCCTTTGGTAAGAGAAACTAAAAAGCCACATGACAGAGGGTAAACATAAAGGGAGGTATAGAGAATTAAGGTTAATTCAATTCACTGCAGTTGTCTTTCTAGTACCAACAGCAGCAAGCTCTGCCTGGCTGAGCTAATGTAGTATAAGAGAAAATACAGCTATCACCCTGGATGGTACCAGGAGTGTGGTTGTCTCTATTAACACACACAGTGCTTACCCTAAACCAGGCATTTAAAATATTCTCTTGCATTATTTCATTTAATACGTACAGGAATCCTAATTTGTAGGTATTATTATTATTCTGGCATTTTAATAGATATTTCATTCAATTTACCAAATAGTTTAGAAGTGCCTACTCTTTCCAGGCATTCTTTAGGGCATGAGGATTACAGCAGAGAACTAGACAAGGTCCCTGTTCACACCTTGAGGCTGTAATGGGAAGACAGACCAGCAACTTAATAAGATAATTTCAGGAGGGCATATGTTCTTAAACAATAATCTGTCTTGATTCTGCTGGTCAAAGAAAGCCTTTTGAGGAGCATTTTATTTAAGACCTGAATGATTCAAAAGAAGTAAGCTGGCAGATATTTAAAGGCAGGTAGTTCCAAGGAGAGATACTGTCTAGTGCAATGTTCTAAGTCGGGGTTAAGTTTAGGAGAAACAGAGATGACGAGGGTGACTAGATCATAGCAAGGAAACCAGAGATTAATGCTAGAAAAAGCTGAAAAGCCAAACATTATGCAATATATGTTGGATTTTAAACTAATGCAATTCGGTGGTGGCAGGGGACACAATTTATTCCATAACATACTCCCAACCACAACATAGTAAGAAAAGATAAATAAAAAATCTTAAAGCAGTTAAGGGAAAGAAAACGGACATTACTCAAAGAGCAATAGTTTTAATAACAGGCTCTTCAGCAGGTAACAATGGAAGTGGGAAGCCAGTGGATAATATTAAGTTGAACAATATGATAGTGCTATTTTTGTGCATTAAAAATTGTCAAACATCATCAGTTTCATATAATTTAAACAAATATCTTTAAAGTGAAGAAACGCAGTAACTGCCAAGCTATGCTATGCTGTGTTTAGTTACTCAGTTGTGTCTGACTCTTTGCGACCCCCATGGACTCTAGCCTGCCAGGCTCCTCTGCACAAGGGGATTCTCTAGGCAAGACTACTAGAGTGGGTTGCCGGGCCCTCCTCCAGGGGATCTTCCCAACCCAGGGTTCAAACCCAGGTCTCCCGCATTACAGGCAGATTTTTTTACCATCTGAGCCACCAGGGAAGCCCAAAATTGTCAAACATCATCAATTTCTTATGATTTAACCAAATATCAGTAAAGTGAAGAAAAGCAATAACTGCCAAGCTAGAATTCTATAACCATTAAACATGTCCTTCAAGATTTATGAGAAAATAATGACATTTTTAAACATTCATCAGTAATGTTGAATGTCTCAAGTTGAAGGCAAATGCTTCTAGATGAGATGTGTAATATGCAAAAGAAATGAAGAACAAAGAAAGTATTAATATGTGAGTAAATGTAAACAAATATTGACTGTACGAAACAGTAATATTAAGCTGAAGTTTTAAACAAAACTAAAATATTAGATAAAAATAATTCATTTCGATTTTCTAATGGAGTCATTGGAATCAAGATTTGTAAGGACTTCATATTATTTAGGAAGAAAATAGTGGTTTCAGTTAAATTTAGACTTTGATAAAGTGTATGATTTCCTTGTTTATCAGTGAGGTTCTACACCTTCTTGTGTGTCTTTGAAAATTTGGATTTTCTCTTTGACAATATGCTGATTAAAGTTTCGTGCCCATTTTTATGTTGGGGAATCTGTCATTTTCTTTACAGTTTGTTAACTGTCTTCATGTTTTATTCAATTTCTCTCTATATATTTCAAAAAATGTATTATAAAAATGTAGGGAGGTAAGAACCAATGTTGATTGAAGATCTATTTATATATCTACTATTTTGTGAAATCTGGTAAAATATCCATCATCATTCCTGTTGTGAAGAGTGCAACTGAACCTCTAGGAATTTAATTCAGTACCCAAGTTCATACAGTTTGTGAAGACCAGTGAGTGACCTTCAGCTCTGATTCCCACTGTGTTTGTCCACTTGTCCAAACCAAAGAATTAAAAGTTCATCTGATTAATACATCTGGAATATTGTGTACAATTCTAAGCATTGCCCATTAAAGAATATTTGAGGATTTGACATAATTTGTAAAATGGTAGTTAATATATAAGGAGAGCAAACCTGCAAATCCTAAAGGAAATCAACACTGAATATTCATTGGAAGAACTGTTGCAAAGCTGAAACTCCAATGTTTTGGCCACCTGTTGTGAAGAGCTGACTAACTGGAAAAGGCCCTGATGCTTGGCAAGATTGTTGGCAAGAGGAGAAGAGGGCAGCAAGGATGAGATGGTTGGATAACAAAATGACTCAATGAACACGAATTTGGGCAAACTCCAGGAGATAGTGGAGGACAGAGGAGCCTGGTGTGTTGAAGTCCATGGAGTTGCAAAGATTTGGACACAACCTAACAAATGAAAAATGACAACAAAGCTAATATATTAATGTTGAGACCTTTAAACTAAATCATATACATTTTAAGGCTTCTTTCCATAAAAGAAAAAGTAGAGGAATCTGGGGAGAGGGAGAGAGAGAAGAGTGTTGTTTTTCATGACATATCCTCAAAAATTTGGAGGACGATGATATGAAAGAAATAATGAGTATGAACTATATTAGCAATACCAAATCACTCTATTTAATGGTCAGTAAATACAGTGCCTAGTCTAGAACCATGTGCTTTAAGGCCCTATGAACATGTTTGGGTTTGGGGAAAATGTTAGTGCCAAAATACAAAAAGAAAAAAGAAAAATTAAAGTTAAGTAGAAGTCCACAAAATCTAACATTATTAAGATCACAGATTGACCAGATTTTATTAACATTAAATTTTTATTTGTAAAAATGTGACTTAAATCAGGGAAGATCTTTAATAGGTTTATTGAGTGTACAAACATGTGTGCTCACTGTTCCCGTACCACAGGTTTGAGTCCTAAAATAGATTCTGATAAATTTTATTTTGTGTGATCTCTGTTAAATATGTGTAACTGGTATATGTATTATTTTATATACTGTCCTATCAAATATATTTTCAGTAGAAAAGAACTTCTGTTTGACCAGGTATTTAAATAAGAATTGAAATCTTTAAAGAAATTTTTACATGTCTAATAATTGGAAGAATTTTCCATACACTGGATTCTGGCTCCATAATTCCAAGACTCATTTATTCTCTTCTACCACATACCTACAGGGCTGATGCTCATGTCTCATTTATTACCATTCTAGAGCCTCCAACCCTGATCATTCATATGGCAATTCTAGGTGAGTTTGCTTCTGAGATGCGTGAGTTCTAGAAGCTGTCTGTAAAGAAAATTAACTCGGTGGGCTTCTTGGTGCCTTGGTGGTAAAGAATCCACCTGCCAATTCAGGATACTTGGGTTCAGAAGGTCAGGATACTTGGGATCTTCCCTGGGCTGGGATGTTCCCCTGGAGAAAGAAATGGCAACCCACTTTAGTATTCTTCCTTGGAGAATCCCATGGACAAAAGAGCCTGGCAGGCTACAGTCCATAACGTCGCAAAAGTGTTGAACATGACGAGCAACTAAAACAACAACAACAAGTGAATTCAGTAGGCTTAGGGTGTTCAAACCCTGCACATGCCAGACAAAGAAGTGATTCTTGATTAGCTTCTGTGAAATAACCTCTAAGTCCCTGGACTATATCATCTGAGAAGAGTGTTTTTGTATACCTTAGGTTTTGGGCCACACCAGATAGTTCACATTAATGATGATTTATGGTGGTTGTCTGCTTTTGTTTACCTAGGGCTCTGGGCCAGGGCTCTGTGTCAGTTTCATCTCTGCAGGGTTTGGAGACTGAATAGTTAAGATCTGTCATGTGGACACTCCATGCATGTGAGATTGTCCTCTGGTAAATTACCCTGGATGTCAAGTCTTGGAAAAGTTTCACTGGTTGGCAGTATTTTGTAAGTGTTGTAAATATCTTGAGAATGGGGATAGCAACTGTAACTAGCTTCTGGGTAGTTATAATGATTAAATCAGATAGTATGTGTGATATGCTTAGAATAGTGACTGACACTGTTCTAATAAGAGCTGTATAATGGATTGTTAAATAAAACTAAGGGCTTTATTGTTAAATAAAACCAAGGGCTTCCCTTATGGCTCAGATGGTAAAGAATCCACCTGCAATGTGGGAAACCTGGGCTTGACCCCTTGGTTGGGAGGATCCCCTGGAGAAGGGAATGGCTACCCACTCCAGTATTCTTGCATGGAAATTTCCATGGACAGAGGAGCCTGGCAGGCTACCGTCCATGGGGTCACAAAGAGTCGCTCAAAACTGAGCAGCTTTCACTTCATTTCACTTCACAAGAAAGTCAGAGGTTGGAACCTGCAAACCTATATCAAACATTGGAGTAGGGGAGATGAGGTTAAAACAAACAAATAGTCAAGAGGCAAAGAGATCTGGAGCAAATAAATAAATAAAGTAAGTATTGATGCATACACATGCACATAGCTAAGCAAAGTATGAGGCCGATGGGAAGAAATTGGTTTGGTTTAAGACATAGACCCTAATCTAAGCAAAAGTTTTAGAAATTCACCTTGTTGGGTTCTGACCAATAAAAAAGTAGAATTAAAACTATAGAACCTGGCAAATAATTTTTTGTTGCCCTTTCCTTATATTTCCTTTTTCACTATATTGTTTTTTTAAATTTGTATGTCATACTGGGATATAGTTGATTTGCAATGTAGCTTTAGGTATACAGCAAATTCATTCAGTTGTACATATGCTTGTATCTATTCTTTTTAAAATTCTTTTCCCATTTAGGTTATGATAGAGTATTAAGCAGAGTTCCCTGTGCTACATTGATTGTTGATTATCTGTTTTAAATATAGCAGTGTATGCATGAAGAAAGAAATGGAAACCCACTCCAGTACTCTTGCCTGGGAAATCCCACGGACAGAAGAGCCTGGTGGCCTACAGTCCGTGGAGTCGCAAAAATCAGACATGACTTAGAGACTAAACAGAGGCAACATGTGCACATGACATTATATTTCATTTTGCAGAAAGTTTTCTGAAGCTGTGGCCGCACCAGTGGTGACTCTGGTGAAGAGAGTGTTGCCCTTCTTGCCAAGGCTGTGTGAAGTGCCTGAGAAATCTACATAAATACAGTGACTTAGTTATACACAAGCAGCTTCTAAAGGACCTCCCTATTTATCTGCCCTTCAATCATTTTTTTCACTCCAATCCTTTTAGGCTCTGGAGCTTCTACCATTCTGGAATATGGTAAAATGAGACACCTTGATCCCTCCATTTGTTGTGGAGTTTATAATTAAGTCTTCATACAGCTGAAGAAGGAGTGTGTGTGTGTGTGTGTGTGTGTGTGTGTATAGTTGCTCAGTTGTGCCCACTCTTTGTGACCCCATGGGCTACAGCCTTTCAGGCTCCTCTGTCCATGGAATTCTCCAGGCATGAATACTGGAGTGGGTAGCCTT
This sequence comes from Cervus canadensis, assembly GCF_019320065.1. NCBI lineage: Eukaryota > Metazoa > Chordata > Mammalia > Artiodactyla > Cervidae > Cervus > Cervus canadensis. Next base: position 17,964,100 of record NC_057412.1, read on the forward strand.
TTCCTTCTTTAGGGGATCTTCCCAACTCAGGGATCGAACCGGGGGCTCCTGCATTGGAGGCAGATTCTTTACTGTCCAAGCCACCAGGAAAGCCTACAGAAGGAATAGTCTCACAATTTAAGGAAAGCAGGGATTTTTTTGTAGGGCAATTGGGAAATGTTACTCTACAAATCTAATGTCATTCCAAGTGTTTAAGAAACTGCTAGACACTAAGCATTTCCTCTGGTCACTGGGTATCACCATCTTATTGGGTAGCAGCTATGAATTTTGCAGGATAAGCCTTATAGCTAGCTGATCATTGACTCTCTTCCTATCATATTGAGTGCATGCTCATCCTTTCTACTTCCTAAATATTTATTATAGTATGTACGTATTAGCTCCTGATTCCTTAAGTCTGTGTTTTCTGGGCTCTCATTTCTTCCAGGTGATTAAATCATGCTTCTTCCTTAATTCCTGGGGCTTTCCTGTGAGTAGGAGAAGAGAGAAAGAAGAAAGTTCAAAGTAAAACAGACAATTAATTCTATTCATCCACCAAAAGTCAGGAAAAGAGAGAGGAGTTCCCCTTCGGATTTGAACACTCCATCTCATAGTAAGAGTGGGGACAGAGGCTGCATCTTTTGTGTGTTTTTTTCGTGTGCTTCACAATTGTCAAGTGGTCTGAAACTGTGTCTTCATGGAAAGTATTCACTCTCTCAAAACCAAGATGGGGACACAAAGGCCCACGGTCTAGTAAAGTACAGAAACTGAACAGATGGAAATTTCTTTCATTTAATTGGGTTCACAGGCTCTGAGGGAAGGCAGAAAAAGTAATTTGAAGGAGGTCAGTCTGAGAAGAAATCATTTTCATGGTAAGAGGGAATGAATTTACCATGTAAGAAACCTCATAAATATTAAGACCTATACCCTAAGAAATACTATGTAGTGTCAGTAACATCAGTTATGTCTCCTAACATTCAAGAGGAACAACAACAAAATCCCTTGAATTTAAGGAAGTCATCCTTATTTCAGATTTAATCTTTTAATCTGTGAAGTTATGGTTCAGATGGAATCTTTGGTGGCCATAAAGTGTGTCTGCATAAGGAGGTATCTACTTAGACTGATAGTGTATGATGTTAAGCTTAAAGATCATGGGTTCCGCAGTTGTGTAACCAGTCCACCTCTCATAGATTTGTTTGTGAAAATCAGATAATTAAAAAAAGAGAAAACCATATGTCTTGGCGAGGGTGGGATGTTTTGAGAGAACAGCATCTAAACATGCATATTATCAAGGGTGAAACAGATCACCAGCCCAGGTTGGATGCATGAGACAAGTGCTCGGGGCTGGTGCACTGGGAAGACCCAGAGGGATGGGATGGGGAGGGAGGTGGGAGGGGGGATCAGGATGGGGAATACATGTAAATCCATGGCTGATTCATGTCAATGTATGGCAAAAACCACTACAGTATTGTAAAGTAATTAGCCTCCAACTTATAAAAATAAATGGGAAAATAATAATAATAAAAAAAGAAACAAAAAAAAAATAAAAAAAGAGAAAACCGTATGTCTTGAAATGGCAAATGCAGAGACTGTGAGTTGGAGTCCTATTTTTAAAAAATTAATTAATTAATTAGACTGCATCATGGCATGCAGGATATGTCATTGTCGTGCACTACTCTCTAGTTGCGGCACACACACTCTCTAGTTGCGGCACTCAGACTTTGGAGTTGCGGACTTGGCAGCTGTGGTGTGCAGGCTTCACCTTCCTTGGGTCATTTTTCGGACCTCCCTTGTGGTGCTAGTGGTAAAGAACCCTCTTGCCAATGCAGGAAATGTAAGAGAGAGATGCAGTTTCAATCCCTGGGTTGGGAAGATCTCCTGGAAGAAGGCATGGCAACCCACTCCAGTATTCTTGCCTGGAGAATCCCCATGGACAGAGGAACGTGACAGGCTACAGTCCATAGGGTTGCAGAGAGTCAGACATGACTGAAGTGACAGCATGCATTGAGAACAATTTTGATTCTAGCTGGAAATACAACGTATTTCCCCAATTCTTTCCTTTGATATTTTAATTTTAAGGTTAAATTTTCTAGTGAAAATACTTTTCATAAAGTTTAAAAATGTTTTCTAAAGAGTGCTTGAGATAACACATATCTCACAAAAAGAAGTGGAATAAATGTTTCTAATGCCAGTCTAAGAGATGGTTAAAAGCACAGTAACGATTCTCCATGTATCTTTCATTAAAATGAATTGTAGTTAGTTCTAGTTTGTAAGTTAATTGAAACTATATCTTTAAGTGATTCTCATATTTATCATTTTAATACCAAATATTTTTGAAATGAAAGTGGATTCTTTACCAGCTGAGCCACAAGGGAAGCCCGAAATGAAAGCACTCCCTACCTTTTCTGTTGAAGTCCATTGGTCATTATTTAATTTCTTGTTGATAACTGACCACTTGTAGTTATTGCTATGATCCCAAGTTATTTTTATGCTCTGGTTCAGAGATGTACTCTGGGTGGTTTCTTGATCTTATTTAAATGCCCAGGTTCCTCAGTATATTGCCTTAAGTGGGCTCCTTGTTATGTTTTGTTTCTCTTCTTGTTACTAGTCATTACTATTAGATGTTACTTCTTATTGCTATGGTGTACCTTCTCGTACTCTCCATTTCTTTTTAATTTGTTGTATCTAAACTTCTATAGACCAAGCGTCTCAAAGCTAATGAAACTAGTTGAGTAAGATCAACTTTTACAAAAAATTTTAGGCTTAAAATTCAAGATGGGGAAGAGACACGTTAAGGAATGTTCCATGCTGAAATGGATTCTGACTGATACATAGAAATAAAGAAGAGCATGCTCACAGAAGTGGTGATGGCATCAGTCAGAGGAAAAAGAATGTTTCACAAATAGCATGCTCAGTTACATGCTTCAGGGGCAGCATGCAAATAATGAGGATGGAAAGCATTTGTATTTGAGGAACACAGCAGTTGCACTCAAGTTATTTAAACTTAAATATAGTTTCTTATTTATAACTTTTGAAAACTAAGAGGATAACTAGTTCCTCTCTTTTGTAGGTAGCCCAGGGTCCCTTTAAATATAAATACATGTAGAAGTAGTAATGAGGAGGAACTGGGATAAAGTCACCACATTTTCATCCAAAACTATCTGATGAGCATTTGCTGTGGGGAGGTACTTTGCCAGGCATTAGGGATATCTCAGTGGTGGCACTAGTGGTCAAGAACCCGCCTACCAATGTAGGAGACAAAAGAGACTTGGGTTTAATCCTTGGGTTCTGAAGATCCCCTGGAGTAGGAAATGGCAACCCACTCCAGTATCCTTGCCTAAAAAACTCCCTGGTCAGAGGAGCCTGGCAGGCTATAACCCATAGGTCTGCAGAGTCAGCAGATAGCCGCACAGTGAATGAGGCAGGCTTATTCCCCTTCCTCCTGAAACTTCCTGCCCTTCTTGACACTTTGAGGGATGCTAAAAAAAAATGTAACATTACAGGGAGCTAAGTGAGGAGTATATGGAAATTCTCTGAACTATTTTGAAACTTGTCTGAAATTTGTTCAAAAGCAAAAAAAAAAGTGTAAGAACATTCATGTCAGGACAAATTCAGGATGTATAGGAATATTTGATGAATGAAGAAAATCTGGTGGTCTGGGAAAGAAAGGGGTCAGTTAAATCCAGACAGAGTAAACAGTATATAGAATGGATCTGCAGTGGGAGACAGTGTTGGTGTATGAGTGACATTGGCATTTAAGATGATGGAGCATACAGAGTGAGAAGTGAAGAGATTCCAGCTCACTTGACCATCCCATCGTGGATCACTGCCCTAACAACAAGGATGCTGGCAACAAGGTTTTTGGAAAACCAGAGCTGCTAATTTTTAACATATAATCTTGGCTGAGTGCTGAAGAATTGATGCTTTCAAGTTGTACTGCTGGAGAAGACTCTTGAGAGTCCCTTGGACAGCCAGGAGATCAAACCTGTCAATCCTAAAGGAAATCAACCCTGAATATTCACTGGAAGGACTGATGCTGAAGCTCCAATACTTTGGCCACCTGATACAAAAAGCTGGCTCATTGGAAAAGACCCTGATGCTAGCAAAGATTGAAAGGAAATGGAAAAGAAGGCAACAGAGGATGGGATGGTTGGATGGCATCACCAACTTGATGGACATGAGTTTGAGCAAACTCTGGGAGATAGTGAAGGACAGAGAAGCCTGGTGCACTGAAGTTCATGGGGTCTCAAAGAGTTGGAAATAACTTAGTGACTGAATAAACAACAAAACCTTGGTCTGATCCTTTTTCCTGAGTTATTGACATAAAGCTTCTGCTCAGCCAAGCTTTATGTGTTACACTTTACCCACTTCCCTACTCAGATAGCCAAGCAACTAGATTTTTCCGGGAGAATGTTTGGTTATAGGAAATTGTGAGTTATGACATGGAAGGTACTCTCCTATCATGAAACCCTAGTGTGTGAACTCACTAACATTTTGCTTTTATTTATTCTAGTAGCTAGGGTTGCCTTAACGAACAGAGATATTAACTGGAAACTTTTTAGAGTTTTTTTATTGTGAATCCTGAAGTTTCAAGATCATCCAAAAAAACACTGGGTGTATAGATCTTTGTTCTTACTCATTCAGGCATGCTTATCTTTTGCTTTAACAATTATTTGTTGAGTGTCAACTGCAAGTAGGAAAGACAACATAGTAAAATAGAAAGGGCCTTGAATTGGGGATGGATGAGCAGCATTCAGGCCCTCTCACTTACTGCTAGCTCTGTAATATTACATAGCTTACTCATTCTGAACCCCAGTTTTGCTTGATGTATTGTGAATAGTAAGTGGAGCCAGTATATAGATTTTTAGGTTTTGCAAATATTTATATTATTTATTTTTTCAAAGAACTCTTTATCTGATGTATGTTATCACAGTGCACTGCCTTTTTACTGACACTTAACATTTTATATATAACAAGTCTCAAATTGGTGATGTTAAGAAATTTTACTAAAGTCATAAGGCTGATATTGTAGCCATGATCTTTAAATAAGTTTTTTTTTTTTTACTCAAAATCACATGCTCATTCCTTTTCCCAAAAGCATCTCATCATTTACAGAACATGAGTATAACATCAGGAAAAATGTAAAAGGATTACATAAAAACTGGCCTGATCTATTTTCCTTTCTGAGTTTTTAGCCTCAATTTTTATTGGTCTACACCTCATTTGATTACAGTCAAAACTATCTGGAAAAAACACATGTTCTCAAGTCTCTTGATGTGCCTACAGCTTATAGGAAGTGCAGTTACAAGAGAGAAAAGAAGTTGGGTGGTAGGTATGTGAGGTTCATTATACTAGTCTCTACTTGTTGCATGATTGAAAACTTTGTAATCAAAAGTATATAAAACCTTTATATTCAGAGCCATCTCTCTCCTTTGTTTTTTAGCTAAACTTCTTGCTAGAACAACAATACCACATTCTCTATTCACTGTGCTCATATCTGGAGCCTGTCTTCAACCTCCTCCAGAGCTTTGAAACTGCAAAATGATAACAAATAAATTCTGTATTTTTTATATTGAAGTATAGTTAATTTTTAATTGAAGTATAGTTTGTATGTATATACATATCAATGAAAAACTATACTAACATGTATATAGATATATATATGTTCTCTTTCAAGTTCTTTTGCATTATAGGTTGTTATAAGATATTGAATATAGTTCCTTGTGCTATACAGTAGGTCCTTTTTTGTATATCTATTTTATATATAGTAGTGTGTATCTGTTAATTCAAAATTCCCAATTTATCCTCTCGCCAACAATAAACTCTGTATTGACAGTCATATAAAATGAGTAAGTTTTAGAGATCTACCATACAACACAGCACCTACAATTAGCAATAGGGCTTCTCTGGTGGCTCAGATAGTGAAGAATCCGCCTGCAATGTGGGAGACCTGAGTTTGATCCCTAGGTTGGGAAGATCCCCTGGAGGAGGGCACGGCAACCCACTCCAGTATTCTTTCTTGGAAAATCCCCGTGGACAGAGGTGCCTGGTGGGCTACAGTCCATGGGGTCGCAAAGAGTTAGACATGACTGAGCGACTAAGCACAATCATGCGCTTAAAAATTTGTTAAGAGGGTAAGCCTCATATTAAGTGTTCTTATCACAAAAAACACATAAACAACAAGGGGACACGAGAAATATATTTCAGGTGATGCATATGTTTATTATCTTGATTATAGGATGGTTACAGGAATACATATATGAGTATAGATACTTGTGTGTGTGTGTGTGTGTGTGTATTATATATATACATATATAGGCAGGAAAGTTGTGACAAACCTAGACAGTGTGTTAAAAAGCAGAGATAGTATTTTACCAACAAAGGTCTGTACAGTCAAGGCTATGGTCTTTCCAGTAGTCACATACAGTTGTGAGAACTGGACTATAAAGAAGGCAGAACACTGAAGAACTGATGATTTTGAATTGTGGTGCTGGAGAAGACTCTTGAGAGTGGCCTGGACCGCAAGGAGATCCAACCAGTCCATCTTAAAGAAAATCAACCCTGAATATTCATTGCAGAACTGATGCTAAGGCTGAAGCTCCAATACTTTGGCAACCTGATGTGAAGAGCCGATTCATTAGAAAAACCCTCATCCTGGGAGAGGTTGAAGGCAGGAGGAAAAGGACGACAGGACGAGGTGGTTGGGTGGCATCACCGACTCAGTGGAGTTTGAGCAAACTCCAGGAGACGGTGAAGGACAGGGAAGCCTGGCCTGCTGCAGTCTATGGGTTGCAAAGAGTCAGACACGACTTAGCAAATGAACAACAGCAACAGCATCCCTTCTAGTATTAAAAGTTGTGCCCAGTTTTATCCACTAGATCGTCCTGAGGGTAGGATTGTCTTTTCTTAGTCATCTTTATACAGTGACCATTCCAGTACTTTCCAATAAATATTGGTTGAATTTAATCTTACTGTTATCAGAAAATGTTGCCTTTTCCTCCCTCCCCCTATCCCAGACTTGAATTAAATCAGGGAAAATCATTTGAAAACCTCTGAGTAGTTGTGAGCTTTGCCCAGTCTTTGTCTAAATGTGACTGATGGTTGACAGACACTAGCACTTTTTGTTACCTAATTTTTTCAAACAGATTTCCATTTGTCAGAATTTGAGCTAATCTGTTTTTCCATTTCAAAATCATATTTCAACTCCTAGTTCAATTTTGTACAGATTTACCTTTTGGCTCTCACGTAAAGTAAAAGTTTTATAAAAGGCACGGCACTATATTTAATAGCTAGTGCTAGGCAGAGGCAACCAGAGCATTTCTGAAATCAAATTAATTAGCCAGAAGGGACTGAGCCTGGAAGCATTTAGGATTAAAACTGTTCTCTACACTGCTGTCTGGGACAATATATTTCAAATAAAACTGCTTTACATAAAAGTTCTGTTGCAATTCAATTCTATGGAGATTTTTCTCTTCTCACAAAACATCTAGAGTGTTTTTCCAATAAAAAAGAGTGAGCTGGGATTGTTTTATCTTCTTTCACATTAACTTCACATATTTCCCATGATAAAATTAAAAGCAGTTCACCTGTTTTATGCATTGGGTTGGAGTGCCTTTACATAAATACATTAAGAGAGTTTATAGAGATATATATATGTGCATATTTTTAATATATGAGTCTATAGCTACTAGGGCATTTGTGGGATCGGAGAGAGTCTTAAATAGGAAAGAAAGATATATAGTAGAGGAATACATACATGTTAAAATTTACTTGAATTCTACTGAAGTGTTGTTTCAGAAAATGCACTAGAGAAGGTAAATCTTTATTTTTGAGATATTTGAAAATCTGAAATTAAGAGAGAATATTTCAAAGATCACTTACACATATAGACAGTTCAGTTCAGTTGCTCAGTCATGTCTGACTCTTTGTGGCCTCATGGACTGCAGCATGCCAGGCCTCCCTGTCCACCAGCAACTCTCAGAGTTTGCTCAAACTCATGTCCATCGAGTCGGGGATGCCATCGAACCATCTCATCCTCTGTCATCCCCTTCTCCTCCTGTCTTCAATCCTTCCCAGCACAGGGTCTTTTCCAATGAGTCAGGTCTTCACATCAGGTGACCAGAGTATTGGAGCTTCAGCTTCAGCATCAGTCTTTTCAATGAATATTGAGAACTGATTTCCTTTAGGATGGACTGGTTTGATTTCTTTCCAGTCCAAGGGATTCTCAAGTGTCTTCTCCAACACCACAGTTCAAAAGTGTCAATTCTTCGGTGCTCAGCCTTCTTTATGGTCCAGCTCTCAAATCCATACATGACTACTGGAAAAATCATGGCTTTGACTAGATGCAACTTTGTTGGCAAAGTAATGTCTCTGCTTTTTAATATGTTGTCTAGGTTGGTCACAGCTTTTCTTCCAGTGAGCAAGCATCTTTTAATTTCACGGCTGCAGTCACCATCTCCAGTGATTTTGGAGCCCAAGAAAATAAAGTCTGCTGAGGTAGACAGTTTAAGCTTTATCTCTCTCTCTATATATATATATATATACACATAGGCACATGATTTTTGACATATTTTGTAAGAATTCCAATGAAGCCTGTAAATGTACAAAATGAGAGTCATATTCCTTAAATTGTTGTACCACAGCTCCCTGAAAGGTGACTTCACAGAGGGTCACTGCTTTTTTAAAAACAGGGCATTGAAGAGTTTCTTTAGGTCCAATGAAACTTACTTGGAGACATGTGTGTATTCTCAACTTTCATTTTCTGCTCATTTTTTTGAATATAGTTAAGGTAAAACTTTGCTTTTACTTTTCTTTCTCTTGAAAGCAGGTTTGATAGGTGATCCTGAGGGAATGAGATAATGAGGAAGGAGAAAATGTAGCTCAGAAAAGGGAAGTTGAAATAAAGCTTTTTAAAAAGTTATTTATTTATTTATTGCCAGAGTAGTTAGAGCTTCTTCCTTCACCTCAGCCAACAGAAGTAGTCCATAGAAACCTAAAAAATATGTTAAAAGGAAACATTAGTGAAAATTACTAGGGTTGAGATTTCATTTTGGCAGTTGTAGGAATTTGTCAGGGTGAAAGTGACTTGGATAGGAGTCATGGAAATGTAGTTAAAATAGATGTGGTATTGTATGTATTTTCTCTTAAAAATCACTTTGTTTTTAATGCTAGAAAGCAAAAGTAAGTATGAGGAATTCAAAACTGTCAGATTTCATGAGCACAGACCTTACTAGAGGATTTATAAAAACTGGGTTAGGACTTGGGTTAAATTTTAGAATTTTCTCCTTTATTGTTTTAAAACAATAGCAACTGATAAAAATTGAAAATACAATATTACAAATACCCATGTAACCTTAACCTTGATTCACCAATTGTTAATATTTTGCCACATCTCTCTCCATGTCCTTTTTAAAAGATAAGTTTCAAAAGTACAGTGGTGATATCAAGACACTTTACCCTTAAGTATTTCAGTGGGTAACTCTGACATGATCACACTCAAGAATTTTAATATTGATACAATACCAATATCTAATATACAACCCACACTCATATTTACCCAATTAAGCCCCAAGAAAGTGAAAGTGAAAGAAAGTGAATAATCACTCAGTCCGACTCTTTGTGACCCATGGATTATACAGTCCATGGAATTCTCCAGGCCAGAATACTGGAGCAGGTAGCCTTTCCCTTCTCCAGGGGATCATCCCAACCCTTCTCCAGATATCAAACCCAGGTCTCCCATATTGCAGGCAGATTTTTTATCAATTGAGCTATCAGGGAGGCCCAATTAAACCCCAAATGTCCTTTAAAAATTTTTAACTCAGTATCTGATTAATGTTCTTATAGTACATTTGCTTGTCATATTTCTTTAAGCTCTTTTAGTTTAGAACAGTCACCTTACACTTTCTGTTTTTCCTGATGATGACGTTTTTTGAAGAACCTGGGCTTGTGGGCTCCTAAACTCCCTCACAATCTGAATTTGCCCAATCACTTCTATATGATTAGATTCAAGTTACACATTTTGTCAAGAGTAATACCTAGGTAATATGCTAATTGGAGGAGGAAATGGCAACCCAGTCTAGTATTCTGCCTGGAGAATCCCCATGGACAGAGGATCCTGGTGGGCTTCGGTCCACGGGATCTCATAGAGTCGGACATGACTTAGAGACTAAACAACAATATGCTAATTGGGTTTCCCTTGTGGCTCAGATGGTAAAGAATCTGCCTACCATGTAGGAGACCTGTGTTCGATCCCTGAATCAGGAAGATCCCTTGGAGAAGGAAATGACAGCCCCCTCCAGTATTCTTGCCTGGAGAATCCCGTGAACAGAGGAGCCTGGCAGGCTATAGTCCATGGGGTTTCAAAGAGTTGGACATGACTGAGCTACTAACAGGACAACAATATGCTGATTAACTCGATTGTGGAGATCCTTTCATAATGTATACACGAATCAAACATCAAGTTGTACATCAATATAGATAGCTTCCATTTGTCAGTTATGCCTCACTAAAGCTAAAAAAATTTAAAAGGAAACTATTTTACCTAGATAATTTTTTGTATTTCCCACTGCATCAAGTCAAAAGACTAATGATATCTGGATTTTTCCTTTTATTGGTGATTCTAGATTTGATCACTTGATTAAGATGGTATCTACAAGATCTTGCTGTTGTAAAGGGGCATTTTCTGCTTGATAAGTCACGTATATCCTATGTGCTGATACTTTGAAATTATATGTACAATGTAATCTTCAGTAATTTCTCAGCCAATAGTTTTAGGACCTATTAATAGTTAAACCATTACTTTGATGTTTGGCACTGATCTAATTCTTTTTAATTCTATCATTCTACATTAATTAACTGACATTATTCTACAAAGAAGAACTTCTACTTACTCATCCTTTTAGTATAGTTATGGGTTCCCAGATTCTTTTTTAATGAATACTTGAAAGCCTATTATCACTTATTTTGATATTTACATTAGTCCAAAATTATCCAGTGAGATATATTTTAGCTTGAATTTGTGCCCTATCGACATGTCCCTAATTAAAACTTAATTCTTCAGCAATCATTCTAGCTTGCATCATCCAGATCCCCACTTTGGGAATAAAGGATTTATTACCAATTGTTCCAAAGATTGAGAGCTGACATCTCCTGCTGTCTGCCCTCTCTGGGACTCATCCTTTGCTGAAGATAGCTGCCTTTTTCAAGATTATACTCCCTTTCTGACCTGAGGGTCTGTGTATGGGGGAGAGAGCTGGAACCTGTATCTGATAACTAGTCAGTGAATACCTGGACAAGCTTTGCTTCCTCTTTTCAGTTTGGTACAACTCAGAAGAGTTATGCCAGTTAAGAGTTCCCTATGAGTTTGGCTAAGGACTTGATCAAACTACACCACAGACCAAATTTTTCCTCTACCTATATTTGCTTTCATTCTCTTCTCCTACTGTTATTGATCCCAAGAGCCTTCCTTACTGGACCTTCAGTTTGCTAATTTTCATCTGAGTATATTTCGTGTGTAGTCTGAACAAATGATGCTAAAATGGGATTTTAGGGTATGAAGAGCTTCAGGGACCAGGAGGCAGTGATAAAGCTTCTGCCGTGGGCGCAATGAGAGGCTGTGTAGGTGAAGGGAAATGTAATGGTGGGTTCAGCGTATCAACCATTTGAGATATTGGGTTGGCCGAAAAATTCATTTGGGCTTTTCTGTAACATTTTAATGATGAACTTGTTGGCCAACCCATGTGTGAAATAGTGATTATAAGAGCAATGGCATTGAATAGTACTCCCAGCCAACTGATGCTTTTGAAAGAGAAAATGAAAGGCTGAAGAAGGCTAACTATCAATAAAAGGCTAAAAGTGAAAACCAAAGGGCCAGCTTGGAAACACACAGTGAGATTCTTATCTCCAGCAGCTTTACATAGAAAAAACTGGAGAACTAGGCTCAGGAGGCTAGCATAGCTCAATTAAGTTCTTGACTAGTTAGATTTGCTACAACAAGACTAGAACCCTGATTGGCAAAGAATGAAATAAAAAGGTATCAGATGAGGACAGTTGCTTGGTGCGCTTAGAAATTTTGAATCCTCTGATTCCCTAGGATCCACCAAGCCTGCAGAAATAGCCCACCACTTTTAGGGAAAAAAAGGTATTTCCTCTAAAGATAAGGTGTGGCTTAACAAGATTAAATTAGAAGCTGACTTCAAAATGTAAAATTTGGCTTTGATATAAATTTAATAGCTATGAAGGAAAGTAGGGTTTGATAAGAGGGAATGAGTAACATATTACTGATTCAAGCACTTAGAGCAATGTGAAACAGAAAGTTTAAGTAGAATTTCTATGATTATGTTGAGATAACTTATTTGGTTAAAAATAGTGAAGATGCTGCAAATCATAAAATAATTTTGGATTTTCCAAAGTGTTTGTGGGAAAAGTTTGCTTTGACAAATAAGTTCAGGCAAACACCTCCTATTTATTATGAAAGAAGACAACCTATAGAAGAATTATAAAGAGAGGTGAAAATGTTTTACTTGAAGGAAAGATGCACATGATGCTTCCAAGTATCTTTTTTAGAAATAATAATATATATTGATCATTTTGCAATGCTCAGTTTTCACTGGAACGCATTTGGTCTTCACAGAAAAATAAGAAAAAATCAAGTGAGAGGTTATATATTTGTCTCATTGCTTGGCCAGATTAAAACAGGCACAATACTACAGGATGTTTGGCTCCAAATCAGAATTTTTCAAGATTAAGGTTGATGGCTGTTTTATATCCAGCCAAAATTTATTATCTCTAGAAATAATATGTATAGCTTCTTGAATTATGGAATTTCAATATTATTCTGAATATGATACTTCATAGACATAACTAAATTTGTTTGTTAATCATCACCTAGATGTGGCAAACTGATTAAGAAGAAAAGAGCTTGTCTACTGACTAAAAAGTTGCTACACATAGAGAGCCGACAGACACCCTGTACCAGAGCACAGAAACCTAAAAAGCAAAGTTTTGAGTCATGGGCAAGAGCACTAATAGCCCACAGTTGAATCTAAGTGAGAGCCCACAGTTAGAATTTCCATTTAATAGCAGCCCTGTGGAGAGACAGGACACTCCATCAACACGCATACCCAAGCCCACACACACCAGCCTCCCTGGCCTCCAAGCCATGCAGATGGGATCTGAAATAGACAAGTAACACTAGCCTGTCCATCGTTCTCTCCCATGGCTTGGGTACACGATGAGCTAGAGGGATAATTTTCCTCCCCCTCAGGGATTTAAATTAAGGGCCAAGAGAAAATCTGACCACTATTTTCCATATTTCTTTGACAAACTAGAGCAAGATTTCCATCTGTGGAAAACAGAATAATTCTTCAGAAGGGAAATGGGTGGAATCGAAAGTGTAGAGAGTGGATTGAGTACAAAAATTGAGGGCAAAGGGAAAAAGGAAGGAAAAGGAGATACACAAAGGCTGCCTGGACTTGAGCAAATAATTTTATATGATGCTGAATAAAAAATAAGGTCTTGTAGAGTATCAGTTCATTTCAGTCGCTCAGTCATGTCCAACTCTTTGTGACCCCCATTGGCCCCATTGTAGAGTATATGGACATGACTTTGAGCAAACTCTGGAAATAGTGAAGGACAAGGAAGCCTGGTGTGCTGCAGTCCATGTGGTCGCAAAGAGGTGGACACGACTGAGTGACTGACTAACAACAGGAGTATATGGGATCATGGGGCTGCTGGATGAGGAGCAGCAATTCTGCCCAGTAACCAATTATGTAAAAGCTCAAAGCAGGAGAGTGTTATCCTCAGAGTGGGAGGCTTGACATCTACTTGCAGCAGCGATATGCAAGGGAGCTGAGATACTATGGAAGACCATCCTGGGGGTTCATGAGCATCTGACCAGGAAAACCACTCTAGACACCCTTACTGTTACCTTTTCATTATTTCACTTCTTCGCTCATTCTTCCTGACTTTATCCCACTCTTCCATTGTTCTTGTTTAGTCACTCGGTCGTGTCTGCATCTCCTGTATTAGCAGGTGGGTTCCACTAAGCACCTGGGAAGCTTTTAAGCAGCATCCACTGTTGTAAAATTTCTTGAATGATGACTTCTCTGCCTGCCCCTGCCACTGCTCTCTTTCTCACCTTACTATTTGGATTTCCTGAAACAATTGTCTAGAAATACTTTTGGAGTATGAATCCACATTACTCTAAAATGTTGGAGGTTGGTGCTGTTTTTTCAGACATAGAGGTTTCATCAATTTTCAGCATTAGGCTGTAAAAAAGTCATTTCAGTTTTCCAAGACTGTTTTGACCCCGCTTGCATTTTCTCATCCAAAAACATACTTATCGACTTTGCTGCTTCATGTGTTCAATTGGAGAATGTTCATAGTATAAGCATCTGCTTTTAATAAGTGTAAACTAATGCTAGTATTAGAGAAGCCCAACCATAAAGAAGATACTAAAATTAATGATAAAACAAAAAAAAAGAAAAGAAAGATATATCTAACTTTTAGATAACTCACTCTTTGATATATATGAGTGAGTCAGCATTATGGAGCGATTCTTTTAAAGATTCCTCTCATTTCAGTGTTGTCCACTGACTTTTTTCTGGCTGAGAGGCAAAGATAAAAATTCTGGAGGCCAGTTGAAAAATAAGAAGAAATTTTTAAAAAATCACTGATACTTTGATGTAGATAAACTGGAAATACAGAAATGATTTACCAGATGTCTATCCAGCACTTCCAGATGAGCTCAGGAACAAGTTTTACATTAATTTCATTTGTCTGCTCTGCAGACCCACCTCACTTTCTTAGTTACCATGCATGTGGATGAGGCTGATTTTCATGCTGGGGTCCTGAGAGGAGGAATTTGGGGGATGTTAAGGGAAAATCATTTTGCATTTTCAGTTCATCCATATCCTAGTTAGTAAACATGAGCTGGCCTTTCTCAACGAGCTCACCAGTGAACTATAATTATGGAACAAGAGAGTTGTAAAGAGGTGCCTCAATAGTCTTAGAGCTCCAGCTGCTGTCATTTTGACCCCCACCACGCCCCACTTCCCCCACATAACTCTGTGTATGTGCTCAGTTGCTCAATTGTGTCTGACCCCATGGACTGTACCCCATGGACTGACCCCATGCGCTGTAGCCCACCAGGCTCCTCTGTCCATGGGATTCTTCAGGCAAGAACACTGGAGTGGGTTGCCATGCCCTCCTCCAGGAGATCTTCCCAACCCAGGGATCAAACTCGCATCTTCTATGTCTCCAGCATTGGCAGGCAGATTCTTTACCACTGTGCCGCCTGGGAAGCTCCTGTATAATTCTGGAGACTTTCAGTTCTGTTGCCAAGTAGTTCTTGCCCCTGAAATTGTGCATGGGTCTGATTTCAGGAGTGGTGGTGGGCAGAGGGATGAGAGAAGACAGACATTACCCACAAGGCCACTACAAAGACTTGAAATTATGTCAACAAGTTGTGAGGTTGCACAGGTAGATTTCATGTCCTTTAAGCTTTTTTAAATTTTTCGTCTTTATTTCATATAATTTTGTCTGAGCACATCAAGATGTGCAGTTAATACTGAAGATGCATTTCTCATCTGTGCATTTTCCCATTTTGTCCACCAATCCTTATCCTTCATCGCTGTCCATACTCATCTCAAAATTACTTTCTTACAGAGTTATTCACAATTAGCCTGACTAGATGTTCTTGATAACTTTATTGCTGTAGGATTCAAAAATGAATTTTGAGCTATATTGAGCTCTATATTAATTCACTTACATGTTGTCTCCCTGCGTGTATTTTGGTTATTGTTTTAATGTAGGTTCCTGTGTGTATAAATAGCTTCATCAAGAGTCCCCCAAGTTAAGGACTGTGCCATAGATTTATTATATCTTCCTGTGTCTCTGTAGTGTCCTCTTCTCAATAAAGAAACATTGCTGGCTGACCGCCCAGGATCAGAACACAGCAGCCTCTTCGTGGAAATGTCTTTTAATAGGATCCATGAGTAAATGTGCTTTAGAGAGCTGGGGGATGTGCTGGGGGTTCCCCTGGATGGCTCTTTCAGTCCTGGTCCCCTTCCTCCTGAATCCACACTGAGTTGCTTGTCTACTGCGTCAGCTGCCAGCCATCAAGGACATCCTGGAAATTCCAAACTCTGGTCATTTGGCCTTTCCTTCCTTTGTTTCAGAGCTACACGCTGCCAGTGATTTCCACAAATGTGACAGTTTGTGAGTGTTAATATTACTCAAATTAAAATGCCTGCCTGTTGTCTTGCACTGAGTGCTCACTGACTTCCTGCAGATTCCAACAACTGGGCTGTGAAGAGTTCCCCAAAGTGTGCAGATGTTTAATGACTCCCACTTATTCCCTGCAGCACTCAAATGACAGATCACAGCAACTCGGAGGATCAGATGTCAAAACAGACACGGAAAAATTCTAGGAAAATTCAAAAGACCAAAACCTTCCTGACTTGTGTTCTCTTAACTGCATCCTGGAAGAGGCAGCATGATTAACCTAGGCCACCACTGAAATGCCAGTGAACAGGAACTTGAAAATTCTCAGGCAAGCCTTTCTGAAAAATGGCCAAGTAGAAATCCTAGGAGGGACTGTGAACATGAATCAGATACTTCTTGGTAATCTGTTATTATGCACCAGGCATTATAGTGGGCACTTACAGAGAACTATCTAATTTTATTCAGTCAAATCTCCCTGTATGTGAAACTTGTTTTTTTCTGTTTCCTATCTGGGCTGTGTCTTTCCCTATGTGAGTAACCAGAGCAGTCATTGAGAAAAAATATATTAGTATCCTCAAAAAGTTTTTATTTTACTACATGAAGGCCCTTGAATACAATTGAGAATGAGAGGACTGCAACCTAAAACAGCCTGCAAGATAAAGTTAATGACCAACAATCACTTAATCAGAAAGGTAGCAGACATTATAACTCACATCATAACAATATGTCTTTGAGAGAGACTTACATCATAAATGATATAGTTTTCATATGATTTATTTTTTAAAATTATCTTTATTTAAAAAGGACAAATTTGTAAAGAATGTGAAGCAAAAATAAGATATTGAAAACATTTCAACACAGAGACAGCAGCATCTAACAATGTCTAGGCAGCTCTTACTATATAATACTCATTTTAAAGTTGGCACGTTTATAATAAGAATCATTTAAATTCACTCATGTGCCTACAAGCCAGCTTGGGATAAATGATCTAGGCTGGACCAGGCTGAGTTTGATTCCAAACTCAGGATGATAAGTTGGATGGATGGTGCTCCTCCACATGTTTCTCATTCCCTTGGAGCAGTGGGAAAGTTAGGGCACAATCTTCTCATTGCATGGACAGAGGTGCAAGAGAGCATGCAGATTTCAGGCAAGCACATTTCAAGTCTTTGCTTGCATCACTTCTTCTAACGACCCATAGGTCAATGTTAATCATATGGTCAATTCTAAAATCAATGTGACAGTGAAATAAACATACTATTCCATAGTGGGAAGGGGTCTTTCCAGCTGGCGCCAGAGGTAAAGAACCCACTTGCCAATGCAGGAGACATAAGAGATGTGGGTTCGATCCCTGAGACAGGAAGATTCCCTGGAGGAGGGCATGGCAACCCACTCCAGTATTCTTGCCTGGAGAACCCCTTGGACAGAGGAGCCTGGTGGGCTACAGATCATAGGGTCACAAAGAGCTGGACTTGACTGAAGTGACTGAGCATACACATAGTGGGAAGCAGTGGGGAAGCAAAGATTTCCTGAATAGTAATTCAAGGTATTTCTTTTTATAAGTGCTTCATGATTGTACACCCCACTCCAGTACTCTTGCCTGGAAAATCCCATGGATGGAGGAGCCTGGTGGGCTGCAGTCCATGGGGTCACTAAGAGTCGGACACGACTGAGCGACTTCAATTTCACTTTTCACTTTCATGCATTGGAGAAGGAAATGGCAACCCACTCCAGTGTTCTTGCCTGGAGAATCCCAGGGACAGGCGAGCCTGGTGGGCTGCCATCTATGGGGTCGCACAGAGTCAGAAACGATGGAAGTGATTTAGCAGCAGCAGCAGCAGCAGCATGATTTTACAGCTAATACAAATATTCTAGTGCAAACTTTTTTTTTCAATGTGGTAATTTAGCTAAAGGCTCCAGACCTTTCCATGTAGTACAGAAATGACCTCATAGCTTTTTGACTAAATTCTACTTATATTTCCAAGCTTCCTTAGCATCATCTCCTCAAGGAAAATAGGGCTAAGTGCCTCTCTCCATCTTTAATGTAGCTCTTAGCATATTATTTTTAAATTTTCTAATCACGTATTTCTGTCATAGCTGACAGAAGTCTTCTCCAGGGCAAGTTTCAGGTCTTAATTCTAGATACTTAGTATTTGGTGAGTTGAAATGAAAGCACTTAGCCTATGTCCTTTTCTTGTCTTGTTATTGATCATCATTTTCCAAGAGGTTTAAGGGAACATCTATACAATATTTCAACTGATAATAAAAACCATACCTCCCATCTGCATAGAGCTTTAGATTTTATGAGCTGTGTCTATAGTCACCTAATTTGAGACTAGAAACTGCTGTCTGTCTTTACTTCTCATATTTTGACTCATCTCTATCATGATCCTCTATTAAATCTGTCCTTTTGCTTTATTGTACTTGTCCCTTGTCATTGTCTTTGATTCTATTATTGACAAGTAATGCTGGAAAAACAAATCACAAAGGTGGGAGCACTTTTTAGGTTTTTGATCTCAGTAGGGCTCTGAAAGAAAGTCATTTGGTCACCTTTCATCTTGCCAGCAATCTCTTCCAGTCTTTTCAGCTGCTACTGTAGTTCTTCTTAGCAATTTTAGTGTTCTCACTCATATCATAGCCCAATTTATTTTCTAAATTATTGATAATTGCTTGGAAAAAAATTGTAGGAATTAGCTCTGAGGTCCTGATCAGAAGAATGCATGCAGCTTCCCAGACACTCCATTTTTGTTCTCCCTGCTGCTTTGACACTTTATTTTCCTTGTCCTTGAATCCCAGAGGCTATCCTCCCTCTCAGATCTTCAGCTATGATTAGTTCATTTTCTTTTCTTCCTAGATATATACTTTTAAAACACTCCTGTCAATAAACTATGATCGTTTCTTCATATGTTACCCATTAGAAAATGGGCACCTGTTCATGATCATTATAAGACCTGCAGTTCCCATTACACAATCATTTTATGTCCTTTCCACAACAGTTCAGTCTGTACTGTCCCAGCTGGGATGTGGTCTAGAGTAAGATGGAATGATAATCCCTTCCTTGGTGTTGGGTGCATGGCCAGAGGATGAGTTGATTAGTAAGGGCAGAAATGGAGAAATATGTCTGTTTAATCTCTGAAGGCAGAGGTGCCTGTGCCAAAGTTTGGATCAAGGGATTAATGGTTACCGAAGATAAGTACAAAACATGGTAGGGTAGGATGCCCTGGATTATCAGGCTAGTTGTTGTATATTTGAGAGCTATAGCCACTTGTAGGGTGTTAGACATATCTTTTATCAGACTGTGTATAAGCATCACAACTTATCCATTACAAGACAAGGCTCAGTTAGCACTGAGTTGTGCATAATACTTTGACTGTTGACCAACTGATTGGGCATGACAGGTATAATTATTTCCTTTTAAAAAATTTATTTTATTGAAGTATAGTTGATTTATAATGTGTGAATTTCTGTTATACTGTTCCATGATGCTTTATCATGGGATATTGACCACAGTTCCCTCTGTTATATAGTAGGACCTTTTTGTTTACCCATTCTTTTCTTTAAAATAAATATAATTAGTACTTGATTCAAGGACTCAAAACAAGAACATGAAGAGGCCCACACTCACATTCCAGTCTTTATTCAAGATTATTTTTTCCCATTATCATTTGGAACTAAGTTTTGAATTTATTCCAGAGGAAACTCTATCAGTTCTATGAAACTTTCTATCATCCTTCCTTTCCACTTTCCACAAATATTTTATGATCTTAAATAAATATGGTAGGCAAATCTCAAGAATGGCAAGATCTGTTACAAAAAATGCTATACTCTCACAAAAATTTCACAATAGGCCCATAAGTATATAGCCTCACATTGACCTGGATCCATCTCCTCCTTTAGGATGAATTTTAGAACTTAATCTCACTGGCAGATAGAGGCATACAATTTCAAAGCCAAAATGCTTTGTTTTATCCACTTGATTTGCTCCAGGATGACCATTTCTTTTCTATCAGTTGTATCTCTCTTTTATTTTCCTGACTTTCATTCTTTTTTAATCCCAAGAATCTCACCTGTGAGTGATTTTTAATTCAGTTCAGTTCAGTTCAGTCACTCAGTTGTGTCCGACTCTTTGTGACCCCATGGACTGTAGCACGCCAGGCCTCCCTGTCCATCACCAACTCCCGGAGTTTACTCAAACTCATGTCCATTGAGTCAGTGATGCCATCCAACCATCTAATCCTCTGTTGTCCCCTTCTCCTCCTCCCTTCAATCTTTCCCAGCATCAGGGTCTTTTCAAATGAGTCATCTCTAAGCATCAGATGGCCAAAGTATTGGAGTTTCAGCTTCAACATCAGTCCTTCCAATGAGCAGTCAGGACTGTATTTTCATAATTTTTAGAAAAGACATAGTGATACAATAATTTGACTTAAGTTACGTTTTAAGAAAGGGGAATGAAACTCCATGTTATTTGCTGAAACATCTCCTTTTGTCTGAGATGCTGTGTCATTCTGAGAAACTTGACAAAACTTCTTTCAATTTTTCAAACAAATTCAAACGACTTCTTTCCCCACTCAAGTAATCTCTCCTCTTTTAGTTCAAACTACTATTCAGAATGCTTTGCATTTCATTCAACTAAATCATCTGTTTATCTGATTTCCATGTAGACCATGCTTTCCTCCTAAATGTCATGTCCTAGTTTTGTAAAGCCAGTACTTATTACTTTTTTGTTGAATAAATGGCTGAGGGATGAAGTTTCAAGGGGATTATTAAGAGGTAAAGAGGGAGGAAAACTGATGAAACCCAACTAATATCCATAGTGAATTTGTATGCCATAGCATTCATTGTTAGGAGCCTGGAAAATACAAAGAACTGGAATGAAGACATTGGTTTTCCTCCTGAAGCAATCACCTGCTGACTGCAGCATTCTAGAAAAATAGGTAAAAAAAAAAAAATCAATTTTGAGGTAATGTGTTGAGGTTAGGAGTGGAGAACAATGCTCATTTCAGTCACTGAAGCTGATTGAGAGCGTGATCAGTGCTCAGGGCAGAAAATCACTCCAAATTACCTGAAAACGTATTATTATCCAAGCCCCAAATAAGGCTGAGTTTAATGCAATAGGAAATATCTTTTAAATAGATTCGCTTATCTATCTATCTGCCTTGATCTAATTTACAATTTGCAATTATAAGCATTTCATTAATCAGCTAACAAGGCATATTTATAAGGCACATTATCATAGGCTACAATGGTAAGCTATCTTATATTAAAGCCAGTCTTGATATCTGAGCAAGGAAAGGCTAAGGCTGTTGATTCCAGTGTTTGGTTTTATATTAAAGAGTTGGACTGGGAATTAGATTTAAGATGGAAATCAACCATTATGTAAATAAATGCTTTAGTTTATTATTAATAGTTTAAAGAAGTGAATTGTTGATTGACTCTAGATGATATATGATAGATGCAACATGAATATCAGCATTTAAAAAATACAGGCAATAGAAAAACATGATTCAATAATTAATCTTTCATGCTAGTATGTTGGCTTCCTGTCTTTGTCATCTTTGAGAAATGTGATCATAATTTCTTGCTATTTGTAAGAGAAAAGCTTTAAAACATGTTATAAGGGAAATGATATAATTTTTTAGCTCTTAGAAGCATTTACAGTCAAGTATTCTATGTATTTAAGTTACTGAATAAGCATTTTGGAAATGATAATAATGTAATTCTAGTTTCCTGCACCTGTGAATTTAAGGTCCAAAGTATGTGACCAAAGGTGAGTAATTATTTCAGAGCAAATGGATGCTCTTTCAATGTAATTCCACATAAACTTCTTTTCTTGGTCTGTAAGTCTGCTGATACAGTGATAATTTAGAATCTCTGTGTTAGTATGGGAGTTTCCTCTTCAAGTTCTTATTCATTGAATTGAGTAAAAGCCAAATCTTAGTCTTTTGAATGGTTTTCTATTGTTAGATTTTTCACCTTTTTCTGTCTTTCTGAGCCAAAATACAGTTTTCAGACACTCTACCTAACCTGACATTGACCATCTCATTAAATGTGGAAAATATTATCAGAAGCGTAATCAATGTCTGCTGAAACTCCCATACCCTAACAGCTAATCCAGAATGTCCTGATTCAATAACAGATCTTACCTGATAATTATGACCCTACTAGCATTTTCAAGGGAGCCAGAAATATGGAAATCTGACTTTATATTTTCTATCCAGCAGCATTGCATATGATTAGCCTCTAGTGCCTGAAATTTTAGCAAAAATATTGATTAGCTTTCAAATAATGCTATGGCTAGTAAAATGTTGAATTTTGCTGCAGGTAAATTGTGTCCGGTCAGATAACAATCAACAGCCAATTCACCTGTGTATTTGAGGAAAGAATTCACATTTGGCTGGTCATAAACCAACATAGTTATTAACATTGATCTGAGTATTTCTTACTTGTTTTGAACACTTATCACACATATTTTCAGAAACATCTTGACATTGAACATTAATTCACATTAATATTACTTTTCCTTCAATTAAAAGCTATCCTAAAGATAATTATTATGTTCCTGCTGTTCAGTTTCCCACCTAAGATGCAAAAGGGCCAAGTTTTAAAACCACATTGAACATATTTTCAAGTCCAACTAGTACATACTGAAGAATGTTACGACATTATCTCAGCCCACAGCTTCAGGGGAAGGTCACAGAGGAAAGAAAGAGCCTTACCGGAGCCTGGATTCGGGTGATAAACTGGCTTGGGGTCACAGGGGACTCACTTTGCCGTCTGGATTTCAGTAAGTACAAAGTGAAGGCTCTTCACTAGACCATTTCATCAGTACAAAGTGAAGGATCTCCACTAGACTATCTCCAAGGTCATTTCCAGTTCCAGGGAGAAACATTCAAATCCCAGAAGTTCTAATTTTCAAGTCACTAAACTCTGCCTCACTTTTTTAAGTGATTGTTTTTTTAACTTTTAATTTTGTATTGGAATATAGCCGATGAACCATGTTGTGGTAGTTTCAGGTGGATAGCAAAGGGACTCGGCCATACACATACATGTATCCATTCTCCCCCAAACTCCCCTCTCATCCGGGCTGCCAAATAACATTGAGCAGAGTTCCCTGGGCTATTCAATAGGACCTTGTTGGTTATCCATTTAAATAAAGCAGTGTGTGCATGTTGATCCTAAACTCCCTAACTATCCCTTCCCCTCATCTTTACCCCCTTCTGCCTCACTTTTTCTATTAAATTATTTGGTATGTTTTAGGAATTGCCATTTAATTAGTGATTCCCAGTCTTCATCCCCCATTGACCTGATCATAACAGCCTACTTCTTTGTGATCTTTTCTTTCTAACTTGAGCAAAACGTAAGCAGATTCCATGTGTTATATAAGGGAATAAATATGGGGGACATACTAAACCCCTAACATCTAGTACTCATAATTAAGACCTCCTCTCAGAAAGACAAAGCTGTGCTTTGAGGCTCTGTTTTGGTAATCCAGAAATGTGGAGAGTGATGTGGAGGGGTGAAATTTACAGATAACTACAAAATTAATTCACATACTACAACCAAGTTGGAACCTTTATTTTTCCAAAGCTTTTGGATAAAGGCCTGAATTGCTATGATTTTACCTCTAGAGAATATAGAACAATTTCTTAATATTATAAGCTGTTTCATTAAATAGCACTTAATACCACCAATAAACTATATCACAAATGGCTAAGCAAAGAATATAGATTTAGGACAGCTTATGACCTTGTCATTATCAGGTACAAAAGAAGGAAGCAATTTCCTTGTGTATAATTGCATTTAAATTTTATGCCATAACAGTTGAAATGAGAACGGTTAGTCATTTAAAGAGGTACTTTAAGGATTAATTTAATGACACATACTTGGACTATTTAAAGAGTCCTAAAAAATAATAAAGGGAGTTCTATTTGGAAAAACCCCTCACTTTTGTATCCCATATCAGAATCTATTACTACAGCTTTGTGCTGCATGAATAGATTGGTGTGGGTGGCTGGGAGGACAGAAGGGACTGGCATTTACCCAGAGACCTTTCCATTTTTTAAAAAATTGAAAATCCTCTGTCACCAGAAATTAAGTTTAATTTAAATCATTTGATATCAAATATCTAAAAACAATAAATTGAAAAGGGAGGAAAAAAAAAAGACAAAATGAGAGTAAGAAAAAGTGTCACAGAGCTGAAAAATCTCTTGTACTACAATCAAACTAAAATTATGAAGCTCTCAATATGGTACATTAGTAATTTAGGTTGTTACTCACTCACCAGTCAAGCTTCAAATTATAACATGCACTCAGACAGCAAATGGCCCCAGGGTTATGGAACTGGATCTTTCCCCCTTGATTCTGATCTGATTTTCTGGGAGACCTGGAAAAAACCTCAAGGAAGTTTCTCAGAGAGACAGTTGGTGGGGTTGATAAGATGAGGAGAAAAAGGGAAGGATGGGAGGTGGTGGAAGGTTGGGGGTGAGGGAGAATATGTGGAGTGCAGAGAAAACCTGAAAGGAGAAGCGGGGCATAATTGGAACAGAGGGAAAGTGATCCACATGCTTGTGGGTTCTTGACATCCATACATTCCAGGAAAAGATTTAGAGAAGAAAATAACAGAGGGAGACGGGAAGTTCAGCAATTTCTTCCTAGAAACCGTTTATCATCTTGTCGTCGTTCAGTCACTCAGTCATGTCCGACTCTTTGCGACCCCATGGACTGCAGCATGCCAGGCTTTCCTGTCGTTTACCATCTCCCAGAGCTTTCTCAAACTCACATCCATTGAGTCAGTGATGCCATCCAACCATCTTGTCCTCTGTCATCCCCTTCTCCTCCTGCCTTCAATCTTTCCCAGCATCAGGGTCTTTTACCATCTTGGAAATTAGGAAATTCAGCTTAGTTGAAGTCACCATTATTAGTTTTCTGGAAATGCGATCCCCTACTATAACTTGTTTATGGCCTGTTAATGCTATTTTCACCATCACAGCTTTTGACTACTTCCATTTAGCCAAAATTTTGTTGTTAAGACACTGTAAAACACAGGCATAAGAGATTTTGTGAGATTTTGCGGGTTTGGTTCCAGACCATTGCAATAAAGTGAATATCACAGTAAACAGAGTCACACAAATTGTTAGGTTTCTCAGTGCTATAATAAAAGTTGTGTGTACACTCTTCTGTAGCCTATTAAGCTTGCAATAGCATTATGTCTAAAAACATAAGGTATATACCATAATCAAAAATAACTTTTTGCTAAAAAAGACTATCAGGTGAGCCTTCAGCAAGTCATAATATGTTTGCTGGTGGAGGGTCCTGCCTGGATGTTGATGGATGTTGATAAGGGTGATGGTGCCGAAGGTTGGAGTGGCTCTGGTGATTTCTTAAAATCAGACAGCAATGAAGCTTGCCTCATTGATTGGCTGTCCTTTTTAGGAATGATTTCGCTGTAGCATGAAAGGCTGTTGGATAGCGTTTTATCCATAGTAGAACTTCTTTCAGAATTAGAGTTGCACTCTTAAATCCTGTGTGTGTTTTGTCAACTAAGTGTGTGCATGCTAAGTCATGTATGACTTCAGTCATGTATGACTCCTTGCGACCCCATGGACTTTAGCCTGCCAGGCTCCTCTGTCCATGGGATTCTCCAGGCAAGAATACTGAAGTGGATTGCCATGCTCTCCTCCAGAGGATCTTCCTGACCCAAGGATTGAACCATTTCAGCATTGCCCTCTTTGGCAGGTGGATTCTTTACCACTAGCACCGCCTGGGAAACCCACCAACTAAATTTATATAATCCCAATCCTTTGCTGCCATTTCAACAATCTTCACACCCTCTTCACCAGGAATAGTTTTTAACCTCAAGAAACTGATATGTAACAATCTTTGAAAAAACAGCAAACTTAATTGGGCATTTATTTGTTGGTAAATACTAGGTTTTATCCTTGCAATATTTAACTCTAAAAAAATGGGTGAGATAAATTGTATTTGAAAAGGCATGACCAGTCCTGTCAATCATGTTTTGAAAAAATATCATTTCTCTTAATTTCTTTCTTCCCATACCTTCTCACTCCTTACCTCCAGAAGAAGTATACTCTGAAAACTTTCAATGGTTATATATATAATGTATATTTATTGTCCAAAATTCAGAGATTTATTTTTTTAAAATGTACCCATTCTCTTACTACCCAGAGGTATATAGTGGAGGCATTTTGGTGTATTTTGTTTCAGTAATGTGTCTATGTATTTCATCATCACACAGTTGTATCCTTCAGTATATACAGATTTATATCAGGGCTTATTTCTTGTCTTTGCATCATGATCATGCACTTGGAGAGGTGCATTTCCATAGGTTAAGAGGCATCTTCTGGGAATTTAGGTGATAAAGAGCCCATCACCTCAGTAAGTCAGTGGAAGGGGGATGCAGGCAGATTGAGGAATTAATGTTAAATGCAGAAACCACAGATAATTGAGTGATGCCAGTAATAAGCAGGGTTGAAGTCACTAATCTAGACTAGGGCTTGTAGATTGATGGTTTGCCAGCCACATCTGGCCTGCACATGCTTTGGTTCAGTTCACTGCATTTTTTTTAGTCGAGTTACTGGCCAACATTTCTAAATTGATGAATTTCACATATGAAACCTGATGTGACATTTTGGAAAAGCCAGAAGAATTGGCAAAGAAAGGCCACATTGCTAAATGGCAAATATTGGCTGGAGTCAATAGTGGATAATCAGTGAAATGGAGGGTTCTCTTGTCTCCTGGGCAACTTGGCTTCTACAGGTCTTTGACTGGGCAAAACTAGGGGCCATTTATTGTTGTTATTTTTTTGTGAGAGCGTTAACATCTCCTAGAGACTTACTAGATAAGACAGAGCAGGAATTTTAGTGTTTTTTTTTTCCTATGTGGCCATCATGTCTTACTGATTTACATTAGAGATTCTCAGTACATACCTGAAAACTGGCCACATACTCTGATAGACAGCAAATTTTAGTCTAAAATATTATAGCCTAGGATTTGATAAATTGAAAATGTATTTGACAATATCAATTTCCAGATGAACGACTTAGCAACAATAACAAGTTAGGGCTTCCACAAGGTTTCCATACTTATTAACTGAACTGAGAAGCCTCATTGAAAATGATTTTCATTTCAACAAAAACTCTAGTGTTTTATATGCAACCTACCAGAAGAATAGATCTTCTTTTCATGCTGGGCATCTATGGATGGTGAGGGTAAAGAGTAAAGCAGAAGGACTATTAAAAATAGTAATTTGTAAGCAGTAGAGCAGTGGTGACCTTTGTATCAAATGTTAACATCTAGTCCTTCTGAGATGAAGATCATATTCCCAAGCAAATAAAGGTATTCATTCAGAGTGAACTATGGAGTTTCTGTACTGCTTTATAACATCCAGACAAAGGAGGAATACAGGATATAAGACCAAAGAATACCCCATGGAGCCTTAGACATTACAAGCAATCTCATAGGAGTAATGGTTTTTAAAATCCACATATGGATAATGATTTGGAATAGCTGAAAACTTTCTCATGTCTAACAGCCCTCTTGACTCCTTCTAAAGTTTCGTGCCTTCATGGTGGGGGAAGAGTGAACTGAGGGAGAAAGGGATTTTCTTTATATTCAAATCATTCATTTTGAATGCATACAATATGTTTTTCATTTCACATTTTGTGAAATCTACATTTCTTTTTTTTTCAGCAGCGATTCTTGTAAGGAGAAACATAAAGGGGCTTTCTTTGGGACCACTGACCTTGACTTATTAGTTATCTAGGTCTCTGCTGAGTACTCTTTGTTTTTACTCTTACAGATGCAGACATTAGAATTTAATGGGAACAGAAAGATAAGGATTGAGAAGACAGGAGACAAGAGGAGAGGAGAGCAAAATTTAGGTTGTAGAACGAGGCTAAGATGCTGTGCCTGAGAAAGCATGGGACTTAGGGAGCTTTTTCTTTATTTTCATGCTGATAAGAACATATGAATGTAAGGACAGCAATGCTGTATTCTTGCCTGGAAAATTCCATGGCATTTTCCATGGACAGAGGAGCCTGGCAGGCTGCAGCCCATAGGGTCACAGAGTCAGACATGACTTGAGCACGCACACACGTGTGGAGGGACTGATAAACATATACCTCGCTCAAAGTTAATCCCTTCGGATTCTGCTTAGGGTTATTTTTTTGCTTATATTCATGACAATCATGGTATGTATTCAAGGTCAGGTGAATCAAATCTTTCAAGTTCTACAGGACAGACTTTGTTCTTTCTGTATCATCTGAAGTGATCACAGCTACAGCGAAGATTTTATGCTCGCATTTTTTTTTCCTGAGCCTATTGTTTAAAATTTTTATTGGCATATAGTTGCTTTAGAATGTTGTATTTCTACTGTACCACAATTCCCTTGAGTATGGCCTGGAAGTATGCATTTTTGACAAGCTCTCTAGGTGATTCTTATGAATTTGAGAGCCATTGACCGAAGTGGAAATTGAAAGCAAGATCACAAAGAAAGAAATATAGATCAATGGGACAAAATAAAAAGCCCAGAGATGAATCAACGTACCTATGGACACCTTATCTTCGACAAAGGAGGCAAGAATATACAGTGGAGAAAAGACAATCTCTTTAACAAGTGGTGCTGAGAAAACTGGTCAACCACTTATAAAAGAATGAAACTAGAACACTTTCTAACACCATACACAAAAATAAACTCAAAATGGATTAAAGATCTAAACGTAAGACCAGAAACTATAAAAGTCCTAGAGGAAAACATAGGCAAACACTCTCTGACATAAATCACAGCAGGATCTGCTATGACCCACCTCCCAGAATATTGGAAATAAAAGCAAAAACAAACAAATGGGACCTAATGAAACTTAAAAGCTTTTGCACAACAAAGGAAACTATAAGCAAGGTGAAAAGATAGCCTTCAGAATGGGAGAAAATAATAGCAAATGAAGAAACTGACAAAGAATTAATCTCAAAAATATACAAGCCACTCCTGCAGCTCAATTCCAGAAAAATAAATGACCCAATCAAAAAATGGGCCAAAGAACTAAACAGACATTTCTCCAAAGAAGACATACAGATGGCTAACAAACACATGAAAAGATGCTCCACATCACTCATTATCAGAGAACTGCAAATCAAAACCACAATGAGGTACCATTTCACACCAGTCAGAATGGCTGCTATCCAAAAGTCTATATGCAATAGTTCCATGCATGAGACAGGGCGCTCAGGGCGAGTGCACTGGGATGACCCAGAGGGATGGGATGGGGAGGGAGGTGGGAGGGGGGATCGGGATGGGGAACACATGTACACCCATGGCTGATTCATATCAGTGTATGGCAAAAACCACTACAATATTGTAAAGTAATTAGCCTCCAACTAAAATAAATAAATTAAAAAAAAAAAAAAAGAAAGCAAGATCTTAGAGACATGTTTAAAATAGGGAAAATAATAAATGTTTAAGCATAAGTCTTTTAATTGTGTTGACAATACTGAATATAATATAACTATATATTTTTCTGTAATTTGAAGTGTATCCTTTTCACTACCTTCTCCTCTGTATGTTTTCCTTCAAGCACAAATCTTGCCTGCTTATGCTTTCAATTCCAGCAAAATCCCAATGACAGTCTGTCAGTGACTGAATTAGGTTTAATTCATCATCCAATGTTTCTATGTATTTTTAAAAATTTATTTCTTTTTAATTGAAGGATAATTACTATCTTACTTTGGTTTGTGCCATATATCAACATGGTGTATGTATTTAAAAAAAATAAAAGTCTTTGCACCTTTATCCTTGTTTTGATTCAAGTAAGACAAACTCGTCTCTGCCTTGGTAATCTCTTTAATGTCACTCAAAATACACACAGAGAAAGAGCTGCTAGGGGAGAGAAGACCCAGCTCCGTACTTTATTTCTGCATCCATCACAGGCTACTTTGCAACATCACTAGATAGATACACTCATTTAAATTAGTGCAAATTATATGGTATTGCTTTAATTTTCTTTCCTTTCAAGAACGAAACATCCCAGAACTAACTTGCTGACTCCTTTCACTGGACTTGGTATTTTGTTCTGTTCTTACCTCATCCTGCCAATGAAGAGACTCCCATCCCACTCTTTGCTGTAACACTCAGACTTCCCGTCTGTTCCCAGGGTTGAGATGCTTTCATTCCTCGGCTTTCATTTCATCCTTGGTTTGTGGAGCCCTGGTTCTGTTGATGATTAACCAACACAAATCTCTTTACGTACCCGCAACAACACTTGTACATGAATAATAGCTCAGGTTCACTCAGTGTTAAATTAAAAATTGCCCAGTGATGGGTGCTTAAGACGTTTGGAAATCTAATAAATGCTGAGAAATATGGGGTTCTCTAGTGCTTTATCTGCTGTCACGCTGGGGTGCACCGTTGGCATTCTGCTCACTAGTCAGTTCTGAACCCACCTGCCAGTCCGTAGCCAGAGGAAAGGTTTCAGAAAAACCAGGTACTTGTGTGCATGCAAAGTATTGCTTGGGGACATCAGTGTAATTTACATTCATGTGTGGTACAATCTAATTACCTAGAAAGTAATAGTATCTTCTTGAAAATATTCAAAGAAAGGCATAAAATAAAAAAACTCTGGGACGTCTCAATGAATAGTTTGATGGGAAAGAAAAATAAGAGTCTGAACTAAACCTTTATAACCTGTATGAATGTTTAGATATTCTTTTTAGTATTATTTGGGTATATATTATTCCATTTCATTCTTTGGTTTCTCAAATGCTGGTTAAAGTTAGTTTTATGATTCACCAATAGTTTTTTTTTTTATCTATAATATAAAATACACTGTTCTAGAGACTAAAGATTTCAGAGTCATGGGACATAATACAGGAGAATTCTTTGGAAAGAGGTCAGGATTCATTTTTCTCCACATCCTCTCCAGCATTCATCATTTTAAAGATTTTTTGAGGATGCTGTTTCTGACTGGTGTGAGGTGATACCTCATTATAGTTTTGATTTGGATTTCTCTAATAATTAGAGATGTTGAGCATCTTTTCATGTGTCTCTTGGCCATCTGTATGTCTTCTTTGGAGAAATGTCTCTTTAGGTCTTCTGCCAACTTTTTGATTGGGTTGGTTGTTTTTTTGATATTGAGATCCAACAAAGTGCTTCAAAGGCAGTCTGAAGACATCTTTAAAAAGCTAAGTTATTATTAGGTAATTCTTAGGCAATAATTTAGGAGTCACTATAGGTTTTTTGAGTTTATGTAGCATTGTCACTGCTGAGTTTTAGAAAGACAGATCTAGCATTAAATGTATAAGAGAGTACTGGAGAGTTTGCTAGCATCCTATAGTAATAGTTTAGACAAGAAGTCTCCATTAGAGTAGATATGGAGAACAGGAAAAAGTGTTATGGTAGAATTTATTCAGAACATATTTGCTTTTTTCTGCTTTATTTATTTAAAAAAATTTAATTCAGTTTTTTTTAATTGGTGGAAAATTGTTTTACAGTTTTGTGTTGATTTCTGCCATATGACAACACAAATCAGTAATAACCCTTTCCTCCCCTCCCTCCCCTTTCCCATCCCACTCCTTGAGATTATCACAGAGTACTACTCTGGGCTCCCTGTGTTATTCAACAACTTCCCAATAACCATCTATTTTACAATTTAATGTACGTGTGCCAATGCCACTTTCTCAACTTGTCCCACCATCACTGTGTTCACAAGCCTGTTATCTATTAGGTTCATCAGTACCATTTTTCTAGATTTCATATATATATGCATTAACATATGGTACTTGTTTTTCTCTTTCTGATTTACTTCACTCTATAGAAAAGGCTCTAGGTTCATTCACCTCACTACAACTGATTCAAATTCATTCTTTTTTATTGCTGAGTAATATTTCACTGTATAAATGTACCACACTTTATCCATTCCTCTGTCGATGGATATCTAGGTTGCTTCCATGTCCTGGCTATTGTAAATATTGTTGCAATGAACATTGAGATACATATGCCCTTTAGAATTGTGTTTTTTTCAGGGTATATGCCCAAAAGTGGGATAGACAGGTGATATGGTAGATTTATTCTTTGCTTTTTAAGGAATCTCCATACTGTTTTCCATAATGGCTGCATCATTTACATTCCCACCAACAGTGAAAAAGTTTTCCCTTTTCCCCACATCTTCTCTAGCATTTACTGTTGTAGGTTTTTTGATGAGGGCCACTCTGACTGGAGTGAAGTGATACCTCATTGTAGTTTTGATTTGTATATCTCTAATGATGAGTGATGTTGAGCATCTTTTCATGGGCTTATTGGCCATTTGTATGTCTTATTTGGAGAAATGTTAGTTTAGGTCTTCTGCCCATTTTCTGATTGGGTTGTTTGTTTTTCTGATATTGATCTGTATGAGCTGTTTATATATTTTGAATGAGAAGAGGAAAAGAGAGAAAGGAGTCAGAAAGAATTTGAGCTTTGAGTGATTAGCATTTTGGGGTCAGTTCAGTTCAGTCGGTCAGTCATGCCGACTCTTTGCAACCCCATGGACTGTAGCACACCAGGCCTCCCTGTCCATCGCCAGCTCCCGGAGTTTACTCAGACTCATGTCCACTGAGTCAGTGATGCCATCCAGTCATCTCATCCTCTATTGTCCCCGTCTCCTTCTGCCTTCAATCTTTCCCAGCATCAGGGTCTTTTCCAGTGAGTCAGTTCTTCACATCAGGTGGCCAAAGTATTGGAGTTTCAGCTTCAGCATCAGTTCTTTCAATAAATGCTGCTGCTGCTGCTGCTGAGTCACTTCAGTCGTGTCCGACTCTGTGCGACCCCAGAGACGGCAGCCCACCAGGCTCCCCCGTCCCTGGGATTCTCCAGGCAAGAACACTGGAGTGGGTTGCCATTTCCTTCTCCAATGCATGAAAGTGAAAAGTGAAAGTGAAGTCACTCAGTTGTGTCCAACTCTTAGCAACCCCATGGACTGTAGCCTACCAGGCTCCTGTCTGTGGGATTTTCCAGGCAAGAGTACTGGAGTGGGGTGCCATTTCCTTTCAATGAATATTCAGGACTGGTTTCCTTTAGGATGGGCTGGTTGGATCTCCTTGCAGTCCAAGGGACTCTCAAGAGTCTTCTCCAACACCACAGTTCAAAAACATCAATTCTTTGGCGCTCAGCTTTCTTTATAGTCCAACTCTCACACCCATACATGGCTACTGGAAAAACTATAGCCTTGACTAGATGGGCCTTTGTTGGCAAAGTAATGTCCCTGCTTTTTAATATGCTATCTAGGTTGGTCATAACTTTTCTTTCAAGGAGAAGGCATCTTTTAATTTCATGGCTACAGTCACCATCTGCAGTGATTTTGGAGCTCCAAAAATTAAAGTCTGTCACTGTTTTTTTGGGATAGTTATGGACTCAATTTTGTTCTCCCCAAATTTATATGTAGAGGTCCTAATCTCCAGTACCTCAGAATGTGACAGTATTTGGAGATATGGCCTTTATAAAGGTAATTAAGTTAAACTGAGGCCATTAGGGTGGGCCTTATCCAATTTAATTGATGTCATATAAGAACTGGAAATTAGGACACAGAGAGAGAGATCGATCAGGGTGCATGAGAACAGAGGGGCAACCATGAGAAGAGGCAGCAAGAGGGTGACCATCTGCAAGACAGAGAAAACTTCATAGGAAATAAAACACTGCCAGCACTTTGATCCTAGATGTCCAGCCTCCAGAACTGTGAGAAAAAATTAATTTCTATTGTGTAAGCTGCCCTGTTTGTGATACTTTGTTATGGCAACCCTAGTAAACTAAGTCTGATGTAGTAACAGAAATAGAGAGACATCAGAAAAAGAGATAAGCTTGGGGGGTGTCTGGGGCAGGGTAGAAAAGGAAAATATTTTTCTGACCTTGGATATATTGAGTCTCAAA
The DNA here is from genome assembly GCF_019320065.1 of Cervus canadensis. Lineage (NCBI taxonomy): Eukaryota > Metazoa > Chordata > Mammalia > Artiodactyla > Cervidae > Cervus > Cervus canadensis. The sequence continues at coordinate 17,998,208 of NC_057412.1, forward strand.
TATTGATGAGACAGCTAAAAAAGACAACAAAAAGAGAAACATGATTTATTGTTACCAAAAGTACATACATACATAATACATGCTTTCATACATAAATAGAACAAAAGTAAACAGTCTTGTTTAGAGATAGATTGTAGAAAAGTCCTCCTATATATTTGGAGGTGTCAAAAAGTGACACTTGTTGGAATTTGAATTTATCCTTTGGCATTTGAGGCTAAACAATATAATTCACCTTTTAAAATGCTTTGCTCTGAAATTCTTAGAGAGCTTTCCATATGGGAAAATAAAGCTTTTCTTCAATTTTTGCTTGCAACTGAGCAGTCTTCCATTGTGTGAATTTCCATAATTGAGTCAATTCCTTTTGGTGTGCATTTAGGTTGCTTTCATTAATTCATTGCTATTGCAAACAATGCTGCTGTAAGTAGTTTTGAACATATGTCATTGAGGTAGGCAGAATTTTAACCCTCATGATCTTTCGCCTCTAGTCTTATTCCTGTGTATGTTATGATACATGGCAAAGGGACTTTGCAGATGAAATTATGGCTGAGAAACCTAAAATGCAGAGATTATCCCAGATTATCTATGTGAGCTGAATATAATCATGTAGGTCCTGAAAATCGGAAAAGTGAGGCAAAGTCAGTCAGAGTGATGCAGTGATGGAGGAAGAAGTAGAGGAGATTTGGAGTGTGAAGACCCCCTGCTGTGGCTTTTAAAAGCAGAGGAAGGGGACTGGGATTCAGGGAGTGCAGGAAGCCTCTAGAAGCTGATGGATGGTGGTTCTCAGCTGGCACTCATCCACCAACCAGAGATCTTGTATCCACAACTGCAAAAGAACTGAATTCTGCCAACCATTTAACCCCTCAAGTGAATAGGAAACAGATTCTCCCCTGGCGCTTCCAGGACAGAGCACATCCCTGCCAACATTTGATTTTAGTCTTATGAGACCAGCTTCAGCCTGAGCTAAAGATCATGTAAAACGTGAAATAAAAAGTGTTAAAAATAAATGCTTTGATATTATATATAAAATAAATAACTAATGAAAACCTATTGTATAGCACAGGGAACTCTTCTCAGTGGTCTGTTGTGAACTAAAAGGGAAGGAAATCCAAAAAAGAGAGGATATAATTCTGGCTGATTCACTTTACTGTACAGTAGAAACGACACAACATTGTAAAGGAACTCTACTGCCATAAAAATTAGTTTAAAAAATAAGCAAATGTTATGAGTCAGAAGTAAAGCTTACCCCAAGGCATTCATTTTAAAAGGTTGCTGAGAAAATATAGCCTTTAAAATAATTGTTTTAAAATTTTTGGTCAAGTTTGTTATAAGGAAAAATTACAATTTTGAATGTTCACACTTAAATGTGGAGCAGTCAGCCACCACCATGTGAAACCTTAAGGAAAACTAGTGTAGGACTCAAGGTTTTTTCCCATGACTATGGCAAAATCATAAAAACTTGTCTGAGTATCCAGATTTGAATAAAAGTGTGTAACGTGGGACCTCATAGACTGAAATGTAAAAAAAAAAAATTATGTTATGAAATGATAGTGAATGTCACAACTAATATAAACAGAGCATAATTAACTTGATAAATCTATTTTAGAAAATTAGATAGTATATCCGTAAGCCGAGAAGTAGTTTCAAAAACCTGTCTACAAATTTTTAAAAAGATGTAATATTTCATAAAAGCCAAGGAAAATTTCTTGCTAAAATATTATGTATCCCCACAATGAGCTCCATTCAACTTTATTTATACATATGCTTTAAGTTATTTTTACAAAGCAAATGGAAATATGGAGAGGAAGTTAGATGAAGTGTATTTGGATTGAGTAAAAACAAAATCAAACAAGCATACTTGCGCATGTGTGCACACACATACACACACACACACACACACACAATCTACCCTCAGAGGATATTCAGTTAAACAACTTGTAGAAAAATGTCCAAGCTCAAATTCAAAGAATAAGATCTAATTGATCATAAGAGTTAAAGAGTAAACTTAAAACACTGAAGCAAATTGTCATTTTTTATAAATTTAACTGAGCAAATAGTCCTGTTTTCTAAAATTTGTCTTTGGTGGACATCCACTGTAACTGTAGACTTTATTTAATGATACCTAATTTTCTTTATTTAAGAGAAACCAACTGTGAAGTTAGATGTTTCCACCTACAGCTCCCTAATATAATTTTTTTCCCCATAAAATTTTGTATCTGTGTTGTTTAGCTCATTGAGCACCTCAGGCAAGGGAACAAGTTACTACAGACTTCTATGAAATCACTATTTCCATGAATGTTGGAGTCCAACTTACCTTGTGAATGGGCCTTTAGATTTTAAAGATGTCTAGATTGTTTTAATGTAATTGGCACTTGACTCTGTGTGGAAATTCAAATAAATACTCAGCACTAGGAGAAGAGCTCAACTCTACCTCCTGAGGCAGAAATGAGTTTGCTCTGGTTCCTTCCTATGCATTAATGGCCTGTACAAAGTCCGAGGACTAAAAATAAACAAATGAACTGTATCTCTTGTAATTTATTTAAAGATAAGGGTTACTAAATAATTTAATATCATTAGCCTGGTGGATAGAGACTGCTTCATCAAAGAGAACACCATTTGTAACAACAATGGTTTGTAACAAGTTAGGGTTTAAAAGCAATTATATGCACAAATGACTGCAAGAGAAGGGAGATCATGAGAAAATGTGGAGCTCCTAGAAACAAATCAAGAAAATAATGAAAAAGGAAAGAGGTACCAAGTTATCTCACAGTTTTCAGAAATTAGCAGTTCAATGTCCTGGTAGAGGAGCCTGGCTGGCTCTAGCCTATGAGGTCACAGAGAGTCAAACACGACTGAGCACGCACACACACACACATCTTGATATTACAGGTAAAGATAGGTGGTCGAGTACCTTCTAGTCCATTCTTTTCATCTACTTTTTGAGCATTTATTATGAGAATGTTCTTTGCTCATTACTGTACAATACATGGGAGATAAAAAAATAAAATTGGCAACATACCCCTGGACTCAAGAGGTTTTCAATAATGTTGAACATGCGGTAGGTCAAATCTACACAGAGAAGATTAAGTGGAGGATTCATAACAACCTGGTATTTTGGATCTTTAGGTCTGGATTCTGTAAAATGTTTGGGATAAACCTAAAGCGTAGCTGTTCCTTAACCCTACTCTTTTGTGGATAATCTAAGTGGAAATAGTGAAGGAAGATATAGTGGTAAAATTTCAAAACTGACAAAATAGCATAGCCATTCTCTCTTTGATAGTCTTCATTTACAAAAATCAACAACAACAAGCCAATAATGAATAATATAATAGCCTTTACAGTAGAAGTCAAAAGAAGCTCTTTTAGTTCTATTGACATGAGCTTTATCATTACTGTTGTTTGGATGTCTATTCCTTTGTAACACAAGACTGTTGTTAAACATTTTAAAAGTAAATGATTTAGCAGCTTTCTTTGGTAGGATTTTTATTTACTTTTAAGTATAACCAAAAGAAAAAGTAAAAATAAAGCATTTTGAGATGATTTAGCTATTGTTGCTTTTGTATGAAAAAGTGCATTTGGAGAAAATACTTTAAGTTTGACTCTCCAAGTTTTTCACCCCATATATTGTTTCTCAGTCCTACACATAAGCACAATAGAATATCTTTGATCTTGCCCTTATTATTGTATATATTTTACTGCTACTAATACTCAAGCTTTCCTAATCTACTCTGGGTCTATTCCCTGAAGCTTTGAAATCTTCCTGGACTGTTGAATTGTCAAATCTAAAGGCTACCTGAGACAGGGGTTCATTCTGGCTTCTATGGTTATTTATACATCCTATATTGAATTTGCGGTCATAGCCCCTTGATATGTACTGGTTAATCCCCACTGTTATCCTTCAGTTGCTGACAATTCTTTCCTTCACTGTTCTCATTGCTTCCAAGCTGTTATTATCAAATGCAAGTCCTTTGATGTCTTGGAATTTTGGCCTTGTCCATTCATGTGTAGTTCAAACATGGTTATTAGGTGATTAACGTGACTATTGTAACCTACAGCAATAATACTGTCTTGGAAAATCCTCAGTTTAAACCTGGGATACAGTGGATATTCTTTATGAATTTTTCATACACACAGAAACCAAGGCTATTTCTGAGAAAATGTATTAGAATCAAAAGCACCAGGCAAGCAGTAACCCAGTACAGAAAGGTTTTTTTCTTTTTTTTAACATCTAAGTTTAAATAGATTTTCCACCTTTCAAGTTTTTTTTCACCGATCCATGTTTCCATCCATCCATCCATCAATCCATCTTTCAAACATTTTCTCAGTGTCAGTCATTGTCCTAGATATTCTTGGGGAGAGAGTAGCAAGTAATATAGACATTTTCATTACCTTTAGAGAGCTTGGAGTTAATTAGCACTGCAGATAAGTAATCAGGAAATTTGAAATATCGTGTGTGTGTGTGTGTGTGTGTGTGAAGGGTTTTGAGAGCAGCAGTAAAAGGCTCTGTGGCAATATATGGGAGAGGCAACTATCAGGGATTTGACGATTCAGAGAAATAAGTGTTAGTGAAAATGAGAGTGAGATAACATTATAACATAGGCAAAGTGAGCAGCTTCAATGTTTGAGGAACCAGAGGCAGACTAGTGTGAGGAGGAAATAGGGGAGTAGCAGAAAGTAGATGAGTTTTAGGCAGGGCCCCAATTATAAAGGACGTTTTAGCAAAATTAAATTATTTGAGCCTCAAACCAACAACAAAGGGCAATCATTAAAGTATCTTGAGGTAGGGAATGATGACATAGAGTGGCGAATGGATTGGGTGGGAAAAGCCTGGCAATATGGAGACCAGTGTAAGGCTATTGTAGGGACTGAGATAAGAGAGGATAAAGACTTGAATTAAGATGATGGTCCTAGGGGTGGATAGAAATTGATGGATTAGAGAAATTCTTGGGCACTATGTTGAGAAAAACTGGAGAATGATTTTAATATTGGAAGTGAGGGCAAAGTTGAATATAATGACTTCAGTATTGTTTTAAGTAGACTGTGATACTGTATATTGAGAGAATATAAGAGAATGAAGAGTTTAGGGGAAAGGGAGATGACAGATTATTCTAGAACTTATTACTATTAGTATGTGAGTGGAGTTGCTAAGTGGAAATGCTAGAAGTGAGTAGGATAATGTTTTCCTCAACTCAGGAGAGAGCCCTGGGCAGGAAATCCCAGATGGCTCAATGGTAAAGAATCTGCCTGCCAATGCAGGAGACGTAGGTTCCATCCCTGGGTCAGGAAGATCCACTAGTGGAGGAAATGGCACCCCACTCCAGTATTCTTGCCTGGAAAATTCCATGGAAAGGGGAGTCTGGGGGTGGGCTACAGTCCACAGGGTCGCAAAGAGTCAGGCGTGACTTGAGCACACATGCACGTATAATACATACATCAACCTATAGTAGTTACTAAGCCATGGAAGTAAAAGTAATCACAGAAGGAGAGTAATGTAGAGAGAGAAGAATTAGCTTAATTGAACTTAAAGGAGAATAACATTTAAGGGCAGGATAGGATTGAAACTGAGGCATACAGACACGCACAGAAGCACACTCACACTCCAAGAAGATTCAAGAGAGGTGGGAAGATTCAAGAAGGCAAAATATGATGAACACAAAGGAAGAAAGTGTTTTGAAAGGAAAGAAATGGATAATGTGTCAGATACTTCCAAAATAAAGTGAGATAATGGGTGAGTGCCTCCTGGTTTAGGTAAACCATTATTAACCTTGGAAGACCAGTTGGGGTAGAAGCCAGATGACTGTGGACAAGAGAATGAGTGGGAAATGGGGAGACAGAGACCAAATACAGAGAAATATTCCAACATTAGCTGTGAATGGGAAGGAAGGGCTAGGGTAGTGGAAACTTCATAGAAACATTATGGAGGAGACCGAGTAGCTTATATTCTAATGAGAATTGGTTTCACAGAGAATTGTAATATTGTAGTTTTCATAATAAATGAGTGTGTCTTGTGCTCAGTCATAGACAACTCTTTGTGACTCCATGGACTGTAACCTACCAGGCTCCTCTGTTGATGGGATTTTCCAGTAAGGATGACAAATTCCTTCAAAATGGACCTCCTTGGCACTACACTTTAGTAGTCATCACTTAGGTCCATGATCTGATTAATAGTTAATATTGGTTTCAAAAATACATCTTACATTAAAGTTTGCATCAATGGGTTAGTCAGAATAGTAACTTCCTCATTAATAGATTGTTTTTGAAAAGTTTTAGGTTTGCAGAAAGATTGAACAGATAATATAGAGAGGTCCCATGCATCCTCCTTTCACCCCCAAATATATGCACAGATTTCTCTATTGTTAACATCTTACATCCTTACATTAGCATCATCTATTTTTTGCAATTATGACCCAACACTGATAGATTATTATTAACTAAAGTCCACGATTTATTCAGATCTCATTAGCTTTTACTTTTTGTCCCTTTCCTGTTCTAGAATCATGTCTCTGTAGTATCCCCTTGGCTTTGATACTTCCTCAGACTTTTCCTCATTTTTGATGACTTTGACAGTTTTGGGGAGTACTCATCTGATATATCATAGGATGACCCTTTTTGGAATTGTATGTTTTTCTTATGATTGCATTAGAGTTATGGGTTTTGGGGAGGAGGTTCACAGAGGTAAAGCATGTCATTTTTATTACATCATATCAAGGGCACATAAAATCTGCATGATTTATAGCCACTAATATTGACCTTGGTCAACAGGCAGAAATAAAGTTTGTCAGATTTCCACTGTTACTCTTTTCCCCTTATTTCCATAAGAAATAAGTCTTTGAAAGACCTTGGAAGAAAGTCACTATGTACAGCCCATACTTAAGGATGGGGAGTTAAGTTCCCTTCCAGTAGCGTGGTGGAGTATTTACATAATTTATTCTTCCGCATGAGGATTTGTTAACTTATTTAATCATTTATTTATATAAGGTGGATTCATGGATACTTATTTTATCTTTCGAGTTATAATCCAGTGCTACTTTATTTATTTTATTGACTCAATTTTTCCAGTTCTAGCTTTTGGGAGCTGTTTAAGTTGACTCTTGTGTCACTTTGACCCTCATCAGAGTGGGTTTTTTTTTTTTAATTAAAACATTTTTTATTTGAGCACTGTCCTTCACATGTTTGTTTCTCTCACCCTCACCTTGAGCCCTGGCAAATGTCACTTTAGTTTTGCCTTTTCCAGAATGTGATATACTATGTAACATTTTCTCATGGCATGCAGTTTATTTTAAAATTTTCTTAGCAATGTCTTTTGTGGAGCAAAACTTTTCAATTTTAATAAGGCCAATTTTCTTCTTTAACCTGTTAATATGACTGATCATCACTTGATATACCATTTATGTACTTGGCATAAATTTAGGTAGTCATGGTATACAATTTTTTATATACATTGAATTTGATTTGATTATATTGTATTGAGAGTTTCTGCATCTATGTTTATGAGACATATTGGTCTATTGTTTTCTTCTAATGTCTTTATGTGGTTTGGGTATTAATTTTTAATAGAAATATTCCTGGTATTTGAGTTGGGATTTTTTAGCAATGTAATAGCATTTATTTTATTCCATTCAATTAAATTCAATTTGGTTTATTTCAACTTGATTCAATTTAATACCATCATTAAATAATGTATAAGGCACTCTTATATACTGAAGTATGTGATAGATAAAACAGGTTCCATACTATTGAGGCTGACAATCAGATTGAATATGTTCCCTTAAGACAGCAAACTCTAGGTCATGTTAGTTGGTGATTTAAAAAGAAAGTTCTTTAAAAACAGTTTAACAAAGTTTTGATAGGCAAATAAGTTCATGTGTCTACTCTAGAATATATGTTCCTAAGGAGCTCAGATATTACCTATTTTTGTCTCTGCTGCATCCCCAGGGCCTAGAAAAGCTTCTAGTTATAAATACTAAAATAATTTTTATTGAATAAGAAAAACTGGATGTGTATTTATGAATGAATATCTGCAACTGGTATTCTGAATCTACATCTTCAATTTTCCTAGGTGTTGGTCAGTCACTAGGTCGTGTCTGACTTCTTGTGACCTAATGGATTGTAGCACACCTGGCTTCCCTGTCGTTCAAACTCATGTCCACTGAGTCAGTGATGCCATCCAACTATCTCATCCTCTGTCTCCACGTTTTCCTCCAGTCTTTAATATTTCCCAGCATCAGGTTCTTTTCCAATGAGTTGGCTCTTCATATCAGGTGGCCAAAGTATTGGAGTTTTAGCTTCAGTATCTGTCCTTCCAATGAACATTCAGGCTTCATTTTCTTTAGGATCAACTGGTTTGATCTCCTTGCTGTCCATGCGACTCTCAAGAGTCTTCCCCTATGTGTTTAATTTAAGTGTCATCCTGGAAAATTCCGGGCTTCCCGGGTGGCTCTAGTGATAAAGAATCCACCTGGCAATGCAAGAGAAGATGCAAAGTTTGATCACTGAGTCAGGAGGATCCCCCGGAGTAGGAAATGGCAACCCACTCCAGTATTCTTGCCTAGAAAATACCATAGATAGAAGAGCCTGGCGGGCTATAGTCCATGGGGTCACAAAGAGTCAGACATGACTGAGCATGTACAGATGTTGACCATTTTATTCATAATTTTCATTATGACACTTTATTTTCTTGTCACAACATCTTAACATCATTGCAGTTGCCAACTGTAAAGATTTTAAAAATTATATTTGTATATATTTTAAAACGATCACTTATTGAGGCATATAAAGAAAGTAACTTTATTCTAAAATTAACCTCTCAAAATCACATAAGGGGGGTCATTTTTATTTTGATGAAATTCTCATTCCACATATCATCAAAATAAAAATCACAAATCGTGTCTATGGACCTCCTCCTCTTTCTCAGGGGAGTTTCTTGTAGAGTGCTCAATTCAATCATTGCATTCATTACTTTGAATCAAAGTGAGTGTTTCTGCATTGACCTATACACAAATTTTTCTTCACTTCTTTTCTCTTGGTTCCTCTGCTGCACAGTATGGTATTCTGGCCACATGTGCTTACTGAGAAAGGAAATGTGGCTAGAGTCACATGATATAACTGTAATATTTTGGATATACTGGATTAAACAAATTGTGTTATTAAATGTATTTTACCTGTTTCTTGTAGCTTTTTAAAAATTTGCTACTTTTAAGTTTTAAATTGCTATACATATTGCTCACATTATACTTCTACTGAACAGCATTGGAGCCTGTTAAGGATATGTGAGATTGTTTTTTGTTTGTCATTGAAAATAAGATAATGATCTCTAATTACTTACCACGCATCTATGGATTTTTTAGATGCCCAGAGCAAAGCACAAGCAGCTTGCTGCCAAACATGAATGCTTCCAACAGCCTTTTTCAGTGGTGAGAAAAGTTGGTTACAAATGGCTTCTGTCCAATGTTTATTAAAGAATATGACCCAAAAGAGTCAAAGGATGTATCTATAAACTGTAATGGAACTGTTATTGGTTCCCTAGCTAGATGGTTTTTATCTCCTTTTAATGTGAGTATCACATAGTGTTAGAGTCTATTTCAAAGTCTTCACAGGATTGGGTTCCTAGACCTCATTCAAATCACTGTAGTTTCCAGGCTACTTTTTCAATAGTGGAGACAGCTTCTGCTTTACTCTGTGGACATTCTATTATTGCAACTACTAACCCTTGATTCATACTAAGTTATTTCTCTAGCTTTGAGGTCTGTGCCTTTCACATTCTGTAGACCATCACACAATTTTCCCCAATTATTTTTTTTTCCCTCAGCAAATTTCTCTTGCGTAATTTATGCTTCATTTATATTTCCACATGAATAAAACAATCTAACTCATTCATCATTTTGATTGCTATCCTCTGGAACATTTCCTATACTTGAACTGTTCTGGATTAGAGAAACCTCAGTACTTTTCTTCCCTGAAAATAAATGCAATCTCTATTTCATGAACAGGTTGTGTTCCAAAAGGGTGGGAATCACATTACAATTGGAGTTTCAGTTCCAAGGCCAGCTCACCAATCACATTGTATACCAAATGTAGAATACTGTGTCAAGAATGCTATGAAGCTTAACACTGCATACTGAGACGTTTCTCTGAGAACCCACACTTTTTCAGGTTGGGTTAGGAACAGTGCAACGGAATAATGAAAGTCTCCCCAGCACTCAGTCTTAGCAAGAGGATGGGGACATTTTCCCAAACTAATGGTGGTGGGTACCACCAGGGCCAGTTTAGGGATTTCAACAGCTGAAGTGTTGGGATAAAACTCACTATTTGTTACTGGATCCTGTTCTTACATTCTACTCCCCCCCCCCCCCCCCCACCTTCTTCTGTTTGCCTACTTCACAGCACAATCTATGGCTTACAAGTAAAGATTTTGTTCAGCTTGTTTCTCTCTTTCTATATATATAAACAGTGTTTGCTTCTTTATCCCCCATTTCTAAAAGTAACAGAAACTCCCTCTCACTACTCATTTGCCATTGTAGAAATGATGCAATAGCAGTTTTTCCTATGTCAACTTCCTCCTTTTACTTAGTGATTTTAGAGATGAATATGGTTAGCAGAGGGCTTCCCAGGTGGTGGAGAGCTTCCTCCTAGCAGGAGACACAGGAGACACAGGTTTGACTGCTGAGTTGGGAAGATCCCTTGGAGTTGGAAATGGCAACCCGTTCCAATATTCTTGCCTGGAAAATTCCACGGACCCCGTGGCTACAGTCCATGGGGTCACAGAGAGACAGACACGACTGAGTGACTGAGCACACATACACACTTGGTTAGTGAAGATAATCTCTAATCTTAAAGAAAGGGTTTAAGAATCTTAATTGACATTTCAGTGAAAAACCATCCTTGGGTCACACTGAATCTTCACCAAAGGCATTGATGCCAGAATGAAGGCAAGTTCTTGTTATGGAAGCTGGGATAAGAGCTGATACCCAGGAGGAGGGAATCCTAGACAGGAATGGCCGAGATTGGCAGAGGAACAGGGTAGAGGTGAGGCAGATCCTGAGATTCTAGTGTTTCCTCTTTCTTCAGATTTTTTTCCTTCTGATCTTGGCTTAGGGAAATGATGAGAAATGGAAAGAGGTTTAATCAACAGGACAAAGTCTTAGCTTGAAGTCAAAGAGAAAAGGGGAGCTAGAGGTATTTTCTCTACATTATCTCAGATTTATTTTCCTTGATGAGCTTTGAATTTTCTTTGTATTATCAACTTCCCTTTTAAAGGCTACCTTAAATATGGTCTGTGCTCAGTTAACTCTCTGTTTATGAAATTCAACTTTGAATTCATGAATATAATATCCATTGACTTGTTATTATATAGTAGAACTCATTTCAGAGTCTGTAAGTAAGTTGAGATGTTTAAACTAGGGTCCTTGGGGTTCATGAGCTTGTAATCCATATTAAAACACTTGTTTTCTGGGGGTGGAAAAGTATGGTTTTTGGAATATTCACTTAAGGTGAAGAAAAAAAAAGGTGACCCAAGTTCACTTGTGTTACACGTGAATAAACAAAGTTAAGGAAGTTTCTTTCCTGCAGCAGAATTCCCTGGTTTCTTAACATGGCATACTGTTGTAATTCTCCAACAGGGAGATGAAGTGTTCAACATTCAACAAAATTATTAGTCAGAGAATTCTTTTTAAAACACTACTTCTAAGAATTAGGACTTTTGGAATGCAGTATGTGAAATGCTGAAATATATTTCATTTTAGTATTATTTTCCCAAATGTTTTAAGGCTTGGCCTCCTCTAAAACATAAATCTAGGAGCTCAAGGAAAAAATTAAAACTTTGTTTTTTGGTATTTGTCATGCTTCAGTTTTATTAGCATTACTTACTTGAAATCAACTGAAGAATTTATTTGGAGAAAGGAGTTCTATAACAAAATAAAATATGATAACCACTAATCTAGGCCAAGTATCTCAATTTTGTAAGTTAGGAAACTTAGGTCCAGACATTCCTTGTAGGGATTTATTATAGATCTTAAAACAGGCTAAGGATCACAACCCTAGTTCCTTGTTGCTTTGTATTCCCCAAACTGCAGTGAATATGTCCTGTAAAGCTCAGCTATAGTAAAAATGGGCTATAACACAGATCCCAGTAAGTGACAATAAAATTTAGTTCTTATCAAACTGTTACTCAAAAGTTTTTGCTTGTTTATTTTATGTTTTTCATTTTTTTCATGTTAAAATGTTTCACTTAAAACAAACTTTTGTTCCAATACAAATTGTACTTCATTAGACTAATAAATGCTTATGCTGCAACATTTCATTAAATTCTGTCTTATTGTATTTTCCTTTGCTTTTTCAATTATGGTGATTGCCCTAATGTATGTTGTGAAAGTGAAAGTGAAATCGCTCAGTCATGTCTGACTCTTTGCGACCCTGTGGACTATAGCCCACCAGGCTCCTCCATCCATAGCATTCTCCAGGCAAGAATACTGGAGTGGGTTGCCATTTCCTTCTCCAGGGGATCTTCCCAACCCAGGGATCGATCCCAGGTCTCCTGCATTGCAGGCAGCCGCTTTAACCTCTGAGCCACCAGGGAAGCCCTGTTAAGTACCTATATATTCCTATTGTTCTTAATTTCTTATGGCTCCATTTTTTGTTGTTGTTGGCTGAAAATTTGTACCTGCCAGTCATTGTTATGAAGGAGCATGATTAAGGGCTGTGAGTGAATCACAGCTGTGCTTAAACTCCAGCTCCACCATTTGCTAGATGCATGAGCCTGGGCAAATTGCAAAGTTTCTGTGATCCTAAATTTCCCTAAAAGATATTTGACGTGATGTCTGTGTCATGGTTATCAGGGATTTCACAGACTGTTCTGTTCCCACTGTGGGCAAAGTCTTAAACCCTAGATGCATTCTTTTTTGTTCTGGTCCTCGACTCTATCTTCCTCCCCCCACCCCTACCCCCCACCTCTTCCTTTGTTTTCTTTCCTTCCTTTCTTCCTTTCCTCCTCTGTCTGTCTATCCCTGTTTCTCTCTCCCTCCCTCCATCCTTCCTTCCTTTTCTTTCTCATTTTCGCAAACAAAACCTTAAGTATAGTTGGTAGTATTGGTGGGTTGCCTTTGGAAAGGTCTTTACCCAACCAGCATTGAATTAGACACGTGTTTCCAGGCAGCTCAACTGGTAAAGAATCCGCCTACAGTGCAGAAGACCCCAGTTCAATCCCTGCGTTGGGAGGATCCCCTGGAGAAGGAAATGGCTACCCACTCCAGTTTTCTTGTGCTTTCCTGGTAGCTCAGACACTGAAGAATCCATCTCCAGTGCAGAAGACCTGAATTCGATCCATGGCTTGGGAAGATCCCCTGGTGAAGGGAACAGCTACCCACTCTAGTATTCTTGCCTGGAGAATTCCTTGGATGGAGGAGCCTGGCAGGACCATGGTGTGACCATGGGGTCACAGAGTCAGACAGGACTGAGCAACTTTCACTTTCACTTCAAATAACAGTCTATTTTATGACTGAAAGGATTAGGAAATTATTGTTTTAAAGCCAATAATTTAAAAAAAGTAGGTGAGATCACAAGTCAAATTGTCATGAAAACATTAGAAAGATTAAGAAATGTTACTTTGTAATAGCTTTTGTGCTCTTCTAGAAATCTGGAGACTCTGACAGTAAAGAATCTGCCTGCAATGCAGAAGACCCAGCTTTGATCTCTGGGTGGGGAAGATCTGCCATAGGAAATGGCAACCACTCCATTATCCAGTATCCTTGCCTGGAAAATTCCATGGGCAGAGGAGTCTGGCAGGCTATAGTTCATGGGGTCACAAAGAATTAGACACGACTGAGTGACTAACATTTTCACAGAGATCCCAGCATGTTTTTTTTTTTTTTTCCTGCCATCTTGAAGTCTGTATTAAATGCCTGTTGTCAGCTTTCATTTCTTTTTAAAAAAAATTATTTATTTATTTTTGACTGCTTTGGGTCTTCATTTCTGCTCCCAGGCCTCTTCTAGTGGCGGCGAGTGGGGGCTACTCTCTAGCTGTGACACATGGGCTCCTCACTGGGGTGGCTTCTCCCATTGCAGGGGTCCTAGGAGACAAGCTCAGTAGCTGTGGTGCATGGGCCTAGCTGCCCCTCATGTGTGGAGTACTCCCAGACCAGGGTTAGAACCCATGTCCCCTGCATTAGCAAGCAGACTCCCAACCACTGAACCACCAGCGAAGTCTTCAGCTTTTCATATTTCTAAAGCTGGCATTTATCAGATTTTACCCCTCCTCTCCCTCCAGGAATGAACTGGGCATTCCGATGCATCATATTAGAAGCTTCCAGGTCAATTCTCGCTTCAAATGGGGGAACTGACATTCTTGTGAATCTGTATGTAGTGTATCTCCCACCTCACCTTTCTGTAAAGCATCCTCACACTTCGTGGTGATGAAGACTGAACAAGTCTGCATGTTGTCCACATGGCATTTTGTCAGGCTCATTGCATTCCATCTGGAGATGTTAGTTTTCCTTTTCTCCTTCAGAAAGTTATTCCATGGAATGAAGGGCAGGAGATGTCACCAATTCCATGTAATGAATGCTATTAGTGGCTAATTCCTGACTTAACTTATATAATGGTTTAATTCAACTTTCTTACCTTTTTTCAGTGTACTTCTGACTGATAGGTTTTGGTTATCTCTACCCTTGGGATGCTCAGTGCCAGCACCTTCCTCCTCTTTACATTTATTTTTCTTAATATTTTTTTCTGCTTGAGCTTGTCATTTGACTACACCTTTTACTCTCTTGTCTATACATTCTTCCAAGATATTGCTTTGCCTAAAATACCAATGTTGTGGTCTGCCAATTCACTATCCTTGTATATACATGAGTTCTCCATGACTTTCTACCCTCATCTTCTCATTATGATCTCTCTTGAGTTTTATAAGCCAAAAGCAGGTAAATTACATCAACCCACATGAACATCAGGGGTTGCTTTATAAATGTTCCATTACAGATTCTTCCATAATTGGAGGGTTTGCCTAGGATGCTGTATGTCAAACAGGTAGAGTGATAGAGCCCTGATTAGAATAGTTATATCCACATCTTTCTTTAAGATAAAGCTAAACAAGTTTGTTACATGCAAACCCTGCTGCATATAGATGAGAAAGATTGCATTTGGACACTTTGTGTTTTGCTTCCAGGAAGTGTCCAAGATACCCAACTTTTTGAACATTTATGAAGACATTCTCAATTGTAAAATTTTTAGATTGGAAAATTTTGCTGCAGCTATTGAACATGAAAGTGTTACTCAGTTGTGTCTGACTCTTTGTGACCCCATGAACTGTAGCCCACCAGACTCCTCTGACCATGGAATTCTCCAGTCAAGATACTGAAATGAGTTGCCATTCCCTTCTCCCAGGAATCTTCCTGACCCAGGGATTGAACCCGGGCCTCCTGCACTGCAGGCAGATTCTTTACCAACTGAGCCACTGTTAAAATTGAGGCCATATATATGTGTTAGTATGCTGTAATGTTCTTTATCTTTCTGGCTTACTTCACTCTGTATAAGGGGCTCCAGTTTCATCCATCTCATTAGGACTGGTTCAAATGAATTCTTTTTGACGGCTGAGTAATATTCCATGGTGTATATGTACCACAGCTTCCTTATCCATTCATCTGCTGATGGGCATCTAGGTTGCTTCCATGTCCTGGCTATTATAAACAGTGCTGCGATGAACATTGGGGTGCACGTGTCTCTTTCAGATCTGGTTTCCTCAGTGTGTATGCCCAGAAGTGGTATTGCTGGGTCATATGGCAGTTCTATTTCCAGTTTTTTAAGGAATCTCCACACTGTTTTCCATAGTGGCTGTACTAGTTTGCATTCCCACCAACAGTGTAAGAGGGTTCCCTTTTCTCCACAGCCTCTCCAGCATTTATTGCTTGTAGACTTTTGGATAGCAGCCATCCTGACTGGCATGTAATGGTACCTCATTGTGGTTTTGATTTGCATTTCTCTAATAATGATTTAGAAAGATGGTAACGATAACCCTATATGCAAAACAGAAAAGAGACACAGAAATACAGAACAGACTTTTGAACTCTGTGGGAGAAGGTGAGGGTGGGATGTTTCAAAAGAACAGCATGTATACTATCTATGGTGAAACAGATCACCAGCCCAGGTGGGATGCATGAGACAAGTGCTCGGGCCTGGTACACTGGGAAGACCCAGAGGAATCGGGTGGAGAGGGAGGTGGGAGGCGGGATCGGGATGGGGAATAAGTGTAAATCTATGGCTGATTCATATCAATGTATGACAAAACCCACTGAAATGTTGTGAAGTAATTAGCCTCCAACTAATAAAAAAATTGAAAAAAAAAAAAAATTGAGGCCAAAATACTCATGCTAATATTCATGCAAGTATATCATTTGCTGTACAGTTAGATTTTAGAATAATTGCATCATTCATGAAAGTATGTCCAAAATGGCATTATTAAATTTCCATTTGTTATTGTATTAAATTCCATTCATTATTACATTAAATTATCTAACGAATATAGTTAAAATTGAGTAAGTGAAATTAAGAATAGGGTGATTATGACACTGTTGAAGAATTTTGGCATTTTAATTCCTAAATTTCTGTACTCATCCAGCAGCAGAGGTCACTAGCACTATAAATTCCTTTTGTACCCTTTGAGTTATTGCTTCTGTCAAAATTACATCATTTTTGTGAATCACGTGTGGCTGAAAAAACCACCAAATAGCCTGCAGCTTCTTTCACAGTTATTACATGTTGAATTTTTTTTTATTTTTTGGACAGAAAAAAAATCAGTGTATGTTAAGATTTCAAACATTATGAGAGGAAAAAAAATCTACTTCTCGGTAAAAATATCTAAGAAAATCACTAAGAGTGCTATGTCGATTTAGTCTTACTAGACATTCATTCTGTTATATATAGTGACATTCAAAGTGAAGTGTATGTATGTATGCATGTATGGGCAACAGAAAATGTTAAGGACAAATTTATATAGATTCTGGCCCTTTAGAGCGAGTTAACTTTTATATTAGATTTCTATCTGGCTATAATTTTGTGTATTCTTAGAAGCTTAAAAATTTAAGGAGATACTGAGAAAGTTTTGACATTTCATAACTTGGATAGTAGCCACGATTTTAAAAGAAAGCATGGCTGTGAGGTGTCTGGGACTCTGTCAAGTTCAAAAAGTGTCTAAACCTTCATACAGGTTATGAAGTTTTAGTTCGGACTCTTATTTTTCTTTCCCATCAAGCTATTCACTGAGACTTCCCTGAGCTTTTTATTTTATGCCTTTCTTTGAATATTTTCAAGAAGACACCATTACTTTCTAGGTAATTAGATTGTACCACATATGAATATAAATTACACTTATCTCCCCAAGCAATAATTGAATTTCATGCACACAAGTACCTGTTTTTTCTGAAATCTTTCCTCTGACTACTGACTAGCAGGTGGGCTCAGAACCTACTAGTGGTAAAAGAGAGTAATAAAAAGTTCAGTGGATTCTACAATCTTAGAATTTCTGATTTTCAGTATATTCAGTTTCTTTATATTTCAACACCTGTAGTTCTTCAGTTCTTCCATTACTATTAGAACTTTGTCCCATAGTTAGAGGCAAGAGAATCCTCAAAATAAAGTCATCCTAGGTTGCATCTTATTTTTTTTTTTAATAGTTTTTTTTTTAGGAAAAGAACTCAGATATTCTAGCTGAGCATGTTAACTGATCTTTACAATATAGATATTAAAGGCTTAATACTACAACTGAATTTCACAAACATTTTATTAACCTCTATTGCTTGCATTGTAGCTTTAACATAATAATTCACACCTATCCAAAGGATAGAATATTTTTTATTTCTTGGAGTCAAGAATATCACATATTTACTACACACTTAGAAAAATGTTTCTTTCTTTTATTAACTCTATTTCCTTTGAACGTTAGAGTGACATCTAAGTTCAACATTTTAACCCTTAACTTTTACTCAGTCCATATTCTCCAAGTACTTAGCTGTATTTTTCAAATGTACTCTAAAATTTTCATCCTTAAATATAAATAAGCTCATCATTTATTCATGGTGAATGCCTTTCTATGAACATACCTAACTTAGTTCACTTTTTTCCTGAGGTATCAGTTTAGGGACTGTCAGAGTCAAGGATTTATGTACAAACAATAAAAACAAACCCTCTTCTTCAGCTGCCATTTTCTAGGAGTAGTTTATGATTCACATATAATTAGTAAGTTTTTCATAAATTGATCTTCTTCTACTACTTTTCTGCCTACTCATTGAGCTTAAGGAAGTTTTTTTGGCAACTTCCTCCTTTTTTTTCTATATAAGAAAGTTTAATGTTAACTGAAAATTCAAAGATTTCCCAGTGTCTCTCCTCTTCCTCATCACATGAAAATATATCCCCTAAGACCTTCTCTACACTGACGCCTGGGGGGAAACATCCACTCTATTGTGATACATCTCTCTCTCTTAAGGCTATTTATGAAACAGATAGGGGCTTCCCCAGTGGCTCAGACAGTAAAGAGTCTACCTGCAATGCAGGAGATCCGGGTTCCAGCCATGCTTCAGGAAGATCCCCTGGAGAAGGAAATGGCAACCCACTCCAGTATCCTTGCCTGGAAAATCCCATAGATGGAGTAGCCTGGAGAGTCACAAAGACTGACCAAAGGTATATTTTCACAGATCGCTTCCTGTTGGTGCTATCCAAAATAAACCTGTAAGCCATTTGAAGCTTACTTTTTTTTTAAGTGGTTGGTTTGAAGTTTTGATAATTGATATGAAATTTTCCAATCTACATGTGAATACTTGATAGATAATGACTATATATACTACGAGAGCAGACATAAAGTATGATTCCATCTAAATCTGTCAACTTAGGCCATAATTAGTATAATTTTATATTGTTCTAGTTACATCATTTGGTTTTAAAGCAAACAAATGTTTCATCAGAAGAAAAATGTGTAAATGTTGAGTCAGCACAGCCTAAGGCACTTTCCTGTGCCTTAATATCAAGGAAATCTTGCAGAGACAAGCTGTTTTAGAAACTTCTGAAATAAAGCTAAAATAACAAGGGGATGTCACATTGTTTCATGCAACTGAAATAAAAGTGAAGAGTCCTTGTTATAAACATTGTAGCAAAAAAGACAAAGGAAACATCATGGGAAGAAGTCTGTATTTCAGTGAGTATCTTAAGGCATGCTAGACACATTTGGAACTTGCAACATGTAGTGTCAAAGAAGAGGTTAGAAACTACAAGACTTGGACTTTGACTTTTTGGATTACTTTGTGATGCTTTTCATTTTCCAAAAGTCTGTTTCCAGGGAGTTCATACTTGGATGATATTTGGTATGGATCCTTAAGTATGTCATTACTATCCATGGGAAAGGAAAGATAATCATGTATTTTTCATTGTATACTGATTGTGGGGAAGGTTCAAGGATGGCCACTATATTCTCTGGAAATGGCTGTCTTTTTTTTGAATTCTCCCACACTCTAGGCCTTTGTCCTTGGGCAACTTCAGATGGATCCATGCTGGGCTTTTGAGGGGCGAGCTTTAGCCCAGAAGAGGTTGGAAAAACAATGTTTTTCATCTCCAAATGCAAAGAGTTTTCTTTCTTTCTTTCTTTTTTTTGGAACAGAATGTAATTAGCCAAAGTGGAATTGGGCCAACTAAGAAGCATTAACAGGCTAAATGATGTGCCCTTAATTTTTGGAGCGTTCCAAAGATGGACTTATTCTTGACTGTAATGAGAAAAAGGTGAAGCATCTACAAAATTCTAAAAGAGTGACTGGGGAACATGAAAAGAAAGAAACAGTTCAATTTTCTCACAAATTAAAGACGATAACTGAAGCTAGCCACCCCCTCTCCAATCTAAGAATCCATTGGACTAATTTTTCTAAGCAGGCATGGGAATGTTCCTGCTGGGAACAGGACTGATAATATATGTAGCTGGCTCTCTCACCGAGGGGAACTGTTGTTCTGTTTGCGGAATGGAGGCCAACTCCCTGCAACTTAAAGAAAAGCTAATTTAGGACACATCTAAAAGCAACTAAAATGAGAAAGGGGGGGAAAAAAAAATCTCAAGTTACTGTGCACTGTGCCAGCTGACCAAATATAAAACAAAACAAAACAAAACAAAACAAAACAAGATAATCTTTGTCCCTACCACCACAAGTTAAAAAGAAAGAGAAGGAGAGAGACATTTCTCTTGGTGCTGGGTCTGTACTTGTTTTGGCTTTTTTTCAGATACTTTCCCAAGTTTAAATTTGAAATTTGATGACTCTCAAGAGCAGAAATGTTCTTTTCCAGGTGTCATTTTTATCTATTTCTGTCAAGCCCTTTAAAAAGGAATCAAGGAGAACCATCATTTAAGAAAAAAAAAAGTGTAAAAGCTGGTTAACTCAGGACAAAAGGTAGTCGAAATATATTTACCAAAAGAGGGGAGATTTCTTTAGTTAGTAGAAATACATCTGAGAACAGTGCCTTTTAAAAGATGACATCTGAAGCTCACTAGAATTAACTACTTAATGGAAAAAAATCTCTCCAGACTAAAAAAAGAAATCTTCCTATCCAGTTGTATTTTTTTAACCAAATGAAATTTAGTTCTGTTTGCCATTTCATTTTAGGTAAAAAGACAATAAAATTTTGGAGATAAAGATGTGTTTATATGCTTTTATAACTTAAAGGCAATTTTGATTTGAGCATCAAACTCTTACAGATTTTGGCTCATTATGAGAGCAAATGCCTCAAGGCATTTGTTTTAGTCTTTAACTGAAATACTCTGATATGAAGCTTGCAAGAGATCTTGAGAAAACATTTCATACATGTGATGTAGGCTGATAGAGGGAATACTACACTCAAAACAACTGAATTTGAATCCTCAGCTGACTGAGGCTGGACAAATTACACAACTATCTCATCCATTCTTAGAAAAGATTAAATGAAATAATGAATGTACACAGTAAATAATGTACAGAAAAATGTACAAAAATTTGTGTAAAATAAGGTGCTATTTTCCCTGGTGCGCAGTCTTTTTTCAATTCTCTTGCTTTCTGTTATGCGCTTCTTTTCAAATCTTCATTTCTAGCTCATTTCTTTGAGTTGTACTCTTTTTACTGAAAGGTTCTTTAAAAAGAATTAAATGGATGGTTGTTTACAAGGTTGAGGTTTTTTTCTCTTCATTTATTTCCGTCAATAATTTCTGGAGTTAATTTTAGAGATTTTGACTCATTAGATGACTAACTCTCTGAAACCACCACAGTGCACAGAAACCCTGGATAGGAATAGAGGCAAGGGTGCCCAATATGATATTAAAGCAATTATAGACAATTAGCATTCCCTATCTGCCTGCAATGCAGGAGACACAGGAGATGTGGGTTTGATCCCTGGGTTGGGAAGATCCCCTGGAGGAGGAAATGGCAACCCATTCTAGTATCTTGTCTAAAATATCCCATGGACAGAGAAGCCTGGCGAGCTACAGTCCAAAGGACTGCAAAGAGTTGGACATGACTGTGTGACTGAACACACACACACACACACACACACACACACACACACACAGGAGAATATGAGCACTGATGCTTATGTTTGGAAAGATTATAAAGCGGTGGAGATAATAGAGGAAAATACACGTATGAAAAGTGATAGCAACCCTGGTTAAAAAAAGATACAGATAACGATAAGGGACTTGGAAATCAGAATCAAAGAGCATTTTATTATTGTCTAGTAATACCCAGGACATGATAAATTAAAGTTTAAAATAACATCTCTAATAAGAGGTATTTGTATTGATTTTCCCTTTTCATTTAAGCCAAAGCTGTTGTCTCTTGAACAGAATTGCTCAAAGTTTAACATGCATGTGAGTTGTCTAGAGACCTTTCAAAAATTTATATGCTGATCAAAAGTTTTGTGGTGGTCACTGAACTAGCAAAAGGATTTGGTTTCTGACAACTCCCAGTCAATGCCAAGGCTGCTGCTTCTCAGGCAATTTTAGTAACTAGACTGAATGTCACTGTAATTATTTTTCCCTTACAAGTAACACTCTGAGAATGATGTCTATGTTGGAGAAATTGTGGCTATGGAAATATTATTCAAGAAAAGGTTCCCTTTTGGTAAAACTTTGAGATAACATTTATGTACAACAAAGTGTCATTTTAAAGTATAAAATTTGATGAATTTTAACATATGTGTACCTTCACAGAACCATTACAACAACAATCAGGATAACAAATACTTCCATTGAAAAGAACTCATGAAGCTCAATGTCTAAAAAAAAAAAAAAAAACAAAAAAAAAACAACCCAATCAAAAATGTGTCTAAGATCTAAACAACCCAATCTCCAAACTCTGCAATCCCACAGAGTGTAACCCGCCAGGTTCCTCTGTCTGTGGGGATTCTCCAGGCAAGAATATTGGAGTGGGTTGCCATGCCCTCCTCCAAGGCATCTTCCCAACCCAGGGAATCAAACCCTGGTCTCTTGCCCTGGCAGGCGGATTCTTTACCAGCACCCCCTGGGACAGATGGCTAAAAAGCACGTGAAAAGACGCTCAACATAAGTAATTACTAGAGAAATGAAAAACAAAACTACAGTGAGGGATCACCTCACACCAGTCAGAAGGACCATTATCAAGAAAATCTAACTATACAAGCTGGAGAAGGTGTGGAGGCAAGGGAGCCCTCTTTCACTGTTGCTGGGGATGTAAATTGATATAGCCACTCTGGAGAACAATATGGAGAGTCCTAAAAAAACTAAAAGGAGAGCTACCATATGATCTTGTAATCTCACTCCTGGGCGTGTATCTGGAGAAAGCCATAATCCAAAAAGATAAATACACCCCAGTGTTCACTGAAGCACTGTTTATAATTAGCCAGGACAGCAAAGGATCCTAAACATCCATCAACAGAGGAATGGATAAGGAAGGAGTAGTACATATATGCAATGGAATATTAGCTATGAAAAATGAAATAATGCCATTTGCAGCAACGTGTGTGGACCTGTAGATTGTGATACTGAGTGAAATAAGTCAAAGACAAATATCATACGATATCACTTACACGTGGAGTCTAAAAAGAGGATACAAATGCATTTATCTACAAAAGAGAAATGGATTTACACATGTAGAAAACAAACTTATGGTTTGTTACCAGAGATTACCAGGGGGTAAGGTGCTGTTTAGTAAGTCGTGTCTGACTCTTTGAGACCCCATGGACTGTAGCCCGCCAGGCTCCACTGTCTGTGGGATTTCCCAGGCAAGAATACTGGAGTGGGTTGCCATTTCCTTTGCCAGGGGGGAAAGGTGGGGAAGGGATAAACTAGAAGATTGAGATTGACATATACATGCTATTGTAGATAAAATAGATTAACTAACAAGAAACTACTGTATGGCAGAGTGTTCTCTACTCAATACTTTGTAATGGCCTATATAGGAAAAGAATCTAAAAGAAGAGTGGATATATACATATATATGTGTGTGTGTGTATGTATTGATTAACAGATTCATCTTGCTGTACATCTGAAACTAACACAAAATTGTAGATTAATTATACCCCAATAAAAATTAAAAAGAAAGAAAAGAACTCAAAAGTTCTTTATCCACCTTTGTAATCTTCCCCTTATTTATTCTCCCCCTCCCATGTATCCATTAATCTTTCTGTGATTTATATTATTTTTCATTTTCTAAAATTTTATATAAAATCATACAATGTGATATGTATTCTTTTATTATATACCTTCTTTCACTCAGCATAAATATTATGAGATTCACCCATTTTCTCATTTTTGAAAATTGTTTTTTTGTTTCATAATTGAGTTGCCTGTATCATGGCTGACTAGCAGTCCATTCAATGTATGTACCACAATGTCCATCCATTCAGCTGCTGATAGACATTGTATCACTTTCAGTTTGGAACTATAACATAGAAAACTTAGGAGCATGCAGGAACATGCTTTGTATAACCTATTATTTCATTCCTAAGAGAAGAATGACTGAGTTCTATAGAATGTGCATGTTTACATATTTAAGAAAGTATTAAATTATCAAAAGTGATGGTACCATCTTACATGCCTACCAGCAATGCTTGAGGATTCCATTTACTCCCTCTCCCCTTACTTGGCTGGTGTGATCTGTCTTTAATTTAGCTGTTGTAGTGGTTATATAGTGGTATCTCACTGTGGTGTTATCTGTATTTCTCTGATTGCTAACAGTGTTGAGCAGCTTTTCATGTTTATTGGCCATCCATACATCTTGATTTGTGAAGTGTTTGTTCAAATCTTTTGCTCATTTTGAAAATTAGATTGTTTGTCTTACTGTTATGACATGCAAATTCTTTATGTACAAGGATTGACAGACTTTTTCTTTAAAGGGCCAGAGTGAATATTTTAGGCATTATGGACCACATGATTTCTGTCACAACTATTAAACCTAGCCTTGTATCTTGAGAACAGCCACATATAAGACAGAAATGGATAAGCCTGACTGTCTCAATAAAATTTTATTTACAGAAACAGATGGCAGGTCAGACTTTAACTGGGGCCTTGTTTTGATAATTTCTTGTTCTACATCAAAGTTTTTTGTCGGATATATGTTTTGCAAATATATTTTTCTTGTGAGTGGGTTGTTCTTCCATTTTCTTAATAGTGTCATATATTATGTTTGTCAATAACAAATATTTTATGTTTTTATGAAATCTAATGTTTTATTGATATTTTATGGTTTTTGCTCTCTATTTAGTAATCTTTGCATAATCCAAGTTACTCCTAAATATTTTTCCTGAGATAAGAACTGATGTTCTTAATTTCTTATTCCAAATGAATAATCCAAATTGTTCAGCACTATTTGTAGAAATATGATCAATTCTCTGTGTAATTGTTTTGGCATCCTTGTCAAAATCAATTGACCATGTATGCATAAAGCTTTTTGAGGACTTCCTTTACAGTTCCAGCAATCTGTATATCTAGCTTTATACTAATCCCACACTAAGTTGATTATTGGGGATTAAAAATAAGTCTTCAAATCAGGTAGTTTAAGTTTTACAACCTTGTTCTTTTTTTTCCCCAAACTTTAGCTATATTAGGACTTTTGTATTTCCATATATTTCTATTATAACATTCTGTTGGGGTTTTCATTTGGAGTCATTGCAAGAGTCTGCAAACAGTAACTCATGTATCAAATCCAGATCACAATCTGTTTTTTTCTACTGCCCTCAAGCTAAGAATTTTTTCACGTTTTTAAAGAATAGTAACAAAGAAACAAATATGTAACAGGTATCATTATTTGACTTGCAAAGCCTAAAGTATTTTCTATTTGGCTCTTTAAAGAAAAAGTTTGCCAACCTTTGACAATAGGTCAATCTTGGAAGAATTTGTATTTTAATAATGCTGGATATTCCAATTATGAGCATGCTATATCTCTCTATTTGCCTTCTTTAATTCTTAAGAATTGCTTACAGCAATATTGTGTAAATTTTAGCATATAGTCTTCATTTGTTAAATTTATTTGTAAGAATTTAATATTTTTTATGCTCTTGTAAATGGCATTATTTCTTCCATTTGCTGAGTTTTTCTTTGCAATATATTTTACATTTTTAATGTTGAGGTTGAGTCATGTGATTTTGCAAACTTTATAAATTAGTTATAATAGCTCTGTAAATAGTATTACTTCTTCTTCTATCATTAAACTTTTGGCATCTTTCTCTTGCTTTATTGAACTGACTAGTATCAGTAATAAAATATTGCACAGAAGTGGTATGAGTGAGCATTCTTGCCTTGTTTGCAGTCTTAAGAGAAAAGCACTCAGTCTTCCGTCAAATTAAATATGATATTAGCTGTTGATTCTCTTTATCAAATTTAGGAAGTTCTTTTCTGTCTTAGTTTCTTATGGCTCCTATAACAAATTGTCACAAACCCAGTAGCTTATATAATACAAACGTATTCTCTTATAGTTATGGGGTCCAGATGACTGACTTCAGTTACACTGGGCCAAAAACAAGGTGTCTGCCATCAGTGTCTTGAGGCTCCACGAGAATAATCCATTTTCTTAACTCTTCCAGCTCCTGGAGCTGTACTGCTTGCATTCTTTGGCTCACAGCTCTTTCTTCGTTTCCAAAGCCTGTGACATGCTATCTTCAGATCTTCAAGGTCATCAGAAAACTTCTCTTCTAGAGACTTCCCCACTCCTTTCTCTTATAATGATGTTTGTCTTTTTTAAATTAATTTTTATTGGAGTACAGTTGATATACAGTGTTGTGCTAGTTCCCGCTGTACAGAAAAGTGAATTGGTTTCCATGCACGTCGATCCACTCTTTCTGAGACTCTTCCCACACAGGTCATTACAGAGTACTGCGTAGAGTTCCCTGTGCTACACAGGAAGTTATCATTCATCTATTTTATACATAGTAGGATGTATACTACTATACCATCTCAATCCCCATCTCCCAATCTATCCCTCCCCTTCCCTGCTTGGTAACCGTGTTTGCTTTTTACATCTGTCACGCTATTTCTGCTTTGTAAATAAGTTCATTTGTACCATCTTCTAGATTCTGCATAGAAGTGATATCATGATATGTGTCTTTCTCTGTCTGACTTACTTCACTAAGTATCACAATCTCTAGGTCCGTTCGTGTTGCTGCAAATAGAATTATTTCATTTTTTTATGGCTGAATGATATTCCATTGTATGTGTGTGTGTGTATATATATATATGTGTGTGTATACACACACACACAATGTTTATATATCTTTTTTCCTCTATCAGAGGACATTTAGGTTATTTTCATGTTTTGGCTATTGTAAATGGTGCAGCAATGAATACGAGGGTTCACTTATAGTTGCATTTGTCACCCTCAGGTAATCCAAGATAGTCTCAGTTAAAGGTCGTATCTGCAAAGCCCTTTTGTCATGTGAGGTGATATTCACATTCGGTGATTAGGAGACAATTATTTAATCTACTGCAATTCTATTCTGTGTGTGTTTGTGTGTGTGTCTGACTCTCTGTGACCTTATGGACTGGAGCCTGCCAGACTCTTCTATGCATGGCATTTTCCAGGCAAGAATACTGAAGTGGGTTGCCATTTGCTACTCCAGGGGATATTCCTGACCCAGGGATTGAGCCTGAATCTCTTGTGTCTCCTGCATTGGCAGGCAGATTCTTTACTACTGTGCCACCTGGGAAGCCCTATTCCTAGTTTACGGAGTTTTAACATTATAAATGACTGTTGAGTTTTATCATTCTTTTGCATTTACTGAGAATATTATATGATATTTCTATGGACTGGAGTATAATGGTGAAATGAATTGCTTGAGTTTCAAATGCTAAATAAAACTTTCATTTCTGAGATAAAGCCCACTTGGCCATATTGTTGAATTCCATTTTCTAAAATTAGGTTAAGAATTTTTCATCTGTGTGCATGAGGGTCATTGTTATCTAGATTTCTTCCTTCTCTCTATTCCTTTCCCCTCCCCACTTCTCTTATGCTTTCTTTCTCTTCTAATCTCTTGTCTGTTTTTGGCCTCAGAAAGAGCAGAAGTATTCATTGATGTTGTTTTCCTTTAAATGTTTGGTAGAATTCACCAGTGAGTTCTTACATATGCCAAGAGTTTAATCTTGGCGAAAGTTGTTAAGTACAAATTTAATTTTAAATTAGATATAGAGCAATTCAGGTTGTCTATTTTTTCTTGAATGAGCTTTAGTAGTTTTGTTTTTTTTTTTAAGAAATTCATCTAAGTTGTGAAACAATTGCAATGCAAGTTTTCATAGTATCCTTTTAAAAAATTTATTTTTAATTAAAGGACAATCAGTTTGTATTATTGTGTTTGTTTCTGCCATACATCTCTACTTTATTATTCTTTTAATGTCTGTAGCATCTATAGTGAGTTTCCTGCTTTCATTTATATTGGCAATGCATCTATGTTCTTTTCTTTTCTGGTTAGAAGTTTGCCAGATTTATTGATTTCTCAATCTGTTTTTGTTTTATTGATTTTCACTCTGTTTCTCTTCCTGTCTCTCTTTGTACCCTCTGTCTCTCTTTCTACCTTTCTCTCTCTTTTTTCTCTCTTGCTCTATATAGATACACTTTATTCTTTTATTGATTTATGCTCTTTTCTTTCTTTTGCTTACTTTGAATATTATACACTCTTCTTTTTCTAATGTCTTAGTGTGAAAGTTTAGTATATTGATTTTATACTTTTATGTTTTTCTTATATAAGCATTTAAAGCTATAAATATACCTTTATGAATGGTTTCACTTGCTTCCCACATATTTTGATATATTGTGTTTTCATTTTATTTAGTTCATGTATTTTCTCATTTCCTTTATAATTTCTTCTTTGACTCAGCAATTATTTACCTGCATGTTATTTTGTTTAAAAATATTTATGGACTTTCCATATATTTTTCTGTTATTGATTTCTAGTTTAACTGTGGTCAGATGACATGCTTCTAATGTTTCAAAAACTTTTATGTTCATTAAGACTTGTTTTATGGCCCCAAATATTTTCTATTTTGGTAAATATTCCAAAAGAATGCATATTTTGCTGCATTTTTTTTATCATTAGACATTTGATTTTGGTTTTTTAAAATTAAAAAACAAATTCCATGTCTTTCCTTATCAAGTCCAATTTCATCCACTTTTCTGGACATATGGAGCATATTTATAGTGACTGTTTTAACATTCCTGTCTACTAATTCTTTCATGTGTTTTATTTCTGCATCTGTTTGTTCAGAGAGATTTTTCTTTTGCTTCTTCACATGCTTGATATTTTTCTGATTTGATGTCACATTGTGAATTTTATATGTGATGTGCTAGAGTATTTGCATTTCTTTCAATATTTTTTTTGAACTTTATTCAGGGAAGCAGTAAGTTAGTTGGAAACAGGTTGATTCTTTCTTGGTGTAGCTTAAAGCAATACCTTTCTAAGGACTCTATCCTACCCCATGAGGTAGGAAGTTCTTCACACTGCATTTTCAAATTATCCTCATGTTAATGACAAAGACTCAAGTGGAACTCTCTGTAGACCTCTGGAGTTTTCTCTTTGTAGTTGTCTCTCTGCCCTAGAAATTAGTGGCATCTTGGCCTCTCTGGACTCTGAATTTGTTTGAATTTGTCTGAATTTCAACTCAGGAATATCCACAAGGTTTTCTTCGGTTCTCTTTCCCTCTGCTATATTAAGGAAAGTTCCCTAGACAGCAAGGTGGGACAATCACAAGGATCACCTTTTCCATCCCCTATCTTCAGAGGTCATTGTTCTGTACTACCTATCATGCAATATCTGAAAACTATTCATTTTAAAAATATTTTGCTGGGTTTTTTAGTTGCTTAAGGCAGTATGGTAAGTTTTAGACCTGCTGCTTCATTATTCCTGGAGGCAGAAGTAAACCTAATCACTTTTTAAATGCTGTTCTTACCCGAGACATAAAGGTCTGCTTCGGGTGGGCTCAGATTTAGAAAATACCAATTGAGCAATTATTTTTAATGCTATTGTATATATCTTCCAACTATTTAAAGTCTCTTTTCCTATTTTACCCATTGTAGGAGACAAGCAAGGTTAAATTCAACTCTTCATATACCTGGTGTCTACACCTGTGTAGCTGAACATCACTGGAGAAATGTGCTCAGGCAGATAACTGTCTTTTCTTAAAATCCACGATTATTAGCATGTGTATATTAAGCTAAAAGGTTGTTAAAGAAAATAAAAGTTAACAGAACATTTTGAGGGGTCTTACAAAATCTTTGTCTTCATAACTGGACACAGTAAACTTGGCAGAAATGAATAAAGGAGACAGTTTCTTTCAAACCCATGCATTTGCAAAGAGCCTCAGTACAGAAAGTATTTCTGGAAGCCGGTTCAGGCACATGGAGCTGTGAAACAGACAGAGCTCATTTTGGCACATGGGATCCTGAGGACACGAGAGAAATGAGAAGTGGAAGTTAGGGCTGAACTAAACTGATGGGTAACTTAGATTTATTGCCTCCACTGGCAAGTATTTGCTAGACGTGTGCATGCATGCTTAGTCACTTCAGTCGTGTCCAGTTTTTTGTGACCCCATGGATGATAGCCTGCCAGGCTGCTCTGTGCATGGGATTCTCCAGGCAAGAATACTGGAGGGGATTGCCATGCCTCCTCCAGAGTATCTTTCCCACCCAGGGATTGAACCCACATCTGTGTCTCCTGCATTGCACGTGGATTCTTTACTGCTGAACTACCAGGAAAACCCTTATTTGCTAGACATGTGAGATCAAAGCCTAACTATTGGCCCAGGGCGAGGTCCACAGAACTGTTAACTAATGGGGAAAAAATGAACTTTGTCTTTAAAAAGGCTTTTCATAGACAATGACTATGTTAAAAAGCTTTAATTAAATTCTGTTGTTTTTTTTTTTTTAATTTATGCTAAGATTTCACCAAGAATAGTAGATAGCATTTTGTGTTCATATTTTAACTTCAGTTCAGTCACTCAGTCATGTCCAGCTCTTTGCAACCCCATGGACTGCAGCATGCCATGCTTCCCTGTCCATCACCAGCTCCGGGAATTTACTCAAACTCATGTCCATTGAGTTGGTGGAGCCGTTCAACCATCTCATCCTCTGTCGTCCCTTTCTCCTCCTGCCTTCAATCTTTCCCAGCATCAGGGTCATTTCAAATGCATCAGTTCTTCACATCAGGTGGCCAAAGTATTGGAGTTTCAGCTTCAACATCAGTCCTTCCAGTGATTCAGGACTGATTTCCTTTAGGATTGACTGGTTTGATCTCCTTCTTGTCCACAGGACTCTCAAGAGTCTCCACCAACACCATAGTTCAAAAGCATCAATTCTTTGGCACTCAGC
This sequence comes from Cervus canadensis, assembly GCF_019320065.1. Classification (NCBI taxonomy): domain Eukaryota; kingdom Metazoa; phylum Chordata; class Mammalia; order Artiodactyla; family Cervidae; genus Cervus; species Cervus canadensis. The sequence goes on from NC_057412.1 coordinate 18,029,017, forward strand.
TTTCTTTATAGTCCAATTCTCACATCCATACATGAATACTGGAAAACTCATAGCTTTGACTAGACAGACCTTTGTTGGCAATGTAATGTCTCTGCTTTTTAATATGCTGTTTAGGTTGGTCATAACTTTTATTACAAGAGGCAAGTGTCTTTTAATTTCACAGCTGCAGTTACCATCTGCAGTGATTTTGGAGCCCCCCAAAATAAAGTCTGTCACTGTTTCCAGTTTCCCCATCTATTTGCCATGAAGTGATGGGAATGGATGACATGATATTTGTTTTCCGAATGTTGAGTTTTAAGCCAATTATTTCACTCTCTTCTTTCACTTCCATCAAGAGGCTCTTTAGGTCTTCTTCACATTCTGCCATAAGCATGGTGTCATCTGCATACCTGAAGTTATTGATATTTCTCCCAGCAATCTTGATTTCAGCCTGTGCTTCATCCAGAGTTTCTCATGATGTACTCTGCATATAAGTTAAATAAGCAGGGTGACAATATACAGCCTTGACGTACTCCTTTCCCTATTTGAAACCAGTCTGTTGTTCCATATCCAGTTCTAACTGTTGCTTCTTAATATGCATACAAATTTCTCAGGAGGCAGGTCAGGTGGTCTGGTATTTCTATTTCTTTAAGACTTTTCCACAGTTTGTTGTAATCCACACAGTCAAAGGCTTTGACATAGTCAATAAAATAGAGGAAAACAATAGAATGGGAAAGACTAGAGATCTATTCAAGAAAACTACAGATACCAAGGGAACATTCCATGCAAAGATGGGCACAATAAAGGACAGAAATGGTATGGACCTAACAGAAGCAGATGATATCAAGAAGAGGTGGAAAGAATACACAGAACTATACAAAAAAGATCTTCACGACCCAGATAATCACAATGGTGTGATCACTCACCTAGAGCCAGACATCCTGGAATGCGATGTCAAATGGGCCTCAGGAAGCGTCACTGCGAACAAAGCTAGTGGAGGTGATGGAATTCCAGTTGAGCTGTTTCAAATCCTAAAAGATGAACTTATTTGAAATGCTATTAAAATGCTGCACTCAATATGCCAGCAAATTTGGAAAACTCAGCAGTGGCCACAGGACTTGGAGGTTTCATTCCAATCCCAAAGAAAGGCAATACCAAAGAATGCTGAAACTATCACACAATGGAACTCATCTCACACACTACCAAAGTAATGCTCAAAATTCTCCAAGCCAGGCTTGAACCATGAACTTCCAGATGTTCAAGCTGGATTTAGAAAAGGCAGAGGAACCAGAGATCAAATTGCCAACATCTATTGGATCATTGAAAAAGCAAGAGAGTTCCAGAAAAACATCTATCTCTGCTTTATTAACTATACCAAAGCCTTTGACTGTGTGGATCACAACAAACTGTGAAAAATTCTTAAATTTTAACTTCATTCCATTTTAAATGGAATTGAGTCATCAATAACCTGTACGAAATATATGTGCATATGCATATCATATGCCTTTACTTAGTTCTTCTATAATTCTGACATTGATGGCTTGGCCATACAATAATGCTGAAAAATATACTCCTGGGAAATGAATGAACTTATGACATCTACTTAAAATTAAAACAAATATTCTATTGAGGGTAAAAATAGACTCTATATTTTGATTAAAACAATGTAAATGGTGACTTTAAAAAGTGCTTGCCTTTTTTTAAGGTTCCAGTGTTTCATACTAGGCTTTCCAGGTGGTACAGTGATAAAGAACCCTCCTGTCAATGCAAGAGATGCAATTCAATCCCTGGGCTGGGAAGATCCCTGGAGGAGGAAATGGCAACCCACTCCAGTATGCTTGCCTGGAGAATTTCGTAGACAGTGGAGGCTGGCAGGCCACACTCTTGGGGTTGCAAAAAGTCAGACACAGCTGAGTGACTGAGCACGCATGTTTCATACTAGGCTAGTTTTTGCCAAATACAGCCATAGATTAGTTACATTCAGTCAAGAGGAGAGAAAAAGCTAAGCTATAAATTCAAGGAACAGTGTCAATGTCTTATGAAATGTACTTATCGAAAACAGGAACTTTTAGCACCACTTTCCCTTCCAAAATCTGTTATGTTAGATAAGATCTTTGATCATTAGTGCCTCAACTCAGGCAATGTATAAGGTTCTCTTGAGACAGAAGTTTATTTGAGAATCCAAGGAATTTTCATGGGTCAAGTAGTATTCAGGTGAGCCTGCCTTTAGTGTAGCTGTGGCATGAGGTCTCTTTTGTAAACTAAGGAAGATATGAGCTATGATTTGAGCTAAGACATGAGCCACCTGATACGAAGAGCTGACTCATTTGAAAAGACTCCAATGCTGGAAAAGATTGAAGGCAGGAGGTGAAGGGGATGACAGAGGATGAGATGGTTGGATGGCATCACTGACTCAATGGACATGAGCTTGAGCAAACTCCGGGAGTTGATGATGGACAGGGAGGCCTGGCATGCTGCAGTCCATGGGGTCGCAGAGTCGTCACGACTGAGTGACTGAACTGAACTAAACTGATGAGCTATTTCTCATCATATAAGGAATTTAAATTTGATTATTGTATGATCTCATCATCACTGTAATATCTGGCTGGTAAGGCTGTCAAAACACAACTGACCAGTAACATAATTTCTACTAAGCTAATATACTGTAGCTGTAAAAAGTGAAGTGACTCCTTGCCCACCGTCAGTTACTAAGTCAGCACAGGATCAGGGATGGACATAGAAAATTCAATAACTTATTTATCTTCAATATTTTTTGCAGCACAGAGAAGACTAGTCCATGAGGTGAATTACATACAACATGCTGAGTCTTTGTTCCCCACTCTAGATTGCATTAGCTTGCCTTCATTGGTTTTTGCCCCAAGTTAATTTTACTTATTAGGTCTGTGAAAAACATGGCCATGTCCTTGGGGCCTCTGGACATGCATGCTGAAACAAATCAATTATTTGAAATGCCACAGTATAAATACTATCAGAATAAGCTCCTTGGGAGAAGAAAGGTGTCGTATAATTCAAAGCAATTTATAAATATCTACTTTCAGGCACAGTGTGAGACCTGATCCAAAATTCTTTGAAAGGGGTTTAAATAGAGCTGCCAATATTACATATTCTCCTGTTTCATGCCTAGAGTAATGTTAAGGCATCAGAGTTCAAGTGTTTTCTCTAATATTGGTAGAGCAGTGTAAAAATAATATAATTACTTATAAAGAGATATATATAGAAAATTACTTTGACTCAGATAGTTCTAGCTTGTAAATTAGAGATTTATTCCCATTGAGATAGAATCTTTGTTGAAATTTCAAGGCTGTTCTTTGAGTATTGAAAAATACTTATATTTACAAAATAAGATTCTAAAGTGAATGCATTTTAGATATTATGTGATATAATTAAAGTTCTCATATATTGCTATCAAACATAATGAAGAATGTCAGTGAAGGGAATTCTGAGAGTCAACACAAGAGCAATTGCTAAGAACACTTCTGTGAATAATCCATATTAAATAAGTGGAGTGAAAATATTGATTAAAATAAGTTTACATAGTATTGAGGAAACTGTAATGATATAGTTAGTGAATTAAAGGATCCATCTACACAAACATAAGGAGAAAAAGAAAATAGTTTAAACTCTAAGTACTCTGAAAAGTAAAATAATTTAGTATCAAGATGGCTACAAATTATCATTACAATTAGAAAGTGACATTGATAAAGCATCCAGTTTTCAGTGTTAACGTTGTGCTATGTGCTAGACAAATCAAGATCTATATCTCTTTTCTAAAGGAGATCAGCATTCACAGACTAGTGAGAGAAACAGACAAGAACTAAGTATAAGAAAGTGAAATGAATGCATTTTTCTAAGGACTTTCAAAGGAATTTATGGAGTCTGAGAAGACGTTATCAATACTAGACAAGTTTGGAAATGAGAAGGCTTTGAAGAGACTTTGTCTGGAATGTAGCTGGAAAAATATGCAGTAATTACATTTTAAAAATGTAATTGCCTGGCCTGGCATATTAAAAATTAACTGTATTCTTAATGTTATTTTTATTCTTATTACTGTTATTATCATCATAATCTGAATGAAATGATGACAGAGGTGTTCTACTGAGGCCAAATCACATGTGTCAAGTATGAAAATAAGAGATACCATGGCATAGTTGAGAAATAACCAAGTGTTATATGTGCCATGTGTAGGGCATGAAAAAAAGGGAGGGGCGCGGAATGAGGTTTGGAGAAAAATATCAATTCAGATTCTGAATGTAGAGCAAATGAGATACTTTGAAGGAATAATATGAAAAGAATTATATTTTACTTGCCTATTTGTTATTACCATTTAACTTAAAAAGTAGCATACTCACGTGATGAAATATAGCCATATCATTCAAAAGGATATAAAGTGAAAATTAACTATCCTCCTCCTTATTCCTGTGATACCTCTCAGACCAACTTCCCATTTTCAAACAGTTTTGAGCTGATTCCCTTTCAGGTCTCCGGAAGCTTGCAATCTGGGTAGAGACCCTTCTTGTATACACTTCAAAATATCTCAGCCCCACATTTGAACGGCAGCCACTGCTCAGCAATAGTTGTGTGCAGGTTTTCACTAGCCTCATGCGGATACTTACTGAGAGCCTCTCAGCTCTTGTTTCCTGTGCCAGGGCTTACTGATGCTACGAAGAACACACTCAGCACTCACTGTAGATAAGATGTATGGGAACTCCAAGTCTGTCAGGCCACTATTAGCCAAGAGTCGTTGGGAGTCAAGGTCTAAAGGATTCAGCTCATAAAACTTGTTAGATGATCTGGCTGGAAAGGACACTAGTTGCCTGGAGAGCTGGCCAAATCCATAGTTCGTCCTTATATTAGTTTTCCCCTCCTGCATAATCCCTGGGCCTAACTCCTACTTCCTGAGCTTACTTCCAAAATAAACTAGTGCCATACAGGTCTCTTGCCCCAGGCTTTGATCTATGGAGAAACCATGCTAAGACAGCTAGTTCTAGAAACTGTTTTAAGCACACACTCTGTATGGAACTTGGAGCAGCACCATTTTCTGTTAAAAAAAAAAGGAATAGTAATCCTGTCCCAAGTATTAAGAAAATGAAGTTATCTCCAGTGCTGTTGTGGCATAAAAATACGGAGTCTCTCCTGCTTTAGTCAGGATTCTCCAGAGAAACAGCAAATAGGATGTGTATGCATTGAGAGACTTATGTTGAGGAATTAATCCCTTGGTTGAGTAGGCACACAAATTCACTTCTTGTAAGGCAGGTCTTGTGGTTATGAACTCCCTTGGTTTTGATTTTGGTATATCTGGGAAGATCTTTATCTCTTCTCTATTTCTTGTTTGTATTTTGGTTTTATTTTATGTTTGGCTGCACTGGGTTTTCATGGCAGGGTGTGGGCTTCTTATTGTGGTGTCTTCTCCTGTTGCAGAGCATGAGCTCTAGGCGCGTGGGCTTCAGTAGTTGTGGTGTGTGGACTCAGTTGCTCCACAGTATGTGGGATCTTCCTGGACCAGGGGTCGAACTCCTGTTCCCTGAATTGGCAGGTGGATTCTTACCCACTGCACCACCAGGGAAGTCCATATGTCTCCTCTATTTCTGAAGGACAGTTTTGATGGGCATAGTATTGGTTGGCAGTTTCTTTTTTTTCAATCAGTGCTTTGCCCATATCATTCCACTCTTGCCTTACCTGCAAAATTTCTTCTGAAAAATCTGCTAATGGTCTCGTGGGTTTTCCTTGAATTTAATAAATCACTTCTCTCTTGCTGTTTTTAGGATTTTCGCTTTATCTTTTGATAACTTGATTACAATGTGACTTTTGTGTAGAGTGCTTCAGGTTCAAATTATTTAGAAAACTTTGGGCTTCATAAATTTGGATGTCTGTTTCCCTCTGCAGATTTGGGAAGTTTTTAGGTGAGAAAGTTGGATATCCACCTTGGTCTCTCTTCTGTAGCAGACACTGTGGGACCAGGGGATCCTTCTTAGCACCTTGCTGTGGTGTCTTGAGGGATGAATGATATGGATAAAGTACTTTTCTTGCCTGCTTTGATGCAGTTTTTCTCATTTATTTTTGCTCCAATGGTGTGCTAAACCTTTCTCCTGAGTTCCATAATTTTCACAAAGGCATTCTGATTCATAGAGAGTTGTTTAGTCAGTGTTTCTCTTGGTGGGGGATGGGGGGAACTATGATTTAGGACTTGATATTTTTCTGTCTTGATAATATAACTGAGACTGGCAAGTCCAAAATATGTAGCATGGGGTGAAAGCCTGGAGATCCAGGAAGATCTAATGCTGGAATTTATGCCACAAGTTTGACAGGTTAGGAAGATTCAGTGTTGCAGTTCAAATTCAAAGATTGTCTGATGGCAGAATTTTTAACTTGAGGGAGGCCGCCCATCTTTGCTCTGATTTGATGAAGTCCACTTTGCAAGCAAAGGTCTGTCTAGTCAAAGCTATGGTTTTTCCAGTAGTCATTTACAGATGTGAGAACTGGACCATAAAGAAGCCTGAGTGCCGAAGAATTGATGCTTTTGAACTATGGTGTTGGAGAAGACTCTTGAGAGTCCCCTGGACAGCAAGGAGATCAACCCAGTCCATCCTAAAGGAAATCAGTCCTGAATATTCATTGGAGGGACTGATGCTGAAGCTAAAGCTCCAATACTTGGGTGACCTGATGTGAAGACCTGACTCATTGGAAAAGACCCTGATGCTGGGAAAGACTGAAGGCGGGTGGAGAAGGGGGCAACAGAGGATGAGATGGTTGGATGGCATCACCGACGTGATGGACATGAATTTGAGCAAGCTCCAGGAGCTGGTGATGGACAGGGAGGCCTGGTGTACTGCAGTCTATGGGGTTGCAAAGAGTCAGACACGACTGAGCGATTGAACTGACTGACTGACCCACATTATGGGGCAGAAACTTCTAGAATAATACCTGAGCATCATCACCCATTTAAACTGACACACAAAATTAACCACCACAGTCACTTACCTGGGGCGATTATAAATGAAAGTATAGGGAGAAGAGAAAATGTTGGATTGTGCAGGAACTATTGCACTTGAATGGAAGGGACAATGGACATTTTAAGGATTGTGGAGCTGTCTAGTTATTAGTGCTTTGAATGCCCTGAAAACGACTCAAGGCATACTATCAAAACCAGAATTGCCATATGGCAGCTTCTAAAGACATTTTCATGTATATTTGCAGGAGAATATTAGGCCCAGCATCTATCTGTGAGTGTTGCAGAGCAGTAATAATATACAGCCTTAACTGTTCCCTGATGCCAGAGACAAGGCCTGAATAAGGGACAGTGAGCCAGAAACTTGAGAAGAGGCCCTTAGGACTGACAAACTTACACTAAAAACAGTCGAGTTGCCCTTAGTTCTCTGTGCTAGCAGTGATTCTCCATAGTAGAGGGGGAAAAAAGACTCCTCTTCCTTGGAGAATCTATAAAAACCTCACCCAAGACCAGAATCTCATAACTTGATATCTGGTAAAGTCTGCGACTTCTGCCCTTGCCATTCCCCATTTCCTCCAATTCACATCGTGATAAGAGCCTTAGCTAGAAAAAGAGCCTGAGTTATTGCCTGGCAGAAAAGCTCACAAACCAAAGAAATCTCAAGATTTGGCTAATGTACCATCAGGAACCAGAGGAAAATGTGTGGAATTTTGATGATGTTAGATTCAAGGCAGAAATTATGAGTCTGAACAGGGAAAAGCTTATTGTCATGGGAGTCAAGTTTCAATGTCCCAGTAAATTGAACCTGTTCAAATATGTCTTGGGATGGCTTCTCATAGATTGGACATAGCAATGATCTTCAGAAATAAGATGGAGGTATTGGAACAACTCTTAATATAATGTTAAGAAAAGGGCCAGAAAGCTCAGGGAAATGGAAATGTTTGAATGGCTTCATTGTGTGAGATGAGAAGGCCTAGCTACTGGTTATTTCCTAGAAAGTTCCAGAGGATGTTCTGTCTACTTAGACAATAAGAAACATACTAGTGAGAAAGATACTAGCTTCTTGGAGAATTAGTGGTAGTTAACATCTGGTGGTTGGTTGATGCCATGTAACTAGGCTCTGTAGAATAAAGAATAATGGGATCCTGGATGAATCTCACAAGCATATTGAGCATATGTAGCCAATACAAAAATATATGTACTGTGTAACTGATCTCCATAAAGGTCAAAATGGACACAACTAGGAAAAAAAAAAAGAGTAATGGGATTCAATAAAGGTGGAAGCCAGTTTGAAGCACATAATTTGCAGAGACAAATTAGATGCAATTATTGAAAATGGGCAGCAGAACTGAAAATACTGAATGCCCAGATTACCCTAAATTTTCTGCGCTAGAAGATAGCCTGCCTGCTAGAGGAAAACAATCAGGATGTTTTGTCTCACAACGATTTCTGGGCAAAACTAATAAATTATGGTGTCTCATAGTGCATGATAGACAATCAGTCAGATATAGTACTTTCTGACTTATGTTAACAACAGCAATAGCAAAAATAGAATGTCTGGTGAGCAGAAGTCTGAAGTTAGACCCTGAAATGGAAAAATCACAGCGCCTCACCCAGCTTCCAGATTTAAGTCAGTTCACACACGCAGCACCCATTGATTGAAAAGAAGCCAGATTCCACTGAGAAAAATATTTGCAATGGCAACACAGCAGTTTCTGAGAGAAATTCTAATCTTTTTTCAGGTGGCTATAATTATTTGCCAACATAATGATTCTGGGAATAGGGCAACATCTAGATTCTGAGAATTGGGAATTTTTCAGAAAAAGGTCTGAGATAACACTGATACCAGAGGACCCAAAATGCCATATGGTCTTTTGGATAAGATGGGGGCTGATAGAGTTCAGGCTATACATGGAACTCTGGCTCAAGTCAGTTTCTTCATGAATTCTATGGTCCATGTATCTACTCAAGGATATTTCTGTTGCCACTTGGTGTATATTTTATGGCTCTGAAATTTATTTCCCAACCTGTGAAATAAAAGCCATCATTGTAGAAAGGGTCTAGTGGATGCCTATAATCTGTTTCCCCTTTCCCAGCAAAAAGAGAAAATCAGAAGCAATAATACATCCCCAGAGGAACTGAATAGTTTAGGTCCACCGTGAAAGATTTAAAGAATTGTGGAGAGAGGAGTTGGCAACATTGCATCTTCATTTAAGTTGCCTCTGTGGTCTCTGCAAATGCAAATTCATCATGACAGATTAGGAGGCAACAATATAGAATTAAACAAATGATGCACTCAGTTCCTTTGTTGGATGTGATATCTTTACTAAAAAATATAAACACAGCTTCTAGTACTTCATATGTGTGTATGCTCAGTTGCTCAGTCATGTCTGATTGTTTGCAACCCCATGGACTGTGGCCTGCCAGACTCCTCTGTCCACGGGATTCTCCAGTCAAGAATACTGGAGTGTGGGTTGCCATTTCTTATTCCGAGGGATCTTCCTGACCCAGGGATTGAACCTGTGTCGCTTGCATCTCCTGATTTGGCAAATGGATTCCTTACTACGGCGCCACCTGGGAAGCCCCAAGACTTCATATTATAGGTATTAATTAGGAGGATGTAATCTTTTTAACACCGATGAATGGAGGAGTATATTCAGCTTGCTTTCACACAGAAAGGACAGTTGTACACATTCACTTGACTGAGATCTTTTACTTTTGCTCAATCTTGATTGTGTTGACATTAGAACACACGTTGCCTCTACCAGTAGGCCTGGGAGTGGATGGATAAATGTTTCCCTGTTTCACTTCCTGGGAGATTAATGTAAAATGAGTTTTCTAACACTCCTCAGCAAATGCATTAGAATTGAGTTTTAATCGCCTATGTTTGTAGCCAACTCAATAACATGTTCATATATTTGCTTTCCTTCCTTCCCTGTTTCACTCACTGTTTTTCTTATTCCTGGAATCACTTCCCAAATAAACTACATTTTTTAAAGCCTTAGTCTGAAGCTTTGCCTTGGAGGAAAACAGACAAAATATTTCACTACAGGACAAAATAATAGGTACCTTTATCTTGAGTTATTATATTCTCCTCATTTGAAAGAGAATTATTTTAGCATTTTTTCCCTCCTCTTTCCTTTTTCTCAGACACCTTTCTATATACATAATAAATTCATCCATTGGTTTCCTGTAGCACATTAAGATATACTTATTCTTTATTTCTTCTTTTCTGGTAGTTCAGATGGTAAAGAATCCACCTGCAATGCGGGAGACCTGGGTTCGATCTCTGGAGAAGGTAACGGCCACCCACTCCAGTATTCTGGCCTGGAGAATTCCAGGGACTGTATAGAATCTTATTTAAGGATTTTTTTAAAAATATCATGTCTTTAAGGATTTTCAAATGTAAACATTTTTACTAACTTTTCACTGTATAAAATGAAAACAAGGTACTTAAAAAAAGTCCTCTCCTCTCCATTGTCCTTGTTTTTACCTCTAGCTTTTTAAATCTAATCTCCAGATCCTGTCATTTTTTCCCCCCATGTTTTTCATTTCTACCTTCTAAAAATCTAATTTATAAGAAATTCTTCCTATTAGACTTAAGTCTTTGATATGTAGTGTTTGTGCTTAGCAATGTAATTTTCAATCTGAGAAGTCTATTTTTAACATAAAAAATATCCAAGTTTTTTTTTTTTATAGTTTCTTTGTGTTACTGTGTGTTGATGATACACACCCCCCTTCCTGAAGTTTCTATCACATAGGATTGTCAGATTTAGCAAATAAAAATACAGGGCACAGAGTCAAACTCAAACTTGAGAAGAACAAAAAATGGCCTTTTGCATAAGGATACCCCATACAAATATTTGGGATTTACTTCCATAGAAAACCCCTTACTCATTGCTCATCTGAAACTCAAATCTAGCTCAGTGTCCTATATTTTATCTGGAAACCCTACTAGCAGAGTCCTTTGGACTCAGAAAATATTAAATTGGTCATTTAATAGAACTTCTATTTTTAATTTCTCTGACCTCTTTGTTTTCTTATTCTTTTATGCCTCCAGCAGTTTCTCTTTATGAATTCAATAGTCAGTTATTTGACGATAATCACTGGATTTTAAATGAAACCATTTTCTTTCTTGAGTTATTGCTTCTTTTATTTAGGATCAGTTTGATTTGTTATTCTTTCATCACTTCCTTGCTTCTGAATCCCTTTAAATGTTTAGTGATCCTTTGACTGTTTAATAATCATGCCTGAAGGGCCATCTTCATTGGCATTGGTAGTGGTATTGCTTTTCCAATTCTCCTTTTGTTGCCAGTTTTGTGTGGTTCAGTTTTCCTAAAATGCCCTTCCTTTGGAGCATATTGACAAGGACCTGACACCTCACACACTTTTTTGTTGTTCAGTCGCTCATGTGTCTGACTCTTTGTAACCCCATGGACTGCAGCATGCTAGGCTTCCCTGTCCTTCACCATCTCCTGGAACTTGCTCAAATCATGTTCTTTGAGTCAGAGATGCTATCCAGCCATCTCGTCCTCTGTCATCCCCTTTTCCTCCTGCCTTCAATCTTCCCAGCATCAGGGTCTTTTCTAACGAGTTAGCTCTTTGCATCAGGTGGCCAAAGTATTGGAGCTTCAGCTTCAGCATCAGTCCTTCCAATGAATATTCAGGATAGATTTGCTCTGGGACTGACTGATTTGATCTATTGCATCACTTATCAAGATATTTGAAGACAAGCAAGTTTCAAGTTTAAGCAGAAGAAGCTACACGTAATGTTAGACTGATCAATAAATTTGAATAAACAGTACATTATACTGTTAGAAAATTTAATTCAGTTCAGTTCAGTCGCTCAGTCGTGTCCAACTCTTTGGGACCCCATGGACTGCAACACACCAGGCTTCCCTGTCCATTACCAACTCCTGGAGTTTACTCAAACTCATCTCCATCGAATCAGTGATGCCATCCAACCATCTTATCCTCTGTTGTCCCTTCTCCTCCTGCCTTGAATCTTTCCCAGCATCAGGGTCTTTTCCAATGAGTCAGTTGTTAGCATCAGGTGGCCAACATGTTGGAGTTTCAGCTTCAGCATCAGTACTTCCAATGAATATTCAGGACTGATTTCCTTTAGGATGAACTGGTTGGATCTCCTTGCAGTCCAAGGGACTCTCAAGAGTCTTCTCCAACACCACAGTTCAAAAGCATCAATTCTTCAGTGCTCAGTTTTCTTTATAGTCCAACTTTCATATCCATACATGACCACTGGAAAAACCATGGCTTTGACTGGACGGACCTTTGTCGGCAAAGTAATCTCTGCTTTTTGATATGCTGTCTAGGTTGGTCATAGCTTTTCTTCTAAGGAGCAAACATCTTTTAATTTCATGGCTGCAGTTACCATCTGCAGTGGTTTTGGAGCCCCCAAAAATAAAGTCTCTCACTCTTTCCACTGTTTCCCCATCAATTTGCTACAAAGTGATAGAACCGGATGCCATGATCTTAACTTTCTGAATGCTGAGTCTTAAACCAACTTTTTCACTCTCCTCTTTCACTTTCATCAAGAGGCTCTTTAGTTCTTCACGTAATTAATCAACTGGAAATTCATTTGGAGTTTGGGTGAACTTGCAGTTAGAGATATAGATATTGAAATTTGCTGTTTTTAATTAGAAAATAAACTTGTGAGAAATTCATTGGTATTCCAGTGAATTTTAGTCTCATTGTTTACATAGTCAGGATCTTAGATACCTATTGCCTTTTGATCAACAAAGAAAATGAACCAAGAAACAGACATGTATTTGTATTTTCTGTCTGTAGATTTGTTTTGGAAATCATATGGTTAGGAAACTGAATGAATCAGAGTCATATTGTTGTATCATTGCCCATGTTTCTGCACTCTATATCTGCTTGGCCACACACTAAAATGAATAAACTGACATCCTGGGTCAACAAAGCAGTAATTTCAAACAATTTTAAGAACTATCAAAGTGAAACAACTACACCACATAAAGATATCAAATATATATATTTCCAGAAGCTTTTATGACCTGTAATAATTTTTTCCTTTTTGTCCAAAAGTTATATTTCTTGAATGAATATTTCTATGCTAATTTATTTCTACAATGTAATGGTAAAAAAAAAAGGTAACTTACTGTTCAGTAAAATATATGCACCCCTTTGGGGCTTCCCTAGGTGGCGAGGTGGTAAAGAATCCATCTGCCAAAGTAGGAGACACAAGAGACATGGATTCAACCCCTGGAGAGGGAAGATCCCCTGGAGGAGGAAATGGCAATCCACTCCAGGATTCTTGCCTGGGAATTCCCATGGGCAGAAGATTCACAGAGTCTACAGTCCATAGAGTCACAGAGTTGGACACAATTGAGGACACGCACACACAAACACACACGCACCCTTTCAGGATGTAGAATGAAGGCTATTCCTAGCCTAGTAAACAGTCAGTTCCTAACTGTGTTTCTCTGTCCCCATTGAATCTGGGTACATCCTTGTGAGTAGAAATTATGTGTTCAATTTACAGGTAAGACTTTTAAGAAGCAAGAGTGCTTTTCCTATACACCCTACAGCCAGGTAATGATATGGAAGATCTGAGGGGTTAGTGGAGTCACAACATGAGAAGAGTCTCAGTCCCTAAATCACAGCACACAGTGGAGTCTCCACCAACCAGAACACACCCATGACTGAGAAACAAACTCCAGTGGTCTTAATCTGCTAAAATTGGAAGTCTATTTGCTGCTTCATCCTAGCTTGCCTAAATCATATAATATTCCTGTTTGATGTATTTCTCTTTCACTAGAGGCACCATGTCTTATAAAAGTACTTGGAAATGAAAAACTATCATTACAAATGATAAAAATAATTTTTAGTATAAAAATTTATTTCTTTATTATTTTAAAAAGAAAGCATACTAATCAAATGTAAATATAAAAATATTTTCAGAGCATTATTTTTGCTAACATTTTGATCTGTGTTGATAGATTCCTGAGTATTATAGATTTCTTCTACTGAAAAGTGAATTTTAAAGGGGAAAAATAGGCTGTAATAAATTTGGTCTTCATAACTATGACAATTTTTTCCCTTATCTTTCAATAACATTAAATTGATTTTGAGGACCATCAAGTAAATACTATAAACAGACTGTTATGGGACAAATTCTGTCTCCCAAAATGCCTGTATCAAAGTCTTCATGATGGAATTGCTGCAGTTGTTTAGTTGCTGAGTTGTGTCCCCTCTTTAATGACTCCATGGATTGTAGCCTACCAGGCTTCTCTGTCCATGGCATTCCATGGACAAGAACACTGAAAAGGGTTGCCATTTCCTTCTCCAGGGAACTTCCTGATCCAGGGATTGAACTCACGTCTCCTGCATTGGCAGGTGGATTCTTTACGACTGAGCCACCTGGAAGCCCTCATGATGGGATTATTGGACCTGGAACAACAGACTGGTTCCAAATTGGGAAAGAAGTACATCAAGGCTGTTATTGTCACCCTGCTTATTTAGCTTATATGCAAAGTACATCATGAGAAACGCTGGGCTGGATGAAGCGCAAGCTGGAATCAAGATTGCCGGGAGAAACATCAATAACCTCAGCTACGCAGATGATACCACCCTTACAGCAGAAAGTGAAGAGAAACTAAAGAGCATCTTGATGAAGGTGAAAGAGGAGAGTGAAAAAGTGGCTTAAAACTCAACATTCAGAAAACTAAGATCATGGCATCTTGTCTTATCACTCCATGGCAAATAGATGGGGAAACAATGGAAACAGTGAGAGACTTTATTTTGGGGAGCTCCGAAAGCACTGCAGATGGTGACTGCAGCCATAAAATTAAAAGACGCTTGCTCCTTGGAAGAAAGGCTATGATCAACCTAGACAGCATATTAAAAATCAGAGACATTACTTTACCAACAAAGATCCATCTAGTCAAGGCTATGGTTTTTCCAGTGGTCATGTATGGATGTGAGAGTTGGATTATAAAGAAAGTTGAGTGCCGAAGAATTGATGCTTTTGAACTGTGGTGTTGGAGAAGACTTTTGAGGGTCCCTTGGACTGCAAGGAGGTCAAACCAGTCCATCCTAAAGGAGATCAGTCCTGGGTGTTTATTGGAAGGACTGATGCTGAAGCTGAAACTCCAATACTTTGGTGACCTGATGGGAAGAGTTGACTCATTGGAAAAGACCCTGATGCTGGGAGGGATTGGGGGCAGGAGAAGAAGGGGGTGACAGAGGATGAGATGGCTGGATGGCATCACTGACTCAGTGGACATGAGCTTGAGTAAGCTCTGGGAGTTGGTAATGGACAGGGAGGCGTGGCATGCTGTAGTCCATGAGGTCTCAAGGAGTCAGACACAACTGAGGGACTGAACTGAACTGAACTGAAAGGAGGAAGAGACATCAAAACTCTCACCACCTCATATGAATACTTCTTGGCTCCAAAATCCTGAAAGAGGGTCCTCACCAAAAGTTGAATCTGCTGGCATCGGATCTTAGAGTTCCCGGACTTTAAGGAACTATGAGAAAGAAGTATCTGTTGTTGAAGCCCTCCAGTCTATAGTGACTTGTTATAGCAGTCTGCCATGGAGTAGACTGAGTCATAGATCTAACATTTCCTTCTTTTTCTTTTGTCTTATTTTTCTAAAATTTTGGTCAGAATATTGTAAATAGTTATTTTTACAATTTACCCTGAAGTAAAATGGAAGAAAAATAAGATGGAAAAAGAGCTTATTATGTAATTGTGTGAAGTATCATAGACTGCAAATAGCATAGAACCTTGTCAGGTTCCAGTTAAAAAAAAAAGTAATTCATATAATTTTCTGTGTGTGTGTAGTGTGCATACATCTGCTTGTTTAGAGACAGGCAATTATATCAGGTGGGTTGTAATAGTAAGAAAGGAACAAAAGAACCCTATTTAGAAATTATGCTCTGAATTCATCAATTATCATATCCTGTATTCTCCTACTGTCTTTGAGTATAAACCAAAGTTTTAAAATGCTCTCACTAAAGCAATGATTTTTTGTGTCTCCTCGATCATGCAAAAAATTAGTATGAAAGAAACAAAAGTCTACTCTTTCTGTGTTCCATAGTTATATCCTTTTGATTCTCTCATTGTTGTTGTTCAGTGGCTAAGTCAGGTCCAACTTTTTTGAGACCGCATTGGACTGTAGCCTTCTACGTTGCCTCTCTTCATGGGATTTCCCAGGCAAGAATACTGGAGTGGCTTGCCATTTCCTTAAAACACTTGCGCTAATGGAGGGCCACTATAGCGCTTCTACAGATAGAGACCTGTGGATATTTTACCAATATCACTGTTGGGAATCTTCTGAAACAAGAGGTACAGAGAGAACTGAAGATAGCAGGCCAAGTTAGCAGGTTATTTTGTACAATTATTTACTGAATAATGTCAATATTTATAAAGAAGATATAAAAGTATGTGATAAAGTAGTTAACTATGGTGTATACAGCAAGCAAAAATACTTAGCTTTCAGTGCCCTGCCCCACGGTTTAGGTTTTCTGAAAGAGGAAGCAGAATGGAGAGGGGAAAACAGACAGATTGCCTTGAACAGAAAATCTTCTGAAAATAAATTTAAATATGTGGTGAATCTAATTTTCAACATGATGGGTTTGCAGTTCATGACACATCTAGATGGAGTTTTTAGCTGCCTGGTTTCAAAATGTCAGTTAAGCATTTGAATAATACGTCTGGAAATTAAGTGGAAAAAATTCCCACCATGTAGCATCCATTATTTTTTTTCCCCATTTATTTTCATTAGTTGGAGGCTAATTACTTTACAATATTGTAGTGGTTTTTGCCATACACTGACATGAATCAGCCATGGATTTACATGTGTTCCCCATCCCGATCCCCCCTCCCACCTCTCTCCCCACCCCATCCTTCTGGGTCTTCCCAGTGCACCAGCCCCGAGCACTTATTTTTGATTAAAATTTACTTTAGCATGGTATGGCAGAACTTCTGCATGTGGATTTTTGTTCACCCTGAGCTTGTACTCCACACTCCCAGGGCTAATTGCTGACTGAATCTGAAAGCATGAATTTTATTGGTCCCATGCTGTAGCTGTCCCTCTGTAATACCTCTAGCTCATCAGGCAAATTCTAAAATAATAGTACTGTCTACTGCTACTAAACTAAGACCTTGAGATGATTTTTTCCCTTGACATTGAATATGAGGTAGTTTTTTTTTCTTGGTATATTTTATCTTTTTCTTACTTCTCAGAACTCTTTAAAATTAGCTGATATATGTAGATCTATTGACAAATGGAAGAAAGAAAAGGTGTATAGGGTCCTTAAATTATGATTTTTAAATATGATTTTTACCCCAAATTTCCTGATAATAAGATTGTATTTTCTCATATGAAAGTGTAACAGGTATCAATTGACCGTCTTTGTACTATTTCAAGATTACTTCATAAGTTCAGTCTCTCAGTTGTGTCCAACTCTCTGTGACCCTGTGGACTGAACACGCCAGGCTTCCCTGTCCTTCATCATCTCCTGGAGTCTGCTCAGTCTCATGTCCATTGAGTCAGTGATGCCATCCAACCATCTCATCCTCTGTCATCCCCTTCTTCTCTTGCCTTCAATCTTTCCCTGCATCAGGGTCTTTTCCAATGAGTCAGCTCTTCGCATCAGGTGGCCAAAGCATTGGAGTTTCAGCTTCAGCATCAGTCCTTCCAATGAATATTCAGGACTGATTTCTTTTAGGAATAACTGGTTGGATCTCATTGCAGTCCAGGGAACTTTCAAGAGTCTTCTCCAATACCACAGTTTGAAGGCATCAATTCTTTGGTGCTCAGCTTTCTTTATGGTCCAACCCTCACATCCATACATGAGTACTGGAAAAAACATATCTTTGACTATATGGACCTTTGTTGGTAATGTGTCAACTTTTTAATACACTCTCTAGGTTTGTCGTAGCTTTTCTTCCAAGGAGCAAGTATCTTTTAATTTCATGACTGCAGTCACCATCAGAGTGATTTTGGAGCCCCCCAAAATAAAGTCTGTCACTGTTTCCATTGTTTCCCCATCTGTTTATCTATTTGCCATGAATTGATGGGACCAGAGGCCAAAATCTTTGTTTTTTGAGTATTGAGTTTTGAGCCAACTTTTTCACCTTCAGAATAAAATTAGGAAACATTAGTTCCCTGCTTCATTGGTATAGCCTGGTGTAAATTCAAGTCCTCAGAAAACTTTTTGAATAGTAGAATGTCAGTAGATGGGTGAGGTGTTACAGATTTCTCACCCAATGTGGTCCATGATGGAGCTTATTAAGGTTTCCTGGTACCCAAGTGAGAGAAATAAAAAGGACTGTTAGTGAGTAACCTGGAAGATGTGAACTCGCATCATGAGGGTGTGATGAGGATTGAGTATTTCCAGTATCAACCCTGGTGATTGAAGGACAGATAACTAAAGAGCCTCCTGATGAAAGTGAAAGAGGAGAGTGAAAAAGTTGGCTTAAACTCAACATTCAGAAAACTAAGATCATGGCATCTGGTCCCATCACTTCACGGCAAATAGATGGGGACACAGTGGAAACAATGGCTGCCTTTATTTTTCTGGGCTCAAAATCACTGCAAATGGTGATTGCAGCCATGAAATTAAAAGACACTTATTCCTTGGAAGGAAAGTTATGACCAACCTGGACAGCATTTTAAAAAGCAGAGACATTACTTTGCCAACAAAGGTCCGTCTAGTCAAGGCTATGGTTTTTCCAGTGGTCATGTATGGATATCAGAGTTGGACTATAAAGAAAGCTGAGCATCAAAGAAATGATGCTTTGGAACTGTGGTGTTGGAGAAGACTCTTGAGAGTCCCTTGGACTGCAAGGAGATCCAGCCAGTCCATCCTAAAGGAGATCAGTCCTGGGTGTTCATTGGAAGGACTGATGTTGAAGCTGAAACTCCAATACTTTGGCCACCTGATGCGAAGAACCACCTCATTGGAAAAGACCCTGATGTTGGGAATGATTGAGGGCAGGAAGAGAAGGGGACGGCAGAGGATGATATGGTTGGATGGCATCACCAACTCGATGGACATGGGTTTGAGTAAACTCCGGGAGTTGGTGATGAACAGGGAGGCCTGGCGTGCTGTGGTTCACGGGGTCGCAAAGAGTCGGACATGACTGAGCGACTGAACTGAACTGAACTGAATGTACCAGAAGTAAATGCCAACCATCATAGATTTGTAAGGATTGTGCATCTTGGTAGAGACCAGTAGAAAACAGAGTTTTTGTGGACAAATTTTAGAATGATGAATTTTGACAATGATAGGTCAAGAGTTGATAAAATTCAATTTTAGAGGGGAAAGGGTTAGATTTTTACATATGTGCAATTTAGTGATGCAAAACTCACAATCAGTAGACACAATATCCGAGACAACCATATTTTTGTCCTCATTTTATTCCATCTTGCAATATTATTTGACACCAATTCCACTTTCATAAAATCATTCTTCTTTTGCAGAGGTTATTGAACTTGTTTTTGGTAAAAGTCCAGATAATAAACATTTTAAGTTTTGTTCCACACAGTCTATGTTGGAACTTTTCTACTGTAGCACGAAGTCATTCATAATTCAGAGGTCATATAAAAACAGTTGGGAGCAAGAGTTCAGAGGCAGGGAGTGGATGAAAGGGCAGATTTGACTCACAGGCTGTGGTTCTCCTGACCCCTGTTTTTTAAGAATCTACATCATATGTTCACAGTTTCTCTTCTACTTTTTTTGTTCATTTCTTTTCAGTCCCAGTGCTTGCTGTTTCCTTTCTAATATGTTCCTCACTGTGATCAGCTGTCTTCCCTCTAGGTATAAGTCTCTATATGATCTCATTCAATCTCATAGCTTTTTATTTTATTTTGTTTATCTTATTTCATTAAATTTTGTTACACTTGTCGAGGTGGTTAAGTTCATCATACATAAGTTTATAGCCACTTACCTTTATTAATTTGTACAAAGAACTGCTTTTCTTCTTATTATCCATTTCCTTCTTTTTTTGTTTCTGTCACTTATTTTCTTCATTTAGATTCTCCTCTGCCCTTAGGCATTCTTTTTT
This sequence comes from Cervus canadensis, assembly GCF_019320065.1. NCBI lineage: Eukaryota > Metazoa > Chordata > Mammalia > Artiodactyla > Cervidae > Cervus > Cervus canadensis. Next base: position 18,049,020 of record NC_057412.1, read on the forward strand.
TGGTGTTGTGGTAAAACATGCATAACATAAAATTTCCCATTTAGCCATTTTAAAGTGTACAGTTCAGTAGTATTAAGTACTATTAATTCAGTAGTATTAAGTATTGTTATGGTATTAAGTAGTATTAATCACATTATGGGGCTTTGCTGGTGGCTCAGACAATAATGAACCTGCCTGCAGTGCATAAGACCAGGGCATGATCCCTGGGTTGGAAGATCGCCTGGAGAAGGGACCGGCAACCCACTCCAGTATTCTTGCCTGCAGAATTCCATGGACAGAGGAGCCTGGCAGGCTACAGTCCGTGGGGTCGCCAAGAGGTGGACATGTCTGAGCAACCACTTGGCTTAGGGAGGGGGTTCTCAAACCTGAATCACACTGTTGTGCAACAGATCTCCAGGATGTTTTTCCTTTTGCAAATCTGAAGCTTGATATCCGTTGAATAACATTTTTCTTTTCTCTCTTTCCCCTGGTAATCACCATCCTACTTTCTGTTTCTATGAATTTGACTGCTTTTAGGTATCTACCTATCTATCTATCTATCTATCTATATTTGTCTTTTGTGACTGACATTTCATTTAGTATAATATCTTCATGTTCATCCTTATTGTAGCATGTGACGGAATTTCCTTCCTTGTAAAGGCTGAATAATATCCCATTGTATGTACGTGCTACATTTTCTTTATCCATTCATCCACTGATGAACATTTTGGTTGCTTTCTCCACTTGGTTATTGTGAACAGTGCTGCTGTAATCATGGATGTGCAAATATCTATTAGGTGAAAGTGAAAGTATCAGTTGCTCAGTTATGTCTGCCTCTTTGTGACCCTATGGACTCTAGCCTGCCAGGCTCTTATGTCCATGGGAATTCTCCAGGCAAAAATACTGGAGTAGCTTGCCAATCCCTTCTCCAGGGGATCTTCTCAACCCAGGGATCGAACTTGTGTCTCCTGCCTTGCAGACAGAATCTTTACTGTCTGTTTCACCATGGAATCCTGTTTTTAATTATTTTGGATATATACTCAGAAGTGGGATTGCTAGATTGTATTGTATTTCTGTTTCTAATTTTTTTGTGGAATTTCTATATTGTTCTCCACAGCGGTTGCATGGTTTTACAGTCCCAATAGTGCACAAGTGTTTCAACTTCTAGCATCCTCACCAATGCTTTATGCACATTTTATTTTATGTTTTAATAGTAATTGTCCTAATGGATGTGTGGTGATTTCTCATTGTGGTTTTGAGCATCTTTTCATTTGTTTATTGGCCATTTGTATATCATCTTTAGAGAAATGTCTATTCTTTTTTTTTTTTTTCATTTATTTTTATTAGTTAGAGGCTAATTACTTTACAATATTGTAATGGTTTTTGCCATACATTGACATGAATCAGCCATGGATTTACATATGTTCCCCATCCCGATCTCCCCTCCCGCCTCCCTCCCATCCGATCCCTCTGGGTCTTCCCAGTGCACCAGCCCTGAACACTTGTCTCATGCATCCAACCTGGGCTGGTGATCTGTTTCACCCATGGGATGTTCTGAGAGAATAGCATTGAAGCAAGTATACTATCAAGAGAAATGTCTATTCTTTTAGAGAAATGTCCTTTGCCCATTTAAAGATCTGGTTATTAATTTTTTGTTGTTGAATTTGTAGGACTTCTTTTACATTCTGGATATTAATTCCTTATGCATGCATGTGTGCTAAGTTGCTTCAGCCGTGTCCAACTCTTTGTGACCCCATGGACTGTAGCCCACCAGGCTCCTCTGTCCAAGGGATTCTCCAGGCAAGAATACTAGAGTGGGTTGCCAGGCCCTCCTCCATGGGATCTTCCCCACCCAGGGATCATACCCAGCTCCTGCACTGCAGGCAGAATCTTTACTGCTGAGCCACCATGGAAGCCCAGATTCCTTTCAAGATTTATGATTTCCAAATGTATTCTCCTTTTCTATAGATTGTATTTTCACTCTGTTGCTAGTGCCCTTTTACATGCAAGTTGTTTTTGTTTAAGTTGTATATAGTTCCATTTGTCTACTTTTGCTTTTGTGTCTGTACTTTTGGTGTTCTATCCAAGAAATCATTGTCAAACTCAATATTATGAATTTTATCTACTGTTTTTTCCTGTTAGCTATCTTATATTTAGGTTTTATTCCATCTTGAGTTAACTTTTCCATGTGGTGTAAGATAAAGGTCAAGCTTCATTCCTTTGCATGTTTCCACTCTCCCTCTTACCACTTATTGACTAGCTTTTCTGTACTGAGTGGTCTTGGCATCCTTGTTGAAGAGTATTTGACTGTATACACAAATGTTTATTTCTGGGCTCTCTTTTCTATTCCATTGGTCTATTTGTCTGTCTTTATGCCAACAGTATACTGTTTTGATTAGTGTGTTTTGAAGGCATTTATTCTCACAAGTTTCATATACAGTCTCACAAGGCTTCTAAAAAGTTGTCTTAGTTGTTTGTAAATTTTCATAAATGGTACTGTACTATATCTTCTTTCTCTTTTTACTATATTTATTCTAGTCTATAATTGTAAGATCTCACCATGTTGCTGAATTTGTTGTTTCTATGTAGCATATGGTATTCTCTAGTATGAATTGGCCACAGTTTAACACTTTCTTTAGTAATAAACAGCTAGTTTATCTCTCAAAATTCCTATTAATTCAGCATCTGGATGATAAGCTTCGTATATGTCCTCATATAGACATTTTCTTATGTAGTTACCTAAGAATAGGATCATGGTATCATAGGTCAAATGCATAATTATTTTAAATATATTTACAGGTTGTTTTTCAAAATGTTTTTTAAAGAATTACGTATTTTAATTGGAGGATGACTGCTTTACCGTATTATAATGGTTTCTGCCATACATCAACGTGAATCAGTCATAGGTCTGATTCATATGTCTCCTCTGTCTTTAACCTCCCTCCCACCTCTCTCCACATCCCACCCTTCATGGTTGTCACAGAGCACCGATTCTAGCCCCCTGTGTCCTATAGCAAATCATTTTACATTCCCATCAGCAGTGCATGAAAGTTCCTACCTTCTGATATCCTTGATAATACTTGACATTATGTAGGTTTCTAATTATTGCCATTTTGATAGATGTGAAGTGGTATGTCAGTGTTATTTTAATTTTCATTTTTCTGGTTATTACTTAATTTTGAGCATTTTGTAATATTCTTGGACATCTCCTTTTATGAAATGTCTTTATATCCCTTGCCTCTAATTTCTATTGGGTTTTCTATTATTTTTGCTTATTTTTCTTGGTATATTTCACTATTAACCCATTAGATATTGCAGATATTTTCCTTGGTCTATAATCTATGTGTTTAACTTGAGTTATAGTGGCCTTTTTCAAATATATAATTTAAATTTCAACCCAGTAAAATCATGTTTTCTTTATCATTTGTGCTTCTTGAAATCTGTTTTCAGACATAGGTCACAACAATGTTCTATTACAATTTCTTCTACTGATTCTGTAAATTTACCTTTTATGTGTAATTCAGTAATTCTGAATTTTCTCTGTACACGGTATAAGACATGCACTCAGTTTTATGTTCTTCTTAAAATGTGCCAGCACTCCCAAAATCATTTACATAAAAATGTATTCTATTCCCCTTGCTCTGTTTATTTTTAGCATATCAATTTCCTACACATATTTAGTTTTATTTTTGACCTTTGATTCTATTTCAGTGGCCTACTTATCTGTTCTGCAGTAGCATCTTATTTTAATTTATTTAGATTTCAGTTCTACCAGTATGTGTTAAAATTGGTCATTATTCTTTGGTTTTGTTTTTCAAAGATGTTTTAACTCTTTAGCAATCATTGTTGTTTAAATTAAATATATGCTTCAAATTCCCATAAAATTCCTCTGAGATTCTGAATGGAATTTTATTTAATTTCTGGAGGATTGATTTTTTATGTTTATTAATCTCATATATAAACATGCATATATCTCAATTAATGCCATATAAATAACAATTTATTTTAATTTATTTTCAATTTATTTATGTTAATTTTTTGTAATGATCATGTGGGACTTCCCTGGTGGCTCAGTGGTAGGTAAAGAATCTGCCTGAGGGAGACACAGTTGCAAGACATGTAGTTCGATCCCTGGGTTGGGAAGATCCTATGGAGAAGGAAATGGCAACTCACTCCAGTATCTTTGCCTGGAGAATCCCATGAACAGAGGAGCTTGGAGGGCTACAGTCCATGGGGTCGCAAAGAATCAGACACAGCTGAGCAACTAAGTACACAAAATGACCTTATGCATTCTTTGATTAAATAATTCTTAGATTCTTTAAAAAATTTTTGCTATAAGAATAGACTACTATTTGTTTTGCTTATGTTTTCTATGTTTGTTGCAGGTATTAAGAATTCTATTGATTTGCATGAGGTGGCCAGCTTATTGAATGCTCTTGTCAGTTCTAATAGCTCTTCTGGTGATTCCATTGGGTATTCTATTTATATGATATCATTCTCTGGAAACAGTGACAGTTTTACAGTTTCTTTTCCAGCCTTCAGAGTACCCATGAAGTTTTTTCTCTCATAGGATTATCTGAGTACTGGGTTTGCAGTTACCGGATGTATCGGTTAGGGTATAATCAGAAGGCAGAAACCACAAAGTAATTTAAGAAAAACCACTTATTATAAAGAATTATTAATAAGGATTGGAGTAACAGGAGTTTGACTGGTGAGAAGCAAAATACTTCAGAGAACAGAGGACTTGCAGGCAAAGGAAACAGCCCCTACCCCTGAAACAAGAAGTGTGTGTGCGCATAGTTTTATCCAACTCTTTGCCGCCCATGGACTGTAGCCCACCAGGCTCCTCTGTCCATGGGATTTTCCAGGCAAGAATCCTGGAATGGGTTGCCATTTCCTCCTCCAGGGGATCTTCCTGACCCAGGGATAGAACCTGCATCTCCTATGTCTCCTGCATTGGCAGCTGGATTCTTCTGTTTTTTTTTTTTTTTTGGCCACTAAGCTATCCGGGAAGCCCCAGAAATAAGCAAGGATACCCAAAAGGAAGGAAAAAATATCTGGAAAAAGTTTTCTGCCCCAGAACTAAGATCCAGAGTATCAGACAGGAGGCAGTCATAACTCACGGGATAGCAGAAATGTTTGCTGAGGCTCATGGTTATCCAAGAGGGGCCCTGGTAGAAGAAGCCGTCCTTAGGGGGGTGTTGGCAGCTTTGCTTGGGAAACCACTGTCTAGGTCGCTGGAGGAAACAGCTCAGAAGAGATGCCACATCTCAGAGCGCTCTGTGAAGCCTGTTATGGGGAAGTACTGGACTAGCAGCATCTTCTGTCCTACAACCACTGAAAAGAGTGCTGGAAACACTGTTCGTGGTAGGTGTCATGCTGGTGACTCTTCACTAACCACCCTCCTCCCACCAAAGGAGAAGCTGGGAGGAGCTGCCCATGGAGATTGCCATGTGATGCTGCTTGGTGGATATTGCTGGAACCTGTTGCAGAAACCACACGGCCTGCAGGAGAATTGGGGTGGCAGCTGCTATGTGCCCATGCCGAAGAGCCTGGCTAGAGGAGCACACCAAAACCGTGGAGGGTGAGGGGCCTCCCTTCTCCAGAGTACCTGCAGCGCCTTCTACTGTCAGCACGTCATACAGTGTAGGCTGCAAAGGGGACGTGTTTGCAGGGCATTAAGGATCATCAGGTCCACCATAAAGTCAGATGTTGACGGTGTAACCCCAGGTACCTGGGAATTGCCTGTGTTGGAAGATAGGGTCTTTAGAGAGGTTCAGTTCAGTTCAGTCACTCAGTCATGTCTGACTCTTTGCCATCCCATGAATCACAGCATGCCAGGCTTCCCTGTCCATCACCAACTCCTGGAGCCTGCCCAAACTCACGTCCATTGAGTTGGTGATGCCATCCAGCCATCTCATCCTCTGTCGTCTGCTTCTCTTCCTGCCTTCAATCTTTCTCAGCATCAGGGTCTTTTTCAAATGAGTCAGTTATTCGCATGAGGTGGCCAAAGTATTGGAGTTTCTGCTTCAGCATCAGTCCTTCCAATGAACACCCAGGACTGATCTCCTTTAGGTTGGACTGGTTGGATCTCTTTGCAATCCAAGGGACTCTCAAGAGTCTTCTCCAACACCACAGTTCAATTCTTCAGTGCTCAGCTTTCTTCACAGTCCAACTCTCACATCCATACATGACCACTGGAAAAACCATAGCCTTGACTAGACGGACCTTTGTTGGCAAAGTAATGTCTCTGCTTTTCAATATGCTGTCTAGCTTGGTCATAACTTTCCTTCCAAGGAGTAAGCATCTTTTAATTTCATGGCTACAATCACCATCTGCAGTTATTTTGGAGCCCCAAAAAGTAAAGTCTGACACTGTTTCCACTGTCTCCCCATCTATTTCCCATGAGGTGATGGGACCAGATGCCATGATCTTAGTTTTCTGAATGTTGAGCTTTAAGCCAACTTTTTCACTCTCCTCTTTCACTTTCATCAGGTCTTTTTAGTTCCTCTTCACTTTCTGCCATAAGGGTGGTGTCATCTGCATATCTGAGGTTATTGATACTTCTCCCGGCTATTTAGAGAGGTAATTAAGGTTAAATGAGGTCAGTGTGTGTGTGAGTGTGGGTGCGTGTGCGTGCGCACGCACAGTTACTCGGTCGTGTATGACTCTTTGCGACCCCATAGACTGCAGTCCACCTGGCTCCTCTGGCCATGGGATTTCCCAGGCAAGAATACTGGAGTGGGTTGCCATTTCCTTCTCTCATGGTACTGTTCTAGAATTATAGGGGATAATAGACCTCACTGAATAGCCAGGGAAGGGGAAAAAAAAGTTTTCTGAAATAAGCAAAGGAATGACTTAAAGAGCTCACTCCTAAAGAGTGAAAAGATAGAGCAAATAATTTAAAACTCTGAGAAAGGGACCAACACCAAAACCAGGAAACCCTTCAAGCCTCAGCTTGTTTTCAGAAAGTCCCTAATTAAATCATGAAGGTGAAATCCGACAGGTACAGAACAAAATCTGATTTTAATAACTAACAGCCTCATAGCTTTTATTTGGTGCAACTTTAATACAGGCTCCCCACTGTTTCATATTTTAGAATCTTTCTCCTTAAGATAACATGGCAGGGATCAATAAGTTTATTTTAAATCTTATATCTAAAACTAGGTCAAGCAAGGTCTTAGGTCCTCAATAAAGTGATTGTTTTCAGCTGAACCTGTGTATTAGGGCTGAGGCATGAAAACATGTAGGAATTTTCACCACCAGAGCGGGAAGAAAAAGCACATAATTTGATGTTGAGATTTCTAATGCTAAGTGAACAGAACTGCTCTTTTTAAAATTAAAAACATGGCTGCTAATTTTTGCTCTCAAGGTACAGACAGTCACATACACACGATTACAAGATTTACTGCTTAATATCCTCTTAACCACGGAAAGTGATTGTGTTTATGTTAGGAAAAAGAAGCCAAGGAGAAAGGCCATTATATTGTGTCTGCAGCTCTCAGTTCTAATATGTGAGTCTCATTTATAAGTAGAGGAGAAAATCAATAATCCTTTTAAGTTGCCTTGGATTCCAAGTGGAAAATGCTTTAACCCACTGCATTGTGGTGACTTAGAGACACTCTGAGATATTATGCAGTGTTGTTTCACCAAGAAGCCCAGCTCACTTCAATAGCTTTTAACTGCAGGGTTGAGTCTGTCTTGGCTGGCAAAGAAAGGAAGACTGTCTCTGTTTCCTGGAAGTTTAACTCTTGTGTTCATCATTTGTTTTTTTATATCATCTTCTTCTCTTTTTTTGAAGTGTTGCTATTTATCTTTTCAATACTAATTTTATTTTTATTTATTTATTTATTGTCTGCACCATGTGTCATGCAGGTTCTTAGTTCCTCTACCAAGGATTGAACCTGTGTCCCCTGCAATGCAAGTACAGAGTCTTAATCATTAGACTGCTATGGGAATCCCTTTTATCACCTTCTTGGCAGTTAATTTTGCTTTTAGAAAACTTACATTGAAGATTGAAGTTGCAGAAACACAGTTCCAGTAGCCCAGAGTTTAAAACCTTAGAGCTTTTATTTGAATTATGTTCACCTAATATTTACTAGGGCTTCACTGGTGGCTCAGATGGTAAAGTGCCTGCAATGTGGGAAACCTGGGTTTGATTTCCTGGGTCAAAAAGATCCCCTGGAGAAGGAACTGGCAATCCACTGCAGTATTCTTGCCTGGAGAATCCCACGGACAGAGGAGCCTGGAGGACCATGGGGTCACATAGTGTCTCAAAGAGTCAGACATGACTAAATGACTAATTTACATGACGTGATGAATATTTACCAAGTACCAGCTGTGTATAACATCTTGTGTGCTAGGTGGAACAGCTAACAAGAAATGAACAAAAACAGTTCCTGTTTTCATGAAGTTTTAATTAATCAGGGAGAATGAGTTAAAAATAAAAATACCTACAATTTGAAGTCCTATATACAAGTGCCATATGAGAAGAGGAGAAAACACTTTGTCTGAAGTTCAAAGGTACTCTGCCCCACACACATATAGGTAAAGAGAAGATGAAGAATTTGGGGGCCTTGAAGAATGGATGGAAATTGAAATGAAGAGGCAGGGGGATTGCCATGAATGGGCAAGTGAATTGTCAAATAGTAAAATGAAGGCAAGATATAAAACAGGCCATTCCCAAGATGGAGCCCAGGCAATAAAAGCAGATGATTTAGCAAGTAGACGGAGTTCAGGGTGTAAAGTTTTGTTTTGTTTTGTTTTTAATTGAAGTATAGTTAGGGGCTTCCCTGGTGGCTCAGTAGAAAAGAATCTGCTTACAATGCAGGGTTGGGAAGATCCCTGGGTGGGGAAGAGCCTCTGGAGAAGGAAATGGCAACCCACTCCAGTATTCTTGCCTGGGAAATCCCGTGGACAGAGGATCCTGGCCGGTTACAGTCCATGGGGTCACAAAAGGGTCAGACACAACTTCACAGCTAAATCACAGCCATATAGTTGGTTTATAGTGTACAAGTGTACAGCAAAGTGATTTAGCTATATATATATTTTTAAATTTCTTTTAAATTGAGGTACAGTTAATTTACCAGATCATGTTAGTTTCAGATATACAGCACAGATTCAGTTATATATACAACCAACTGTGTGGTTGTGGTTTAGTTGCTAAGCATATATATAATGAAGATATATTATGTAATGGATATATTTTTCAGATTATTTTCAATTATAGGTTGTTACATATGAAGTTGAATATATTATAGTTCCCTGTGCTATACAGTCTGTCCTTGTTTATCTATTTTATGTATAGTAGTGTGTATCTGTTGATCCCAGATTCCAAATTTATCCCTCCCTTCCTCTTTCCCCTTTGGTAACTATAAATTTGTTTTCTGTGTCTGTGAGTTTATTTCTCTTTTGTAAATAAGTTTCTTTGTATCACTTTTTTTTTTCTTTAGCTTCCACCTGTAAGTGATGTCATATATTTGTGTCTGACTTTAACTTGTGAAGAGTTTTTAATGTGGTGCTTTCCTGAGAAAATTGCTAACGTTATCAAGGCAAAACGGCAAAAGGAAGATTAGTAGTAGAGGAAGATTACTCTGATTAGTAGGTGTTGAGAAGAGAGAACAAGGCAAGTAAAGAGGGAAGCCTGGAGTGTTATAGTCCATGGGGGCTCAAAGAGTCAGACACAACTGAGTGACTAAACAACATTTGATTAGACATCAGATGCTTTGGAAGTATATTTTGAGGATATTGTATGCTAATTAAAGATGTAACTAGTCTCCTGGAAAAAGATTCTTCATTTGTGCCTCCAAGCAAAGATTCTAATGACGTTTTTCTTCTATGAAATGCATGAGCTTAGTTAGAATAAATAAATAAATGCTAATTATGTGCCAGAGACTGTGCTGGACACTGTAGAGATATGTCTAATATCCACAGCAATTCTTTAGACAGACGACAATAACTTCATTCTACAGAGTAGGAACTGAGGCACAGAGAGTGCAGACAACTGGCTAAATGACAGAGAACTGGTAAGTTGCATTTAAGTTTTCAGCTGAATACAGTTGAGATTTCAGTTCTGACTAAAGTTTCTACTCACCCAACACTAGGTTTGAATCAATTCCTGCTTTGTCTTTGCTCTACAAGTTTTTGCATATTACTCAGTATCTTAGTTTCCTGATCAGTAAGTTGATAAAATAACTTCAAACTTGCTGTTATCAAAACTGAAGTAAAATGTCTGTATCAAAGTGCTCCATAAACTTACTTCATAATGGAAGATGAAATTAAGGATTTCATAAAAAGAAGCTATAAAACTTGTTTATATGATAATACTTGTTTCTAAAGTAAATATTACTATTACCAGTGATATTTTTTTTAAAAAAATCCTTTTGGTTCTTGTAACCTCTCTGTAATTCACCTCTCATTCATATTATTGTATCACCCCAGATTTGTAATAATTCTTCCCCCTCATATTATATGTTGCATACCACACAATATTCCTACAAAATATCTAGATATAAACACATGATTACTCTAAGCATGTGCAGTGAAAGCACGCTCAAAGAGCTTCGTTAATATAACGTGTTATATATAACTTACTTTCTTCTCCCTTGGTGAAAAACTAGGTGACACTGAATTGATTTTCCTTCCCATTTATTTGGTTCCATGGACTTTAACAAATAGGATAGATGAGAGTGGTAAGGGTGTGTTTCCAGGTGGTTCTGGTAGAAAATTAGATGCACACTATGTAACAATATATTAAAGGTATGTGTTTGTGCTTAATTAAATGTATACATATCAATAAAGATGTACATTTAAAATGTGTTTATACAAAAGAATGGACTTCCCTCATGGCTCAGCTGGTAAGGAGTCTGTCTGCAATGCTGGAGAGATGGGTTCGATCCCTAGGTTGGGACGATCCCCGAGAGAAAGCAACAGCAACTCAGTACGGTATTCTTGCCTGGGAAATCCCATGGACAGAGGAGCCTGGCAGGTTTCAAGTTCATGCCGTCACAAAGAGTGGGACATGACTGAGCGATTCACTTCTTCTTCTATAAAAAAGAATAAAATAAATAACAAAACAAAATTTATGTGAATTAAAAGTACATGTTTACCAAAAACATGCATTTTGAGAGAACACCTACAAACAAAATTGTGTTACACCCATTAGACTGTTTACCTGTGGTAGGAGGGAAGGAATGGGCTATGAGAACATAATGGAACGATAAATGAAGCCAGTGTGGGTTTACACGGTCGGCGATGATAATGTATCATGAAATGAGGGCAATCAGTAGTCAACCCTCTGCACCAGAAATCCTTTCTAAACTAAGTAGAAGAAAGGGTTTCTGATGAACTTTTAAACAGGTAGAGATCCAAGCTCAAATCAACAAAATTATTGCACATCAAAAGCTGACAAGTATTCAAAAAGGTAGAGTTTGATGACAGGGATAAATAAGAAAGAGCAGCACGGAGAGTTAAGAATGTAAAGCTGCTTCTTGATCAGTCAGTCACCTCAGTCGCTCAGTCGTGTCTGACTCTCTGTGACCCCATGAACTGCAGCACTCCAGGCATCTCTGTCCATCACCAACTCCTGGAGCCTGCCCAAACTCATGTCCATTGAGTCGGTGATGCCATCCAACCATCTCATCCTCTGTCATCCCCTTCTCTTCCTGCCCTCAAACTTTCCCAGCATCAGGGTCTTTTCAAATGAGTCAGCTCTTCTCATGAGGTGGCCAAAGTATTCAACTTTCAGCTTCAGCATCAGTCCTTCCAATGAACACCCAGGACTGATCTCCTTTAGGATGGACTGGTTGGATCTCCTTGCAGTCCAAGGGACTCTCAAGAGTCTTCTCCAAAACCACAGTTCCAAAGCATCAATTCTTCGATGCTCAGCTTTCTTTATAGTCCAACTCTCACATCCATACAAGACCACTGGAAAAAACATAGCTTTGACTAGATGGACCATTGTTGGCAAATTAATGTCTCTGCTTTTTAATATGCTATCTAGGTAGGTCATAACTTTCCTTCCAAGGGGTAAGCATCTTTTAATTTCATGGCTACAGTCACCATCTGCAGTGATTTTGGAGTGCCCCCCCCCAAAGAAAATAAAGTCAGCCACTGTTTCCACTGTGTCCCCATCTATTTGCCATGAATTGATGGGATCAGATGCCATGATCTTAGCTTTCTGAATGTTGAGCTTTAAGCCAACTTTTTCACTCTCTTCTTTCACTTTCATCAAGAGGCTCTTTAGTTCTTCTTCACTTTCTGCCATAAGGGTGGTGTCATCTGCATATCTGAGGTTACTGATATTTCTCCTGGCAATCTTGATTCCAGCTTGTGCTTCCTCCAGCCCACCATTTCTCATGATGTACTCTGCATATAAGTTAAATAAGCAGGGTGACAATATACAGCCTGACATACTCCTTTTCCTATTTGGAGCCAGTCTGTTGTTCCATGTCCAGTTCTAACTGTTTCTTCCTGACCTGCATACAGGTTTCTCAAGAGGCAGGTCAGGTGATCTGGTATTCCCATCTCTTTCAGAATTTTCCACAGTTTATTGTGATCCACACAGTCAAAGGCTTTGGCATAGTCAATAAAGCAGAAATGGATGTTTTTTGGGAACTCTCTTGCTTTTTCAATGATCCAGCTGATGTTGGCAATTTGATCTCTGGTTCCTCTGCCTTTTCTAAAACCAGCTTGAACATCTGGAAGTTCATGGTTCATGTATTGCTGAAGCCTGGCTTGGAGAATTTTGAGCATTACTTTACTAGTGTGAGACATGAGTGCAATTGTGCAGTAGTTTGAGCATTCTTTGGGATTGCCTTTCCTTGGGATTGGAATGAAAACTGACCTTTTCCAGTCCTGTGGCCACTGCTGAGTTTTCAAATTTGCTGACATATTGAGTGCAACACTAAACCACATCATCTTTTAGGATTTGAAGTCTCCTCAGAACCTTACAAGCTTTTGAATTCTCTATTCTAATTCTTAAGGATAACTCTACTCCTTGGAAGGCTCAGGAAGTGAACAATGGTCTTTGGAATCAAGAACTGTTGCATTTAAACTCTATCACTTAATAGTTCTGAAGACTATGGCATCATATTCAGTCTTTTTAAACAAATGAAAAGAACAAATAAAACACTTGTGTCCAGCACAGGGTTAGGTTCATGATAAAGTGAAAATGGAAAGTGAAAGTAAAGTTGCTCAGTTGTGTCTGACTCTTTGTGACCCCATGGGCTGTAGCCTGCCAGGCTCCTCTGTCCATGGGGATTCTCCAGGTGAGAATACTGGAGTAGGTTGCCATTTCCTTTTCCAGGGGATCTTCCCGACTCAGGGATCAAACCCTTGTCTCCCACATTGCCAGCGGATTCTTTACCCTCTGAGCCACCAGGGAAGCCAGGCTCATGATAAGCATACCAGCAGTCCTACTTCTGTATGCTTTGTCTTTCTCTGATGTTACCACTCATGCATTTAGTCAACCAGTATCGCTTGAGAAACGACTATGGTTTGTGCACTGAAAACTTACAAAATGGAGACAACATACACATGCTTTCAAATTGATGGTAGCCAGATGGAAAAACGGAGAAGGCAATGGCACCCCACTCCAGTACTCTTGCCTGGAAAATCCCATGGACGGAGGAGTCTGGTGGGCTGCAGTCCATGGGGTCACGAAGAGTCAGACATGACTGAGCGACTTCACTTTCACTTTCCACTTTTATGCATTGGAGAAGGAAATGGCAACCCACTCCAGCGTTCTTGCCTGGAGAATCCCAGGGATGGGGTCGCACAGAGTCGGACACGACTGAAGTGACTTAGCAGCAGCAGCAGATGGAAAAAAACAAAGTTAAATAAAAAAACTCTACGATAGGTTGAGAAATGCAAAGATGAATATAGTGGACCCACTCCAGTGTTCTTGCCTGGAGAATTCCAGAGACGGGGGGAGCCTGGTGGGCTGACGTCTATGGGGTCACACAGAGTTGGACACGACTGAAGTGACTTAGCAGCAGCAGCAGAGAGGCACAGACAGGACAAAGCTCCGAATTGTGTAGCCTGTTGTTTTGGAAGAGAAAGTAACTTGAGTGTTGGCATGTAGACTTGCTGTTCTCAGTCGCTCACTTGTGTCTGACTCTTTTCCGCCCCATGAGCTGTAGCCTGGCAGGCTCCTCCCTCTTTGGGATTCTCTAGGCAAGAATACTGCAGTGGGTTGCCATTTTATTCTCTGGGAAAGGAAGAGTTAGTAATTAGGATGCCAATATTTGGAAGAATCCTCCTGTGTGAAGAAAACTGCTAAACTCTTGATGGCCATTCTAAGCATTAGAACTGATAAACAAACATTTCAGTTGGTTGTCCATGGTAAAATTTTACTTTCTAATAAATTGATTTGTTATCCATTTTCCCATCACATTTCTTTTCTATGCTACGTATTTCGTTTTGCTTTACTATGAAACTCAATTGGCTAACGTGAAGCTAATCTTATTTTCCATAAGGGTAAGAACACTTTTTTTAGAACATTGAAATCCCTGGGAATGTTTCTTCTAAACTCTGATTTAATCCGTATATATTTACTCAGTGTTTATATTTCATGCTTCTTTTTCCTGAGTGAATATTATTTTAAATACATACTCAGATTCTTGTGTGTATACATATATTTGTGTATATACGGAATATACATCTTTTTCCTTAAAAAGAGAAAACAAGAAAGGTTATGTTTGGACAGGACTCATTAATATAAACCCATGGCCAATACATGATAGTGATGTTGAAAATGTTTTTCCTTTACAAATTCTACTAAAATGGCAAGACTTTCCTGAAACAACACTTAGTGTTTGTTTTTAAAACAAACCCCTGGGTTTACTTTGTAAAAACTCATGAATGTTTTTTTATTCATCCCATATCCTTTGCAGTGTTGCTCCATGCCAAAGGAAATATGATTAAGGCAACTCAGGAAGAGTCTTGGTATGCAATAAGACACAATGGATATATCTCGTGGGGGACTCAAAAAAAGAGAATGGGAAAATCTGTAGAAACACTCTTGGATAATGGGGCAAGTTATAACTCAAACTCTTTTCAAACAATAACTCAAGACTTAAAATACTTTCCCCTTCAGACTGACAGCAATAACTTAAACTTAGCTCCAAAGCTTCTGTCAAAAACAAAACAAAAACAACAGCAACAAAAATTAAGTCCTAACAGTTTTGTAAGACCCAGTAGCATTACCAAAACTGGGACAGACAAAACACTGGAAAATAGGTCTATTTCCTGTGTGTTCACTTTTGTGGCTCAAATGGTTTAAAATGTAGTTTGAGGATTTCTCTCTCCTTGTCTTAATTATTGACAGAGTTTGAAATAAAATATGTTTATGATGAAACCAGTGAGAATGGATTTCTACTGAAACCTGCTCGCCACCTACTCCCCAGACTTCTGAATGCATCAGGGTTTAGAACCTGCTTCTTTGACAATGGCCGTGCTGCATTCTGCGGTTACAGAAAGTGGAGGAGGTTAGGGAAGGAGAGTGTGGCCAAAAATGGGTATTTAGATTCAAGTTTTAAGGTGCACCAAAGACATGGACTAAATATCTTCTTCCAAATATGTTAAAACCATTTAAGTCACATAGGTCTCATTTTCAATCTTCTGTTTGGATACCTAGCAACTAATAGTTCTGAATTTCTTCGTGTCTAATGTGAATACACAGAGAAAGCAGAACGAGTTGCATCATGCAGGTGGCTATTTCAGCAGCTCAGCTGATGTGAACCAGGCAATTTGAATAACGAACAAAATTCAGTAAAAAATTCAGCTAATAGAAAGGGGCTTCCCTTATAGCTCAGCTGATAAAGAATCCGCCTGCAATGCAGAAGACCTGGGTTCGATTCCTGGGTCCGCAAGATTCACTGGAGAAGGGATAGGCTACCCACGTCAGTATTCTCAGGCTTCCCTTGTGGCTCAGCTGGTAAAGAATCTGCCCGCAATGCGGGAGACTTGGGTTCAATCCCTGGGTTGGGAGGATCCCCTGGAGAAGGGAAAGACTACCCACTCCAGTATTCTGGCCTGGAGAATTCGAATTTGGACAGGACTGAACAACTTTCACTTTCAATAGAAAAGTGAAAGAGATTAGATTGTTGCAGTTTAAATGTGTCTTTGCCTCTTGAAATCAGATTTGTGAGAGAAGTTAGGCTTTCTTTGCTGTTTTTTTGACTTTATAAGAAAATAAGTATTAACAGTGTTGACTAACTCGAGGAAAGGACATACCTCTCTATGTGTATGTATATTTGTTTTAGGCAACCTGTGAAGTTTACACCTTCTCTGGAATGTCTGGGTGGCCTAGTAAGTTTTCAAAGTTTTACATGTGTCTTTTCTGTATGTGCAGAGGTTCAACTTTGGTCATGGTTCTTGTCATAAAAACCTCATCAACATTGGGTTCAGCTTCAGCATTTGTGATACTACATAGTGAATGTCTGATACAGTGGCATTTTTTGTCTCTAGTTATTATCAATAGTTATTTTCTTACAAAGGTTACCATCACATTTAATCAATTTCAGGAACACAGACAGGTGTATCATTTGAATTTATTTTCAATTAAAAAGAATACATTTGAATCAGTTCTAATGAGATGGATGAAACTGGAGCCCATTATACGGAGTGAAGTAAGCCAGAAAGGTAAACACCAATACAGTATACTAATGCATATATATGGAATTTAAAAAGATGGTAACGATAACCCTATATGCAAAACAGAAAAAGAGACACAGATGTACAGAACAGACTTTTGGACTCTGTGGGAGAAGGCGAGGGTGGGATGTTCTGAGAAAATAGCATTGAAACAAGTATACTATCAAGGGTGAAACAGATCACCAGCCCAGGTTGGATGCATGAGACAAGAGCTCAGGGCTGGTGCACTGGGAAGACCCAGAGGGATGGGATGGAGAGGGAGGCAGGAGGGGGATTGGGATGGGGAACACATGTAAATCCATGGCTGATTCATGTCAATGTATGGCAAAAACCACTACAATATTGTAAAGTAATTAGCCTCCAACTAATAAAAATAAATGAAAAAAAAAAAAGGAATGAAAGCACATTACAAATGAATAGAACATTTTATATGTAGTTTGGAATGGAAAATCACCTGAAATATTTTCTATGTTGCAAATCCATTAATCTGTTGAAATGTATAGATATTATTTCAGAGTGAAAATACTTTACTAATTAATAATGATAAAATTTTTGTATTCAAGAAGTGAGGAATAACTTCAAGTAATTAAAGAAAATAGCATCTGTATCATTAAGCTACTTTTAAAAATGTTTTAATTCTATTTACTTATAGTTAAGACACTATTTGCCTTTTAAGAAAACATCTTAACTTTTTAAATCTTGTAAAAATGAATTATAAGCAGACTGTACAAGCAAAACATATTTGGTTCTTACTAATTAAGCCTCAAAACAATAGATTCTAAGAAAGTATTTTAAGAAAATAATTCCCTCTAGACCTCAATCTGTGGAGGATAAATATCTAAACGAGTGTTTGTCAAAATTATTGCTTGTAAACCTTGCAGCATTTTTAGCAGTGGACATAAAAACTTGAGATTCACCTACACTGTGTATCTTAGCTATGAAGTTTCAAAAAAAAAAAAAAAGAAAGACGGTCTTCCAAAATTATATTCTGCTTTGCACAAAATCATTAGTAACATTATTAAAATTATTATGTTTATACCTTTTATATGGGACATAGAGAAGGAATTTGCTTTTCTTTAAAACAAATTCAACAGCAGAGTGAAATAATGACTAATTTCATACTTCTACCTTATTCATTGCTTAGGGATATCTGGGTCTTAAAAAGTTTATATTACACTGAGTATAACTGTAAATATATTTCCAGAATGAAAAACTTTATAGGAAGTATCATGAATTTGTTACTGACAATGTAATAAGCATGTAGATTGTGTGTTTGTGTTTATATTGCATTTATTTCTGTAATTCATTTTGAGTTTGTGTTTGTGTTTGATATGAGATAAAGATCCAATATTATTCTTTTGCATGTGGCTATCCAGTTATCCCAGCATTAATAATTGAACATATTCTATCCTCATTAAATTGCTGCAGCACCCATGTAAAAAATCTGTTGGCAATAAGTGTGAATAGTCAAATCTAACAAAAAAGAATTATTTCTTTTCTTTCAGTCCTACACCTATTACATATATAGGTATGTATATGTACATGTGTGTATATATATATCTATCTTTTTATGTCAGTACCACACTGTCTTGCTTATTGTGACTTTGTAGTAAGTTTAAAATTAGGAAAGCTGAGTGTTCCAAATTTGATTTCTTCAAGATTGTTTTGCTTGTTCTAGGTCCCTTATATTTCCATACAAGTATGAAGATTAGCTTGCCAGTTTTTGTGGAAAATAGTTGGGATTTTGATAGGTATTGTGTTGAATCTGTAGATCAATTAAGGCGTATTGTCACTTTAACACTATTAAGTCTTCCACTTTATGAAAATGATATTTTCCTATTTACTGAGATCTTTGTTTCAACAGTTTTGTGGTTCTCAGTGTGCGATTCTTGCACTTCTTTTATTGAAGTTATTTCTAATTATTTTGTTCTTTTTGATGCTATTGCAAATGGAATTTTAAAAAAATATGTCTGGGTTATGCATTGTTAATGTATAAAAATGCAATTGATTTTTCTATATTGATCCTACAACTTACCTGAACTCATTCATTAGTTCTAACAGCATTTTGTATGCCTGTGTGTGTGTGTGCATGTGTGTTTACAGAATCTTTAAGATTTTCTTCATATAAGATTATATTATCAGTGAATAAAGATAATTTTACTTCTTTCCATCCAATATGGATGTCTTTTATTACTTTTAATTGCCTAATTGCCTGAATCTTTCTTTCTTTTTTTTTTGGTCTACATTACATTTGCCCCAACTAGTATTGCTGCCTCAAGAAGTAATGATGTTAAGTAATTGCCCAAATAATTATACACATTTTACTTTTTTTTTTTCTTTAAATAAATGCCCTAGAAAAAGTGCTGTTTATGTTGAGGGGGCACTTTGACAAGTCAAATGAAGAAAAGCACAGTGAATGGGACTTTTCAGGGAGCTATCCAACAGGTCCTCTTACATGCTAGCAAAGTAATGCTCAAAATTCTCCAAGCCAAGCTTCAACAGTACGTGAACCGTGAACTTCCAGATATTCAAGCTGGTTTTAGAAAAGGCAGAGGAACCAGAGATCAAATTGCCAACATCCGTTGGACCGTCAAAAAAGCAAGAGAGTTCCAGAAAAACATCTACATCTACTTTATTGATTATGCCAAAGCCTTTGACTGTGTGGATCACAACAAACTGGGGAAATTCTGAAAGAGATGGGAATACCAGACCACCTGACCTGCCTCTTGAGAAACCTGTATGCAGGTCAGGAAGAAACAGTTAGAACTGGACATGGAACAACAGACTGGTTCCAAATAGGAAAAGGAGTACGTCAAGGCTGTATATTGTCACCCTGCTTATTTAACTTATATGCAGAGTATATCATGAGAAACGGTGGGCTGGAGGAAGCACAAGCTGGAATCAAGATTGCAAGAGAAATATCAGTAACCTCAGATATGCAGATGACACCACCCTTATGGCAGAAAGTGAAGATGAACTAAAAAGCCTCTTGATGAAAGTGAAAGAGGAGAGTGGAAAAGTTGGCTTAAAACTCAACATTCAGAAAACTAAGATCATGGCATCCAGTCCCATCACTTCATGGCAAATAGATGGGGAAACAGTGGAAAGAGTGACTGACTTTACTTTTTGGGGCTCCAAAATCACTGCAGATGGTGATTGAAGCCATGAAATTAAGATGCTTGCTCCTTGGAGAAAAGTTATGATCAACCTAGACAGCATATTAAAAAGCAGAAACATTACTTTGCCAAAAACGGTCCATCTAGTCAAAGCTATGATTTCTCCAGTGATCATGTATGGATGTGAGAGTTGGACTATAAAGAAAGCTGAATACCGAAGAATTGATGCTTTTGAACTGTGGTGTTGGAGAAGACTCTTGAGAGTCCTTTGGACTGCGAGGAGATCCAACCAGTCCGTCCCAAAGGAAATCAGTCCTGAATATTCATTGGAAGGACTGATGTTGAAGCTGAAACTCCAATACTTTGGCCATCTGATGTGAAGGGCTGACTCATTTGAAAAGACCCTGATGCTGGGAAAGATTGAAGGCAGGAAGAGAAGGGGACGACAGACAATGAGATGGTTGGATGGCATCACCGACTCAATGGACATGATTTTGAGTAAACTCCAGGAATTGGTGATGAACAGGGAGGCCTGGTGTGCTGCAGTCTATGGGTTCTCAAAGAGTTGGACACAACTGAGCGACTGAACTGAACTGAACTGACCAACATTGGAATCATTCTTACCAAAGTCAACTGAAGTTTTCTTTTCCCCTTTAATAAAGCTTTCTAGCCCATGGGTCAGAAAACTAGACCTGTGGGTCAAATCCTTTCCACTACGTGTTTTTTGCATCAGCATAAATAAAGTTTTATTTAGACACAGGCACACCCAGTTATTTATATATCATCTATGTATGCTTTCCCACCATAATGGTAGATTTTGGTAGTGTACAACCTGTTATGTGCTGAGTTGCTCAGTCGTGTCTGACTCTTTTTAACCCCATGGACTGTAGCCTGCCAGACTCCATGGGGATTCTTCAGGGAAGAATACTGGAGTGGGTTGCCATGCCCTCCTCCAGGGAATCTTCTGAATCCAGGGATCAATCCCAGGTCTCCCGCATTGCAGGCGGATTCTTTACCATCTGAGCCACCAGGGAAGCCCTACAAAGACAGAAGTATTTACTACTTGGCTCTTTAGGGAAAGTTTTGCTGACCACTGTTCTATACTGTTGAGTTTATGCTGTCATGTTTGACTCTTCAGGTCCTTTCCTGACAGCTTTTCCCCATCCATTTGTGGAAGTGCACAAAAATCAGCCTCATTTTCCAAAGTCTCGACATCTTTTATTCTGATGCTTTGAAATTTGCCTTACCACATTTCTGTTTACCCAAGTAACCAGTCAGAGAATGAGTTAATGCTACATTTGTGGTACAAACTGTAATTATAGACAAGAAAGAACGAAAAAATAATTCACATAGAAGAGATCTGGAACATTCTCTCAGTTTTGAGGAGGGCTGTATAGCACAGCTGGGGCATTGACAGAATTTCAGAGCTGGTAAGGGAATTGTGTGAGTGAAGAAAAGGAGACTGCAAGGAGACAAGGTGGGTACTTAGAACAGCAGAGAAGCAATCTGCAAGGTTAGGTCAAAGCAATAGGATATGAACATTACTTTTTCATATTGTTTTGTGATTCTAATTCTGTAACTGCTGAAATGTCTGGGACATATTGTGCGTGCATTATGCAGAACAAGGAGGAAAAGGCAGAGTCAGCAAAAAGATGTCCAAGATAACCTGCTGTGACAAGCAAAACAGATGAGAGGCTTGTATGACAAAAATAGATTCTACAGCCCAGAGCCTATTCCTGATGTTGACAGAGGCAGAGGAGATATGCATAATATGGGCATTTATCAAGGTGATGTCAAAGGATGGTGGGAATTCAATCTAGGATTGTGATACTCAAAGGAGAGAGAAAGACTTTTGAATATAGTTGCTGTTTAGTCACTAAGTCATGTCCTGCTCTTTTGCTGCCCCATGTACTGTAGCCCGCCAGGCTCCATTATCCATGGGATTTTCCAGGCAAGAATACTGCAGTGGGTTGCCATTTCCTTCTCTAGGGGATCTTCCTGACCCAAGGATCAAACCCGTGTCTCCTGCTTGGCAGGCAGATTCTTTACCACTGAGTCACCTGGGAAGCCCTTGGAATGTAGAGATCATCACAAAAAAGAAAATCTATCATTAAAAAGTTTATCACAGTGGGCTTTCTTAAATATGTCAAAACTTTAAAACCATAAAAAGAGGATGTTTGCAAGTAATATGTCAAAATTTTTAAAGGAATTTGAGGTAAAATTATCTTCCAGTTTCATCAGACTACAACAAGTAAGTAATGATTTCATTAACTCTACAGTTTACTGGAAAAATCTAGTCATATGATTTTAAAAAGCATTGCAAGTTATGCATTAATATTTAATTCCTTTATATTTGTGTGGTTATCTTATACCATTTCCACATGTGGTGACTATGAATCTCAACCCATAAACTTGAGTGCTTGCGAAATAGTTCATTATTTTCTGTAACTCAATTTTATTTCTAATTCCAAGTCCTTTTCCATTCAGTCACTCAGCTTTTCTTCCATCCCCAAAGCAATTCCGTGGTTCCAGTATCTTGATTCAGGGCCGAGGCACTGTGGGAGGGGACAATTGCCATTCCCAAATCATCTGTCTTTACTGGCATCTCTTATTCCTGACCGTAGTGTTGCCTCAGGGCCATAAACTCTCTCCAGCTTCCATATCTTGATTGGGACCCAGCTACTCTGAAAGACCGCCTTTGGTTCTTCTTACTAGAATCACCGCGTAGCCAGTTCTCTTCAGAATTCAGTTTCTCCCTCTACAGACGCATTTCCTGGGAAGCAGAAGATAAACTCCACTGTTTTGGAATTCACAGTCCTCTTTTTCTCACTTCATTAATGTCAAGGTAATCTCTTTTATGAGCCTGGGGTAGAAATGACTCCTCAAAATGCTCTGCCTAGCTCCATCCCCGTCCTTTCCTGTGGGAAATCAGTTGCTCAATGGCATGAGTCAGGCGCTTTTGAGCTGGAGAGGAATTTAGTTAGCTTAACGGGCATATTTTACAAAGCTGACACCAAGGAAACCGACCATAGAATTGCAGGATTCATTAAAGACAAGAGAATTCAACAAATAAATAAATGCATTCAGAATCATAGGAACTAGGATAATCAGAGTTATCCTTTTTGGATTTAAAAAAAAAAAGGTAGAATTTCAGGTATCAGTGTTTTACTTAAAAACAAACATAGATATGTGTACATGTAAGTTTGTGTACCCAGACATATACTTTTTAATTGCCCTCCAAGAAGTCTTAAAAGCAATGGCATCCTGAAAGTAATGAGTACACATCTGGTTGCCAGACTATAGTTTCTAAATCCATTCTCCAATTTAAAAAACAACAACGAGAGAAATAACGCAGTTTTTTGGGAGCATGGTTGACTCCAGGGCCTGGGCTAGGAAACTATAAGATGAATGTAGAACATTCTGTCATGACAGAAAGTTAGAGAGCTTATTCAAAGGTTTATTGGGATATTAAAAAAAACAAAACAAAAACAGAGATGCTGACCTGAAGGTGCCCTACTGACTAAATCAATAAAAGAATAATTTGTTAGAGGAAAATAGAAGTGGATGAAAAAATCTCTACCTTATAGTAGAATGTCAACTAATAAATATTGAAGGAATAGTGGAATTGGCAAAGTCACCATTTGGCAATCATCGTCATAATAATTGATTCAGAAAAGATTCCTCAGTGGATGCTAAAATTAGTAGATTAAGAATTTGATTAGGTGCTCAACATCACTCATTATTAGAGAAATGCAAATCAAAACCACAATGAGGTACCATTACACACCAGTCAGGATGGCTGCTATCCAAAAGTCTACAAGCAATAAATGCTGGAGAGGCTGTGGAGAAAAGGGAACCCTCTTACACTGTTGGTGGGAATGCAAACTAGTACAGCCGCTATGGAAAACAGTGTGGAGATTCCTTAAAAAACTGGAAATAGAACTGCCATATGACCCAGCAATCCCACTTCTGGGCATACACACTGAGGAAACCAGATCTGAAAGAGACACATGCACCCCAATGTTCATCGCAGCACTGTTTATAATAGCCAGGACATGGAAGCAACCTAGATGCCCATCAGCAGATGAATGGATAAGGAAGCTGTGGTACATATACACCATGGAATTTTACTCAGCCGTCAAAAAGAATTCATTTGAACCAGTCCTAATGAGATGGATGAAACT
This sequence comes from Cervus canadensis, assembly GCF_019320065.1. Classification (NCBI taxonomy): domain Eukaryota; kingdom Metazoa; phylum Chordata; class Mammalia; order Artiodactyla; family Cervidae; genus Cervus; species Cervus canadensis. Next base: position 18,072,955 of record NC_057412.1, read on the forward strand.
GGAGCCCCTTATACAGAGTGAAGTAAGCCAGAAAGATAAAGAACATTACAGCATACTAACACATATATATGGAATTTAGAAAGATGGTAACGATAACCCTATATGCAAAACAGAAAAAGAGACACAGAAATACAGAACAGACTTTTGAACTCTGTGGGAGAAGGTGAGGGTGGGATGTTTCAAAAGAACAGCATGTATACTATCTATGGTGAAACAGATCACCAGCCCAGGTGGGATGCATGAGACAAGTGCTCCGGCCTGGTGCACTGGGAAGACCCAGAGGAATCGGGTGGAGAGGGAGATGGGAGAGGGGATCGGGATGGGGAATAAGTGTAAATCTATGGCTGATTCATATCAATGTATGACAAAACCCACTGGAAAAAAATAAATAAATTAAAAAAAAAAAAAAGAATTTGATTAGAAACAGATATTTACATGGTCTCAATGTATCTTCTTACATAATATTTTATTTACTTGTTGTGTGTATGCTAGTCATTCAGTCATGTCAGACTCTATGACCCCATGGACTGTAGCCCATCCATGGAATTCTCCAGGCAAGAATACTGGAGGGCTTGCCATTTCCTCCTCTAGGGTATCTTCCTGATCCAGGGATCGAATTTGGGTCTCCTACATTGCAGGCAGATTCTTTACCATCTGAACCACCAGGGAAGCCATTTTACTTGTTAATCAACAAGTTGCAAGAAAAGTATTAACTTTAGAAAGCATAAATCTGGCAGACACCATTTTAAACAAGTGGTAAAATTTAACATCACCAATTATGGGACAAATCCTTTGCCCCTAATGGGACAGGCTGAGAAGAACATTGTATTACCTCTGTGATACTCCTGCCAAAAAATGCACAACTGGAAGCAAATTATATGGAAACATCATTGAACACCTATCTATTAAAGAAAAAAATTAAGGCCATGTGAAAAACTAAGTTAAAAGAACCTAAAACATATGCCCTCTGAATGCAATATGTGATTCTGGATTAGTTTATGGGCTAGTAGAGAAATGAAGAAAAGGAAAAAAAGTTGCTTTATTATACAAAGAATTTATCCAAAAAACACAAAATTTGAATGTCTGAGGATTGTACTATAGTACTAGTAAAGAACCCACCTGCAATGCGGGAGACCCTGGTTCAGTTCCTGGGTTGGGAAGTTCCCCTAGAAAAGGGATAGGCTACCCACTCCAGTGTTCTTAGGCTTCCCTGGTGCCTCAGACAGTAAAGAATCTAACTGCAGTGTGGGAGTCCTGGGTTCGATCCCCGGGTTGGAAAGATTCCCTGGAGGAAGACATAGCAACCCACTCCAGTATTCTTGCCTGAAGAATTCCCATGGACAGAGGAGCCTGGTGGGCTACAGTCCATAGGATCGCAAGCAGTCAGACATGACTGAAGGACTAAGCACAGCACAGCACATTGTATTCATATTAATTTATTTATTGAGTATACTAGAGTGATAGAGGAGAATACCCTTCCTTTTAGAAAACATATTGAAAAATTTGGGAAGTTAGGGCATGGTACTTGCAACGTCCAAGTACAAACTGTGAAATAAGTGTGAAGGTTTATAACAGGGTTCTCCAGAGAAATAAAACCAGTAGCATATATGGAGATAAATAAAAGAAGGCATTTTGGCAGCTGGTTCACATGATTATGGAGGGTGAGACATGCCCTGATATGCCATCTGCAAGCTGGGGAAACAAGAAAGCCAGTGACAGACTTCAGTTCAAGTCTGAAGAACCAAGAACAAGGGGGGCTGATAATGTAACTTCCACTGCAAGTACAAAGTCCCAACTCGAGGGCTCAGATGTTGAAGCGCAAGAAGAAATGGGAGTCCCTGCTCAAGGAGAGAGAGAGAGAGAGAATTCACTCTTCCTCCTCCTCTTTGTTCTACCTGGGCCCTCAGTAGTGGGTGATGTCCACCACTTTGGTGAGGGTGGGTCTTCTCCCTCAGTCTACTAACTCAAACGCTAAAGTCTTCCAGAAACACCCTAATAGACACATCTGGAAATAATGTTTTACCAACTATCTCAGTATCCCTTGGTCCAGTCAAGTTAACATATAGGGTTGACCATCACAATGTGGTACTGGAGTTCTTTGTAATATTCTTAAGACACTTCTGAAAATTTTAAATTATTTCAAAACTAAAAGTTAATCCCAAAATAATGCTGTTGTTATGTCTTGAAACTCAATCTCTCTTTTACCTCCTCACTGCTCTTCTCAATTTTTTCATAGGGGCTAACAAGTTTGTAAAATAAATGCCAGAAAACCATGTAGAAAAATTCTTACTTTCTACCCTTCCACATAACTCTTTTTGAAGTGAGAAAGGAAAGCAAAAAATTCAGAAGCAAACTTCTCACAGGGTACATGTTATCGCATGAGAATACTTTCCATTCTCTTAGCCATTATATAAATCTGTGAAATCTATAAAAGTGTCAATTACTTAGTTATAATTTTCTGCAGTAAATTGTTCCAATTACCCTTATGAAGTAGAGGTGTGATGAAAACGTAATCTGGAAAACTGCTGAATGAGCAAGTATTAAAGTCAATACAGTTGTTCCTTGGTGTCTCCAGAGGATTGATTCCAGGATCCCCCCATGGATAACAAAATCCATGGATGCTCAAGTCTCTTAAATAAAATGACATAGTATTTTCATGTAACCTATACACATCCTCCAATAAACTTTAAATTACCTCTAAAGTAATTATAATACCTAATAAAATGTAAACATTATGCAAGTAGTTATTAACACAATATAAATGCTATGTAAGCAGTTGCAACAAATTCAAGTTTTGCATTTTGAAATTTTTTTCCCAAATATTTTCCATTCACAGTTGATTGAATTCAAAAATGAAGTATCCTGTGATTGTGTGTGTTTAGTCGCTCAGGCATGTCTGATTCTTTGCAACCCCATGGACTGCAACCCACCAGCCTCTTCTGTCCATGGAATTTTCCAGGCAAGTATATTAGAGTGGGTTGTCATTTCCTTCTCCAGAGGATCTTCCTGACTCAGGGCTCAAACCCAGGTCTCCTGTGTCTCCTGCATTGCAGGTGGATTCTTTACCCGCTGAGCCTTGGGGGAAGCAAACGGATTTAATTGAATATGAAGCCAAAGGCACATAGTAACAACATAGAATAAACTTAAGGAGAAAAAAATCGGAAGTTGTCTTAAAATTAGTTTTATAATTTTATCATTAACACTTTACTAGTCAGAGTTCTAGATTTTAACATGATCATGCAAGAACAATTATTTTTTTTCAGCATGCTAAACAGCCAGATTACTCCTATGGGCACAGTAATATGCACTAGGAAACCAAACATGTACCTGCTTTAAACTGAGGTTACTGAAGAAGCAAGATAGCAGTATATCTTACTGCTACTGATGAAGTTACTTCAAGTTATTCAGGATTGTGTCATTTGTATAGAAAATGATAACTTATCTGCTGCTTCATTTCTAGACTCAAAGATTTGGTTGATGGTGGTGGTCAATTTCATTGACACGATCCTATGAATTAAAGCTTTGTGCCGAATTGAAGATGTTGTTGTTCAGTCACTAAGTCATTTCTGACTCTTCGTGACCCCATGGACTGCAGCACAGCAGGCTCCTCTGTCCGCCAATACCTCTCAGAGTTTGCTCAAAGTCGTGGCCACTGTGTCAGTGATGCTATTTAACCATGTCATCCTCTGCCATTCTCTTCTGTTTTGCCTTCAATCTTTTCCAGCATCAGGGTCTTTTCCAGTGGGTTGGCTCTGCATCAAGAGGCCAAAGTATTAGATTTTTAGCTTCCTCATCAGTATTTCCAATGAATATTCAGGGTCGATTTCCTTTAGGATTAACTGGTTTGATCTCCTTGCTGTCTGAAGAACTCGCAAGAGTCTTATCCAGCACCACCACTTGAAAACATCAATTCTTTGGCTATGTACAGAGGAGCCTGTGGACTAACAGTCCATAGGATCACAAAGAGTTGGACACAGCTGAAGCGATTTAGCACAAATGGACAGCCTTCTTTATAGTCCAACTTTCACATCCATACATGACTACTGGAAAAACCATAGCTTTGACTGTATGGACCTTTATTGGCAAAGTGATGTCTCTGCTTTATAATACGCTGTCTAGTTGTCATAGCTTTTCTTCCAAGATGCAAACGTCTTTTAATTCCATGGCTGCAGTCACAATCTGCACTGATTTTGGAGCCCAGGAAAATAATATCTGTCTGTTTCCACTTTTTCCCCTTCTAGTTGCCATGAAGTAATGGGACCAGTTGCCATAATCTTCGTTTTCTGAATGTTGAGTTTTAAGCCACTTTTTTCACCCTCCTTTTTGTCTTTATCATAAGGCTCCTGTCCTTTAGGACGTGTCCCATAGGCACTTCATATTACTGTGCCTAAAACTAAACTAACATTTTTATGTAGGATAAGAGTCCCAGTCTATTTATATCAAGGGTTATATAATGTTACCAAAAATTTAACTTCTAAGTCTAGGTGACTATTTACTTATGTTCAATAAGTACCTGAGTGCTCTCAATTATAAATATCTATTAATTATTGTTGAGAGAGAATTTTCCATGGGTCTCTCATTTCTGAACTTCTTGCAGGCAAAGGTATTCAGAGTTTTCTCATGACTGTCTTTTCCCAGTGGTTTGTATAGCAACAGCCTTGCGAGATAGAGAAAGTGTCTTTTCTCTAGAGCAGATGACATGTTTCTTTGTTGTCAAATATAATAAAGATAATGCATTTCTACAGGGCAGAGCTTGTACAGCCTTTCCTGAAGCCCATTGTGAAAAACTGGAGATTCCTAAGATCAATTTCTTAGCTGAGACTAAATCAGGGGTGGGTGATTCATTCTGAGGTAAAATTCCTCTCCACCTGTGAACCTGTGAAACTAGACAAGTTATGTGCTCACAAAATATAATAATGTGACAGGCAGAGAGGATAGACATTCCCATTTTAAGAGGGAGAAATTTATAAAGAATCTAGTCCCAAGCAAGTCCAAAATTTAGCTAGGGAAATTCCTTTAGAATTTCAGGTCCAAAATAATCCTCTTTGCCTCAGTGCACTGTCCTCCAGGCTTCCCATGTGGTGACCTCATTTTCCGGGCCCCATGGGATGGTGGTGTTGTCCCCTCAGTCCTGGGTTCCAGTCCTGTCCCACTGAAACCATGGGCGGGACAGATGCATCTTGAAGACATGTGCCCTTTGCACTTGTGGTGGTGTGACAACCCTGCTGATGACCTGCGTCACTCTTGTGGTCAGTCTTCCATTTTCTTCAGGGAAAATGCATGTTCCCAGCCAGAGAGTTTTATTGTCCTATTCCTTAGAGTCCCAGAAATCTGACAGACTTCCTTTGTTTCATTCCCTCTTGGTCCTCTTTAGTTCACGTTGGCTATGTTTCCACTGAATAACCCCTTCTTTATTCCTTTCTTCTGCTGAGATTGCCTATTGAATCCAGCCAGATGGAATCACATAAGACTCACATGAATGAGTCACACCCATAATCTCTTCATTTTCTAATTTTTCTCGAAATAGACTTGATTTACAGCGTTGTGTTCATTTCAGATGTACAGCGAAGTGATTCAGTTTTACATATACATGTATCTATTCTTTTTCAGATTCTTTTCCCAGTTAGGTTATTACAAAATATGGTGGTGGTGGTTTAGTCGCTAAATCGTGTCCAACTCTTTGCAACTCCATGGACTAGAGCCTGCCAGGCTCCTCTGTCCATGGAATTTTGCAGGCAAGAATACTGGAGTGGGTTGCCAGTACCTTCTTCAGGGGATCTTCCCGACCCAGGGATCGAACACTCACATCCTGCTAGGCAGGCAGATACTTGCCATTTGGGAAACCTTAGTACAGATTATAGTTTCTCGACAATTTCTTTTGATATGAAAGAACATTCTCTCTAAAACTTAAAAAGTATAATTTTAATCCTTTCAAAAGTGAAATAGTCAAGTTGTATTTATTTTTGTAACTTTGGTTAAAAATATTAACAATTTTCAACAGTTAATATAAAATAATTTTGAATTATGTCAATTTACAGTTATTTTTTGAGCAAAGACCAAAATTTGCTTCAGTTTGAGGCTCTTGCCTTGGATTGCTTATCTTCAAGTACATTTTTTATTTTTGATATTTTCAACAGCATTTAGTCAGCATTTCTATCATGCCTCTAGGAATGTTTGTAAAACTGATATGTTTCTTCAAGATATCACATCTTTAGGCAGATGCAGAAAATATCACATATAAACTTTGAGTTCTTCCAAAGTATTTCATCACTTCTCTGGGTCCAGCTGAGGTCTCCTGATAACAAAATTCAAACTATGTGCCTCACATGGCATAAAAATGTTTCAAGATTATCTGCCAAAATTCTGCTTGAAAAGCCTTCTTCTTAATCAGTCATTCTAATGACATTATCATACTATTTTCCTCCATAAACTTCTTACTCGAGGCTTAAAAATACCAGTTGCTTTTTCTTCAAGTCAAAACGTGTACTTTTAAAAAATAACAAGTGTAAGAATAGCAAAAACTCATTAATTTCGACCTTATTTTCTTCCTCTGATAATTCAACAATATGTACAATAAATGTCATTTTCAGCTTAGATTTTTTTTCTCTGAACGATCTGGCCGAACAGATAAATAACACTTGCTTTTAAATTTTGTGTAAAACTTCTTCTCTCACTTTATTATCCATTAAGTTAATAATCTGATTCTGATTTCTCAATTCTAAGCAGTGATAGCATTTTATCTTTTAAAATATATATTATAGATTTGGCCATTTTAACATCTATTTTGAAATTATTTCTATTAAATCATAAAATTTTTATTATTTTATTTGATCACTGTGCTGTTTATGCTTTGAAAAACATCATAGTGATTACCTAATTATTGACCAAATTACATATTCTTTAATAATGCCATATTTTGATGAATGCTTATTTATATTTGTGTAATACCATTTATTGGTCACTTGCTCTTTATTCATCCCTTTTAATTTCAGTTCTAGTAATTAAATGTGTGCTTTTCTTTTCTGTGTAAGCGAAATTTCATATTATTTTAAAAGAAAATCAAAGTGTTTTTAGTAACAGCTTTGGCCAAAACTGATTTTAACAATTGTTTGTGAAACATGTAACAACAACCTGAAATATAATATTCAAGTTCTGTTTTTCTTTTCTTCATTTGAAATAATTTTGGTGTTTAATGAAATATTGAATATTCTACTATGTTTATCCAATGGAAAATTCTCAGATTTTAAATTGAGCCAGAATGTGTTTAACTAGAATCATTCTCATACTGTGAAAATGTGCAATATCCATTTTCCAGGGTCATAATTTAATGAGCATACTAAAACTAGTGATACTGTTTTTCTTTTCTCAATTTCATGTTTTTATGAAACTAATTTTTGTTGTTTTTTAAATAACAAGCCAGAGTTGCATTGTTATGAATCTGATATACAAAAATTATCTTCCTCAATCTCATCATTCTGAGTAGCAATAAAATTTTTATTAAATATTTAGAATTTGCATTGCCTGTCCCAGTTGCAAATCCAATGAGAATAATTATATTGCTAATTCTCACTCTTTTGATCAGTAGTTATAACTTTTTAAAATAAAAAACTTTAATCTTCTGTTTGTAAGTTTTGTATAAATCATGCTTCCCAGAAGTCAGCTTCCTTTCATTATCCTGTTTTCTGTTTTTTTTTTTAATGTAAGCAATCCTTCTCTTTGAAGATATTCTGTTTTTTATATTTTTTTCACATTTTTACCTTTTCTTGCATTCTGATTTTCTATTTTATATTTCTATCAAGATATCAACTTGTACTCAGTATCAGAAGATTAAAAATTAAATATAACTATATACAAATTGACACAATTTGAATGTATTTTAGTAAAAATATCAAGCACATCTAAGAATGAAAAATTAAAGTCAATTAAATGTTAAATCTATTTTTATTCCACCTAAAAAGTCTATTAAATGTAAAAAGAAAGTTATAATTAAGAAATGTGGACATTTATAAAATATTTAAGCCATTTAATTAACTCAAAAATTTTTAAATAAAAACACTTCATAAAAATTTAACTATTAACCTTTCTAAAATTCAATATCTATCTGGAAATATGAAAATCAGTATTACTCTTCAGGCATATTATTCTAAACAAATTTAAATACAAGTTTAAGAGCAGTAAATTATGAAATATTGTCAAATGTTCTCCAGTCACTATCACAGTTACTGTAAATACAGCACTGATTTGTAAGCACTTACACACACATACACAAAACACAACTGTAGTTTAAAGAAAAAGAGGAAAATCAGTAATTGGCACAACCGGAAACCACATTTTGTAATGTAAGAATTTATTGCATTCATGAGGTTTGAGAGGAAAAATTCAAAAATTTAAATTTCTTATTTCTCCTTTCCTAAGCTATTCTGTCATTCAGGTCTTCCCAACTTCCCAAATCGTCTTTGGTAGCAGCACAGCCCACAGGCTTTGACAACACTCGGATTCAACTGCATTGTTTAGAGTGCATAGACCCCTGACCAAAAGTGCTTCTGGGGTTATTAAAGTCATTGTCTGGAATTGCTGATCTCTTATTTCCAGAGCTGAGGGCCAAATGTCAGGAGAGTTGCCTCTGTCTTCTTCACAACAATGTTGTGTGAGTGTGCTTGTGGTTCCAAGGGCTCCTTGGTGGTATGAGGGACCCCACCTCCCTGGATCTTAGGATAGTACAAGATCCTAAGATCTCGTTTGTTTGCACTTTTCATATGTTGTATTTTTTAAAAAACTGAAGGTTTGTAATAACCCTGCATCAAGCAATTCTACCAGAGTCAGTTTTCCAGTATAATTCACTCACTTTGTGTCTTTTGTTACATTTTAATAATTCTCACTGTATTCCAAACTTTATTATTATTATTATATTTGTTCTGATGATCTGTGATCAGCGATCTTGGATGGTACTATTGCAAAAAGATTACGACTTGTTAAAGGCTCAGATGATGGTTAGTATTTTTAGCAATAAAGTATTTTTTAAAATGGAACTGTAGCTGGTTTTCAATATTGTGTTAGTTTCAGGAGTACAGCAAAGTGATTCAGGTACATATAACATCTATTTCAGAATCTGGAAAAAAATATATTTGTATAATAACCTATAATGGAAAATAACCTTTTTCATTATAGGCTATTGTAAGCTATTGAATGTAGTTCCTTGTGCTATACAGTAAATCCTTTTTGTTTATCTATTTTTATACGTAGTAGTGTATATCTGTTAATCCCATACTCCTAATTAATCCCTCCCCATCCCCCTTTCTCTTTGATAACCATAACTTTGTTTTCTATGTCTATGAGTCTGTTTGTGTTTTATAAATAGATTTATTTGTATTACTTTTTTAGATTTCATATATAAGTGATACATACAATATTTGCCTTTATACTTTATATATACACATATATACTATATATATACTTTATATATATACATATACTTTACTCAGTATAATAATCTCTAGGTCCAATCATGTTGCTGCAAATGGCAATATTTCATTTTTATGGCTGTATAATATTCCATCGTGCATATATGCCACATCTTCCTAAGCCAATCCCCTGTGATGGGCACTTGGGTTGTTTCCATGCCTTGGCTATTGTAAATAGTGCTGCTGTGAACATGGGGATGCATGTATCTTTTCACACTTGTGTCTTTCCCAGATACATGCTCAGGAATGGGATTGCTGGATCATATGATAACTCTATTTTTAGTTTTTTCAAAGAATCTCTAGGCTGTGAGACCTCCTTATAATATGATCCCTCCTCATCAGAATGGTCATTCTGATCAGCACGATACCTCATTTTAGTGTTGATGGCAATAAAGTATTTTTAAATTCCAGTTTGATGCCTGGGTTGGGAAGATCTGCTGGAGAAGGGATAGGCTACCCACTCCATTATTCTTGGGCTTCCTTTGTGGCTCAGCTGGTAAAGAATCTGCCTGTACTGCAGGAGACCTGGGTTTGATCCCTGGGTTGGCAAGATCTCCTGGAGAAGTGAAAGGCTGCCCACCCCAGTATTCTGGCATGAAGAATTCCATGGACTGTATTGTCCATGGAGTCACAAAGAGTCGCACATGACTGAGTGACTTTCACTTTCACATTCACGTTCTTTTAGACATAACACTATTGCACATCATAGTGTGAGCATAACTTATATATGAACTGGGGAACTCAACAAATTTTTGTGACTCCCTGTATTGTGATACTTGCTTCATTGCAGTAGATGGGAACCAAACCCACAATATCTCCAAGGTCTGCCTGTACTCCCAATTTATCTTCTTTTTTTTTTTTTTTTTACTTTTTATTTTGGATTATAGTTGGGTTTCCCAGGTGGTACAGTGTTAAAGAATCAGCCTGATAATGTAGGAGACACAAGAAATGTGGGTTTGATTCCTGGGTCAGGAGGATCCCCTGGAGTAGGACATGACAACTCATTCCAGAATTCTTGCCTGGAAAATTCCATGGACAGAGGAGCCTGGTGGGCTACAGTCCATGGGGTTGCAAAGAGTCAGGCATAACTCAGCAATTAAACAACAGCAACAATAGTTGATTAACAATGTTGTGTTAGTTTCAGGTGTACAACAAGTGATTCAATTATACATATACATGTATCCTTTCTCAAATTCATTTTTAAATACAGTGACATGTCTATATATTTTATTTCCTCAACCTCTCTGTTACAAGCAATACTACATTGATTAACTCTGTACTCTTGAATATCTCATTTCATTATGCTCTTCCGCTGCTCCAATACTTGCTTGTTTTTTCTATCAATTCTTACTCTTAGTGGATCTTGTACATGCTTTACCAAATTTCTTTCCTTAACCCTTCTTTGTCTTTATACTCGCATTGACTTCAACTACTGTCTTTAAGGAGATGACACCCTAATGTATATCCTGAGTATCATATTTACAGTTGTGGTTGAACACCCAAATACTGCTTGCTGGATATCACATGAGTATCGCAAAATGGTACTTCCAAGATTGACTACAACATGCTTCTCAATATGGTTTTAATTGCTGTGAACTTTATATTTATTAAAGACACCACTAACCTCCTAGTTACCCAGGGTTGAAGAGTCAAATAACTTTGGCTTCTGCGCCCTCATTTTTCTTGGTCAATCAATTTTCTGATGTTGTCTTGATTTCTGGAATTTCTTTTACATTTGTCTCCTTCTCTCCACTGCCCACTTCTATTCATTTTATTTATTTATTTATTTTTTATTCATTTTAAATAGTATGTGCTTATTTACCATTTACTGAATATTGGCTTTATAATAATATGACATATTTGAAAGTCATGATATTTTATAATCTCTTTTATAATACCAGAGTAACTCAGTTATTCAAGGTACCTTGAAGAGAATTCTTCAAGTATAAGTTGGCTATCTAATTTTGCAATATTATCATTCTTTTATTCTTTCTAGTAGAAGGTCATAACCTGGCCCTCATAATTTAATGTTTTATTATAACAAACATAACAGTGAAAATCTATATGATAAATGCTGCAAATTAAATACACTAAAACAGATGTTGGCAAATTTTTGTCATTCAAAGAACCAGTAGTAAATATTTCAGGTGCTGTGGTCCGTACAATTGTGTCACAACTCGTGAATCCTGCTCTTATAGCACAAAGGCAGCCAGAGATCATACTTAAATGAGGAATGGCTGTATTCCAGTAAAACTTTATTTATGACTATTTTAGACTCCACATGTAAGTAAGATCATTTTGTTTTTGTTTTTGTTTTTGTGTCCAGCTTATTTCTCTTGGCATGTTGTCCTCTAGAGTCAAGCATATTGTCACCACTGGCAGGATTTCCTTCTTTAAGGCTGAATACTAGTTCACTGTGTAGATATACTACACTTTCTTTCTAAAGGAGGCTGGGAGAAACTTTGGGAGGTAATGGTATTGATGGTGATGATAGTTTCGCAGGCGTGTGCTTATCCTGAAACTCACCGTTACATACATAAAATATGTACAGCCTTTTACATGTCAATCACAACTCAATAGTGAATTTTAAAAATCCTTTATTTATGGATGCTGAAATTTGAATTTTATATGTCACAGCATATTATTCTACTTTTGATGATTTTTTTTTTCAAATGTTGGAAAGTTTAAAAAATATTCTTAGCATTTAGGCTGTACAAAATGGAGCGGAGTCCAGATTTGGCCCATGGCTTGCCGTCTCTGCTTTCAAAATTCACATTTCTGGAATTCAAGAATCCCAATGCTTATTTCCAGAAGAAATCTAAATATGAGCATAAACTGATACACACTTACACTTTCTAAGGAAATGACATATTTATTGATTCATGGTTTTTGAAAAAAATAACATTAAATATACCAACAGGTACTGGATAAAGGTTTTGGAAGATGCTAAGATAAATAAGAGCCAATCTTTGCTGTTCTAGAATTCATAGTCTGTTAGAGTAAAAGGACAATGAAGTAAATAGCTATGAAATAAAACAGCTTATGATGACTATGACAAAGACATAATTGAAAAAGACATATGTACCCCAGTGTTTATCACAGCACTGTTTACAATAGCTTGGAGATGGAAGCAACCTAGATGTTATCAACAGATGAATGGATAAAGGAGCTGTGGTACAAATACACAATAGAATATTACTCAGCCATAAGAAGGAACATATCTGACTCAGTTGTAATGAGGTGGATGAACCTGTAGCCTATTATACAGAGTGAAATAAGTCAGAAAGAGAAAAACAAATATCATATATTAATACACATATATGAAATCTAGAAAGGTGGTACTGATGAAACCATCTTCAGGGCAGTAGTGGAGATACTATACCGTCCATGGAATTCTCCAGGCCAGAATACTTTCCCTTCTCTAGGGGATCTTCCCAACCCAGGGATTGAACCCAGGTCCCCTGCATTGCAGGTGGATTCTTTACCAGCTGAGCCACAAGGGAAGCCCAGTGGCGACACAGACATAGAGAACAGCCTTGTGGACACAGTGCGGGAAAGAGAGGGTGGGATGGATTGAGAGACTAGTATTGAAACATATTCATTACCATATGTGAAATTAAACAGCTGGTGGAAATTTGCTGTATGATGCAGGAAGCTCAAATTAGGAGCCCTGTGACAACCTAGAGGGGTGGGATGGGTGGGAGGGGAGCTGGGAGGGAGGCTCACCAGGGAGGGAACATACATATACCTTTGGCCAATTCATGCTGATGTATGGCAGAAACCAGCACAGTATTGTCAAGCACTTATCCTTCAATTAAAAATAAATAAATTTTAAAAAATTAAAAATATATGAAATAAAAAGCAGCATATAATAAATACTACTATTATGGAATTTAGAAAGAAATCCTATAGAATTCCAGGAGACTGACTGACTTATTGGGAGGTGATAGAATGTGTCATGGTGATGTTATTTATGGTCAGCCTTTAAGAGGGAGGAGAACCAGGCTAGGAAGTAATAAGCCTTGAATCAAGAGGAAGCCGTGCCATAAAGCCTGGGGATATGAGATGGTGCTGGTTGAGAATGAAGGCTGGTGTTGGGAAGACATGTGGGGAGTGATATAAGTTTGGAAATGTTGATATGAGAGCATTAAAATACAGATTTATACTTTAGATTTTATTCTTTTTGCAATGGGACTAACAGAAGAATATCGAGGAGAAGAAGATGATGAAGATTTCATTTAAAGTTAGTCTCCTTATAGTGGTCAAGTCAGGAATCTAGTCTTCTATGGGCAATAACAGAAATAAAAACATTAGGCTTAGATGTTACTATAAAATTTTCTGCTGTAAAATCCATACAAAAGCATTGTTGTTAAACAAAATGAGAATGGTTAATTGACTTAGGTTTTAAGATGCCAATTTCTTTTTAAGGTTTTAAAGATTTGCTAGAAAATTAAAACAGTTTTCTTCGTGAACTTATTTCACTATCTATAAAACCTTATATAGCTGTAGTTAGCATGTATATGGGCTTCCCTGTGGCTCAGTAGTAAAGAATCTGCCTGTCAAAGCTGGAGACATATGACGTGAGTTCAATCCCTGGGTCGAGAAGACCCCCGGGAGAAGGAAATGGCAGCACACTCCTGTATTCTTGCCTGGGAAATCCCATGGACAGAGGAGCCTGGTGGGCTACAGTCCATGGGTCACAAGAGTTGGATATGACTTTAGCAACTGAACTACAAACTACTACAGCATATATATATCAATGATATACTTTAATCTGTGATGTACATATGGAGCAACCATTTATTCTCAACCTTACTTACTTTACAGTGTTATACATATTATGAGTTAAATCCCTGACAAGAGGCCAATTTTTATCTTGTGGATCCCATGTTTTTCTGAAGTTAGTAAAAAAAAAGAAATAATTCAACTGGGTTGTGTATTAACTAAGTGTAAATGGATAACTGTGTGAATGAAGAGGTCTTCCCCATTGCCTTACTGTACTGTGCGTTTCTATCTCCTTTTTGTTATTTCTACTACATAAGGAAATTTGTCAGTATGCACACATATGAGTTAAGAAAGGACTATGGAAGGACTATGGAAAAGGAAGTCATGGCCAGAGGTTAAAAACTGAATTGCACTGCAGAATTTGAAAATCTTTTATTAATCTATGGCATTTCAGAATTACATGTTGTACTATTTTAGAGTACTTGTTTGACAAGGGCATTTTGAAAATGTGACACTTCTTCTTGATTTAAGTAACTTTCCTGTTTCCCATTTAAAGATTTATATGTTTTAAAAATTCTACTGAATAAAAATGTCAAAAAACTGCTTTGACATTTAATGATTGCTTGTCTATTATTCACATTTTTGTAATAGTGCCCAGGTCATAAGAATTAATGTAAACATCCTTCAAATAAATTCCTTTTAATTCCTAAGGGTTAGTAACAGAAAGCTAAAAAAAGACTGTTAATATTTATATTTCATCCATCTCGTATTTAAGAGCAATAGGAGCCTTTATTTCATAATTTCAGGAATAAGATACAACAATGATTCTTAGACTATAAATACACTGTTTTTTTCACATTTTTGCTGTCAACCAGCAAGTTTTGCTTGTTTAAAAGAAGGAAAAGGTGAGAATCTGAGGTAGAAAAGATAAGTTCGTTTTTAAAAGCTTTATGTTTCTATCAGAAGTTCTTTCATTTTACGTTAAATTTTGTTTATCATCCAGTTTAAACTTAAGAGAAAACTACTCCTTCAAAATATGTTTTGAAAATGGGTGCTTATTCAGAAGAAGCTCAGTTCCTTACAACTGGACCCCAGTCTTCTTCAAGAGCCTAAGTTAAGAAAGTAGATACAACATGTACACAAATAGTAACATTTGTTCTTGCAATGATTTATATAGTTAATCTGATTATTTGATATTACCAAATAAGATCCTGTAGTTAAGTTCTTGCCCCCTTTATCTGTTTGCTCATTAAAGACCTGAGTGGATTATGGTGGATACCTTCCAACAAATAAACAGCATTTCATAACTGCTGCTCTTGGTACCAGTTTATATGATGAATTGGCAGTTGACGGCCAGTAGTTTTATTAATACTGTCATAGCTATATTTCAACAAAAGAGAGCTTTAGTGATGTATCCCATCGATCACAGTTCCCACATCACCTTTGTGTTATTTTCTAAGCTAAAGTTATAGTATTGGGTATTATGAAGTGTGCTAGGTAGGGAGAGGAGGGAGAAAATTAAAACTGTTGGAAAATGGAAATAAGAGATTATATTGAGAATTCTCTCTAAAATGTTGCTTAAAAAAGTTCCTTAGTGAGGTATTTTAATGTTCAGATTCACTGAGGGGAGGTACTTTTTGTTGAAGAAATTATATCATCTTTTAGTTTATATCCATTATTAATGGATACAGTGAAAGACTGTTTGTTACAGTAAAGTTTATCTCCAAATGTTCTTCTAAAGTATTAGAAGGTACACTTTTGATAATTTATTACCTTATTATATTTTATTGCTATTTTCATCTTATATCAAATTATATTAAAAAATTATATTAGTGTTATGATTTATACTTGCTATGTTTATAGTACTTTAGAGATTTTTCCATAATCCATAGGGCTAGTACATTTTAGTGGCTTCAAGCATAATTTTTAAATTATAAATGTTTTAAAGGCTTTAGAGATTTATATAATATACCCTTGCTTTATGAAATAATGTTCAATATGGATCAATAATGCAATCTATCTCTAAAAGTCTTTACTTTTTAAAAATATAAGAGGGAAAATAAGCATATAAATTATGCATTCAGAAAATTAATATTTTGGAAGAAATGAGTAATGAAGATAACAGTAGAACTAGAAAACATGAAAGAGTAAAATTATAAATCTGAGCAAATTTTTAATTGTAAGTGAAAGATTTCAAAAGATGGTTCTAAAAAAATCAGTTAAGTATACAGTTGCAATCAGGTATAGAAGAACAAAAGTAATTCACTATCATACTCCTCAGTTTTTTGAAAATGAAGATGGCATATATGAAAACTTATTCAAAACACACATTTGACAGATTTCTTGAATTGGATAGGTTATGGATAAATGTGTATTATTAACATGAAACCAAGAAGGAATAAGTAATTAAATATAACAGTTTCCTTGGAAGAAGTTTTAAAAATATGTCAAAAACCTACCTTCATAAAAGATTCTGGGCCCAGACAATATTGGGGAAAATTATATTTCAACTTTCATTGCAGGGCTCTCTAGATTGTTTTAAACACACACACACACACACACACACACACACACAATGGAGAGGCTTCAAATTGCTTTTACAAAGCTAGCATAATCTAATACTAAAGCCTGTCAAACCCTGTTCAAAGTAAGAAAAGCTCCTCAATAGTTATAGAGAATCCATGGGGTTGCAAAGAGGTGGACATGACTGAGCACAGCCCACATACATATAGAGAGAACAGAATAATTCAAAATACTTCTGACATCAACATAAATTTCATTTTCTCTGAAGGCATTCCCTGAGACAACTGGTTGAATCTATTTGTAGAAATGTTTTTAAAAAGCATTATCCTGAATATGTAAAAATATTTAAAATATATAAAAATTAATATATATTCCTGCAAAAATTTAAAACCATATGGGGCATGAAAAATATATAATGTATGTATTTATAGGTATGAAATACCACAATACTAGCATTTGATTAATCTTTACAATGGGGTTACATATGATTTCATATTCCACTCATGCTGGAAATACTTTGCAATTCTTACTTATTTCTGTTGTTATGAAAGTACATAAGTAAATAATTCATATTATAATTATGATGTTCATCTTATGGAGAAATATATTCCAGAGTGTTAGCTGATTTCTAGGAACTCACATTGATAAAAATCATTGCGCATGAGTTAGTTTTTGTTTTGTTCTTGGGTTGTGTTTTACCTCTCCGAGGAAGACTCACTACTAACTGAGCTTTCCAAAAACTCTTTGTGCTACTTACGTGCCTCAGGGTACCTGCAAGGGAGAGGAAGTCTTCTAGGAAAAAATGGAATTACCAGACACCCAAGGGGGTGGATGTCAGCACAGCAGGTCCTGATCATGTTGCCCTCTGGCTGTTCATTGACAGTTACAACCAACAATTGTGTTCTCAGCCTGCGCTGACTGGTGAATGACTCACTGACAGCTCTTTGATTTCACCCACCCATACTTCTTACTATTTCCATTTAATGGTATTTTGTATCTGTCTTACTTTTTTCTTCTTCACTGGATTTTCTTAAAAATTTTTTTGGAGTATAGTTACTTTAAAATGTTGTGTTAGTTTCTACTGTAAAACAAAGTGAATCAGCTATATATATACACATTGTTATTTAGTTGCAGAGTCATGTTCAACACTTTGCAAACTCATGGATTGTTGCCTGCCCAGGCTCCTCTGTCCATAGGATTCTCCAGGCAAGAATACTAGAGTGGGTAGCTCTTCCCTTCTCCAGGGGATCTTCCCAATCCAGGGATTAAACCCGCATACCCACTTGGCAAGCAGATTCTTTACCACTGAGCCGCCAGAGAAGCCCTCATATATATACATAGAGCCCCTCTTTTTTGGATTTCCTTCCCATTTAGGTCACCACAGAGGACTGAGTAGAATTCTCTGTGCTGTACGGTATGTTCTGATTAACTATCTATTTTATACATAGGAATGTATGTATGTCAACCCCAAACATACTATTTTTATTTAAATTGCTAACACATACATATGGTAAAAATGAAAAAAAAAATCAGAAGTTCCCAAGAGACATATAGTGTAAAAGAGCTGTTTTCCTGGCCCTGTTTCTAATTCAATCCTACCTCTCCTCAGTGGGATGCCTGCTTGCCAGTTTTCTACATGTCGTTCCAGAGATGGTCTCTGAACATCCAAGCATGTGCTTATGTATCTTTCTGAGGAAAAAATCAATGTTAGCATGTTACCATACTTTGACATCTTTAAAATTTTTAACAGCATATTTTGGAGGTTTTCCCACATAAGGACACAGAATTGCCTGACTTTTCGTAATGACTGACTATTGTTTTAGTAAATATACTTAATATATTCACATAAAATATATATAATATGTTTGAATAGTTCTTTATGATGAACATTTAGGATGCATGAACAAAGGGTGTGAAAAAGAGTCCAATCATGAAATAAAGGAAAATAGGTCAAGCACTCATGAGGGAGAGAAAATATATTGTCCTAATACAGGTATTTCTGGTGGACTAACAAGTCCTCTCATGCTTGCAGACATATAAATAGATGAAACTTTTATATATGTTTTGACCATACCTAAAGTTATCTTAACTTTTTTGCCCAACACTTCCTTTTTAACATATAGAGGGGTGGGTGATGTGGGAAGTGGGAAGGAGATTTAAGAGGGAGGGGACATATATACCTATGATTGATTCATGTTGATGTATGGCAAAAAACAATACAATCACTTCCCTTCAGTCGCTCAGTCATGTCCGACTCTTTGCGACCCATGGACTGCAGCACACAAGGCTTCCCTGTCCTTCACCATCGCCTGGAGCCCACTCAAGCTCATGTCCATCGAGTCGGTGATGCCATCCAACCATCTCATCCTCTGTCGTCCCCTTTTCCTCCTGCCTTCAATCTTTCCCAGCATCAGGGTCTTTTCAAATGAGTCAGTTCTTCACATCAGGTGGCCAAAGTATTGGAGTTTCTGCTTCAGCATCAGTCCTTCCAATGAATATTCAGGACTGATTTCCTTTAGGATGGACTGGGTTGATCTCCTTGCAGTCCAAGGGACTCTCAAGAGTCTTCTCCAACACCACAGTTCAAAAGCATCAATTCTTCTGCACTCAGCTTTAAAGCAATTATCCTCCAATTAAATATTTTAAAAAAGATCCAGCCAGAAAAATATGCAATGAAACTATGAGCAAACATGGAGGTCTTGTCTTATTTAAACAAAACTTGAAGTAAGAAGGTAGGAGTTTGGCCAGCAATGTATTCAGTGAATGCCTGGACAGAGTATACTATGTCTAAAAATAATCACCAATGAAAGGATGGTGGCAATTAAACATGACAAAAAAAACATATAGTTTAAAGAAAAACTTAACACGGGAAAGTTATAAATGTTTATGCAATGCAGCATAATTTATATCACCAAAGATTGAAACCATTTTCAATGCTTTTTAAACCTTTTTTTTTAGACCAAATGACAGAGGAAAGGTAAGAGAAGCTGAAGAAGACAACACGAATCTGTAGTTAGTCACTTTTGCTTGGTGAAGGCATTTATGATAAAAGAGCTTGTTAGAGCAAAAAGTCGACAATGCAAACTAAACTATTTGGATTAGATTGCAGGAGAATTTCTCTATGCTTTCCTATTTCCTTAAAATCTATCAGATGCCAAACGTATATCAACCCAGCTAGTGTGGGTATACATGCACCTGACTTTATTTCCCACCTAGAGAACTGGAAGATCTTGCCATTGGATAACTTATATTGAACACAATATTTAGGGGGGGACAAAAGGTCATTAAAAGAGTAAAAAAGAGAAGCTGCACTTGAAAATAAACTCACTTTTATCATTGGCCTGGCCTTGTCAAACTGCCCAGCTCCTAATGACAGCTACCATGAGGTCCTATTCCAAATTTAATGGTTCCTTAAATCTAGACATTGACATTGACATTGAAGTCGCTCAGTCGTGTCCGACCCTTTGCAACCCCATGGACTGTAGCCTACCAGGCACCTCTGTCCATGAAATTTTCCAGGCAAGAGCACTGGAGTGGGTTGCCATTTCCTTCTCCATTAAATCTAGACACCTAATGCCTTTGGAAAATTCACTCGCCTGGGATTCCCAGTCTTGTTCCTTTGCGTCTCACGATCTGTGTCACATAGGACAAATCTCTAAACTTCTTAAAACCACCTCTAGGGAGGTGGGAGGGGGGATCGGGATGGGGAATACGTGTAAATCTATGGCTGATTCTTATCAATGTATGACAAAACCCACTGAAATGTTGTGAAGTAATTAGCCTCCAACTAATAAAAAAAAAAAAAAAAAAAACCACCTCTGAAATGAAGCCTAGATGGTTATGAACATCTTCCCGATTCTAGCTTCTTCTTGGTTCTGGCTTCTTATTTCTTTTCAAGGGGGTGCAAGTCCTAAGGGGATGCTGGCAGAAATCAGCATTCTAAAAGCAGAATCTGATAATTATATCCAGTGGGTAAGCAGAGGTTGGCTGTACTGAAATGGACGCCCCAGTGCTATATAAAGCTATATGCACCAAAGCATTATTTTTCAAAATTTGAACTGATGTTTTCTGCATGCCTGTGGGTTCTCGATAGAATAGAAATCCTAAAATATGGTTACTTCAACACACATTTTACTTCAGTTTAAAGTCACTAACTAAATGTTTACTATTTTCATTTATTACAAATTCCTACAGCTTGGTCTAAAAGGCTGTTTTGAGGTAAAGCTGTAGAATTTGAAGAAATTACACAGTAGATATCCACCTACTGGAGAACTTAGAACCAGCTCAAAAGTTTTCTGTGACAGTGGAAACTGACTGTTTTTTGTACATCCCTATATTGCACCCAGTGTTAGTTTTTTGCTTGCCAAATTTCAAATATACGTCTAGGTTCAAACCAGGTTTCATTTCATTTTGCTACATCCCTAGGCAAGTTAATTGTAGTTTCACAGATTCAAACTTTGTGAACTGCAATTTCAGACAATTATTTTTATCATATCACACTGTTATGAAACAGTCTATGTTATAGGCAGGACACGGTGTACAGAACATTATATTAGGGAGAAGTTCTCCTCAGTGCTCATGACGATCACAGAAGAGTTTAAAATGGGAATTAAATTGGCAGTACATATGTAGGAAGAAGTTAGGAAAGGATAAACAATGTTTTAAAATGAGTTCAACTTGAAGTGTAAGTGAAAAACAACACATATAAATTAACTAAAGGGCTTAGAGTTTTAGTAAATGCACATCTATCTTTCATAAACCTTCTATGGGTTAATATAGTTCTTTATTTTTTTCCAGTTCCGATTTTCTGGGAGGGATGTCTGCTGCATCTTCACGTTATCTGCAGTCTAGGATTCTAATAAATTTGGCTGCAGAGAGAGACACAGTATGTCTCGTCTTAGTGTGTTCTGCTGACTGTGTGTTTTTGGCCCTTTGGTGCACGTGACACCTGAATGCAGACACACAGCTGAGACGCAACCAGCAGAGCAGACAGTGGCCTCAGACAGGACTGCAGTCATTTCTGGGCACGCTTCATTCATGTGACGTGCACATGTTTTATGGTTATGTCCACTAATTCACATGCTGTGATGTAACTGCACATGGATGCTTTTGTGTGCATATTTGCGTATGGATGTGTCTATGTATCTACAAAGGTAGTTAACTTGCAGAGGGAAGCAATTACAATTTCTGTCTTTCTGTACAATTCTCTAACATCTGTACCTGATATTGAAAAGGAATGGGGCAGGGATTTGTAGCCCCCCCCCAAAAGACTTAATTATTCATGGTACGATTTTGCTATTCATGCCTCAATTTTTAAAAAAATTCTAACATCATCATTTATTAAACATACATTTATTTAGTCTTTGGGCCAGTCACTGCCCTAGACATTAGGAATATTGTTGTGAACAAAATAGACACATATGAGGAGTATATTTTAGCACGGTATCACTAATGAAGCTTTATTTTCTCTTTTCCTATCTAAACATCCTTCTAATATTCCTAAGTCTCTAGCCAAATGTACTAAATACTTTATGATTAGTTAGTAATCACAGGATTCTTTGCTTGCTGCTTTTCCTACTATACATAGAGAGCATGGTCTTTATAATTAAGAATTTATAGTCAATTAATACATTGATTTGAAAAGATACATATATGCAATGTTCATAGAAGCATTATTTACAATTGCCAAGATGATGGAAGCAACCTGTGTCCAACAACAGAGGAATGGGCAGAAGAGATGTGATATATATACACTATGGAATACTAATGAGACAAAAAAAAAAAAAAAGAAATTCTGCCATCTGCAACAATGTGGATGGACGTAGTGGGTGTTATGGTTAGTGGAATAAATCAGACAGAGAAAGACAAAATGCTCTATAATAGACTTATTTTATTGAGTAAAATAATCTTACAGATTATATGGAAGACTAAACTCTTTATCAAGAAAAGTATGATAAAGAAGATCAACAAAGGGAAACTTGCCTTTCCAGATACCAGATCATACTCTGATGATACTGTAGTAAAAATAATAAGAATCGGTATCAGAATAAGTAGAACACAACAGAAAGGACAGTCTAGAAACTGACCCTATTACCAACCAAAATTTAATACAGCATTCTCAAAATTATACAATAATTCAACTTAGTTGAAAGAAAATAATTTAATGATCCTGCAACACTTCATACCCTGTGGAAGATCATTTAAAGATGGACCACTTTATTATACTATAAACACAAAATAATTCTAGATTGTTTAAAAAGCTTTGTTTGCTCTTTACTTACTGTCTTGTCCAGTCTTTTGCAACTGTATGAACTGTAGCTCCTCTGTCCATGGGATTTTCCAGGCAAGAAAACTGGACTGAGCTGCCATGCCCTCCTCCAGGGGATCTTTCTGACCCAGGGGTTGAACCTGTGTCTCTTATACCTCCTGCATTGGTGGGTAGGTTTTTAACAACTGGCACCACCTGGGAAGCCCATTTAAGTTATAGTGTGACCAAAAGGCAAAGGGGATCAACTAGAAGAAGGAACATTATCCAAAGATGGATAAAGGGACTTGTGTCTTTTTGGGAGAGGTTGCGTGTGATTAACTTTTTGAGGGAGATTGCATCCTATTTGCCAGATGCATGATTTGTTTTCCTTTTAATTGGATGCTGAGTATGGTTCAAAGGGTATATATATGTGAGAAGTGGTCAAGCAGTTGATTTGTGGTACCTTTTTTCCTGTGCAGCTTAGGTTAAATTGAAATTGTGTTTCTTGAAAGTCCTTCTGCTATGGTCCCAGGTTGGGGTGGCCCACAAGCAAAATTTGCATGCGATTTAGAAGGTGAAAGAGAATCAGCCTGCTCTACTTTCTGAAAGTCAACATAGGTCACCAGATCCACTGCAGCTTTCTTTTGTTGCTGTGAATTTGGTAGTTCATTTTGTTGCTACATAACAACAGCGGCCGGGCTAACAAGCCCTCCAGATTCTACTGGATCTTCCAATTCAGTATTTGCAAGTTCTGGAGCAAGTATATTGTTGAAGAGGTACAATACTGAAGCATCTCTGCAGTGAAGGACACCAGGTTCTCCTGTAGATCACTTATGCTAGGTTAGAAGCTTTGAAAATTAGGTGTGAGTTATGGTTTAGATTCAAGGGTTCCAGTTTACCTGAATGAGCACCAATTGATCCTCAACCTGTCCAGTACCGCGGCCCTTTAACTGGCCTTCCTAACTGCAGCCCTTTATAACCAGCAGTAATGTAGACACAGCGTTTGACACAGGCGACAAGCCTCTCCATGGACCTTCTCACCGGCTCCCATAATCATGTAAAATCCAACCCATACAATGAATTCCTTACTCCATGTGGTTTTGCTTCTCTGGTCAAACCCTGAGGGATTCAAATTCCAACTTTATTTTAGGCCAAATTCCTCATGCATCATTTCTAATAATATTTCTATTACTTTGTTACATTAATTTAATTCTCTGAAATATTTGTAGATTTTAATCTTAAAAAGTTAGGACCATATTTCCATCCTTATGACCTATAAATAGAAGACATTAATCATATTCTGAAGTAATTTCCTATGTTTTCTATTGCTCCAAACAGAGGAGGAATAAATACATATTATTTCTCATAAGTAAACTAGGCCCTACCCAGTAATAACTAATAAAAATGAATAGACTAGTACTTGTAGTTAACCTGGCTACAATGAAACACTAGAAAAGGCTTGAATGTATTGGATGATAGGAGAATAAAATAAGAAATTAAAGAACAGGAAAGAGGAAAGAATACAAAATGGGGCATTGAGGTAAGGAAGAAAAGGTAATATTTTTCCCAAATATTGAATTGATTGCCTTTCATTCTCTGGGCAAAATATACATGAAGGATATATATATAGAAATTGTTTTATTAGTCATTTATTCCAATAGATGAATATAGATTTGGGGATAAAATTTAGAAACTCTTATATTTGATCTTTAAACTAGTCACTACCACTTCATTACCTCCTGTGATGTCTAGAATTTTCTATGATTTCACTACAAGCCAAGGTCTTCCTCCCCTCATTTTTCTGATAGCCATCTACACCATCATCTGCATCCTTTATCTCCACTAGCTAAGGACCCTTTCTGTGGTCCTCTGCCAGCTTATACTACCTCACATCAAACATGGATACTCACACAACTGCATACAAACACAATTGCATTCACAGGGATTTTACAGTTTAGGGGAAATAAAAAGCTATTAACGGAGTAGGAATTCTCTTTTACCTCTACTTTTAGCACTGCCATATACTACTTTTAATATATTTGTCACTAAAGTTACATTTTAGCTTATGGAGTACTTCAGGGACAAACTCTTCAAAAGAAAATTTCAAAATTATCAAGCTTTGTGTACCTTACTGACCCAGCTCACCAAAGATGCCAATTTATGCCCATGAAGATAAAGAACTTTGCAAAATCACGAAGTCACAATGATTTGGGTCATAGTAGATCTGCTGAATGGGTCAATAAAACACAAAAGCAGGGCTTCTTTGTTCTCACTATTTATATGGAATCATTATGTTAAAAAAAGAAGAGCAGCACCCACTCCAGATTTAAAGAGAAGAAATAACAAGAAGGGAATAGATGAGGAGTTAGAGGAACAGGGAAAACAGCCATGAGCAGTAAGACTACTAAATCATCTTCATTTATTCATATATGTAAAACGCTTCATTCATCCTAAGTACCATCATGGGTTGAGGCTACTAATCAAAATAAAATTCATGCAAATATATGTACATGATTTGCAGATGAGCCATGGCCTCCAGGTTTTTGGAAAGTTGCCAGTATTGTCCTTGATAAAGCAAAGTTTAGGCCCTTTCCAGGCTCTGAAATTATCATTTCTTTGTTAGAAATGCAGAGTACATAAACTGATGAGGGGAGAGAGTGAAATAGAAGTGAGGGAGGTTAACCTAGTGGCAGTCTTTACAAGAAGAACGTACCCAGGTTTTCCTTCAACTGCAGGATTTATGAGCTCTGGAATATTTAATATTTACAAATAGAAAAGAATCACATTCAGCACACAATCAGTATGAAAGAATATGTTATTCTTTCATAACCAGATTTTTAAATTGTAATCAGGTTGTGATTCTTTAAATTTTAAGTATTAAAGTGGTCTAATAATTTAAAATTTATCTCATTATATGTTCTATGGGATATTGTTAATTATGTCTAGGTTATCTTCCTTTGTTCAGATGAAGAACAGATTCTGCACAGCAAAACTTATATATTTTGATTCCATATTATTCTGGATTATTTGGTGATTTTGAAGGTGGACATGCTTGCCAGGTGGACCTAGTGGGAAAAAATTCCTGCCAATGCAGGGACATAAGAGACTTGGGTTTGATCTCTGGTTGGGAAGATTCCCCTGGAGGAGGCATAGCAAGCAGCTCCAGTATTCTTGCTTGGAAAATCCCATGGACAGAGGAGGCTGGCAGGCTACAGTCCAGACAGTTGCAAAGAATTGGACATGACTGAAGCGACTTAGTATAGCGCATGCTGTCTTAGAGAAATAGTGTGATGCATTTGTCAGGGCGAGGATTGGGTAAATAAGTAGGAGTTGAGGGAATTAATAAGGTTAATAAAAATTCAATAAAATATTCATGAATATAGGGTACATTTTTCATTCAATCATTCATTCACCCCACAAGTGTTATTAAGGTATTGAAGCAAGGTACTAGGGACATAATGTTTAGCTATGAGACACAGCCCCTACCTTTGAAGTACTAAAAATCCAGTAGAAAAGATAGACAAGCAATCAAATTCTTTATTTATTTTTTTTTATTTTTATTTTTTTAATTTTTTTATTATTATTATTTTTTTTCCAGTGGGTTTTGTCATACATTGATATGAATCAGCCATGGATTTACATGTATTCCCAATCCCGATCCCCCCTCCCACCTCCCTCTCCACCCGATTCCTCTGGGTCTTCTTTAGATGTGTAAGGAAAGAAGTAACAGAGGAGCACAGGGTGATGTGGTTCAAAGAAAAGTACAAACCATTTTACACAGATGGAATTTATTTTAAATGATCCCCAAAGAAGGCTGCTACCGGTTTTTTCTTCCTTGTACACACTTGGTGTTCCTTCCTTCAAGAGGTGGAGTATCTTTCCCCTCCTCTGTAAGCCAGGGTTCTCTAGAACAACAGAGTCAATAAGATATATACTGATATTAGATATTTATTTATTTTAAAGGCCAGTTGAGAAATGTGACTTAAAGTCAACTTGAAGAATGAGAAAGAGCCAGAGTGACAAAGAAATGAACACTACAAAGTGTGGAAAGTCTGAAGACCTTGAGTAGAAGAAGTTGGCAAGTTTAAAGCAGTGAAAGAATGTCAGTGTTTCCTGAGCAGAGACGAATGGGAAGATGAGGTGAGAGAGGAAGGAAGGGCTTGTTTCTGCAGTATCTTTTAGGCTGTGGGAAGGAGATTGGCTTTTATTCTGTGCTCAGTCACTTCAGCCGTGTCTGACTCTTTGCAACCCCATGGACTGTAGCCTGCCAGGCTCCTCTGTCCCTGGGATTATACTGGCAAGAAGATTGGAGTGGGTTGCCATTTCCTTCTCCAGGGACCTTCCTGACCCAGAGATCAAAGCCACGTCTCCTGAGGTTTCTGCCCTGGCAAGCATTCTTTACTACTGAGCAACCTACTTTTATTCTAATGGCTACTGTCAATATGGCAGTGTAATAGCTTCCTATAAGCACTGTAACAAATTACCACAAATTTAGTTCTTAGAACAATACACATTTATTATCTTAACAGTTTTTGAGGTCAGAAGTCTGAAATGGGTCTTAATGGGCTAAAATTAAAATATCAGCAGGGCTGTGATCCTTTCTGGAGTCATTTTGAGGAAGCTATTTCCTTGTCTTTTCCAGCTTCTACAGGCCACCTGAATTCCTTGGCTTATGGCTGCTTCCTCCTCCTTCAAAGTAAAGAGTGTAGCATCTTCAAACCTCTCTCTGACTCTTCTTCCTCCCACTTGTGACTGCACTGAGTCCACTCAAACATTGCAGGAAAATCTCTTCATCTCAATATCACATGATTAGCAACCTTGCACTCCATCTACAACCTGAATTCCCCTTTGTCACATAACCTAACATATTCACAGGTCTTGGGATTAGGTCATGGACACCTTTGGGGTTGGGCAGCAGGTTTATTCTTCCTGTGATTAGACTGGCAAGGTGGGAGTCATCAGGGAAGAAACCACAGAGATGTCAGACTAGGTTGATTTTCATATAATCAGGCACCCCAGGGGATGCTAGTGGTAAAGAACCTGCCTGCCAAGGCAAGAGAAATAAGAGATGTGGATTTGATCCCTGGGTCAGGAAGATCCCCTGGAGGAGGGTATGGTAACCCACTCTAGTATACTTGCCTGGAGAAGCCCCATGGATAGAGGAGCCTGGCAGGCTATAGTCCATAGGATCACAAAGAGTCGAACATGACTGAAGTGACTTAGCATAATCAGAAATTGTACTTGTATCTATATTTGTGTATACAAACACATTCAACTACAATTTCTAATAAAATATATCATTTTAAAATATTGCAAATAAGAAATCCTCCTAGATAATTCTGATTGCCAAGTAAGGGCTTTTGTATAGAAGTCACGCAAGAGAATCTAGCTTTCAACCAGGCTTACAGAATACTCATAGAAGCCAAATGTATAGTTCAGGTTTTTATCTGGCCATCAGAATTTCTGGTTGGTTGACTTTGGGGTCAATTTTGTTAAAAAAAAAAAAAAAAACACAGAGAGTCCTGATTTTTAGTGTAATAATATCCTCTCTTGTTGAAAGCCTATCTCAGAAAACAGGGCTTTTAGAATGACTCTGTTTATCTGTTACCTTTGCAGTATAGGCTTGTGGAAGGAAGCTTCTGTTTTTCAAGACCTACCTCTAAATCATAAACTGTGTCTTCAAATGATTGAATTTTTTTTTTTTTTTTTTTTAGAAATTTTAGTAGAAAGGGGAGGGACCAGGTTATCACTGTGGTCAGATTCTTTTCCTAAGACACATATGTGACCGAAAATGTTTACTTTTCAATTTCTGGATTCAGTAGTATTCATTTCATTTACACTCTATGGTGGTGAGTTGTGTCTGACTCTTTGTAATCCCATGGACCGTAGCCTGCCAAGGCTCCTCTGTCCATGGAATTTCCCAGACAAGAATACTGAAGTGGGTTGCCATTTCCTTCTCCAAGGGGTCTTCCCAATCCAGGGATCAAACCTGGGTATCCTGCATTGTAGGCAGTTTCCTGCCTTGCAGATTGATTTTTTACCGACTGGCCAGCAGGGACGCCCTTTACTACTCTACAACCTGGTTCATTTTGGTAAGTGTAACAGGACTTGAGGACTGATAAACATTTGAAGACCTCCTTTTTATAATGCTCAACATAGCTATTAAAACAGCCAAGTAATATTGAGGTGAGGGAATTTCATTCCTTCTTAGCTTTGAAAAACCCATAGTGACATTTTAAAAAATCATATTTATTTGCCAGAAATAATTTTATTACTCCTGTAGATTCATGTATTCCAAGAAACGGAACCAAGAATCATTCTATTTCTCTCTTTCAAGTTTCTTTCACCTGCAGTATATAACTGTAGGGAAATTCTCCTTTGTTGAGATCCCCAAGTTTGCCAGTGTTTCTGATTTTCCAGGAAGGGATAGTCTTTGCTACAGCAGTCCCCAATCTTTTCGGTGCCAGGAACCAGTTTCATGGAAGGCAATTTTTCCACAGACCGGGCGTGGGGGATGGTTTGGGGATGATTCAAGCACATCATATTTATTGTGCACTTTATATCAGTTATTATTACATTGTGATATATAATGAAATAATTATGCAACTCACCATAATGCATATTCAGAGCATCAGGCATTATATTCTCATAGGAGCACACAACCTTGCCTGTGCAGTTCACAGTAGGGTTCTTGCTCCTATGAAAATCTAATGATGCCACTGATTTGACAGGAGGCCTATCTGAGGCAGTAATGTGAGCAATGTGGAGCCGCTGTAAATACAGATGAAGCTTCGTTCCCTCACCCACTGCTCACCTCCTGTTCCTAATGGCAATTGACTGGTACTGGTTGATAGAAAGAAAGAAAGTGAAGTCGCTCAGTAGTGTCTGACTCTTTGCGACCCCAAGGACTGCAACCTCCCAGGCTCCTCTGTCCAGGGGATTTTCCAGGCAAGAATACTGGAGTGGGTTGCCATTTCCTTCTCCAGGGGATCTGATAGCCCACGGATTAGAAACCTCTGCTTTACTATACATAAGGATAGGACCTCATAAGTCATAGAAATAGGTATAGATGAGGTTTTCAAAAGAATTTTGTATGCATTATTTCCATACTCTCCTTTTAATTTAGCTGTGGACTTGGGTATAAATAATTAATGAGATTTGTTTTTAACTGTATTCTTCCTTACATATTTTGTTTATTTGATTCTATGCTGGTGAGAAGTAGGTTATGCAGTTATGCAAATAACTACTTTATGCCATGAAATTACCAATATGCATTATTATTTTATGTAATTATCATTTTTCACTTATAGGGCTATAATCTATAATAAGTTTTTTTGTGTGTAAAATATCTTTCTTGAATTTTGAGTGACCAGAACCAATCACAATGAGAAAATTTTTATTTCTGTTTGTACAAATTCATTTTACTAAGATGAGGGGTAGATATAGATGAAGAAGAAATAACTTGTTTCATAAGACCACCAGAATTTGGAACATTATAAATAATACTATTAATATTTCAGTGAAAAATGCCAATTAGATTTCCCTTATTCATTTGAAAGTGAAAGTTGCTCAGTCGTGTCCGACTCTTTGCAATCCCATGGTCTATACAGTCCATGGAATTCTCCAGGCCAGAATACTGGAGTGGGTAGCCTTTCCCTTCTCCAGGAGATCTTCCCAACCCAGGGATCAAACCCAGATCTCCTGCATTGCAGGCAGATTCTTTACCAACTGAGCTATCAGGGAATTTAGTCTTGTATAATTAATTCTCATCACAGCAGAATTTAGTTAGTAATCTACTTGCAGGATGTCATCAGCTCCTGGACCAAAGGTGTTTGGGAAATCTTGGCACAGTCCACTGATCCAGTCTGACAAATACCTACTTATGGTGGCAATGTCAACTGACACTGGGGATCCTGTAAACATAAATCTATTCTTTTCTGTGCCAAAGTCAGTATTAGTTGTTATGGTCTTCTACTGAGACGGTTCTTTTTGATGCTTCCTCCAAAAAAGCAAAATTTCTGCCCTATGATTATTCGGTCTGGCCTTCAGGTCAATGTGGGAGGAAAAGCAGGGAACACTTGTTGATGATAAGACTTGATGGTTTTGATAATTTTATAACAGTCACCAAAAATATGAGAACTGAGAAGGCTAGAAATGTCTATTGGCATAATTCAAAATTCCCTGGAGAAAATCAAGTTAATGATGACCCAAGTATACCAACATATGATGAACACTGATGGCATTGAAAAACCTGCAGGGCCTCTGAGCTGACTGGTAGAGACTATGTTACGTGTGCTACCAGCCAAGAAGGGTATTATTATAAATGTAAAAACAAAATATTTAAAGAATCAATTTGTTCAAGCAACCTTGTGCCAGGCAGTGCACATGAACAGCCTGATGCTTAAATTTTCCCTGAAAGCATTTATGATTGTGGAAACAAGCTCATGTTAATAACAGCATGCATGCCCATGTGCTCAGTCACTTCAGTCGTATCCGACTCTCTGTAACCCTTTGAACAGTGGCCCATCGGGCTCCCCTGTGTCCATGAGATTCTCCAGGCAAGAATTCTGGAGTGGGTTGCCAGTGCCCTCCTCCAGGGGAGCTTCCTGACCTGGGGATTGAACTCGCTTCTGCCTACATCTCCTGCTTTGCAGGTGGATTCTTTACCCCCTAAGCCACCTGGGAAGCCCTAATAACATCTTACTTGTACATAATTGACTCAGCGTAGGCTCAGGTTCTCTTTTTGATTGGACAGTTCTTCCTGTACTGTTAGTTTGACAAATAGTGTGGCTCTCACATAGCAGTTTGATCTTAATTAAATATGGAGAAAACCAAACCTATCTAGTTATTTCCAGCCACTTCTATAGAAAGTGAGAAAATGTTTTTTTCACAAGACAGTGAGTGTGTGAAAGATGTTTAAAAAGTTTTATAACTCTGAATTTGGTACGCAAGTTTGGGAAAGGCAATATCAAAAAGACTGAGGAAAGGAAAGTGACCATTGTATAAAGATATAAACATAAGTTATAGATAAATTATTACAGTCTCAATGAGTATTAATCAGAGTGATAATATATCAAATAAGGTAGCAGAGGATACCATATAAGGTAAATTTAGTTCTTTCAGAAATGAGAAACCTTTATCATTTATTATTAAATAATTCTTAAGCATGGTGAAAAAACTCAGATGAGAATTCTCCGGTACCTGGGCAGAATACATAAAATGATTCATTATCTTGTTTTAAAGAAAAAATTGAATATTTCAAGACCAATTTCGAACAATCAGTCCTCTATTTGTTATCATAATAAAGCTTTATTATCTAATAATTTGGATATAAATCTACATAAACTTAAATAAACATATGGTTAGATGACAAATTAAATCTTTCACCTTTAACTTTAGGATACTAACTTAGCTTATTATAAGAAGATACAGAAAACCCATTGAACTTTCAACTCTAGAGGGGTTAATCATTCATTAACTGAATTTAATACTAACTCACAGTCTTAAAGTCAATTACAACTCTTGGAAATTATTTTTAAATTGGTCTGGCAGAGTAACACAATCAAAATATCAAATGTTTGTCAGAGAGACAACCTTTCACAGTTTTATCAAGATAGGGTCAGTGTAGTAACTAAGCTCACATGATTTGCAGCACTGTCTCCAGTTTATAAGAAGATAGCTTTAAAATACATCAATGTTTATAATTCAAATTAGTTTAACTCAGATGTTTATATCCATATGTGTATGCTAAGTTGCTCAGTTGTGTCTGATTCTGTGACCCCATGGACTGTAGCCTGCCAGGCTCCTCTGTCCATGGTATTCTCCAGGCAAGAATGCTGGAGTGGATTGCCATTTCCTTCTCCAGGAGATCTTCCCGACCCAATGATGAAACCCAGGTATTTTACATCTCCTGCTTTGCCAGATGGATTCTTTACCACAGCACCACCTGGGAAACCCCTTTATATGTTTATGGCCTGAAATAATTTAGGGAAATAATAGTTACTGATCTTTTCCATAAACCTAGCATAGGGATTTTAGCAGACTTTAAATGATTAGATTTGCCATGAAATTATAACCAAGTCTTACATAAAACACACTTGCTGTGATAGAATTCATAAGTGGCCAGAGATTATCCTGGTCCTTTATGCATCTTGCTCTTTATAATGTGACTTTATAACTGTATCCATCAAGAGGTGGAATTCATTTATCCATATCTTGAACATGGCCTTCGTTAATGTGATTTGTTTTGGACAAAAATGGATAGTATCAAAGGTAACATAAAATAAAAGCAGAAAAACATTGCACACTGGAAGCGTCTTTTGCAACTCTTGGGTACTCTGCCATAACTTAACGAGTCCCTGTTAAAATACTGGGTGGTGAGAAACTCATGCCAAAGTCATTCCCATCACCCATACCTGATAAAAGGCCTACTGCCAGCTATGTAAATTAGGCTATCTAAAAAATTTTTAGCACTAGGCAGCTAGACCAGAGAAGAATAACCAATAGGCAAATGACAGAATCATAAAACATTATAAATGTTTATTTTTTAAAGCAAATATTAAAATATCAAATGCTAACTGATGTAAAAATTGGTTTCAGAAAGCAGGTGATGCCCACCTTAGGTTTTGTTTCCATAAAATATTGGCTTTGAATTTGGGCTGCAGATGGAGGTTAAAAAGTGAGGCAACTGTTAGTAGAGACTGAAAAAAATGTAAGAACCAGGTTATGACATAGTGGAACATTTGGCAAAAGTTTCATCTACAGGGACCTGTACATAAGCCCCCGTGCAATAACTCTGAAAGTTCTAAGTGAAACATAAGAGCCCTCAGCAAGATGAATAAGCTCCTAATTGTCCTAATGACATTTCTTCCTACAGCAGCTTGTCACAATCAAAGTAGATAGAGCACTGTCTTGAAAAAATAAAAATTGGATGCAAACTTTAGAAGTAGAGAATTTTAGGACTCAGATAGAATGGATATGCATCAGATTCATAGGCAATCCATGAAGTTTTAAAGACTATTATACTGACAAATGGAGAAGGAAAGGGCAACCTACTCTAATATTCTTGCTTGGAGAGTCCCATGGACAGAGGAGCCTGGTGTGTCCGTTGGGTCACAGAGAGTTGGACACAACTGAGCGACTGAGCACATACTGGCAAAAGGACTGTCTGCTTGAATGAAAAGGGGCTGCAATAGTTCAAAAAGAAGTAAGGTTTCTGGGCTTCTAATATTCTGTATATAGAAATCAAAATGAGAACCACAGACATTTCTTACCACAAGAGATGGAAACCCTAGGGGTGGAGCCAAGAGATTCAGTGGATTGTGGACAAGCAAATTACTTTCAGGGAGTAGAAATGGAATCTTATCAAGGAACATCCCCAGACCTAGAGGAGGGGAGCCTTTTAACATATGCCTGGATGGATTATAGAATTGGTTCAGACCAAGGACTGCTCTGTGCCTCCCATTCCTTCTCTTTTTGATTAGAAGCAACTATTGCAGTTCTTTTGCTTCCATCTCACCCTCTTATGTTAGGTTAATTGGCAGCAGATATCTTGCGTTTCTCGTTCACAGTTGTCTGGATGAAGAGCAGCTGCACGCAATGAGCCACATCCACATCTAGGAAAGAAGCAGATCATGAGAACCTTAACTTCAAGCCAGATGCCATAAATGGCCTAATTAAATCAGACTTTTGGCATCTGGGAAGGGTGAGCATATGTTACACAAAGGCAGAGTCATTTGTGGCCAGGAGGCAGTCTGTGGTCGATTGCAAAAATTGCTACAAATTTCCCATCTATTTACCATATCTCTTTGCATTCTGATTTTACAGCTCCTCCCATTAAGAGGCAGAGTCTGTTTCTTGAATCTACCTCTTGAATATGGGCTTGGTCATGTGACTTGCTTTCACCAATGAGATACAAATATAATACAAGCACAGACTCTAAAGGACTTGCATATTGGAACTTGTTCCCATTTCTATATTTGAAACTCTGCATCTAAGCCATATCAACAATCCTAGCCTGGACTGTTGATTTGGATGATGATAGGCAAATCATCTTCATCATCCCAGGTGACATTGAGCCAACTGCCTGAGGCCATCCTAGAGCATCCAGCTTTAGCCGAGACAGCCAGACAAGAAGCATTGCTCAGCTAATCCATTATTTCATATGAAATAGTAAAAATAGTATTGTTTGAAGACATTAACTTTTGAGGTGTTTTGTGAGCCATTAAAATATATATATTCAGTTGCTTCCATTGTGTCTGACTCTGCGCAACCCTATGGACTGACGGCTGTCAGGCTCCTCTGTCCATGGGATTCTCCAGGCAAGGATACTGGAGTGGGTTGCCATGCCTTCCTGCAGAGGATCTTCATTAGCCGGGGATCAAACCTGTACCTTCTGCATCTCCTGCACTGCAGGCAGAATTTTTACTCACTGAGCCGCCTCAGAAGCCCTGATATACTCTTGGGTTGGTCAAAAAGTTCATTTGGGTTTTTCCATTAGATGTTACCGAAAAAACCAAATGAACTTTTCGGCCAATCCAATATATTTCTCATTGCAATAAGTAGAAGATGCCTCACTCATTTAAGATAAAATCAATATGCCAAGCTAATTCATTGAGAGTTACCTTGATTAAAAGGAATAATACACAAGTGAGAATGTGAATAACTTCCAGATTTATTTGCCAAATACAAGGTATTTTAAAGAAGCTTTCACTAGTTCATTTAATGACTGTTAAGAGTTTAATTGTCATTTAAAATGATTTCTTCATGTCTAGAAATCAACCTTTAGCATCATAGTTTGACTTTTCCTGAACATGAAAAGAAAGATTCTTTTTCTTTAAGGGACAACACAGTTAAAGCACAAAAAATTTGTTTATTTTACTTATTTCCTTTCAACTTAAGGAATCATATACTTTATTAATCCCTTCTCAAGGAAGCCAAAAATATGCCAGTTTGTTTTCTCAGGAAATATTTAACAATGAAAGAATCTTATCAAACTAGAGATCTTTTAAAGGATCTTATCAAAGTAGAGAATGTTTGTGTTGCCAGAATATGTCATTTTCCCTAGCGTTGAACTTGAATATTTAGATTGGATGGAAGTGCATAAGCTAAGAAAGTGTGGGGTATAGAGTTTATCATTAAAAATATGTCTACCTATTTTTCCAAATAAAAAAGAAAAGTACAGACTTCTAGAGATTTCTTGAATAGTAATTAACACAAGGTCATGCACTTCATCCAAGCCAGCAGATCACTGTCATCCCATTTACTTTCTTTTTCCATATACTTTTCAGGCCCCTTCAAATAAATATTGACATCAAAGCAAGGTGCTTGCTCTTTAAGCCATGCCAAATCCACTTCTGTTTCTTTATTTGCACATTTTCTATCCTTTTGACAATGGATCTATTTTATCAGGTACGCAAACAGTGCATGAAAATGAGTCTTACAATCTATAAGCTTTTAAGAATATTTCCAAATGAAAATGACATTAGATAAAAGGAAGTACAATTGCAGACTTTGGATCATACGAAGTTAAGTCCCTTTCTTCTGCAAAAATGACAGAGGCTCTTCAGAGTGACAAGCAATGGCATAGAGAAAAGTGATTGTGCCGGACAACTTAAGATGAATTGATTACAGGATGGGAGAGAAAGATAGGAACCAGAAATCATTTCAATGTTCTTGATGTTAGCAAATTAGAAGAAAGTTTTTCTGCTATTAATGGGAAGAAAAACAAAGAAGAAAAAGATTTAAGGGAAGAAGAAAATGAAGAATCAGTTTTGGATACGTTACATTTTAAGTGCTTGTGACACATCCAAATGGAGACATCAAATAGGGAGATGGATATATGAGTCTGGATTTCAGAAGAAATTTCAGGGCTGGATATGTAACTTTGGGAGACTTATTAAAGCTAATGGAATAGATGAGATCACTTAGGGATAGATTTTAGGGAAAAACCACAATGAGGCTTAAAACTGAAGCATAATAAATCACTTGACATAAACTCACAGAAGGTCAAGTATTTGGATGCTTTTATACTTTATTTAAGACACTGACATTCTCAGAGGGAATTCTACAGGAGATGAGAAATATGTTCTAGATTAGTCAATAATGATGTGTTTATCACAATAGTAGAAAACCAGAAGGGATTTACCTAAACTGGAAAATAACTGAGTAGGTTATGAACATCCTTATGATATTTCAATTGAGTGTGAAAAATTCATAGTAGTAGAATTTTTTTGGTGTGAAAAATTGTTGATAATATATTACTAAGAGAGAGAAATAGACTATGCATTCTTTATGTAAATTAAAATACTATTTAAAAATTAGTATAAATATAGAAAAGACTAGAAGTACCATAGAAATATTGAGTAGTCATTCCTTGGTACTCTGTGAATATAGATATATTTCTGTGCTTTTTTTTTCTTTACTTTGTGGTAAAGGTTTACTGCATTGAGTATAATCATGCTTAAAAAAGAGCTGATTCATGTCAATGTATGACAAAACCCGCTACAATATTGTAAAGTAATTAGCCTCCAACTAATAAAAATAAATGAAAAAAAAAAAGAAATAGAATTAAGAATATAGGAAAAAAAAAGATTCTCTGAAGAATTCAAATAAAAAATAGTACTAGTAATAATACTAATACACTAAACAGTTGCTACAAAAGATGGAAGGGGAAATTTCTGTGAAAATAACAGTATAGTTTTTGAGTGCTTAATTTTTGCTAGGTACCATGCTTTGCTAAGTGCTTTATGTGGACTATCTCATGCAATTCTTATAAAAATCATATAGGATGGGACTATTTTTATTACTTTTTAAAAAAGTTTAAGAAAATTTTATTGAGTCTATTTTTAAGAGCAGTTTTAGGTTTAGAGCAAAATGTAGGGGTAGATATAGAGATTAGCCATATGTACTTCTACCCTGGCATATGCATATCCTCCTCTATTAACAACATCCCCCATAAGAATCATGCATTTGCTACAACTGATGAGCTTACATTTACACATCATAACCATCCAAAGTCAGAGTTTATATTATGGTTCTTGGTGTTGTACCTTCTATTGCTTTGAATAAATTTATAATGACATATATCCATCATTGGGATTCCCCAGTGTCTCAGCAATAAAGAATTGCCTGCAGTGCAGGAGACACGGGTTCGATCCCTTGGTCAGGAAGATCCCCTGAAGGTGGGCATGGTAACCCACTCCAGTATTCTTGCCTGGAAAATCCCATGGTCAGAGGAGTCTGGTGGGCTGGTCCATAGGGTGACAAAGTCAAACATGACTGAAGCGACTGAGCATGCATGCATGTATCCATCATTACAGTACCAAACAGACTATTTTCATTGCCTCCCCAAATATTCTGTGCTGTACCCATTCATCGCTCATTGCTCCCAACCCCCAGCAACCTCTAATCTTTTATTACTATTTCTATAGTTTTGCCTTTCCCAGAGTGTCACATAGTTGGAATCATACATTTTGTAGCCTTTTACTTCTTTCGCTTAATGATATGCACTTACAATGCCTCCATGTCTTTATGCATCTTGTTAGCTTACTTCTTTTTAGTACTGAATAATATTCCATTGTCTGGATATATCACAGTGTGTCTGTTTGTTCACCTATTGAAGGACATCTTGGTTGCTTCCAAGTTTTGGCAACATGAGTGAAGATGCTCTACATCTGTGCATAGGTTTTTTTGTGGGCATAAGTTTTCAACTACCAAGGAGTGTGATTGCTGGCTCATATGGTAAGGGTATGTTTAGCTTTATAAGACTCTGCCAAACTGTCTTCCAAAGTGGCTGTGCCATTTTGCATTCCTACTAGCTGTTATTACCTTTTAACAGTTGAAAATCATGTAGTTTAGAGAGGTTACATTGCTTGGCCAATATCACACAAGTAAAAAGTAGAAGAGATGGGATTTGTGCCCAGGCATATTTAATTCCAGAGAGTGCCCTGGGCATATCCAGGACATATGTGCAGCAGGAATGAGAGCTGCCCACTTCCTGATGGCTGTCTCAGTGGAGGAAGGAGGCAGTGAAACTGTTAGTTGGTCAGTCTTGTCGGACTCTTTGTGACCCCACGGACTGTAGTCTACCAGGCTCCTCTGTTCATGGAATTCTCCAGGCAAGAGTACTGGAATAGGTTTCCATTTCCTTCTCCAGAGGATCTTCCTGACCTAGGGCACAAACCCAGGTATTCTGCATTGCAGGCAGGCTCTTTACCATCTGAGCCACCAGGGAAGCAGGAGAGGAGGCAGAGATCAGTCATTTGCCTTCATTTCTCCAATAAAATAATCTGTATCTACACCAAATAAGCACCCACATAGATATAATGACAAACTAATTAAAGAATCCACCCGCAATGCAGGAATGT
Organism: Cervus canadensis; assembly: GCF_019320065.1. Lineage (NCBI taxonomy): Eukaryota > Metazoa > Chordata > Mammalia > Artiodactyla > Cervidae > Cervus > Cervus canadensis. The sequence continues at coordinate 18,112,278 of NC_057412.1, forward strand.
GGGTTCGATACCTGGGTTGGGAAGATTCCCTGGAGAAGGAACTGGCAACCCATTCCAGTGTCCCAGCCTGAGAAATCCCATGGATAGAGGTGCTTGGCTTGCTACAGTCTACGGGATCACCAAGAGTCGGACACTACTGAGTGACTAACACTTTCACTCCATTTAACATATGAATATTGGCCTATAAGCATTTTTTTAAACCTTAATCTCAATTATAAGGTCATATATAAAATACATTGTGGATATGGATTAACGATGATGAAGCCAGTTTTTAGGACAATGAGAACATAGATAATCTTATCTAGCACCTTCATTTTGCAAATGAGAATTCAACTCAAAGTGAAAAGTCTGGCCAATGACATCACCAGAAACAGAAATAAGTCTACAACATCCCAATTTGGAGCTGTTTTCCTCAGCTGTTCTCTAAGTGGGAACAGGTCCAGCGGACCTTGGCTGGGATCTGTAATGTCACATTTGTGTACTGTGTGGGAAGTCGCTACAGTCATGTCCAACTCTTTGCAACCCCATAGACTATATAGCCTGCTTGGCTCCTCTGCCCATAGGATTCTCCAGGCAAGAATACTGGAGCGTGTTTCCATTTCCTTCCCCAGGATATCTTACTGACCCGACGATCAAACCCATGTCTCTTATGTCTTCTGCATTGGCAGGCTGGTTCTTTACCACTTCACTCTCATTCTCTCACTGGTTTACAGTAGTTTTCAACAAGCTGCACTGTCTACAATTTCAGAACAGATTGAAGGGAAAAGAGATATGCAAATATAGCCAATTAAGCCAGCCAATAAAAATATTTATAAAAATGTAAAAACACCACTCTTCTCAATAATATATATATATATATTTGGAAAATAGCACACTTTAAAATGCATTGTTTATTTTAACATGCAATCTGTGTATTATTTTTATTTTAGTAAATTAAACATTTCAAAAGTTTCTCAGTTTTAATTTCTAAAAGAGCAAATAACAATAGGTATAATCTACATAAATGTGCTTTGACATCTTCAATAATTTTTAATAAGTGAAAGCGGTCTTAAGGTCAAAAATTTGACAACTGCTTTAGTAAAGAATATTTAGTTAAAATATTTTTATGCTCTGTGTTTATTAGGAGAACAGTACCACTTTAACAAATACTACACTTAAGTGCTTCGTGTAGTTATATATTCTAAGAGTTTTTCCTTTAACATTTTATACTGGCAACCCAAAAAGATCTTCATGTTGTAATGAAATTTACCTTGTATCTACAAATTTCATATATCAATGTTTAATCATGCTTTCTGATGATTAAATTAAATCCTACTTAAATGTATTCTTTTCTTATTTTCCTACAGAATATTTCAGTGAAGAAAACAATTTTATAACCTAAGTTAGATTACTTTTCATCTTTATTACTAATTTAAATCATATTTCCTGAAGTTAAAGAAGCATATTATTTCAGGAAAATTAGATGCTTTCCCTGGGTATTATGGCATGTTTAAAATATATGCTAATATTGCAGTAAGAATCATTATTGAGCTTCTCTATATAGTGCTGAAAGGAAAAACAATTAAAACTGCTTTAGAGTATCAATAATTCATGAGGGAAAAGTCTATCCCTACTAGACTATGTCTTTAAAAAATCCTGTTGAGACAAGAGAGAGCCTCACGGATCTTTCCCAGGAGAGAAGCCCTTCCCTTTATGAGGGAGTTCATTTCAAGCTGCCCTTAGGCTTCTAAAATAGCTATATATCTTCCTCTTCTTAATTTGTCTTCTCCATAACTTAAAAGTAGAAATGAAGCTTTACCAAGAAGCCACTTGTAAAAGGAAATGAATGAATGAATGAATGTCTCGGGAATACTTTCTGCATCTTTTTGATTACCCAGCATAGCACCTAGCAGGATGCCCTTCATGTTAAAAGAGCCAGTAGAAAGTGTTTAGATACTCCATCCCCACCTACATTTTAGATTTCCAATCCTCCAGCCCTGCTTCTTAAATCTCCCACTTGCTTGAAACCTGGGGTTTCCTAAATGATTTCCAGGCCTGCTGCCATATCCGATTTTTAATAGGAATCTCTAAAGTGAACTATAATTTGAAAATACGTAATCAAGGACACTGTGGGATTCTCAGCTTTAGGCAATATGTTCTGTTGGGTAAAAGAAAGCTCTGGCAAACAGCAGACCCAGATCCTTTCACCAGCTGTGCCCCTGACTTGTTCTATAATTTCAATCAAGTCACTCTAGCAGCCATTGTCTGTCTATTTCAGCAATGGAATCTACAGAAGTCCTAGTCTGCCTGACTCCCTAACAATGATCATGTGAGGATTAATGAGATAAAGGCTGTAGAAATATTATGCCCCCCTTGGGGAAGAACACTCTGAAAATAAAGGTATTAGAGAAAATCTCTAGATCTAACTTTCAAGAACTCAGATTCCCAAGTCTCATGTTGTATGCATGTTTTCTGGCAATTAGATCATTACTGGTTTTTCTCTGGTAATAAAAACAATACCAAAAAGCAATCTCCTTTTGAAATAGAACAAAGAAAACCATTTTTTTTCTTTCATTTCTTTCATGTACTATGTATTTTCTTAATATAAGCATATCATGTTGTAGCACAAATTGGCAGTTTTACCCTCAAATACACTCACATCTGTTGACTGGACGTTGGTTTTACACACACAATTGCACATTGTTTAATTGCCCATCTCTGCCAGTAGCATAAGTATATATTTATGTTGCTAAGCTCTTGTATATGTTTTACATGCATGTATACATGTATCGACTCTGCTTTTATTGAATTTTGGGGCTGTGTATTTTTAAAAACATGGTTCTGTCTGTGCATTTTAGCAGAAATAAACCCCCTCAAGCATTCTGTTAAAAATCATGCCCACAGGCATGGATTGAGAGGCATGCCTGCTATGATTTCACCTTCACATACTTCAAAAGAATGTGTGCATGTTTGTGTTTGGGGAATGGATGATGTAGCGAAAGGAGGTTAGGAAGAAATCCTTGGTGAATCTAAAATAGTCCCAGTGTTTTCTTCAGCATCAAAATATCTGAATTCAATACTTCTTATGGTTCTTATGTTTAAAATGTTGGGCTTTGACTATATTTTATTGCAGCTTAATTTGATGTTATCCCATCACCAAATACCCTAGGAACATTCTTCCTTACACATTAATCTCTCAAAAAAATGGATAAGTTGCTCTCAGCTCCACATTAAGGCTAGCAAAAGCTTTTGAAGAAGTTGCAAATAATTGAAAAATGAAGTTTAACATGAAAATGCCTTCCCAATAAACCACAAAAATGCCTTCTGTGATGGTCTGTGATGAGGGAACCTGCTGGCCGCATGGTAATGATGTGAAGAGTTCCAACAGTTCCTTCTGAGTTGGGGAGATAATTGCTGCTATGGAGTTCATAAACTTGCAAGCTCAATTCATCTAGTAAAAAATCCTAAATAAACATCACTGGAAAATAAAATCTCTACACATGGATATCTGCTGCTTTGCAGCCCAGAGAACTACTCCTCTGAAGACTGTCAGTTTTGAAATCTAAAGTAATGCATTACCCTGCAGGGTCCCGTCCATGGCAGCTAAAACAGAGGTAGTATATTTGTTTCTGGAGCGTGTTCTGCTGGGGAAAATTACTAATTTTTTTTTCCTTTCTCATTTAAAGATTGAATGTTAAGAAAAAATAAAACTTGTGGATTATGATTTATGCAACATTTTAATATTGAACAAATATGCAGGACGGCTTTATAGGTACCTGAAAATAGAGTATTAACACAGGAACATTGTCACAATTCATATCATGGTATTAGCACTTTCTACTTTTGCAAAGTGTGATTATTTTAATATGAGAGGACATATTAAAAACATAACATGTTTAGGAAAGAATTAACCATATATGGCAAACGTTCAACTTATCACTAATGGCCTAACCTAACTTATCACTAATGGCCTAAACATCAGAGTAACTATGAAATTCACATTTGTTCATAGACTGTGGGATGAAATTCATTGCTATTAATAATATTCTAAAGCTTTCAGAGTAGTTTTCAATACACTTCAAAACTGAATAATGGTTATAGCCTTTATGTAAATGAATGTCCCCTTCCCCCCAAAAAAGAACAGAAAAATCTATATAAGTCAATGAAGTGAAGTGAAGTCGCTCAGTCGTGTCTGACTCTTTGCGACCCCATGGACTGTAGCCTACCAGGATCCTCAGTCCATGGGATTTTCCAGGCAAGAATACTGGAGTGGGTTGCCATTTCCTTCTCCAGGGGATTTTCCCAACCCAGGGATCGAACCTGGGTCCCCCACATTGTAGGCAGACTCTTTACTGTCTGAGCTACCAGGGAAGCCCCAATACAAGTCAATGAATATATATTAAATAAAGTTCATCCCCTAAAACAAATCAGGATTAAATCAAACATCTTTGGATATAATTTAAATTCTTTAAAGTTTTCATATTAATTTCATTGATAGAGTATATTACATCTAAAAGCTGATGTAAGTTTGAGACTAATTTTCCCTTCTTGTTAGAAAACTATGGGTTACTCATTTTACATGCAACATCTTCTTATGTGATCTACTCTTTCTTGCTTAAATGATAGAAATAAATCAGTGCTGAGAGAGAGACATTCTAATGGAAGCAATGCAAGAGTGTCAAAAAATAAAGCAATTTATTTCAAAGGAAATAAAAGCTAGGGAAGTTTTATTCTAGAAAGAAGCATAAAAAGAACATAAGTCATATTCTTGCAGGATTAATACTGGGTCATAGTGGTTAGACAAGGAACATTGGAAGTTACTGGCCACTGTAAGAACACATGACCTCTCAGTAGATAACGTGCTGTTATTGTTGTTGTTGTCTAGTCACTAAGTTTTGTCTGGGTGCCTGTGTCTCTTCTGTGACCCCACGAACTGTAGCCCACCAGGCTCCTCTGACCATGGGATTTCCCAGACAAGAATACTGGAGTGGGTTTCCACTTCCTTATTCATGGGATCTTCCTGACCCAGGGATCGAATCCGTCTCCTGCATTGGCAAATGGATTCTTTACACTAAGCCACCAGGGAAGACAAGATAATGTTTAAAATAAATAGTAATCTTAGAATCAAGAAAGGTTTTTATTTTTTTTTAAGCTTCAAATACGGACATCTATGTCTCAACTTCTTTTCTTATTTTAAGGGAAAAACTTGAGTTTCCTATCTGGGTTTCCCATTTTGTTTGGAAAGTTAATTTCTTAATATACTTCTGAGGAAGTTGACTCTTGCTATAGAAAAAGGAACATTGTTGCAGAATTTAAATTGCATTTCAGGAAGAAAATGGGGGAGAGCTCAGCAGTTGGCTGTTCACACCCTTCTTTGGTTTAAATATATATCCTTCCTAATACAAGCGTACATCCCAAGAGCATCCTGACAATTACCTGTGATCAGTAGGAGGAGTAAGGGCTTGTGACCCTGGGAAAATAGAAGGGAGGTGAACTTGGGAATCATAAATTAGCAAAGATCAAGCAGACAATTTTATTATTTTAAGAAATTTTTCCTTCAATGCTATTAATTTATTTATTTTTATTGGAGTATAGTAAGCAGACAGTTTTAGAATGTTCATGCCATTTGTCCAGTAAAAGATGAACTAAAGGAACTCAGAGTGGTTTGCAGTGATTCCCTATATTGGAGAGGCTGATTTGTAGAAAACTGTTTAAGTTCAAGTGCTTTCAATAGGCAGTACATCAAAACATAATATACTAAAAGTGATTGGTGCCACTTTTGGATCTCCAAGAATTTCTCTTACTGGCTGCTGTAGGAACTGCTGCTTAGATCTATGACTGGAACCACCTTGCTCCCAACCTTGGGCATCCGGGTGACTATGGTCAGGCATTTTTCCTGGGAACATTCCCATGAGAAATTTCTTGTACAAGAATTTCCTCTATAAGAACTGCTTCTAGGGAACCCTCTCTAATTTATATGAAAAGTGTGAATGGGTCTGACTTGCTCAGTCGTGTCTGATTCTTTGTGACTCCATGGACTGTAGTCCGCCAGGCTCCTCAGTCCACAGAATTCTCCAGGCAGGAATACTGGAGTGGGTAGCCGTTCCCTTCTCCAGGGCATCGTCCAGACTCAGGGGGTCAAAGCCAGGTGTCTTGCATTTCAGGCAGCTTCTTGACTGTCTGAGTGACCAGGGAATCTCCTGGACACGTAACATACCAAAATTGGCAAAGTTCTCCATGTACCAAGTGAAGGAAGAGTTTTCCAATTTCATAGTCCTTTGCAATACAACCACACAGTGTCAGAGTTGGCAATGGAAATATATTTGTTCGGTAAACTTAGGAAACTAAGGTCCCAAGGTGACTTGTACAGGGTCACTCAAAAATTTAGAGAAAGTCTCAGGACTAGGACCCCAAAGTCCTAGTTCCCAGTCTAGCACTCATTTCACTTCAGTATCACAAGAGCATTTTTAAAATGTATTTCCTTTTGTTGGTTTTCAACTCACAAAATTATTTGCAGAATGGCTATTATCACATTTAGCTGTGAAAATTGTCCTTCTCTGATGTCAGCTCAATAATCAAAAAATATTGCCTTAAAATGGAGAAGATCTGATGTGGGCCCCTTTTATAACAATCAAAATACAAAAATAAATAAATAGTAAATAAAATCTAACATTCATGGAGATCTTACTATGAACTGGGTCCTCTGCCAGTTATGTTACATGTATTGTTCCATGATATACTTAGACCAGGCTATTGTGACAGGTACTATTATGATTCCATGTTTAGCGATGGGGAACTAGGCTCAGAGATGAAAATGTATATGCAGCTACTTTATATTAAACTCGGGATCAAGGCCAGATCTGACTTACTCACCCTTGTCTTCCTTATCTCCAGATGGCATAATCTTTATAGGTTCCAGGTTGCACACCCTGCAACAGACGCATCTCAGCGACTCCTAGAATACCCTATTTTACCTTCTGTCATTAATGGTAATTCTGTAATGACATTAACCAAAGAAAACATGGCAAGCAACTAAAAAAAAGGGAGGGTCTTTAATTTGGATGAAAATATTCAAAAATACTTTTATTAAAGTTAAACAAGTGCACATTATTTCTGCAGTGATCCAAAAGTAATATATGATTATACTTATTGATGTATTATTTTATCAGGAAAATAATCAGTTGATGAATATTTCAGAACTATAGTGGTTATATTATACTGCAGTGGGCTACACTGTCAGCCCTTGTCTTGAAATATCCCTGGATGGAAGTCAATATTAATTTGTAGTCATGTATGACTTTAAGGTCCTTCCTGACTGACAATGCAAATGTAATTCCCCACTACAAAATATGACACTCTCTGAGTGATGGATAAGAAAGGCTGTGGATTGTAAAGGCAATCACTTACTATATTTCCATTAGCTGGGTCTCATCTGAGAGTGGATGCTAACCTCTTAAATAGTGAAATAGTTTGATCGTTGGATTGGGTTTACTCCAACTGGAATATTAATTCATGTTTTATAGCAGTTTCATGAGCAAAACAACAATGTACTTTCTTTTTTACTTTAAATTAATAATTCAGTTAATAAGTGCCATGCATTTGGTATTTATAAATTACATCAAAATAAATCATGGGATTTTTAAACTCACTTTGATAGAAAATTCAAGATTAAAGGTTTATAGTCCAGAAATCTGCAATTTTCGGGGTCCCAATTTTGGCTCAGTAGATTGTGAGCTACCACAATCCACGAATATCTGAATTTCTTTTCCCCAAGGGATCTTAATAGTTTACCTTATACAACAGTTTATACCTTACACTATCTAAAAATTTTAGAGGGAAAAATACCCAAAGCATCTTTCACTATTATTTTTAAACTAGTAATAGAAACTCCATCCGGTTATGAGTTGCTACATTTGATTGGCATTTTGGCCTGTTTGTACAGTGTCCTGCATGTGTCCTATGGATAGTCCTCATGCTTATCCCAACATTCCAGTGCAATTATACTCACTTCCATCCATCTGCTCTTATACTGGGGAAAGTCCAATGGACAATCCCCGGGGTGACAGTGTAGCAAAAATAAAGACATCAGAAAGTTTTGATAGTTTCTTGAGAATTAGGAAACTGAACAAAATAAAAGTAGAAATATATTCTCAAAGGTCATTAGTAGTTAATTCAGGGCAGGTAGTGTAGAAAGAAAAATTGGAGTGAATTCTGTGGGAAAATATATCTAACCCACATGACATTTGTACTGACCACTCTTTGAGAGTCAGTTGGTTCTAGAGATGGTTCAAGATCCGTTTTTACGGGAATCATAGTCCATGATAAGGGCTTCTCTGATGGCTGGGACGGTAAAGAGTCTGCCTGCAATGCAGAAGATCCAGGTTTGATCGCTCGGTCAGGAAGACCCTCTGGAGAAGGAAATGGTAATCCACTTCAGCATTCTTGCCTGGAAAATCCCATGGACGGAGGAGCCTGGTAGGCTACAGCCCATGGGGTCGCAAAGAGTCAGACACCACTGAGCAACTTCACTTTCACTTTCATTTGTTATAGAATTAGTTTACATTTTCTAACTCCAATTTAATTATAGCCTTTTAAAGAAATCTTCACTCAGGAAGGTGTAACTGTACTAGGAAAGGCACTCTTTCCTGATTATTAGAAGAACTGGATTTTATGAACCATTTTGACATAGCTAACCATCCCTTTGGGGCAAATCACTTAAACTGTTAATGCTTGAACTTACTCATCTGTTAAACAGGTTAACTGAAATGACTCTTTATGGCCTGCCATTCTGTGATGATGGGTTTCAATCTGAGAGCTTTAACTTCCATAGCAACTGGATTGCAGGAGGCCTGTCTCTATAAAGCCAAAACAAGAATGAAAAGAGGCCTAGAAGAAAATCAGTGAGCTGAAATGTAAAGGGCTTTCTACCCTAACCAAAGTGTTTGTTTACTTAGGGCCCTGGGCATATTCTTATCGGTTTTATCAGCAGTTTACAAGCATTTCTCTGACTTTTTGATATTTTAACTCCTTAGTCTTCTTTAAACATTGCGTCCTGTACCTTGAAACTGACAGATATTATAATGTTAATGAAGTTGTCCTTGAAAGGAGACCAAGAATAGCAAATGCAGCAACTAGTATTACTGGAGGTTACCATTCCTAATTTCATACTGAATGAGCATTGCGAGAAAAAATTTATTCCTGAAATACTGTGCTCTCATTTGACTTAGACTTTTTAAAAAGTATCTTGTGAGGCATATTGCTGTTGCTTGTGTCAGGGTTGCCCTCAATTATGCCCAATCACTAGTTAACTACGTTTGGCTGAGGATGACTGTAGAATAACGCAATTTCTAAAGTTATCTGTTTGCATATGGTTCCTTCAGGATGGATTCAAGGGATACATTTATCGTGTTTATACAAAAGACAATCTTCTGTTTCCCTAAGCCTAAATATGCTTTTCTAAATGCTCTTTCAGAACCAGTGCTTGCTTCTACACAATTAAACTGCAGGTATTTCTCAATCTAATATTATATCGGAAGAGGAGGCATTGTTTAGACACATAGTCATACTATTACTGACTGTTGCTATAAAAATGAAGTTTAATCTCTGCACAATTGCCATTGCTTTTTCTCTGAAATCTGGTGTTTATTGCAACAGAATTTCAGATTTTGCAACATGAGAGCCTGAAAGACAAGCCAACACAGGCGGTTTTTTGGAAACGAGAGACCTGGTACTTCCAACAGTCAGAAAGCTGGCGAAACACCAGGCAGAAGGAAAAGACACATCAGGTAGATTGTGTTGATCCCATAGACCTCTTTTCATTCTTTGCTAGAGGACTTTTATTGACAAAGAATGGACCTTTGTTGTTGTTGTTGTTGTTGGCCTGTGTTTTTGTTACTCTCCTGGATGAGACTTTGACCATCTGGATGTGGTTTTTGTTTCTGTGAGAAAGAACTTTTGTGTCCTTGACACAAAAGCCACTAGTATGAATAAATGCTCAGAGAGGAGAACATGGATCAAGGTGCTATATATTTCCAGATCAGATTAGGACAAATACTAGCAGTTATTTGGTGTGTGCTAGTAAGCATATAAACGTGAAAAATGAACTTATTAGAAATATATATTTATGGGGATTCCAGGATAACATGGCAGCTAGTTTGGAACAGTCACCATCAACAGTACCCTCTGTATACAACATGGACATTTATAGGATAAAAGTCAACTAAAGTGAGTTGATGCATTATATAATATGGTGAGAATTTTATAATTCTGTTTCAAGAGATCTTGATATACTGTTTCTCATTAAAACACTTATGGGTTTAAGATATAGATTTGAATTTTGCAGCAAACTCTAGCAAAAGGCCAGCTAAGTGGACAAGTCAAATGAAAGAATAATGTTCAAGGAGCATATAATTTTTCTATTCTTCATTGTTTACTCCATTGACAGTTCTGCTGTAATTCATCCCCCAATGTTGTTAGGAGCCATATCTGCTCAGTGAGGGCTTTTTTTCTGCCCTGAATTTGAAAAGTGAATAGGCAGAGAGGTTGATTCCTCAGCTAAATCAAACTGTATTGATGTTGACCCCAAAAGTACAATTTTACTTATTTTATATTTGAAATAAAGACAAAAATCTTACTTTAATGTTAGGTGCTATTTTTAGCTGGGTACTTATTTCTATTGTTGTTGTTGTTCAGTTGCTAAGTCATGTCTGACTCTTTGTGACCCTGTGGACTATAGCATGCAAGGCTTCCCTGTCCTCCACTATCTCCTGGAGTTTGTTCAAGTTCATGTTCATTAAGTTGGTAATGCTATCTAACCATCTCATCCTCTGTCACCTCCTTCTCCTATTGCCTTCAACCTTTCCCAGCATCAGGGTCTTTTCCAATGACTCAGGTCTTTGCATTCACATAGCCAAAGTATTGGAGCTTCAGCTTTAGCATCAGTCCTTTCATTGAATATTCAGGCTTGATTTCCTTTAAGATTACTGGTTGGATCTCCTTGCAGTCCAAGGGACTCTCAAGAGTCTTCTCCAGCACCACAACTTGAAAGCATCGTTTCTTCGATGCTCAGTCTTCTTTATGGTCCAACTCTCACATCTGTACACGACTACTGGAAAGGTCACAGCTTTGACTGTACAGACCTTTGCAGGCAAAGTTATGGCTCTGCTTTTTAATATGCTGTCTAGGTTGGTCACAGCTTTCCTTTCAAGAAGCAAGCGTCTTCTAATTTCATGGCTGCAGTCACCATCCTCAGTGATTTTGGAGCTCAAAAAAAAGAAAATTTGTCCCTGCTTCTACGTCCTCCCTTTCTATTTGCCATGAAGTGATGGCACCTTATCTCTATACCCTCATTCTAAGGAACTAAATCTCCATTCTGATATAATGAAATTCTGTCTCATCTAGGTCTGTGGAGAAAATGATTGAGCTTTCTGAAGCTATGACTTTGGAGATAACTTCTACTAGTCTTCTCTCTCATTAGAGTTTGCATTCTCCTGCCTGGGGTGGTGAGATATTACTGGGGTCCTTAACTCTGGTTTTTGATGTTACCTTTCTTCACTATTGAGTATCAGGAACTAGCACAACAGAGATGTCATGAAAGCTTTGTCACATTCTGTGACTTAGATTCTCTTGTTAAAGGATCACCTTCTAAAGGCATGAGAACCTTTCCTAAGTTCCACCACTGTAATTTGGAAATTACTATTTAATAAGTTGTGTTCATATAGAACATTAATTGGGATTTTTATTACAATGTGGAAATATCCTAGAGCAAATTATATAAACCTAATAAGTATCCACTGAAAAATTTTTATAGGAGAGTTACTGTATTTTCAGAGTTCTGCATATTTAGAGACTTGGTTTGTAATTCTGCAGTTCTTAATCATGGATACCATAATTAATGTCCTTAAATATTAGATCCTTGTGAACATAGCAACATATCTTTTTTAAAAATTTGAAGTTAAATTAACAGACAATGTTTTGTTAATTTCAAGTATTAAGCAAAGTGATTCAGTTATATGTGTGTTAGTTGCTCAGTCATGTCCAACTTTGTGATCCCATGGACTGTGGTTTGCCAGGATCCTCTGTCCATGGAATTCTCCAGGCAAGAATACTGGAGTGGGTAGCCATTCCCTTCTCCAAGGGATCTTCCCAACTGAGGGACTGAACCCAGTTTTCCCACATTGTGGGCCAATTCAGTATGTGTGTGTATATATATATTTCAGATTCTTTCTCCATTATAGGTTATTACAAGATACAGAGGATAGTCCCATGTACTATACAGTAGGTTCTAGTTGTTTACCTATTTTATACACAGCAGAATGTATTTGTTAATCCTAAACTCCTAATTTATCTCCCCATCTCCAATCCCACTGTCTTCTTTGATAACCATAATTTTTTTCTATGTGAGTCAATTTTTAAAATAAGTTTGTTTAGTTTTGCTTTTATTTCCAATATTCTGGGAGGTGGGTCATAGAGGATCTTGCTGTGATTTATGTCGGAGAGTGTTTTGCCTATGTTCTCCTCTAGGAGTTTTATAGTTTCTGGTCTTACATTTAGATCTTTAATCCATTTTGAGTTTATTTTTGTGTATGGTGTTAGAAAGTGTTCTAGTTTCATTCTTTTACAAGTGGTTGACCAGTTATCCCAGCACCACTTGTTAAAGAGGTTGTCTTTTTTCCATTGTATATCCTTGCCTCCTTTGTCAAAGATAAGGTGTCCATAGGTTCGTGGATTTATCTCTGGGCTTTCTATTCTGTTCCATTGATCTATATTTCTGTCTTTGTGCCAGTACCATACTGTCTTGATGACTGTGGCTTTGTAGTAGAGTCTGAAGTCAGGCAGGTTGATTCCTCCAGTTCCATTCTTCTTTCTCAAGATTATTTTGGCTATTCGAGGTTTTTTGTATTTCCATACAAATTGTGAAATTCTTTGGTCTAGTTCTGTGAAAAATACCATTGGTAGCTTGATAGGGATTGCATTGAATCTATAGACTGCTTTGGGTAGAATAGCCATTTTGACAATATTGATTCTTCCAATCCATGAACACAGTATGTTTCTCCATCTGTTTGTGTCCTCTTTGATTTCTTTCATCAGTGTTTTATAGTTTTCTATGTATAGGTCTTTTGTTTCTTTAGGTAGATATACTCCTAAGTATTCTATTCTTTTTGTTGCAATGGTGAATGGTATTGTTTCCTTAATTTCTCTTTCTGTTTTTTCATTGTTAGTATATAGGAATGCAAGGGATTTCTGTGTGTTAATTTTATATCCTGCAACTTTACTATATTCATTGATTAGCTCTAGTAATTTTCTGGTAGAGTCTTTAGGGTTTTCTATATAGAGGATCATGTCATCTGCAAACAGTGAGAGTTTCACTTCTTCTTTTCCTATCTGGATTCCTTTTACTTCTTTTTCTGCTCTGATTGCTGTGGCCAAAACTTCCAACACTATGTTGAATAGTAGTGGTGAGAGTGGGCACCCTTGTCTTGTTCCTGATTTCAGGGGAAATGCTTTCAATTTTTCACCATTGAGGGTGATGCTTGCTGTGGGTTTGTCATATATAGCTTTTATTATGTTGAGGTATGTTCCTTCTATTCCTGCTATTTTGGAGAGTTTTAATATAAATGGTGTTGAATTTTGTCAAAAGGCTTTCTCTGCATCCTATTGAGATAATTCTTATGGTTTTTAGTTTCATTGTAATGTGGATGTATTTCATTGATTGATTGCGGATATAAAGATCCTTGCATTCCTGGGATAAAGCCCACTGGTCGTGGTATGATTTTTTTAATATGTTGTTGGATTCTGTTTGCTAGAATTTTGTTAAGGATTTTTGCATCTATGTTCATCAGTGATATTGCTCTGTAGTTTTCTTTTTTTGTGGCATCTTTGTCTGGTTTTGGAATAAGGGTGATGGTGGCCTCATAGAATGAGTTTGGAAGCTTACCTTCATCTGCAAATTTCTGGAAGAGTTTGAGTAAGATAGGTGTTAGCTCTTCTCTAAATTTTTGGTAGAATTCAGCTGTGAAGCCATCTGGTCCTGGGCTTTTGTTTGCTGGAAGATTTTTGATGACAGTTTCGATTTCCTTGCTTGTGATGGGTCTGTTAAGATCTTCTATTTCTTCCTGGTTCAGTTTTGGAAAGTTATACTTTTCTAAGAATTTGTCCCATTTCATCCAAGTTGTCCATTTTATTGGCATAGAGCTGCTGGTAGTAGTCTCTTATGATCCTTTGTATTTCAGTGTTGTCTGTTGTGATATCTCCATTTTCATTTCTAATTTTGTTAATTTGGTTCTTCTCTCTTTGTTTCTTAATGAGTCTTGCTAATGGTTTGTCAATTTTGTTTATTTTTTCAAAAAACCAGCTTTTAGCTTTGTTGATTTTTGCTATGGTCTCTTTAGTTTCTTTTGCATTTATTTCTGCCCTAATTTTTAAGATTTCTTTCCTTCTGCTAACCCTGGGGTTCTTCATTTCTTCCTTCTCTAATTGCTTTAGGTGTAGAGTTAGGTTATTTATTTGGTTTTTTCTTGTTTCTTGATGTAAGCCTGTAATGCTAATGAACCTTCCCCTTAGCACTGCTTCAGTGTTCCATCGTTTTGGGTATGTGGGTGTTTTTTCATTTCATTCATTTCTATACATATTTGATTTTTTTTTGTTCTTCTATGATTTGTTGGTTATTCAGAAGCGTGTTATTTAGCCTCCATATGTTTGAATTTTTAACAATTTTTTTTCCTGTAATTGAGATCTAATCTTACTGCACTGTGGTCAGAAAAGATGACTGGAATGATTTCAATTTTTTTTAATTTTCCAAGACCAGATTTATGGCCCAGGATGTGATCTATTCTGGAGAAGGTTCCGTGTGCACTTGAGAAAAAGGTGAAGTTGATTGTTTTTGGGTGAAATGTCCTATAGATATCAATTAGGTCTAGCTGGTCCATTGTGTCATTTAAGGTTTGTGTTTCCTTGTTAATTTTCTGTTTAGTTGATCTATCCATGGTTGTGAGTGGGGTATTAAAGTCTCCACTATTATTGTGTTACTATTAATTTCCTCTTTCATACTCGTTAGTGTTTCCCTTACATATTGCGGGTGCTCCTATGTTGGGTGCATTATATATTTATTAATTGTTATTATCTTCTTCTTGGATTGATCCTTTGATCATTATTTATAGTTCCCTGTTGTCTCTTCACGATCCTTATTT